>NC_063171.1:1407500-2607500 GCF_023159225.1 Perognathus longimembris pacificus
GCCCTCCGTACCTGCATGCTTTGAAAGTTCTTAAGATGATTCCAGGCAAAGCATAGAGAAACACAGTCCAGCCACCTGTGCACACTTAAAAGACCATTGTTGGCAAATGCCAGCATTGATTTTCTCTCTTCTGTGAAGTCTTTGCTCAACCATTAGAGAATGAGAGAGCAAGTATGACAGTGGCAGTGAATGACAGGCACAAGAGTTGACCTGGCCTCTCTGGACCAAATCTGTTCTCCAGTATGATCAGAAAAAAAGAGAAAAGGCATGATAAAAATATGATTCCATAAGATACAAAAGGAAAACACATTCAAAAGAGCTAAGAAGCCAAATCAACATGTATTTACACAATACATCAATATGTATTTACACATATTGCTGGATACATCATGTTTTTTTTCATTAGTTCACCCTCCTAAAAATAGAGCAAATTTTCAAACAAATAGGTACACATAGGCATGTGTGTCCCAAATGGTAGGAACAAAATGCTAAGAAATACTTTCCAACATTTGAGAGCAATTTTGAACAATACATCATCACTTCTATGCATTCACCTTAAAGGAGAAAGATCAGAGTCAAAGGAGCAAACATCCAAGTGTATTATAGTTTTTCTCTCTCACTACACATGATCTGGAACCCACTAATTTTTTCCAGAGGGAACCTCACTCATAACACTTCCTGAGCACAACTTGGTTCTTAGACAACTACAAAATTCGAGTACTAGCAGCAGCACTGGAGCAAAGACTGACTGAATGATCCTTCTTTGAGGAATGAATTTCAAGCACAAGGAAAATTAAGTATTAAATCAAGATTTCACATTCCAATCTAGCTGATCCCCATCAACATCCCCCAAAAGCAATTCACTATTCCCCAAAAGAACACAAATAAAAATTATTAACATTCTAGGATCTGAAAACACAGGTATCAACAATCACACATGTGTGAAGGCAAGCAACAGGTGAGGTTTGTGAATACCATGACCAGTTGTATAATGCTGTCGAATTCAAAGTATCAGGAAAGAATTTTACTCAACGCAACCCACAAGACATTTGTCAAAGGCACCTTGCAATTTTATATGCATTCCACTGGCAGTTTTTTGTTTAGTGAACCCTCATACAACAAACTACTGGATCTTACCTTCCACCTCATTTCCCCCTCAAATAGTCTGCCATGTAACTAGTTCCAAATGTGTTTGTTCTATGTATGTATGTATGTATGTATGTATGTATGTATGTATGTATGTATGTGTCTGTCTGTGTATGTGTTTATCTCTGTCAATTTCCTTTAATTTTTATTTTATTTTTATTTTTTATTTTTTATTTTTTGCCAGTTCTGGTGCTTGGACTCAGGGTCTGAGCACTGTCCCTGGCTTCTTTTTGCTCAAGGCTAGCACTCTACCACTTGAGCCACAGCACTACTTCTGGCCATTTTCTATATATGTGGTGCTGGGCAATCAAACCCTGGGCTTCAGGTATACGAGGCAAGCACTCTTGCCACTAGGCCATATTCCCAGCCCCTCCTTTAATTTTTTGTTAGTTTTCAACATACTGTACCAAGAAAAAAATGTAAATGAAATGCTACTGAAAATGGTTGCACATTAAATACATCTTGTGATCAAAGTCCTCACAAAGACAAGTTTTTTTTTTTTTTTTGGCCAGTCCTGGGCCTTGGACTCAGGGCCTGAGCACTGTCCCTGGCTTCTTCCCGCTCAAGGCTAGCACTCTGCCACTTGAGCCACAGCGCCGCTTCTGGCCGTTTTCTGTATATGTGGTGCTGGGGAATCGAACCTAGGGCCTCGTGTATCCGAGGCAGGCACTCTTGCCACTAGGCTATATCCCCAGCCCCCAAAGACAAGTTTTTTAATTCAACAGTGGTGAAAAAAATTTTTTATTCAGCAAACATAACTTGTATTAGCAGCCTAACCCCTTATTTCTACAGAAAAATATTCCCAACATCCCCAGTCCTGGAAAATGAGAGCTGGGAAGGAAAACTGGAACTGCATAGATCCTGCATAGATCCTATTTACCTAAAAACCTGCCTTCTGAAGTTGGGAGACGGTATGTGAATGCAAAGGGAAGGGATGAATGGGCAACAGCCCAGTAGCACAGGTACCTCTGTGTGCACACCAACTTCCCAGAGACTCTACAAATATGTACCAAATAATATCTCAGAGCTCTTTAAGCATATAACCAAAGTATCATTATTCTACTTCTGACCCATTTCATTCACTATATCACAAACATGTACTTTTGAAACCGATACTTTTCTTTTTTTGCTGGTCCTAAGGCCTGAGCACTGTCCTGGAGCTTCTTTGTGCTCAAAGCTAGTGCTCTACCACTTGAGCCACAGTACCACTTCCAGCTTTTTCTGGGTAGTTTATTGGAGATAGGAGTCTCACAGACTTTCCTGCTTGGGCTGACTTCAAATCATGATCCTCAGACCCCAGCCTCCAGAGGAAGTAGGATTACAGATGTCAACCACTGGTGTCCGGCTTATATTTTTATTTTCTAAATAATCCCATCTCTTCACTGGAGCCTAAGGTTAAAAGTCAAAACGAAGCCAGCAAATGGGAAAAATAACCCAAGCTGACCCAGAAGTTTGTGGCTAGTTTTACAACCTCTACCACCCACTATCTTATCCCACACTTACATAAGTAAACTCTTGACAAGCAATAATCTGATGGGTGGTAATTTGCCCCACGAGTAAATGTTCTAAGTGAAAACAAAACAAAAAAAATCTGACTATCAAGTTTATGGAAGTTAGCCTCTATTCTCTCCAAGTCTTTTTTGCTGTTCAGGAAAAAAAAAAATGTGTACCTGAAAGATTTAAATGTGACTGTTGTTTCCATTCACAGGGAAGGACAAGAGTACACCATGGCTAGTATTTTCAGATACTTTCTCTTGTATAATTGTTTCTCTTCCTTATAGGCACTATCTACAAAATGTTTTATCTATTTACAAAAACATAGCATACAAACATATAATATAATGTAATGAGCTGTATTCCAAGATTTCTCTGAGAATCTTTGTCTTTCTTCAATCAACTGGGACTATTTTTTAGTCCAGCAATTGACCCTACCCCATAGCTTCGCTTTTCCCACCACATAAGACTCTTTTGTATATATTTTGCCTTCTTTTCCTAAGTTTCAGCCCTCCATTCATTTTTCTTGACTCAGAAGAACCTAACTAATAGTTAAGCCTCACATCTTCTTTATTATTCTCATCTTTTTCCTCATTTCTCTCACTGATGGCTACTAAGTCAGTCTCTCTCTCTCTCTCTCTCTCTCTCTCTCTCTCTCGTGTGTGTGTGTGTGTGTGTGTGTGTGTGTGCCTTCCAGTGTGTGTGTGTGTGTGTGTGTGTGTGTGTGTGTGTGCCTTCCAGTACTAGGGGCTTGAACTCAGGGCCTCAAATTCTTGGTTGGCTTTTTCTACTCAAGCCACACCTCCACTTCTGTCCTTTTGGTGGCTAACTGGAAATAAGATTGTCAGGTATTTTTCTGCCTAGGCTGGGTTTGAATCATGATCTTCAGATCTCAGCCCCTTGAGTAGCTTGATTACAGGTTTGAGCCACCCAGTGCCAGCTCTCTTCTTTATCTCTGACCAATTGAGTTCAAAGGCATAGAAGCAAATCTCTTCTTTGAATTCCAGGAAGGGGGACAGAGAGTGCAGAACACACTTCTCCCTATAACTCCTTTGCTCCACTCATCTGATCAGAACATAGCAAGTCTAGATTTTTGGTAGTTTGTTCTCAGAATTTGTTAGTTTGTTAAAACAGGGGCCATTTGAAACTTGATCCCTGGTGAGCAGGTGCTAGGAGACGTGGACAACCCAGGTTTGGATCCACTTTCAGCCTGGCACATGCTCTGATTTATACTTCTAATAGCAATGATAAATGGATCCATTTCCCTTGCATCTCATTTCAATGTGACTAAAAGATGGCACTTCCCAAATGGCTTACTAAGTTAAGGAGCAGAAAAGATTGTCCTGCCTCCACTAGGGTTCAAGCCCTTGGCCCTGGCTTCCTCACCTCTGAATGCCCACCAGCCATAGTCACACCCATGACCATGGTCCTTACATTTGGCAAGAAATCTTGCTTGGTTCAGAGGGTTAAATATAAACCTCCACAATCTCAAACAATCACATTAGACAGGCTGGTTGACACACCAAAAATAAAATGACCTTGAGACCTGTTTACCCAAATTTTCACAGTTCATTTCAGCAGGTGCAGAACACTCCTACTATGCATATGCTCGTCTCAGAATTCTTCCATGCTCATGTTGAAAGAACAGAAACATTTTTATGGATTCCAACTCCTGATTCTGAAAGCAGCCTTACATCAAAATCAACATAGCTCTTACTTCAACAAAAATCCAGAGAGGCCAACCATCATTTTTTCTGTCTATTCCAAATATATCACACAAGCAATTCCCCCCTCTTAGCAGGACAGAAAGATACCATAGTGAGGAAAGCATAGGGAAATAGATAAAAAATAAATCGTATTTACCTTCTTCTGTTTCGTGCCACACGATTCCCTCCAAATTCACACTGGTCCCAGGTTCACAAGGCCCAAGACACTCTGGCTCTGTCACTACTCCAACTTCACAGGTATTGACACCCACGGAACGAGTCCGAACCAAAAGCTGCTCAACAGGTGCTGCAATATTGGATGAGGATGGGGGAAAGTAGGAGGGTAGAATCTGAGGTGCGAGACTGCTGGAAATCGGCGGTGGTGGTGCTGGCACTGTAAACAGGGAGTCAACCTGAAAGACAGACAGGCTTATTGCAGTGGGGCTGCAGGTGACCAGTGCTCTGCAATGCAATCTCTCTACTTCCTTCTAGAACAGATCATCATTCCCAACTCCATTTGTAAGTACCATATGCATCAAAGCCTTTAATGGTGCCAAAAATACAAAGTAGAACACAAAGAAGCATTTTCATTCTTCATGTCAAACAAGGTAAACATGAGGGTACAAGCAAGCTTCCAGGGTTACAGGCGGGCCTTCTATGCTCAAACTTCACAAATGGACAACCTTTATAGTCTCAATATGTGAATGAAAAATACTGGGCAATATTAAGACTATTTTCCACTCCTACTGAAATCTTATTTTCAAAATTGTAACCTTTTTCAAAGAAGAAACTTCAGTAAATATCAATAAACAATAATGTCTATATTACTAGACATTTAAACCAAAGGAAATGGACTAAATTGTTTTCTGAGTACTTTATAAACTGTAACTAGTTAAATCACTACTAAAATATATTAACATACTCTACTGAATATATAATATATATAAACTTGATTACACACACTGAAATGCAAAGTGGATATTATTAACATGTATTCAGAAGCAATGCCTAATTACGTGTTCTGTCACAAAATTTAGTAGAATTTATAAAGAGGAAAAATAAATGGGCATGCCCCACATCAACAGACCATGAGTTTCACCAAGGCACATATCTGGCAATTAATCATTTCAAGATCATGGGTCAGTTTGATCAAGTCTCAGGAGCCCTCTCTCAGAATACATAAAGTTGAAATGATAAGCAAGTACAAAATGTTGAGTACAAAGATATATCCCTTGTACCTTGATCCCCAGGAGGGAAGCAAAGGGATCCCTCACAAATGGAAATATCTGGCCACGATGCAACCAAAATCTACGTGCTTAGGAAATAGGTGGGTCACCAGAGAACTCAGTCCATTTGGCCAATAAGCAGCTGGTAGGACTGCTACGGAATAGCTTTAACCCTGCAGATCATTTTGTGTGGGGATTTTTTTTATGAGTTGTGAAAAAGCCTCACAAAGCATGTTTGTCCATATTTCCTATATTCATGCTACACATGGACCTGGCCTGTGACTAATGGACAATATTTACATGTGTTATCAGCTGGACTAATGAACTGTAAATGTGGAAATAACACAGAAGAGGTCATTCTGGGAAAATATTATCTTATCTGCCATTCATACATCATGAGTTACCCTTTGTAGGCATTTGGCTACATTGAAATATTATATCATTTTGGTTACTTGAAAAGAATAGTAAAGCCAGTGCTAGTGACTTGTGCCTATAATCCTAGCTAATCACGAGACTAGCCAAGGCAGAGGAGCTGGAGAGAATCTTATCTCTAATTACTCTAAAAAAAAAAAAAAAAAAGGAGTAGTAGAGCTCTGAATCAAATGGTAGAGTAGCTAACTTTGAGCAAAAAAGCTAAAGCACAGTGTCTAAGTCCTGAGTTTAATTCCCCAGTACCAACACACAAAAAAGTTAAAAATTAAAAAATTAAACAGACTAACAGATATAGACAGACAGATAGACAAAAAGTATATTTCCAGAATGTCAGATGAGAATGTAAGCTCCTAGTTTAACTGCTAAAGGAGTCACCTGGGTTGCTTCTTGCTCAAGTGACCATAGGGATTACATCTACTACAGTTAGCATTCCACTAAAATGATAAACTGTCATTCATGTGCCTGAGTGGCCCAAGATGTAGAACAGCTCTCACCCATCTGCATGCTACACAAAGCAAATTTCTGGCTCTCAAATCTGCCATAAAACTTCTTTTGCTCCGTGCTTTTTATTGTTTGGCACTCCTGATCACAGAATCCAAGAAAAGAAAAGCAGGAAGCAGTCCCAACCTATAGGTCATAATGATTTATGCTGTTGTGTAAATGCAGCTTAATATGGATCAAAGTTCCCATTGATAGTTCCTATTTTTAAAATGGGCTGACAAATGAGGAAAGAGGTTCTGAGGAAGGAAATTTAGACAGAAAAACTATCCAAGGCTACCTTCTAGTCTTCATCACAGCTGAAAAACTGGGAAAGACTAAAACCACTTTCTAAAATTAAAAATAAGAAAATTAGACATCAGTTACTGCCATGCTTTGTATGTTTCCTAACATCTTCTTAATTTGTAGAGCTAGTTATAAATTGGCTATAAACCAACACTACACATATCAACCAACAGAACTAAATGGAACAATATCCTGAAAATATTATTTACATGGCCTGATACATGGCCTACGTTAATACTGAAAGATGAAATACAACTTCCATTGGATGTGCAAAATAATGGATTAAATGAGCCTTTTTCCATCAAAAGTCTGAGTAGAAACCAGGCCCTGGTGCCTCGTGCCTGTAATTCTACTTAGGAAAGTGAGATCTGAGTTGTGAGCTTCAAAGCCAGCCTGAGAAGGAAAGACCATCAGACTCTTTATCCCCAGTTAACTACCACATCAAGAGATGTAAGAGTTGTGGTAACCAGCCTTGAAAGAAAAAGCTAAGGGGCAGCACTCAAGCCCTGTGTTCAAGCCCCACTACGAGCTAAAGAAAATGTATTTTACTATGCACAATTATCAGCTCATTCTATTTGTTTTTCATGTGTTTAAGGTCATTGAAAGAACTCAAAATGAAAAAGAAAAGAAAATGTCAGAGTTGATGATATTCTAGAACAAGTTCTAAATGAGAAAGCTGTAGTTCAGCTCAACTATAAATAGGAACATAATCATAAATAGCACCCCAGTGGGAGGACACTCTAACTCTTTAAATCTAGTTGAGTCTTGTATGTTCCAACCTTTGATTTAAACCAAAATTTAAGTTCTTAGCTTTCCTGTTGTGGTACTTTACTGATGTTGGCTCAAAATTTCTATAGTGCCAGATCCGTACTACAGGTGGAGAGGAGAAGGGAACCCTTGCCATATCCCCCATGACCTCCTCACACAGAATTTCAGGCCTAGGGGAGGAGAGGGGAGCACAAAGACCACCCATATGGTTTGAGGCAGGCCACTAGAGGCCACTAAACAAAAAGTGGGGGTGGGGTAGGGAACTACTGCCCCTCCCAGAAGAGTTTTCCTCAACTATTTTTAAAAATATTTCAATTATTTGCCAGTAATTAGAAGATTAGAGACTGAATTTCCACCTATTCTTAAGGTACTGGCTAGGTAACATTCTGGGCATCTGGCCCCAGTTTGACCTGCCCAGCCACAGGCTTTAGTGTATGCTTTAGTCTTTACCTGAGACAATCTGAGAACGTTCCAGAGAGAAGGCTACCTTCCAGCTCACTCACTCTACAGAAAATATTGGCCCTTATTTGTGCAGTGGTAATAAATAAACTGTGGCTCATGGCAGCTCAGATCAGAAGAGTAGCTTACTATATACAGAAAGAAAATATACAGGAATCTAATCTGAATCCCCCAAAAAGAGGCAGAAAGGACATAATTCAAACCTTGTGGTCAATTCTTCCTTCCAGGTAGGGTAGCCCTCCAAAAGTTTCAGTTCTCTTGTCTATCTCAGGGTGCCCCACACAAAGCCATGTGTCTTGTGTGTAAAACAGGATTTTAAAGAATACTAAGTGGTTTGTTTAATTAATTTTGAGCCCCAGATTCTTTTTTTTTTTTGGGCCAGTCCTGGGGCTTGGACCCAGGGCCTGAGCACTGTCCCTGGCTTCTTTTTGCTCAAGGCTAGCACTCTGCCACTTGAGCCACAGCGCCACTTCTGGCCATTTTCTGTATATGTGGTGCTGGGGAATTGAACCCAGGGCCTCATGTTTACGAGGCGAGCACTCTTGCCACTAGGCCATATCCCCAGCCTGAGCCCCAGACTCTTGACCAATGTGTTTCAGCCTCCCAGGGGTTTGGACTACAGATGTCTACCACCATTTCTGGCCTCAGCAGTTATTTTTGCCTTATAAAGATTTTCAAGTCATGGCATCCTGATTTCTTAGGTCACTGACTTACACACTGAGCCATAATTTTTGGGTCAACAAAGTTCATCAAGACTGTGGGTATCTGGGCACTTTTGGCTCATGCCTCTAATCCTATTCAGAAATTTGAGACCTGATGATCAGTGAGATTTGAAGCCAGCTCAGACAGGAAAGCATAGGAGATTTCCAATTAACTACCCAAAACGAAAAAAGCCAGAAGAGGAGGTAGTTATACCTCAAATGATAGAGCGTTAGCCTTGAGCCACAGAGCTAAGTAAGGGACAGCATCCAGGCCCTGAGCTCAAGTCCCAGTACTGGCACTAAAATGTTCACACCTGTGCACATGCACATGCGTGCATGCACACACACACACAAACACACACACACACACACAGACAGTGGGTGCCATCAGTTTTGTGGGCCTTCCTCCTGTGAGGGAACTGCATATCAACTAGTAAATTCAGGATTCATGTCCTGGTCCTATCAGTCCTTGCTCCAATGTAAATGCTCAGCCTAATGCATAGCATAGTAAACACTGGAAAGAGACAGACAGACAGAGACAGAGAGATAGAAACAAAAGGAAAGAGAGAGGAAGAGAGAAAGAAAAGAAAAAGAAAAAAGAAGGCAGGTCCCTGGTCTGCTATGCACGGTATTACAGTTGTCTAACCCCACAAAACCCTACAAAGCTCCTTTTTTTTTTTTTTGGCCAGTCCTGGGGCTTGGACTCAGGGCCTGAACACTGTCCCTGGCTTCTTTTTGCTCAAGGCTAGCACTCTGCCACTTGAGCCACAGCGCCACTTCTGGCCATTTTCTGTATATGTGGTGCTGGGGAATTGAACCCAGGGCCTCATGTATACGAGGCAAGCACTCTTGCCACCAGGCCATATCCCCAGCCCTACAAAGCTCCTTTTTATATCCTACTATATTAAACATAAATCGTAATGTCCTCCAAATGCATGACTATATGTGGTTAAAGTGTGTTGAAAGTGGAAAGAAAAGGGGGCTTAGCCCAGAGAAGCTCAACCTGGGGAAATTCTGCCTTTCATACACTGGCATCTGGCAACAGGCAACTGGCCAAACCGACCCTTGTTTTACAGTTTTGTGCCAATGATGAATCACTGTGGGGAGCTACTGATGAACTCTGAGTACATGCATCTGTCCAAAAAGTCTACTCATGTTCACCTAAACTCCAACACATTCACCTTCTACAAGATGTACAGCAAGATGGTGGCCAGGCTCCATACAACCTGCTCCCTGCCCTTGTGGGCTGAATGCTGAGCCAGCACAACTGTGACACGTAATCATCTCACAAGTACAGCAAAATCACACCTGTAATTACACAACCCTTTCCAAGGGACTGTCTTTGGTGGCCTGGGTACAAAAAGTAGGACCTGTGGAAGTTAGATGGGGTAGGACACATAGCAGTCTTTGAAGTGGTCCCAGGTTTGGTATTCACTAAGGCAAGCCAGGCACGCCACTTGCTCTCTGCAACTGCCTTTATCTATAATTTGGAAATGGTACCTGGCTACTGTGACTACTACAAAGACAGAAGAGCCAAGTACGAAAGAGTACTCAATAAATAAGGTCAATAAATATGGTCAATATTATTCTCATCATTACAAAAATATTTGAGTGCTCGCTTCGGCAGCACATATACTAAGAAATTGGAATGATACAGAGAAGATTAGTATGGCCCCTGCACAAGGACAAAGATATTTGAGACTTGAACTAAAAAGAAATCAGTAGGTGATGTGTTTTCCTACAGCCAAAAGTTAGGATTTGCTATGTGCAAAAGAGATTCCAGATCAGACACCAAGTGCTCACACCTATAATCCAAGCTACTCTGAAGGCTGAGATCTAGAAGATGGATGTTCACAGCAGCTTAGTCAGAGAAGTCTGAGAGACTAATCTCTAATCAACCAGCAAAAGCAGAATGAAGGCATGGTTCAAATGATAGAGTGCCAGCCAAGCAAGTAAGCAAGCTAAGTAAGCTAGAGGCCCAGGGTTCAAACACCTGTAAAAATTAGAGAGAGAGAGAGAGAGAGAGAGAGAAGAGTAACCCTATTATAGTTCTAATGGGATATTTAAAAATCAGCGGAGGGGCTGGGGATATGGCCTAGTGGCAAGAGTGCTTGCCTCATGTACATGAGGCCCTGGGTTCAATACCCCAGCACCACATATACAGAAAACGGCCAGAAGTGGCGCTGTGGCTCAAGTGGCAGAGTGCTAGCCTTGAGCAAAAAAGAAGCCAGGGACAGTGCTCAGGCCCTGGGTCCAAGCCCCAGGACTGGCCAAAAAAAAAAAAAAAAAAATCAGCGGGGATTATTGATCCAATAATACTAATAACTGGTATTTAAGAAATCAGAATAAAGAACGGGGCCATATTAGCAAGGGTTCTTTTGTCAAGGCTCTTTTCTGGCATCTGGATGGGACACTGATGTAACCTATTAAGGAGCCAAAGAAGAAAGAAGGAAAGCAACCATCTCCAATGGAAAAGACAAAAGGAAGAAAAAGGACTCAGAAGTCTAACAGCTGGTAATGGCAGCCTGTCAAACGGAGGAAAGTTAATGTCAAGCACAGCCTCGCGGCACTCTCTCACTGTTATTTTTGCATGATTATTCCCAGGTGTTGGTGCGCTGAGCAGTAGCCTAGCTATTTATCACGCCAGAGAGTCTAAGAGCAGGAGAAGAGGAGCAGGGAGGGTGGAGGGAGGCGGGGAGGAGAAGGTTATTTACACAAATAGCGGCACTTAGTGTGTAATCAGAGGGCTGGAAAAGGAAACTCTGCAGAGGTCCTGGCATATTTCCTCTGTTCCCCTTCTTTCAAGAGCTTTCTGAGTGCAGATCCACGAGGGCAGCTCCAGAGCTGGAGAAGGGCTGGTGGCCGCTTTTCATCACTAGAGCATTTGGGCACGTCAGCCAAGGATGGTTTTCCGTACCAAGAAACTGACAGTGGGTGCAGAGGGGTCTGCTGCTCCACCCAGCCACAACAAAGAGATGCCCTGCGCCCACTGCCAGACAGGGGAGGGGGTGCCCCGCATGGCCAGGGCCAGGCAGGAGAGAGGGAGATCTGCATGGCCAGGGCGCCTCTTCCATGCATGGAGATCCCCTCCTTCGGCCTGATTTAGGACTGAACCCTGACAAGGGGTCTTTGCTCTGTGCTTTGCTCATCTGTTGTCACAAATCTTCACAGCTGTCCTGTGCTTAACTCCTTAATCCCAAGTGTCTAAAATTGCCAACAACCAGAGGGGGAAATAATGTTTCATTTTGCTCAGATTCAACATGTTCACATTTGATGAGCCTCCTGGGGCACAGTTACTTCATGCTCACATCTCCTCTGTGTCCTGGGATTTGGCTTCTTTAGGAGATGGCCCACAGTCGCCTCTTAATTTAAAAAGCATTAGATGGAGACGGTACTGCTGTACTGCCGCAACAAAAGTCACAGCCCTTTTGAGGTGACACAGCCACAGACCACTTGTCATTTGTGCAGCATGGCTGCTTGATTAGCAGCATGGTATAATTGTAGCTATTTGGGAGGTAGATTAGAAGCATCAAGAATTTTTTAATTTAAAAAAAAACCTTTCCTTAAATTAGGTACTGACTCTTTCTCTAAAATTAATAAAGTTTGAGTTTCTATTCAAAGGTAGCAGAAGAGCTTCAACTTTGATCATTCCTAATCTGCTTATTTTTTTTATATGATACTTTTCAGAACCATGATCAAAGCAACATGTGCTTTACAGCTTGCCATGCAAACCATGTGGCAAATTCTCACTACAGTTCCAGACCTCCCTGACCCCAGCTTCCCTTTCAGGCCCATTGTACAGATGCAACAAAAGACCTCAGAGTAAACCTTTGAAGTCGCTTATCTTTCCCCATAGTAAACTACTTCCAATCCTGAGCTGAAAGGTCATTCAAGATGGTGTGGCTGCACTGGAATTTGAATCTTAATAAGTCAGTCAAAGCAAACTCCTCCAAATGATAACATAGGAGAGATCGAAAGAAAACTCCAAACAAAACTAACCTTTGTGTAACCTTTGATGCCACACCTGCCTCCTTTTTATTGCCTATAGAGAAACAGAGTATATCTCAGGTCCTCTGTGTAAATATGCAGTCTCTTTAGAAATGTCCCTTGAAAACCCCACTGAGAACTGGGTGCAGTGGTTCACATCTGTAATTGCAGACACTAATTCTGAGGTTTGAGGGCAGCCTGGACACATTTGTGAGATTTCCCCCCTTTTAAACCCAAAGCTGGCCACGTCTACCATCTCAGCTGCATAGGAAGCAGAGATCAGGACGAATGCAGTCTCAGGCCAGCCTGGGCCAAAAAAAGGAAAAGAAAACATTAAAAAAAAAAAAAAGTTCAAAAGAGAAGAGGCAAGGCTTACTGATGCATACTAGTCATCTTGGCTATGGTGGCAAAGATGTAACCTTGGCAAAAAATAAAAAAATAAAAATACCCCATCTGAAAATAACCAGTGCAAAAAGGGCTATCAACATGGCATAGTAGTAGAGCATTGAATGGACATAAGGCCCTGAGTGGAGGGCTCAGGCTATAGAACTCTTCTGAGCATAGACATGATGCCCTGGCTCTACCTCCAATGCCATACAAAAACAACAAAAAGCTCTGAAATGAGGGCTCTCCTTTGTTTTTTTTTGTTGCTATTGTGTTTAAACTATCTATTCTACAAACTACAATTATCTACATGGACTTGGGGACTCTGTCTCTTATTATTTCTCATTACCAGGTATGAAAACCAACACTGCCCTTATTAAAAATCCAGGGAAAGCCTTAACTGCTAAGGTGCTGCTGAGCCTCTGGCCCTGAACTAGTAAGATGGCAGCTTCCATATCCAGCCAGGACTCCAGGGATGCTGAAGTCCCAGAACACCAAGAATCCAGAATTTCTAAGGTGCTACTTAGGGGAAAGATGTCATTGTCACTGGTCACCCCTGCAGTAGGTCTATGTGCAGGTCATACCACGGAGCACCCAGGACCTATCACATGTTTAAGGTATGATTTAAGGGCCAGTCGCTGGAGGCTCACATCTGTAATCCTAGCTACTTGGGAGGCTGAGATCTGAGGATCCTGGTTCAAAGCCAGCCTGGGCAGGAAAGTCCATGAGACTCTTCTTTCCAATTAACTACCAGAAAACCAGAAGTGGCACTGTGGCTCAAATGTTAAGAGTGCTAGCCTTGAGCTGAAGAACTCAGGGACAGACAGCGCCTAGGCCCAGAGTTCAAGCCCCCTGACTGACTAATATATATAAGCATATATGTAACATATAACATATTATATATTATATATTATTTGTACATACATTCATAAACAGCAACTATTTTAACATCACTCCTCAGCCTTGACAGTCTCCAAAGCCCTACAGAAGGTAATAAGCATGTACAGACAGGATATAAATTACCCAATTCAGTGTCCTCCTTTATATGTTTTTGTTTTGTTTTGAAGTCAAACTAAATTTCCTCTCAAAAGTCATCCATAGCTGGGCATCAGTGGCTCATGTGTGCAATCCTAGCCAGTCAGGAAGCTCAGACCTGAAGATCATGGTCTGAAGGCCAAAAAAACCCCCAAAAAAACTCAATAATACTCTTACCTTGAATTAGCCACCAAAAATCTATAAGTGAAGCTGTGATTCAAGTGGAAGAGCACTAGCCTTGAGTGAAAAAGCTGAGGAAGAGCTCCCAGGCCCTTGGTTTAAGCCCCAAAGAGTCCCACAGCAGAGTGACATCATTGGGGGCAGAAAGGCCAGAGACCTGGGTTTGGAAGGCTGCCAGCAGCCCCATCAGCCGTCAGCTTCCTTGCTATCCTCTAAAGATGTATTTTGTCACTGCAGAGCCACAGATACCTAATCTGCTCTACAAGTGTGGCTGACATCTCCCACTGCTCAGAGATCCGGGTGTGCTATAACAGTAACCATAAATGACCATACTTTCATATCCAGTTCAAAAGGATTCTCTGATTTCCACTCATCCTATTTCCAAAGACAAATAGAAAAGTAAGCCACAAGGAAGAGACATCATTGTAAAACACTAGAAAACCTTCATTCTTCAAATAATCCTTTTCAATTCCTGAAAAGCTTCACACAAATTCCATTTCTATCGCTTGGATCTAGTTCACAATCTTGAAGAGTGGGACTTTGCAAAGAGCTCAGTGGCAAACTGAACATCCTAGGTGCTAGGACTATAGATGTGCAGCACCATTGGCTCCAGATAGGTATCATTCATCTTCTTCTCGGAAAAGTCTTTACATAGTTCACACACTTCAGTACAGGCCTCATAGACTCAATGGATATGTACAACCTTTTTCCTTTCCTACCTCTGAATGCCAATGGCAAATACTGATCCATCCCATGAAATTAAGGAATAGTTTGGAATTTCAATTATTGTATACAACTTGGTGAGTTCACCATAGTTTATCACAGGATGTAACAGTGAAAGCCAAATCATAATGCTCTTACACAACTATCTACATGAGTATATGTATGTTCTGTGTGTATGGATATTATAAACATATATGTCTGTATATATATGTATATGCATTATACATATATACTATTCATCCATGCTGTAGAGTGAATCTAGAGGTTCATAATGCTGTCAGAGGGGTCTACTGCTGACCTATTCTCTAACACAAAATTTCCATACATGCATAATGCTTATCACCATCTATTTCAAGGCATGCATTCAGACACATTTGTTCTCACTAAAGCTCTGTAGAAAGACAGAAGAAGTTTTCCTCATCTGGTTTTGTGAACTAAGGAAACTAAAATCTTAAGAGAGAAGTAATCTCTCAGAGTCAGGAGCAAATGCTAGAAGCCAGGGGCTCTGCCATTAACATCTGTCATGGCCTCAACAAAATTATAGACTGGGATAGAAAAGAAATTTTTCAAGGACACACACACACACACACACTGGAAGCTCAAAGGTCCAGAACTGGGGTTGACATCTATAATACTAGCTATGCAGGAGTCTGAGATAGGAGAATTGCAGTTCAAAGCCAGCCTGAGCAGAAATGTCCATGAAACTCTTATTTTCTATTAACCAGCAAAAAGCAGAAGTGGCTCAAGTGGCAGAACAGCAGTAAAAGGAAAGTGAGAAAACAACATACACACACACACACACACACACACACACACACACACACACACACCCCAGAACTGTTTTCCTTCCTAAGAACACAGTGCATTTGAAAAACCAGAAAGAAGCCCTCTTCTAACCGTTTCTTGTGAATTATTTTAGAAATGTTATCCATGTGATAACATACACAGGAGAGAGGAAATAAATCACTTTTTTTTTCATCTATAGGCCCAAATATTAACATGAAGAAGTATTACTTACATCATTTTCAAACATTTTAATACAAAGCTACCATACTCTCATATGAAAGTAAACAAACACTAATGCTGGGGACGAGGACATAAAATGGAAGATGATTACTTGAACTCCTACCACAGAGAACAGAAGAAAAAGGCTGTGGAGGAAGCTAGCTTGTGACACCACCTGCTCACCCTCTGTAAGAAAATCCCCTTAAAACCTCACAGTTGGAGAAGTCATTCTCTTATCCAGTCCCTTTCTGCCAGGTGCCACCAGGTGCCAAGCCTTGAGTCAGGAACCCTCTGGGAACTGCAGGCAGCATGAGGGAGGGGTGAGCAGGGAGTATGTGCTCAGGGCTGAGATGGTCAGTTAAGCCCAGGGCATCGTGGGAGCTACCAAGAGGGTGGGGCTGGGAGTGGGCTGAAGGTAGGTTACAAGATGGTGCTGCCCTTGGTCTGAGGCAGGAATAGAGGCTTGGGCCTCAGGGCTGAGCCCATCTGGATGCCCATTCAGCTTAGGGGCTGGGAGCCAGCTAGCTTGAGGGAGCTGGGAAGAACTGGGAAAAACAGAGAGCCCTAAGGCTGAAGAATCAGCTCCCAGAGAGCCAAGGCCAGGCCCAGAATCTGTGTTGAGTGTGAGGTTAAAAGAGAGGGTGGAGTTTCAGAAATTTTGAGACTGTCAATCTGGTAAAAAGCATATTAGAATCCATGGGCAAGGAGATGACAGCAGGAGAAGGACAGTTAGAAAGCTGTAACAGAACTCCAAGGCAGAGCGGGCCAGTCCTGGCAAGAATGAGGAACACTGGCTGGACTCAGGGAGGTGGGGGATGGGAGTCCAGATGTCTATTTCAGTTGGGAACATGTCATTTTCTAGGAAGAGGAGCTGGGACAGAGGGCCAGGCCGCCTCTTGGGCCAGGTCTACCAGGCAGGTGCAAAACTACAGGCTTCAAGGGCATTATTTTAATGAGAATCAGTGACACAGAGAAAGTAACCAAGCCAGTGGAAGAGCGAGGTGCATGGGGAAAGTAAGTGTTAAGGTAAAGAGCAGAAACTGTAGACTCTAACAGGGATGAAGATGAGGAGGAGGTGGCTGGTAAGGTCACAGTAAATTAAACACAGAGTATGGATTGAGGACGGACCAGAACTGAAGGAGGGCATCCCTAAGATGAAGTCTGAGAGGTGCGATGTCCCACACCACCCGAGCGAAGGCACAAGGTGACAGTTCAGGCACTGCAGTCTCGGGCTCATCCTAGCTACTCAGGTGGCTGAGATCTGAGGATTGAGGTTCAAAGCCATCCCAGTCAGACAAATCTGAGAGACTCATCTACAATTAACCACCCAAAATGCTTCTAGTAGAGGCAAATGACTCAAAAGGTACAGTACCTGGTATAAGCAAGCAAACAAAGGGAATGAGAGGCCCACAGTTCAAGCTTCAGTATAGGCATGCATGTGTACACATACACACACATAACACACACACACACACACACACACACACACACACACACACACAGGAAAGAGGAGGAGGAGGAAGAAGAGGAGGAGGAGAAGGAGGAGGAGAGGGAGGGAGGGAGGGAGGGAGGAAGGGGAGGAGGGAGGGGGAAAAGGAGGAGGAGGAGAAGGAGGAAAAGGAGGAAGAGGAGGAAGAGGAGGAGGAGGGAGGAAGAAAAGGAGAGGGAGGAGAAAGAGGAGGAGGAGGAGGGGGCACTCCTACTACACTCTCCTTCTACCCTCCATCTGCCAGAAGGGAAACATTGTTGGCACTGACAGGCCTGCTGGTTCCTAACATTCCCCCTTATGTTCCCACAGTAGTCACTGGCAGTTAGTGTGGCTCCCTGGCTGGCTGGGAATCTTCAGGCCCAATCTTGGTAAAGAAACACTACTGGACACCAGCATACTTTTTCCCAGGTGACTCTCAACCTTTGAGGAAACCAGGCTCTATGTCTAATGTGCCATTAGCAGCCCAGAAGAAAATGTGTGCTGAATAGAAAAGCCAGCTGGTACCCTCAAACAGCCTTTTCAGATTCCTTCCCCCACTTGATCCTCCCCTCTCCTAGTGATATCTGGGGACAAACCTCAATGGCACATTTATAGCTTTTTAAACTTTTTTATAATGCTAAATGAACATATTAAGAACCAGACTACTATGAAAAACAGGATGGTTTTTGAAGGATGGTAAATGCGATGACTAACTGAGTCTTTACAGTTATTTAGGATCAAGTATATAACTGGTTTTATTTGGGAGGAAACATGTTTCTCCTCATCTTCCTCATCTTCCTCCTCCTCCTCCTACTCCCCCTTGTCTTCCTCTTCTTCTTCCTCCTCTTCTTCTAGAAGATGATACCCTGGGAGGGGTCTCAGTCTAGGACTGATACCCAGAACTCCCAGCATAAGGTCTAGAAATGGCATTCAGAAGGGTTGTCCAGCTCTTTTATAGAGTTTCTTCCACAAAAATGCATGAACTGTATGAAAATCATCTCAAAAGAATGCAAAAATGTCAAATAAAATATTTGCTTTCCATTTATAATTGCATACTATTAATTCACTTTATTTTGAGATTCACAATGTTTTTTGTTTTTTTTTTGCCAGTCCTGGGGCTTGAACTCAGGGCCTGAGCACTGTCCCTGGCTTCTTTTTTGCTCATGTATATGAGACAAACACTCTAGCACTAGGCCATATTCCCGGCCTCAAAAAGAAATTTTTATATGCTGTGGTACAAGGAGTTGTTAGCAGGATACATTCTCTTAGCACACAAACTTTCCTATTACGTATCTGTACACATGTATTTATTTTCAGAATATCTTCTAGGTAAGGAGTAAGGCCTAGTGGTAGAGTGCTTGCCTTGTCACATACATAAGCCCTGGGTTCAATTCCTCAGCACCACATATATAGAAAAAGCCAGAAGTGGCGCTGTGGCTCAAGTGGTAGAGTGCTAGCTTTGAGCAAAAAGAAGCCAGGGACGGTGTTCAGGCCCTGAGTTCAAGCCCCAGGACTGGCAAGAAAAAAAAACAAAAAAGAAATTAAGACTCATTTGGGAAGTTAATTAACCTAAATCTCATAGCTCAGAAATACTACATAAGAAATGAGCTCCAAAATGAAGTGTGGACATCATTTTTACAGAGGATTCAACAAACTGCCTAACACTTCTTAAGCAAAGACTAAGTCATTTTATATAATGTGGTGCCCAAAACACAGGTGATTCTGGACACCACTGGCTCGTACTTATATCCCTACCTAAGAGGCTATATTCCTAGCTATACTCAAGAGGTTAAGATCAGGGAATCACAGTTCAAAACTAGCCCAGTCAAAAAAAGTCCCTGAAAGTCTTATCTCCAACTGACCAACAAAGAGCTGAAGTGGAAGTGTGGCTGTGGTAGAGTCAGCCTTGAATGAAAAGGCTAAGACAACACCCAGCACCAAGGCCCTGAGTTCAAGCCCTAGTAATGGCACAAAAAAGAAACCAAAGAAAAATGGCTGATGGGGTATATATATTCTATATACTAATATCAAACTATAAGCATTGAGTAGTCAATAGAGCTGCCCATATCTAAGATATAAATTTATATACATTTCCCAAAGGTTACATTATTGCTAATAGGCACACAAACACCTGCAAACAGTTTTAGCTTAGATCAAGCTAAATTTAAATCAAGTTGATTTGAACCATGATTTAAAGAATCAGTCAAGATGAACTGCTGCTACCTTCTCAAATTAAAGAATACATGTTGATTTTTGCCATAATGATGCATTTCATAAAATGTGTAGGTCAAAGCACTGCTTTTATTTTTCTAATGAAAACATTATTTAAAGATGGTATAAAAACTTTTTAAAACATACTCATTATTTTTATTTTTAATACCCCCATCTGGCCCTCATATAATCACATACATTTTATATAATGAAAAACATCCTCCATTCCTATTAATGTTTTTTTTTTTTTTCGCATTTTGCAGCTACATTTAGGGACCCTGATGGAGTTACTTCATCTGTCAAAACTAAATGGTCTATTCCTTTAAATAACTGGGTGATCACCTTCTCTAAATTAAACTAAACAATGTATATTAAAATTAGTTTAATAAAAATTATTATCTCGAACCACCAATCTTCATGACATAAGCAACTTAACTAAGTCCTTTTTGTTGATTGTTCTTCGGACTCATTAATAAATACATATTCCTTGATGGTAGTGCTAATTTTAAGGACAGCACTAAAACTTACAGGGGGAAAAAAGAACATATCAAACAACCACCCTTAGGCAATTAAGGCATCCTAGAAATTAGAACGTAAAATTTCAGCATTCTGAGAGCTTACTGACTTTTGTTTTGTTTTGATCTAATGGCTGAAATTTTTTTTCCAGTAGCTTTAGTGGTAAGTATGTTTTTCTGGCCAACTAGTGATAGCTCATTCCTTTAGTTCTACCTACTCAGGGGGCTGAGTTCTGAAGATAAAAGTTCAAAGCCAGAGCAGGCTTCTATCCAATTAAACACCAATAGCCAGCAGGCGAATTGTGACTCAAATGGTACAGCACCAACACTGAGCAAAAAAATTAAAAAACTAAGGGAGAGCATTCGAACCCTAAATTTAAGCCCAGTACTAGCAGAAAAAAAAGGACACTTATTTTAATAACTCCTTACAATTCTTTATGACTATAAGTATATCTTCTACTCCTGATTATTGTTACAAAACAAATTTGACTCTGAATAGAAGTGAATTTTTCCAAAATTTCTGTTACACTTTAAGACTACATAAACTCTTAAAGAAGTATGATTTGTTTGTTTAATAAAACAGTTATATAATCTTTCTTAAAAATCACAAATCGGATTGGACTATTTCTTTGAAATCTATAAATCTGGTATCAAAAAGCAAAGAAAGATTAATAGTAAAAAGGCTCAGCAAAATTGTCTTAGACATTTAGCCCAGAGAAGTTGTGGCAAAGAAAAGTTTAGAAAGTTCCTCCTAGTTAAAATCAACTGGGTAGGGATGGCTCCACCTGTAATCCTAGTTATTCTAGAGGCTGAGATCTGAGGACTGTGGTTCAAAGCCAGGAGGAGAGTCCTGGAGACTCTCATCTTGGATTAGCCAACAATAACCAGAGAGAGAGAAAGAGAGAGGGAGAGAGAAAGAGACAGAGAGAGAGACAGAGAGAGACAGAGAGACAGAGACAGAGAGACAGAGACAGAGGGACAGACAGAGAGAGACAGAGACAGAGGGACAGACAGAGAGAGACAGAGACAGAGAGAGAGAGAGAAGCTTAAAATGGAGAGATGTGGCTCAAGTGGTAAAGTGCCAGCCTTGAATGGCAGAGCTAGGAGTCAAGCACCGCAACTCCACACACACTGCATCATGTACCCAGGTTCATCTGTGCAGTGCAGAGTTCTGAGCACTAGGGAATTCTGGGTATATCTGTGGCCAGCTAGGAATCCCTATGGAGAGAGGGAAGGCACCCAACAGATGATACTATTTCTATGGCTGTCACCTCTTCTTGGAAAACCTCAACTTCCTCAGTGATGGCCTCTGCTCTTCTTCCAGAGTGGCATGGCCCCATTCCATTCACCTTAGATGAGTAGCCAAGGCAAAAATACAACCTGCTACCCCTCCCCTTGAGAATCAGTCATCTGCTTCTGCTTAACCTTCTCCCAGTGCCTTGTTAAAGGGACAAAAGAAATTCTCTTTCACACACATTACAGTCTAATATTTTGTCAACCCGCAATGAAAAATAAACCTAATCTAAGCTGTCACAGAAGCATGAAATGCCTCTGGCAGTTCTATCAAAGATGTTCACATGCACAGACTCTTTGAAGAAACGAAACTGCAGTTTATCAAGTGTGATTTATAAGCAACACTGATTTAGCTGGTAGATAGCACTGCTGTCTAATCATTAGTAGTCAGACAACAGCCATGTGAACACATCAATTATGGGCCACTGCCAAAAGCCCTTGAGATCTTGGAGATTAACAGCCAATCCTCTGTTTTACAAGCTCACATCAAAAAGAATATTAATAAGAGGAGTGGCGATGTGAGAGCTTGTCAGAGTAATTCAGCCACTAAGACAGGCATTTTCTCTCTCTCTTCTTTGGCAAATTGGCCCAAGGAAAAAGCTGGCATCAGCTACAAAGTGTGATGCTGCCAACTTCTTGAAAAATGTTTTTAACTAACATATGGGAACTTGTAAAGGTCTACAAAACTGAGATTTGGTGAATAAAGTCAGGCAAGCCTTCTCCATGTCCCTTTTTTTAAAATGCTGGAAGACAGAAATGAAGTAATTACTGAATGTGTGTATGTGTGTGTGTGTATGTGTGTGTGTGTGTGTATACATACATGCATGCACATGCATCAGTACTTGGCTTGAACTCAGGTCCTCGATGCTGTCCCTTAGCTTTTTCTCTCAAGGCTGGTGCTCTACCCCTTGAGTCACACTTCCACTTCCTGCTGTTAGCTGTTTATTGGAGGGAAGTGTCTCACAGACTTTCCTGTCCCAACTAACAGGAAGAGCAGTCCTCAGATCTCAGCCTCCTGAGTAGCTAGGATTACAGGCATGAGCCATTGGTATCTAGCTTGTGAAGTATTTTTAAATTAACATGCACAGTAGAAATAAGCACAAGCACAAATCCTCCAACTCTCAAAATCAGAAAAATCTATTTCTTCTAACATTCACTACATTGTAATTCAGAGACACTACTAGAACAAATAGAGAAAGGAACAGATGAATAGTTATAATAATGTACATATGTAAAATTAGAACTAGGTAAATTGAGAGGAAGGTTTGGGTTAGGTGAAGGTGGGAGAATAATGAAATGGCTGACATTGATCAAGGCGCATCATACTTATAAAATGACATGTTGAATTGAAACCCTTCTGTATAATAAATTTTTTTAATTTTAAAAAAGAAAATACGAGTACAAGCCTGCTTATTAATTAGTTGCTTCCAAATATCCTAATTAGTTCCATTGCAGAAGAAAAAAAATCACAAATTTCTTCTTTCCAACTATCTCAAAAAGACAGATATAAATCCCACAGATACTAAGTCAGTTCACCCATTCCACATAGAGAGCATTTGCAAAAATATAAGCTATAGGCACAGCATTCATTTTGGTTTTACAAGTACTTAACACATATATATACACCAAAGAGGATTGCTATATTTTTGTAAATGATCAAATTAAAGCAAACAGCTGGTAACTAAGCATTTTAGTGGGGTTCCAGCAAGCTCCCTAATAGATGAACATAAGCCTCCATAAAATGTGTGGCCTGGATTCCCCTGCCACTCACAGACTTGTTTGCATTTCTATTTGTAAAACACTCTATATTGACTATTATTTCATTTGTTGTTCAGCATTTCAAAACCAGCATGGGGTAGTAGAGAAAAAAATTAAGGGAAGGAAAGGTAGCCTGGGGTTCCTGTTGCTTCTCAGTAGTTAGGCCCCTGATCAAGTCACTTAATTCAAGGGTTTGTTGACAAGCAATTTTAAATCAAAGATTCTCTACCAGGAGTTCTCAGACTTTGTGGGGTTTGAGAGAGACTGTAATTATAAGAGCAAAGATTTGAATCCATCTTCCCTCCCTCCCTCCCTCCCTCTCTCCCTCCTTCCCTTTCTTCCTCTCTCTCTACTTTTCTTTCTTCCTTTCCTTCTTTCTTTTCTTCATTCTTTCTTGTACAAGGACTGGGGCTTGAACTCAGTGCCTGGGCATTGTCCCTTCTTTGCCTTTCATCCAAGGCTGGCTTTCTACAAGTCCAGTCATAGCTCAGCTTCCAGGTTTTTATGGTTAATTGGAAATAAGGGCCTCATGGGCTTTTCTTTCCTAACTAGCTTGGAAATACAATCCTCAATTCTCAGCCTCCTGAGTTTTCTTTTTATTGTTGTTGCTCTTCTTTTTGTGGAATTCCTGGGGAAACTGTCCAGTGTGCAGTAAAATTCTTCAGAGAGAAGAATTGATGCAGTAGTAAATCCAAGGACAAGACGCATGTACATATTCAAGAAGTGTTTGAAACTTGAGGCACTGAAATTTTTCCAAACCTCAGTTTCTTTGCCTGTAATCCAGAGCAACAATATGACTTATAACCATTAAAAGCTATCATAAGAAGCAACAAGAGACCAAGTGTGGCTCACACTGTAATCCTAGAGATCCGAGGATGGACATTTGGTTTAAAACCAGCAGGAAAGACCCTGAACTCTTAACCTCCAATTAACAATCATTGGCACCTATCATCAACATCATTTATGATATAACTGAGATTTCAATAACCACTTCTCCATGAAAACTGTCTAAAACACTAAAGTCTTAGGAAAAAACACAAGAACCAGAATCAGGTATAACACAATGTCAACATGAGGTAAAAAGACTCTCACAGTAAACATGCAGAATTTCAATCATATTGGTAAATACATTTTTCGAAAAATATAATTAATAACATATCGAAAGAATTTAATTGGCAACTTCAAGATAAAAATCAAAACACCACTGTGTGTGGCTCACACCTGTAATCCTAGCTACGCAGGAGACTGAGAGCTGAGAATAAAGGTTCCAACCCTGCATCGACAGGAAAGTCTATATCAGAGTCTTCTCTCCAAGCACTCACCAAAAGGAATAAAGTGGAGCTATGTCTCAAGTGGTAGAGTACCAACCCTGAGTGAAAAAACTAAGGAACAGTGCCACAGGCCTTGCAGGCCCAGTACTGGCACACAAAGCTGTTCTTGTTAACAATAGTTATAGCAACTAATGAGATCAGAATAAAATCAGCAATTACATATGAAGTCCTCAGAATGAGCTGGGCTGGCCTGGGCGGGGCTTTGAGTTCTTCTACAAATATTAGCAGAGAGAAACAGGCAAATTTATGACTGAGTTCCTAAGCACTCATCACGCTGCAAACTTTTTTTTTTATTGTTGTTGGTTTTAATTCACAAATTAAATTGTTGTACTTGGTATAACTTTCCTATAGAGATTTTCTTCTTTCATTTGAATAATGACTTTCTTATCCTTTTTTTTTTTTTTTTAAGACTAGCCTTCCATTTTAGCCCTCTGGGTTTTGTGGGTAACAAAGAAATCATCAAACAAAAATCTGCCAGCAAACAGGCTGCCACTGCAATCTGTTATTCTGACACTACAAAACCCCTGTGGGTAAATCATCTTTATCTTTATTCTTTCAAATTTAACAGACAGGCTCTATCAGGAAAAAATAAAACAAAAGGCAGGTGCAACGAACGGAACTCACTACACAGAAAATAGTCTGTACTTATAAAGAATTAAAAATGCCACATAAATGTGAGCTAGAAGAAAAGCACTCATTGCAAGCTCTCTGCCTTTGCCTCTGATCTCTACCAGAAAGAAAGACAAAAGAGCCAATGGAGCCAGTCCTAAGACTCTCCTAGATTTTAACCCCACAAAGAAGAGAACCCAGCCCCATAAATAAACACTAAGTGAAAGAAAAATAAGTAGCCTGTCCTCAGGGGGTTCAGACTGGTCAGGAAAGCATACACTGGCAGATCACAGAATAAAACAAAATGGGAACAGTGTAGATAAAACACATCTGTCTGTAGGACAGTAAGTGGGAATGGGGGAAATTAGAATTGGAAGAACCACCAAAGAAGAAACAAAAGCCCAGAAACAGTGGCTTTTGCCCAGGGGCATAAGAAGTCAGGGCCCAGCTGATCCAGAGATTACAGAGCAGACCACCAGCAGCAATACAACATGTGGAAGAAATTCTGCAAGCCTTACTCCTGCCTCCATGGCAGTTTTCTGCACCTACTAAACCCAAAGGGCTAAACACACAAGCCTTGCCCATCTCTGCCACTTAAGCAGTTTGTCTCTACAGGAATATTTCTGCTGCAGGATTCTAGGTGACACTGAATATTGCTAGGGGCTTGAGCTGTAAATTATCAGTCCTTGCTGTTCTAGCTCTCATTTGACTGTGTATACTAAGTAAGCACCTGTAAAACATCCTAATGAAGTCATATTTAATATAATATTATACTAAATTGGCAAGGTGATATATTGAGGGTAACAGTTACTTAGGTCAGGTAATGAGTACATTTCCTTTTGAACAGTGTCACTTTTTTGTGTGTACCAGTCAGAACCTGGGTGCTATTCTTGAGCTTTTTGTTCAGGCAAGTGCTGTATCACTTGAGCCACAGCTCCACTTCCATTTTTTTTTTTTTTTTTTTTTTTTTTTTGGTGATTAATTGTAAATACGAGTTTCTTGGACTTTCCTGCCTGGGCTGCCATTTGAACCTCAAACCTCAGATTTCAGCCTCCTGAGTAGTTAGAATTATACCTAAAGACCATTGACATCCACCTTAAAGATTTAGTACAGTAAGCATTCCTATCATCTGTCCTTTGAGAAAGAGTATGGTTGGGTCTTCAGATTTAGCTGTCTGAAGATTTTTCTCTCTTTTTTTTTTTTAATAATTACTTATTTATTGTCAAGTGATGTACAGAGGGGTTACAGTTTTATACATAAGGCAATGGGTGAAGCTTTTTCTAAATGCACACAAAGCAACTAGATAATCAGAATTAAAAGCAGGAAGCCTGGTACTAAATATTTGGAGATATGAAGAAAATTAAGAACACCTCAAAGGATTAAGACACATTGTTCTGATCAAGAAATTATGCTTAAGCCAGGCAGAAAAATCAGGAAGACTCATATTTCCAGTAGAGGCAGAAACAGATCTGTGGCTCAAGTGGTAGAGGCACTAGCCTTAAAGAAAAAAAGCTCAGGGGAAGAGTCCAGGGTCTGAACTCAAGGCCCAGGACCATCACCAAAATGAATAAATAAATAAAATGAAATATTGTTTACATAAAGGCTGAAGAATTTGCGATACTGAATCAAAATTGTTTACTTAGAGCACCAGAAAAATAAGTGCCATAACCTCTACTTAAGACTTTAAAGATGAGTCATGTACCATTAAAAATAATAAAAGAAAAAAGAAACTAATAATCTTGGCGGGAAAAAGGTTTTTCTACACCAATACAAATCTCAGGAGCCATAAAAACAAACAAATTATAAAAGTAATCATACAAAGCAAAATATTTGCATGCTCAGGGGATGAGGAAAAAGCTAGCACGAACAGAATTAAGAGCAGAGTGAAAACATGGAGAAAATGTCTGTAAAGTACATGAAAAATATTTGTAAACATGAAGAATAGTGTAATTAATATACACTGAGATACTTTAAAGTTGATGAGAAATGGACAACAGCTCACTATAAAAATAGTCGATTATAAATTATCTATATGTAGAAACATTAGGTTTTCCTGTGTACAATTCCTGTGATTAAAATAATGTGTTGCTAGCAGCTGGTAGCTATAATCCTAGCTCCTCAAGAGGCTGAGGTCTGAAAATTTTAGACAGTCCGCAAACAAATCCACAGGCAAATCCTAGAGATTCTTATGTTCAATCAATTAGTAAAATGCTGGACTGGAGGTATGTTTCCAGTGGCAGAACACCAGCCTTAAGTAAAACAAGCAAAGCAAGAGTTTGAGGCCCTAAGTTCAATGCTCAGTATCAGCACAATTTTGAAAAACAATTTTAGTAAATAAAATTGTGGATTATTATCAGGTTAATGTTAAAGTCAGAAAACTATAATCCAGTGTTAAATGACAGAAATGCAAACATCTTGTGCTAGAGTCTTGGTAACTGCAATCAGTAAGAGAATAAACATTTTATGAAATCAATGTGTAGAATGATATTTACTAGAACAGTGTTTGCAACTGAAAGCAACTTTAATGTGATGAGTATTTAGGAACATACAACAACCAGAACACACAGCTAAGTGAAAAGAGTACAAGAGTTTCTCTATTGTGCTCTAGTTTGTAGGTGAGAAATATAAACATATGTAGGCAGATAAGATGGGAAAGTTGCTGGGAAAGTTGCGGGGGGCGGGGAAGAATGATGAAAGGAGTAACTCTCATCAAGATGCAGTGAACACCATTTTAGCCATACTTCCACTTCCCCAATTCCAGCAATTTAGAGCCAACATAGATGTATATACCGGTTTCTCCTAATCTGAGCTCCAGCCCTAGCCATCCTTAGCCATAAATTACATTAAAACTGAGTCAATATAAGTTAAACAATTTGAGTTAAAGCCTAAGTTATATTAAAACCCTTGACACCCACCTACTCTGAAGACCCAAGTATTACCTTTAATTCACATTCTGTCAGTACCACATATCAAAGTCTTAACTTTGCTTTAGGACAACATGACTACTTCCTAGCACCTCCATAACTACCAGAGAAGCTTGTTGTCCCTCATGGGACTTAAAAAGCTCATGCCTGTAAGCCTAGCTACTCAAGAGGCTAAGATATGAGGATTTAGTTTCAAAGCAAGCCCAGGCAGCAAAGTTTGTGAGACTCTTTTTTCCACGTAACCCCCTCCCTGACCACCAAAAATAAAAAATAAAGAAGTCAGGAGGGAAAGTGTGCTCAAGTGGTGGAGCACATTAGCTTTGAGCAAAAAAGCTCAAGGACAGCACCCAGGCCCTGAGTTCAAGCCCCAGGACCTACCTCCCCAACACACACACACACACACCACACACACACACACACACACACACACACACACACACTTCACCAAGTAGCAATTAATAGTAACAGTGTAAGCCAGACTCTGATGGCTCATGTCTCTAATCCTATTTAATCAGGAGGCTGGGATCTGAGGGTTCAAGTTCAAAGCCGAAGCAGACAGACAAATCTGAAAAATTCTTATTTCCAATTAGCCAGCAAAAAGCAGGAAGTAGAGGTGTGAATCAAGTGGTAGTGTCACCCTTGAGAGATAAAGCCAAGTGAGATAGAGAGGCCCTGCATTCAAGCCCTAGTACCAGGGCGCGCGCGCGCACACACACACACACACACACACACACACACACACACACACACAAAGTAAACGTTTAAAAAAGAATAAATAGGGCCTGGGGATATAGCCTAGTGGCAAGAGCGCTTGCCTCGTATATATGAAGCCCTGGGTTCGATTCCCCAGCACCACATATACAGAAAATGGCCAGAAGTGGCACTGTGACTGAAGTGGCAGAGTGCTAGCCTTGAGCAAAAAGAAGCCAGGGACAGTGCTCAGGCCCTGAGTCCAAGACCCAGGAATGGCAAAAAAAAAAAAAAAAAGAATAAAGAATAAAAATGTGTTTCCCTTGCTCAGTTTTTGAAAAAGATTTCTCATGATAGCCAAACTAGCATCCAAACATACGATGGCCTACAAAGATCCTGCACAACCAGGCCTGAGCCCAACTCCCAAACCAATCTGGATCTGGTCTGTGCAAAACACATTCCATATGTGTTATCTGAGTGGATTTAACAGCATGTGCAGTTAACCAAGAAAAAGATGAGCAAGCACGTCCAGAAAATAAGTGTAAATGTCCAATCAATCAGGGTTCCAAGCTCTAGTCCCTCTCCACTGAGAGACAGATGCTGAGTCTACTGACCCTGCTCTTTATGCTGAATCTGCTCTTTCTCTCCAACCTCAAGCTTGTGCTAGACACTCCTTTCCACTCTGTAGCAGAGCTTCAACAGCAGAACTACATCAGCCCTGAACATCAACCTCGCCCTTTCCTCGCAGCTGCTATCAATAAAATCTTACTGAGCTGAGCAACAGGGCTCTGGCCTACAATCCCAGATAGACTTTATAATTTGAGCTCAACAACTTTGGTCTTTATCAATCACTCACAGTAAAAAAAAAAAAAAGGTATTCCATCTAAAAATCACCTAAGGGTCACTGGCTTGCTAACAGAGAGAAAGAAAGTTCATTGAAAAACCTGTAATTAGCTTACCAGTTTCTAAGACATCTTACAGGCTCAAGATTTTTGTCAATGAAAAGGGTTGTTCTAAGCAAAATATAATTTATGTATATCTAAAGTACCATGGTGAAACCGCTTGCTTCAATTACTGCACACTCAAAATAAAATGAATGACAAGAAAGTAAAACAGGCTGTGAGGGGGAGAAGAGGGAGCAGCAGAGGGAGGGGTTGGCTAATGAACAGGGTGAATGGGGATGAATATAGTCCACAAAGTGTATTTACACATATGAAAATTGAACAGTAAAACCCACTAAAATTGTTTTAGGAAGGAAGAGTGAGACAGGGGAGAGTGATAGAGGGAAGGATCATGACCAGGATGCATTAAATTCTGGTGTGAAACATCGCAATAAAAGCCCTGTCATACAATAAATACATGCTGGTGGAAAAAAAAAAATAGGCCAACAATGTCCTTCCTGTCCTTTAAGCAATTATCTACAAATGAAGCGATCAGAAGGTTTGGGGTAGATTTGAAAGCATCAGCTCAGATTATTGTTTTTAAACTGACTTGTACATTAGACATAAGAAGTGAAAAGAACATATAGATGCTCAGAAGGAAGTTTGCCCTGATTCCGCCCTAATTGCCACCTAGCTGGCCCTCTTTGGGCTCACAGCTTACATGTGCAGACAGTTAGCTGGGTTGGGCCTCAGAGAACCACAAGGAAAGAACACCAGCCAACCAAATACTGGGCCAGAGGAGTGTTTGGCGAGAGTATTTCTTTTGCCTTTTACAAAGAACCACCAGTAACCTGAAGTGAATCCTTAATACACTCTAGAAGAAATTTAGGCTGAGACCAGAAAAAAACAAATATACACATTCTAGGAAACATGTGCAATTACTGCCCATATCTGTAATCCTAGCAACCCAGGTGGCTGAGATCTAAGGATTGAAGTTCAAAGCCAAGCCGTGCAGGACAGTCTATGAGACTCTAGAAGTCTAATAGGCTAGAAGTAGAGGTGTGGCTCAATTGATAAAGTACCAGTCTTGAGAAAAAAAAAATACAAACAAACTCAGAAATAGCACCTAGACCCAGAGTTTAAGCACAAACAAAAACATAACAAAACAAACTAAACAAAACCCAAGGTAAAAACATGACAACTACTCCTCTTCTAGATCAATTCTTTAAGCTTTTCTTTGACAATATGTATGTATGTTTAAATATATATGACTGTGTTTATAAATATAAAATATGTAGTATGCTATATTTAGTGATTCATGGTTACTTTTAATTCTCTTTTTGTTGTTTACTTGTTTCACCGTGCTCCCCCAAAGGGTGCTTTGAAATCTTTCCAGCTTTTACAATTAAATCTAACCATCTGGACAAAAATCTTCACATTCACTAAATTAGTCACAGATTTTGTGGGTAAGCTGAGAAACTAAATACTATGCCCTGTGCTAGGATTTAAACCACATCTACCACAGCAAAATACCCTCTCTCCAATAATCTCTCCAATTATATACACACATTCAGGCTCAGATAACACAGCTCCCACTGTAACAACACAGAATAACTATTTGTCCAGTTGGTATTACTGTTTACATCTCAAAGTGATTTGCAACAAATTCAAAATGGAATTCTTCAAAAACTTTTCAGGGTTTATTTTACAGACAAAACTATTACCTTTTTTTTTCACCATTTAATTTTTTCCTACCACCAGTGGGTTGGCAAGCTATTCGCCAAACCAAAAAGTTACTGGAAGAGATCTGTAGTTATATGCTGAGCACTGGTAAAAATATGACTTAAATATAAATGAAAGTTGTGTGTGTGTGTGTGTGTGTGTGTGTGTGTGTACCGGTACTGGAGCTAGCCTCAACTCTTGCTGGCTTTTTGGCTCAAAGTTGGTGCTCTCTCCAATGAGACACACTCCACTTCCAACTTGTTAGTAGTTAATTGGAGATAAGACTCTCTCAAATTTGTCTGTCTTAGCTGGCTTGGAACTGTGATCATCAGATCTCAGCCTCCTGGGTAACTAAGATTATAGACATGAGCCACTGTGGCCAGCCAATTTCCACGTTTTTAGTTCTTCCAGTCTTCTCAGAGTTTACTATAAGTGTCAGCAGAAGAAAATTCAACACGTTTAATATATTTTGCTGAAATCCAACAAGGCAAGTAGTCTCATGCAATTATCGGCTCTGTGGTGTGTGACTACATGTCAGAAGTGCCACCAACCTCCAACTGAACAGGGTTATCTGCTGGGAATGACCACAGCTGCACCAACTCCAGACAAATGGAAAACACGGGTTTTTACAAGGAAATAATTCGTATAAATGTACAGCCGTCCTATGGATTCACATGCCAGTCTTTCAAAGGAGGCTTTAGGCCTTTTATACAAGTTGAGATAGAAAGCATTAGACACCAGTAAAAGCAGGTTTACAAAAATCATTTTCAGAACTTCTTAGGTTAGGCTTCTTTTTTTCCTTTGAAATCTTAGGCACATTGAATTTTCCTTTTAAGATAGTCAATAAAAAGCACAGATAAAAGAGCCAAGCAAGACACAGGAAAAAGAATGCTTGTTAATATTGTTATGGGGGAAGAAAAATTTCCACCTATTTCTCATTCTTTTTCTTTTAGTCAGTCATTGGGCTTGAAACTCAAGGCCTGGTCCCTGTCCTTGAGCTCTTTTTGCTCAAGGCTAGGTGCTCTATCACTTTGAGCCACAAAACCACTTCTGCTTTTCTGGTGGTTAATTGGAGATAAGAATCTCACTGACTTTCTTGCCCAGGCTGGCATTGAACCAAGATCCTCACACCTTAGCTTCCTGAGTAGCTAAGAGTATGGGTATGCGCCACCAGCAGCTGGCTAGCTCTTCATTCTTCATAACATATGTATATCCAAACTAAACTTATAAAATGAATTTTATATTTAGGTGATTTTTTTAATTTCGAGAAGCATGCATAGTGCAGAGCACTGACAATTTGGTAAGAGGCTTTCTTTCCAGAAAGGACTGAAAGAAAGTGATTTCAAGCTTTCGTGGCCTGTTACAAGGGCCATGTTTTCACTTTTTGCATTTATGTTTTGGTTTGCTAAGTAAACCTATACTGAGCACACGTTAGCATTCAAACATACACCAAAAGAGATCAAATTTACGTGAACATCTGCATAGTTAGTAAAACATGGTGGGGTTTTTGTTTTGTTTTGTTTTGGCTTGATTTTCTTGAAAATGTGTTCCCACAAATTTAGTCTACTTAGTGACTATAAAAAGTGTTGTCTTATGAAATTTTAAAGTCTGGAGTTTTTAAAACTATGTTGAATGCTCATAGAAGGAAAATCCAGTCTCTTTCCCCACCAATACAGAAATTATAAGTAGAAAAACACTGGCTATAAACAAAGCCCATTTTAAAAGTCCCTGGTAGTTTAATAAGACCGAAACCACATAGACTTTATGTTTCATACCTTTTTTGCTCCCCAATTCTTCCATTTCAGTTGCTCATATAACTCAGAAGAGACAGATAGTAAACCTATCAGCCTTATTTGGAATAAAAAAAAAAAATCATGTAATCTCTCATGGTACTACTGGCTCATACCTATACTCCTAGCTAAACAGGAGTCTGAGATCTGAGGAAAAAAGCTTGAAGCCAACAATGGGCAAGAAAGCCAATGAGACTCTTATCTCCAATTAAACACCAAAAAGATGGAAGTGACATTGTGGCTCAAGTGGTAGAGTGCCAGCCTTGAGCAGAAAAAGTTAAGAGACAGCACCCAGGTCCCAAAACCAACACATAAAATAAGTAACTCAAATAAAATTCATGCCATTTCAAAAGAACACGAATGCAAAAGTAATAGTGCCGGCACTTAAAGATGACAAAATATGATCCCCATTAGGCAACTGAGATGTTAAAAGTTCAATTTATCAAATAAGCATCTAGTAATGAACAACTACTTTCAATGTTACAGAGCCTAAAGATTTGGGTGTAAAAACAACACTTGTATCTTAAGTTATCAGAAAGGATGATCATTTATGTACAAAAGAGCTATTTGAGACAAAGGGTTTCACTTCTGAGATTAAAGTAAAAATAAAACTAGCAAACAGGGACTGTTCAGAATGACACATCTACAAAACATGCTACTAGAGCTCTCCATAAGTCTATTTATTCATAAGAAGATTAGAAGTACAAACTACAGCTCTAGTGGGGACAAATATCATTATTTCTGGTTTTTTACTGCTAACTATAGTCCAGACCTGAAAAATACACTTTGGGAGGAAGGAGTGGGAGAGAGAGAGAGAGGGAGAGTAGAATTCAACCTACCAGGCAATAGCTCTCTCCTCCCGCCCCTCCCCCCACACACACCCATGGCTACACGACTTCATTGATGTTTCTGAGGAGCCCTTTTCCATTATGATGGGGGATATCAGCAACCCAGCCCATGATATGGCATTGTGTGGGGCCAGGGCCACCCAGGATACCCAGCCTTCACCCTCTTTCTACACACCTTCCCCCTACCCCCCCACATGTCATTCATTACTCTTGCTCTTCAAATAAATGGGAACATTTATAGTCTTCTAATTGTTCTCTCAGAAGCATGTGCATTTTAATATCTTACTCAAGCAGCAAAGAAATAACCTGCATTTGTGGGCGGGGGTGGGGGCAGGTGAAGGAGACTAAAAGGGGGGGGAGACTAAAGGAGAGAAGGATGGATAAATAAATATAGTCATTCTATTCAATGTGCACATGTGCAAATGCAAACAGGTAACTTGAGTGAATGGATGGGGTTTGGAAAGATGGGGAAAAATAGTAGACCAAGATGCATTTATAAACAAGTATGCTGAATTCAATGAAACTCCTTGGTTCCACTACTTAAAGATAACAAAACAAAATATTTCTCCTTCCTCCCTTCTTCACAGTTTATAATGTGCAGTTAGACAGGTCTTGCCATTGAATAATTCATTCCTCTTTTTCCTCAGTTGGTGCAGGAGGGGTCGAGACAAAGAGAGGAGGTAAAAGCAGCTGAGCATGATCACAAAACATAACACTGAGAATTCAATTTTGGTACCTTTTAGTCTAATTCTTTCACCTCTTAGCCCATAGGATTTAGTGACCAACCAAATAAATCTTAATCTGTAAACAAATGGTTTGCTCTACAATTAAACCATTCATAGGTCTTTTTTTTATTAACTGCTTGGCAGCTGCCCAACCCAGAAACTTCTAGGTTCTTCCATTATTTAGTTCTCCCAATGGTTTAAAAGGCAATAAGCTCATTTGGAGTTTATAAAACGATGCACCATCAACAAAAGCATGTAATGTTTCCAAGATTCACAGTGGCCTTCCACAGGGACAATGTGGAGCTGTTTGGAGTCTCCCCACCCCCAACAAAAACACCCAGCCCCCACGGACCCCCCTGGGGGCCTCAGAACAGTTATTCTAAGTTGCAAATGTAGCAAGATCCACTTGAACTCCAACTGTCCTGTGAGCTTTCCTCCCAAGGTAGGAAAAGGCTGGGTAGACTGACCTCATTAAAGGGTAATTAGTGAGCCCCAGGACTGGAGGGGCTACCACAATCATGCCTATTGTGAAAGCTTCACTGTGGGGCTACTCTTTTCTTTCTTGCTTTTCCTTTTTTTTTTTTTTTTTTTTTTTAATCCAGGAGGTCTCTACAAATTGAAAGGCCCACATTTAAAATTTTTAAGGATTTTAATCTGGCTATTTTTCTTTCTGTTACCTATCATTGAATAAGAAGAAAAAGAAAGCAATACAAAACACATCCCCACTTCTTCCATGGATCTGGTATAGCTAAAAAGAATAAACAAATAAAAATTACTTAAATAATTTTTAATCTGTACATAATAAATGATGCCAAATAAGTGTCTTACCTATTACAATAAATGCTTCACCTCTTCATTAGAGTGAAAATAGCACATATGTGGGGAATGAAAACATTTTAGTTTTTGCTATAATGTGACATATTATATATATGACAATGAGGTTGAAAAAATGAATGAATCCACTTACATGTGAAATTAGTTTTTAGAAACTAATATAGTGACATGATCAACCTATTCACTTTGTCACCTATAAAATCCAGCACACCCCTTCAAAGCCCATTATCCTTGTTAGTATCTATCTGCCCAGATGCATAGAAGTAAATTCTATTTTAAAGTGCACCAATCAACTTCACCAGTTATGCTTTAACTTAAGAGTAACACCTTCCTGAAAAGACTAAGTCCTCTGAAAATACTGAGACCCACAGTCAGAACAGTATTTTGTATTTTTTATACCAGTTCTCAGGCTTAAATTCAGATCCTCACATTCCTGCCTTTTGTAGCTAAAGGCTGGTGCTCTACCACTTCAGCCACATTTCCATTTCTCCCATTTTGCTGGTTAATCAGACATAAGAAGTCTCACAGACTTTTTTTTCCCCCTGGCTGGCTTTGAACAGTGAGTGATCTCAACTTTCCTGAATAGCTAGGATTGCAGGTAAGAGCTACCAGTGCCCTGCAGGATAGTACTTGAGAAAGTAGTTTGACAGGGAAAGGAATAAAACAGTCTTAACTTCTTAGCAAACAAGATTTGAACATTTTGCGTATAATCAGATGCCATAACATCTTTGTAAAAATTCACTGAAGAGGAGGAAGTGATAAGGGTCAGAGTCTAATGATCTCCCTCAAAGTACACCCGCCTCAGAACCCCAAGTCCAGTCCATTCTTCCCACAGTGGAATACCTCAGGGAAAGGGGAAGTTAAGCCACAGATCTGAGCTGTGCTGTGCTTCAGCAACTGGAGAGTTTGCTTTAGACTTCCCCACAAACTTAGGGTACAGTCAGCACTCATAGCTAATGCTATTTATTAAGCCAAGTAATCACTGAATCGGTAAATTTGGGGTTTGGACTTTTAAACATCAAATGGTAATTTAAAACTGTAGACAAATATTTCTGTGTTTTATCCGACTACACTTAAGCTATATTTATAAGTAAATTAGTGTGCATTTGTGTTCCATTAAAACACTACACTGGAGCCCCTTCTGAACCAATGATCCTTGTTTTCTTTATTTTAGAAATGCTACAAAACATATCTGTCAAACTTAAACATATGTAGTATATTTGGGGAAATTTTGATAAAGATGGCACGGGCTGGTGAAGGGATGGAGGATCCCAACCATGGTTGTTCCGTTTGTTTTAATATGCCCAGTTAGATGAGGCTTTGGAGGAGGGGAAATTGCACATCCTGGAGTCATTCCTAACAGTCAAATTCTTCCTCTTCAATCTGAGGCCTCAAAAAAAAAAAAAGAAATAAATATTCAAGAGCATTAATTTGTTTCTAGATGTGTGCGTGCAAGTAAAACAACAGTCATAATGTGGAAATTTCAGTCACATTTTGCAACTAATTGGAAGCAGATTAGAATTCCGCCTCAGGGGAACGTTGTCAAACTAGAAGCTGCAGCAAATGAAGAAAGAGGGGAAGGCGTCGCGAAGAGCTGACAGATTTACAGCGCTCGGGGCCATAAACAGGTCCCAGGCTGGAAAGAGGGGCGTGTCCCCGCCGTCCTGCCGGGAGCGCGCGGAGCGCCCGGGCGCTCGGGCCACACCCGCCCCCCACCCCAGCTCCCATCTGCTCCCACCTGGAAAACAATAACCCGTCTTCCACAAGAAGCGGCAGATGAGAAGGAAAACCCGCGGGCTGATAAACTGGAGGATGCAAAAAATTTTTACTGGGAGAGAAAAGCAGCTTCATTTTGCGATAGGAGGGGTGCCCGAGCCAACCGCAGTAGTGAGGGGGACAGCAGCTTGCTTGCTGCCTCAGTGTCTGGCATCTGCAGCGGCTTTGTGGGCGAGGCGGGAAGGACTGGGGTAAGGAATTGTAAATGGAGGCACTTGCCCAAGTGCGGTTTAGGTGAGGAAAAACTCAGTTGCTCTCTCTTAAAATCAGGTTGCGCTGGCTATGGATGGCACACGCCTGTAATCCTACCTATTCAAGAGGCTGAGATCTAAGAATCAAAGTTCAAAGCCAACCTGGGCAAGAAAGTCTGAGATGCTTATCTCCAATTAACCAGCAAAACCTGGGAAGTGGAGCTGTGCCTCAAGAAAAAGCTGAAGGACAATGCCCAAGACCCAGTAACAGCTCTCGCGCTCTCGCGCTCTCTCTCTTTCTCTCTCTTCCTCTCTCTCTCTCTCTTCCTCTCTCCCCTCTACCCGCCCCCCCCCCCCAGGTTACCTCCTTTGGGAAGCAGAAACAAGCACTGTCATTTAACTGAAATTCCACCTTCAGAGCAGTTTGAAGATTTGAGGGTATGAGTGACTTCCTGATCAGTTATTTAAAACATCTAACAATACCAAGGGTCATGGTTAGGTAAGGGAGCAGCCCTTCCACACATTTGGCCTTACTAGTTTTTCATCAGCAGGGCTAACCTTTGAACAGGTGAAAGGGGGTAGGTTCTGCTTCTGGTGCCCATTTACTCCTTGGCTGAAAAGACTTTCATTTCCATCACAAAAGAATTGGCAAGCCTTTGCCAGTGGCTCAGGCCTGTAATCCTAGCTATTCAGTAGGCTGAGATATGAGGACCATGGTTCAAAGCCAACCCCAGCAGAAAAGTCTTTTTGACTCATCTCTAATTAACCACCAGAAAACTGAAGTGTTGTGGCTGAAAGTGGTAGAGTGCTAGTCTTGAGCAAAAAGATCTCAGGAACAGTGCACAGGCCCTATGTTCAAGCCCTATGACCAACACCACCACCACCAAAAAAGAATCAGCAATGAAATAAAGCCCAAGAACACAGAAGTACTTGCTGCTGTGCTAGGCCTCAGCAAATAGTACTGTAGATATGATAGTATTATCCATGTACTGTGGTGAGATGGACAGAGCTCTCTAGAAAGAATGAAAACCTAGTTTTCAGTCCTTCCAGATATTGTTCCTTTTCCTTTTCTTTTCTCTTCCTTTCTTTCCTTTTCTTGTATTGTCCTGGGGCTTGAACTTGGGTTCTGGGCACTTTCCCCAAGCATCTGGGCTCAAGGCCAGTGTTCTAGAACTTTTAAGTCAGCATTGTTTAGGGCTGGTTGTTAGTTACTTGGGGTGTTTTATAGACTTTCCTGCCCTGGTTGCTTTTTGAGGCTGCCATAGAACTCAGCCTCCTGAGAAGTGAGGCATGAGCCACATGGCTATTAGCTTTGTTTTTTAACATAAGCCCATCCATAAAAAAATCTGAGACAGAGTTGACAGAAATGCAAAATGAATCTGGTTTGGCTATGCACATTTTGAAAAAAGGAAAAGAGAAAAGAAGAAAATATTAGGGGTACCTATCCAACTCAAACTGATTTTCAGTAAAGATCTATGTAAACACAAATGGTGCTTTTCTGCCAGCTGAATTCAAAGGTGAGGTAAGTGGAGTCACTAAATATCCCCCTAACACAGGTTGCTCACCTAACTAGGAACAACTTGGACATGACCTTTGAATGCTCAGTGAGTAAGGTGAAAGGCAGAAAAGGTGTAGGGAAGGCAACTAGCCAGCCAGATGTGCTTTTCTAAGAAATCAAACCAAGATATTTCTTTAATCAAAAGGACAAATGGGAATTTATGAAAGTGTGGCCAGCTGAATCCCTGTCGTCTGTTGCTAATTGAAGCATATAAAAGAGTCTATTTCTTAAAACATTCTACAAACACTTTTTTTAATTTACTGCCACATGACAAAAACCAGAATCAAGCTAACTGGTTGAAGATCAGTACAACCAAAGAACAAGCTATTATTTCAAAACTGTCAGGGAAGGCAGTAAAATTGCTACCAGGTCACCTTAAGTTACCCTTCAATAAAAACAAGCCATCAGGGAAATAAGAGGAAAAGAAAACACATCAAAACCTTAAAAGTCCCTTTAAGTAAAATTATACGTCTGTGGAACAGTGCCATCTGCTCTCTAGTTAACATAATAAGCCCATTTCCACAGCCTAAATATCAGCCTTCTAAAATCAGTATGAAAAACACAAAATATAATTGATATATTTTTATTTACACTGAACCTGTAAGAGCTGCATTCATATGGCTTTCCTGAAATATGCAAAAATGCCCCTGTAGGTACATCTTTTTTGTAAGAAGCTAGCTGACAATGAGGATTCCCAGGAGACAGAAAGCTCAATGTTAGCTCAGCACTAGTCATAGTGAATAATAAAATGCTGGGGTTGGAGTGATGACAAAGAGAGAGTGGCTTTGAAAGGCTATTAGTATTTATTCACTATTTCAAGCTCATTTGTTCTAACTGGAACATCCCTCCTTTGAGTTTTCCTTCACAGCTATATTGTATACTTTCAGAGTTTCTTTTTGCTTTCCTAGGGGTGAAAAAAAACCAACATTCTGAATAGCAGATGGGCTAGATCCTGGCAGTTGAAGGCCCACTGACCTGTCAAAAATGGAAGTATTTGCTTTGTGATCATTTTGGCTCTGCAGGCCAAACTCATAATCTCTTCCAGTACATTCCCAGAGGAGTTTCTAAGCAAGGTTTAGCAAATATGAAGCACTGGGCTTCTAAATATGCCGGGGCTCTCAAAATAACATGATAGCAGTCCAACTGCTAGTCAGCCAACTCTGAGAAGTTTAACAACCTTTCATTCAGTTACAAAGGCTTTGTTCTAGTTGCCAAAACCTTAAGCTTAAATTATAAAGGACTAGTAAAGGACAAGTAACTAGTAAAACTAGCTAGGAGACAGAAGTGGCTACAGGGAGGAGGCCCCATGTAAACGACAGAATGGAATGATTCTAAAGGTGATCTTTAAAAATATATAATAAATAAAGCTCACACAAATTCCCCACTGCAATATCTACAATTTTAACATATATATAAATATATGAAATACCAGTCATAGGCATGATCTTTGTGTTAATTGTGATAACCACCTTCATTACTGAGGCAAAGATTTCACCTCTTCTCTTCCTATGTAATGTTATTTGGTATTGAGAACAATCCTAGGTTACAAAAGTTATTCCCACTATGATCTTGCTAACAAGGATAGCCCAATATTCATTAGTTCTGGTTTACATCCTTATTCACCTGAACATGATACAAGTAACTTAGAAATCAACTGTTCAGTATTCAAGAAAAACCCTTGATGTTGAGATCGCTGGCAAGTTCAGAAGGCTGGCAATCAAATTGTGTTGTGCTACAGTAATTACTATGAAAACTTCCAGTGCTTAATATTAAAGAATAAAATAACATGATCCTGCAACCTCTCCTACACCTCTTGAATGTGTTCAACATGGCAATTATCTTCATTCAAGAAGCAGTTTAAACTGCATTGAAACTCAATTATACCCAGGACTTTTAAAAACATATACTTCAAAAGGCAGGTTTCATCACATTCAAATCACTGAGCAAAAATTTTTTTCCCTTCAGGTTAATAAAAAAGAAAAGATTTTATCCCTCTCTCACAAGATGTCTTCAAATACAAAAAAAAAAAAAAATGACTCCTCTTACGCATTGGTGACACTTTTTTTCCACCTTATTAAAGCACCAGCACGGCTGGGAGATGTTGAATGATAAAAATAGTTCTACCTGAACTCCTCCCAATGGGAATCAGGTTTAACTGAGTCCAAGAGCAAGATCACACACACAAAAACATAGAACTTTGCCACAAGAACTATGTAGGACTAGTAGATTTATGATTTAAGTGCTTGTGGCTAAAACAGCTTTCCAATTATCAAGGGCCTCTTAGGAGGAGCAAGAATGCATTATGTGTTAATGACCACAACCAGGGGTCCCTTTGCCACTCTTTGTCATAGCCTGAGTAGATCCTCCCCGCAGCTTCACCATTTACATGTCTGTTTCCTGTCAGCCCACTCAGAGATAATGTCATTTATCTTGGGGAGGCACAAGCCCAGTCATTAGCTTCAATAAAAGACCTCAAACAAAGGCCAGATAATGTTTTACCCAAGGCTCCTCATATTAAGTCTAGAAATAAGCATCTAAGCAACTAAATGTGTAAGCATGTTCAGCATCTAAAAAGTCAAGAACTCCAAAGTTATTCTGGAAAGAATGTTGCTCCTTATCAGCCATCCTAGATTACGCCTCCAACAAGAACTTGTTTTATATACAATAAACACCAGCCCACAACACTATCACACACAATTAGATTAGCCGAGAGAGATGACCAGATTTAGCTCAGGGAAGCCTTGGCCACACACCCTTCTCCCTTGCCTCCAGGAGGAAAATTGACAGAATAATTCAGGTACTAACTAAATAGTCAGATCTTTGAAAACTCGCCCTTCTGGTGGTGCATGCCTGTGGGAACTGGATAACCATTAAGAAAGAGGTGGCCAATGGCTGAGCTTCTGGAAGTCTTTTAAGTAAAAGTGGAACTGGTTAAAATGAATGTAAGAACATGTGTTTTCACAGTGTTGCTCATATTACTGCAATTTCAAGTTTCTGTGAAGTACCAGGTGACTTCTTTAAATTTAAAAAAAAAGCATGCGGTCAACACTGGAGCAAATCTCAGCCATTCAATCCCTGTGTTTTCATGCTGAAACGAAGAACAGATGGTACTTTCCATGTTGCTTGAGTCTGGATATTGAACACCTCTGTGGTTAGGGAGATTTCTGCTTTGCACTTTCACATACATTTCATTTACTAACTGTAAAATGCTGCTTAGGAAAAAATAAGTCTTTGTAACTCTCTAATTAAAACCATCTTGGAGCTAAGCAATTTCACTTGAAGAGCATTCTTAACCTCATGACATTTAGACAATCAATTCCCCCAACCGGATTTTGTTGCACAGATTTCAAAGTTATTAAAGTTGCTAAACATTTTAGCTCCATCTCGAGCAATTGTGTGTATTGTGCAAAGCTAACAGATTTCAAATGCTAAACTTGGAATTTGGTGAGACCTGACCATACAAGTCCTCTAAGCTACAAGGGCACTCCCAGAAACCATGCAAGGAGACGGCACAGCCTTTCCCCAAGCCCACCTCAAACAGCTCTGCCACCCCCCTGAGAAACCTGACAGAAATATATGGAGCTGATCCAGGCTGATTGAAAACTCCTCTTAGTTCCCAGTGTTTTTAACAGTTAAATCCCTTAGGTAGGTTTCAAAACACTGTACTGTCCAACACTGGACTTTGTTCTCTAATTATAGCAAGTGGCCTTCCTGCCTTTTCATCTCACTGTAGACAAACTGTCCTTGCTAGGCAGAACTCCTAAAGAGCCCTCTATTTGCCAAAAGAATATCAAAAACAATGAAAGAAACCGTATCACCCACAAACTCATTAATCAAAATATGTTCTTAAACTGCTCACTCGCATTTAGAAAATGCACTAGAATTCTCTAGTGAAGTGTAAAATGGTTTCTACAAGAAAAAAAATGAATGATCTATTTTGTACCCAGACCCATTTGTAGATATCCCTTTTAGGAATGACAAGGATCATCTTAACAGGAAAACAGCATGATATTACAGAAATTATCCTCTTCTCAGAATATGTACTAGAGAACCCTAAGGACACAACTATGTGACCTCCTGGGTTAATTTTGTTAAAGTATTTAAATTTTTCTATGTATTTTGGGATTCTACAGTGCTCAAATAACCCCATGTATAGTATTCAAAGTATCTATTTAACTCAGTTGAATGTTCCCTTGATAAATCAAAACTGTAAGATGCCTAAGAGGATGCTTAAAGAGTAGCTTCAGGAGACTAGTATGTTTAAAAAAAAAAAAAAAAGAGGGGGAAGGGAAGGTGGAGAGGCAAGTTTTAACAACCAAAAGGCAACCACTCAAATCCACTTATTCAGACATGTCACTGGTGGCTTAACCACAAAATGAGCTATAGAAATATAGCTCAACCCTCTTAGAATTATGGCATGTTTTGATTTTGTTCACGTATTAAGGGAGTGGCGACTTTTACAACATAGTTGTGGTTTCCACATAAAAGAGTAGAACACTCATTGATTTAATTAGGTTTCATAAGGTCCAATTTATCATGTTTTACATGACTTTGTGTAGTGAGGAGACAGAATAAACAGACCAAAAATAGACATTTAAGCATGCTGTGAAAATTAACCGGTAACAGCCAGTCTTATGAATCTCCTGCGAACCTTCCAACTAGAAAAGAAAAAGCATACATATATACTCCCTTTGGTTTTCATATGGGACTCTCTTAAGGCACGTCTGATTGCTGAAAATTGATTATCACTAACTCTGAAGGCAATTACTTTGCCAACCCAGATAGACAAGGAAAGCTGAAATTATAACATTTCATAAAATGTTAATAAAAAGATAGCTTCCTCAAAGATGTTTCAGAGTTGGAACATTTTGTCAGGTGAAGTTGTCCTGCTAAATCTTTACTTCCAAAATAGGTATCTTCATATCATCCGAAAGTATTTTCTCAATTCAGGCCTAATTGGACACATTGGCAAAATTACCAGTTACTTCCCTAGGTGGCAAGTATGTCAGGAGTGCCATCTTGGCATGCCAAGAATGAAAGCATTCTTAAATCCTCCTTTGGGAGTGGGGGGGGAGACTTAAGAAATCCTTTTTGATGTCCCTGAGCCAACACCAGCTTGACACAAATGGCCCAGAGGGCAAGATTCAAGCCCCTAGCAGCCATCCCAGGATGACCTCAGGACATCACAGGACCTAAGGTTAGAGGCGCAGTCTCCTCCCAAACAGGGCCAGAATAAATCTCAAAGCAATGTGTTCTCTCCTCTCCCCAGCCCAAGACCAAGCATAACTTGTTTGCTCTACATTTGTGTAACTTATCACATGTATACTGCTTCAGCTGAGGAGGGGTTGCACATACATAAATAATTTAATTTTTCCATTCTTCATCCAGTTTTCTCTGTGACTGGAAAGCAAAAAGAACACAAAAAACTGGAGAGCTGACACCATGCTCTAGTCTCAGTTGCCATGACAGCAGCCTTTGAGAGCCTGAAATGTTCCGATTGCCAGCTAAACAAAATTGTTGAATGTGAACATTTGGCTGGAAGATTAAAAGGCTAAGGGGAATGCAAAAGGGCAGTACCTCCCACATTCCAAGCAGCCGGTGAATCCAATCAAATCTCTCTGACTCCTTAACCACAGCCATTGTATGTACTGGATTAGGGCAATTCATCGAGATAGTTAAAGCAGATTAGAATTGCAATTTGAAGACTATTGGCAACAGAAGTAAATGCCCGACTGTACTAAGTAATAAGATTTCAAAATGCCTTTTAGTAGAAATTATGTGAAACTACATATTTATACTTAGAATCAAATCCTGTTATTTTTTGAAGCTCATTTAAATTCAGTGATGTAAAATACTCAGAAAGTATAAATTTTAAGTGTTCAGTCATGTTCTACAAGTTTGGCATATTTATCTGCAATCTTTACATCCCTCAACCAACTTCTACAACCACAACTTTATTATTATACTCCAGTTTAAATTCTGAATGAAGTTAAAATGATTGGAATGGAAAATTAAATCATTTTACCCAGAAATCATTACCTAGACATTTACCAACATGTCCAATTCTGATCAAGTCAGAAAGACCAAAGAGCAAATCAATGTGTAAGCATATTTCCAAACAACCATGCCACAAAACACATGACTTAAAAAAGCAACAACAACAGCTACTGTTTTTCTATGACAAAACCTGTAGAATTACTCTAAAGGTTAATTTTACAAAGTGATCCCTCACGCCCCACATCACTGGGAGATACAAAACCTTGTGCTCTCAGATTTTCTTCAATACAGAATCATCACTGCCAGGTCAGCAAGACGTGCCTCCAACCCTGATCAGCACAACACTGAAGACAGTTTCTCTAAGGTAAGGTCTCTCTGCAGACTTTTAGACCATGACAAAGATGAATCAAAGACTATGAAGAGTACAAATGACCTCAATCAACTATCCAACACACATGGCTCCTTCATTCTCACTGCTCTGGCTCCATCTTCACATTTCAGGAGCTGTACTTACCCAAGTGATAATATTCTTACATCTCCAGCTAAAAAGTAGGTGAGGAAACACAAAGTTCTAGCAGCCACCAAACCCATCCTGATTCTGCTGCAGTTGTAAAACTAATGACCCAGCACACTAAGGACCTCTAATAGGAAGCCATCCAAGGATATCCTTTGAAGGAACAAATTTGGAGAAAGTAAGTATACAATAAAAGTGATGAGGGTGATGTGTCAATTTAAACCCTAGACAATCATCTCCACTAAGAGAAGCTGAACCCTGCACCTAAGGACAGGTTAATTACTAGCAATAATGCCAACAAGTAAATTAAAACAGAAGACAGTTTCCCTTGGGGGGGAGAAACCAGTACAAGAGTCAAGTGGATGTGTACACAGGTTTTCTGTTAAAAAGGTCTGGGCAGCTTGCTGACTGGGCAGGAGACCACATGCTGGGCAGCCGGTGTGGGGCTCACTCAGAACCTCCCACCCGTGGACCAAACACCAACACCCCAAGCAGCAGAGGCAAGCAGTCGGCCTCCGGAGCTCAACAGAGCGCTCTGCATCCACTTGTAACATAAAGCACGGGCCAGAAAGCTCACAGAGAACCAAGAAGCACGAAGTGCCACACAGAGGCGCGCGCGCGCGCGCGCACACACACACACACACACACACACACACACACACAGTGCCCCCGGGAGGAGGGGGCATCTGGAAGGCGACTGTGCTTTCCTACCTTCTCAGTTTTCAGTTTCTTGATCCGCCTGTGGCCCTCCTCCTCCTCGTCGTCTTCCTTCTTTACCAGCATAGAGTTTCCCATGAGGCCTGACTCCGGGGCGCTGCGGCCAATTTCCCCGGCAGCCGCGGCGACGCTGCCACTCCCAGCGCCCCCGCAGGGGAAGGGGCTCGCGCCACCTCCATTGCCCTTGGCCCCAAAGCCATAGAGGTGTGCCCCAGAAGGGGCTGGGCCGCTACTGCCGTTCTGGTGGCCCAGCAGCGGGTCGTGCTTATCCTTCCTGGACTTCCCTGCATCCTTATCTCGCTTGGTGCCCCGGCTGCTCTGGCCTTTGCCCGGCTTTTCGTCTTTGCCTTTCCCGCAGGCGCCGGCCCCGGCGGCGGCGGCGGCGGTGCCGGTGCTGGTGCTGTTGCTGTTTGGGTTGCCGCCGCCACCGCCGCTCACACTTTGACCCAGTGCTGAATTCATGCCAGTTGCCTCTCCAGGGCGCCCTTGGACTTCCTGCCTCTTGCCCGCGCTGCTGATCTCGGGAATCCCATACAAGGCAGCAGAAGGGAGAGATTTATTAGCATCCTTAGAAGTTTTACTCCTTTTCACTTTTGATTTGCTGGTCTCTTTGTGTGGATTCCCCTGGGGAGCGGAGGGTTGAACAGAAGCAAATTTTAGGCCATCAGCGCCGGCTGCACCAGAGGCCGGGCCGCCACAATCCTTAGAGTTGCTGCTGCTGCCAGTAGTGCTGGTGGAATTATTCATCTCAAATTTCTGTCTGTCTTTCTCCAAATCAGCGTCCAAATCAATGATTAGATTTCCAACCCCGATTTCCCAATCATCGCCACTGTCATAAGTATCAACTGTATTTGGATCCACACCTTTTCCTGCTGTGGAAATGTTCACTGACATCCTGAAGATGAACTCTCTAGAATAAAAATCCGATGAACTTTCCTTTGGAGATGAGGGGACATTCGTTTGGCTCCGCTGGGATTGCTCTTAAAGAAAATAATGGTAATAATAATTCTTCCAGTCTTCTTTCTTTTCCTGCTCCACAAATATACCCTTCAGTCCAGGTGCACCTTTTCCTGTGAAGGGGGAAAAATCGAATATTTCTTGTCTGGGTATTGACACACAAACAGTGAAAAAGCATTTAATAATATTGGGGAGTCTGTAGGAGTACACGGAAGGGTAAAGTGGACTAGGTATTGTCTCCACAGTCTAATATCAGGTTTCAAGAAAAATCGACCCCCCCCAAAAAAAAAGATGCCTATGATAGAAAGCACTTACAGTAACTAAAAAGAAAATCTTAAAAAAAAAAAAAAAACAAGGAGAATCACTTATTTTAAAAGACAAAATATTAAATCATCTTTAAGGACCTGATTGCAGTCAAGAAGGATTTGTTTTTTTCTTTTTGGGGGGAGGGGTTGTTGTTTTTAAGTTTAAAATTTTTGTCTGGCACATGGGTTAGCTCAACCCCAGGAATACAACCTGAGCCACTCAGACAAGAGGAATACAGAATAAAGATCCCTAAACATGGCTTAGCTCCAGCAGCTTAAAAGAGCAGACCCTGGAAGTTCTCTGTGTCTAGTTTTTAGAATGATGTTACTAAATTCTAAATTTAGTTCCTCTTTTTACAAATTGACTGGGCAATCTGGTTTTTATTCCCAGTAAGGAAAAAACAACCAATAATACCATGTACATTCATATCTCCTCCTGTCTTCTCTTTCCTTCAGTAGCTTATATATTTTTGAAAAATACATACACATGCCTTTAAGATCATTTACTAAAAAGACAGTGTTGCATAAAAGATTAAGTATCTGCCTTTTGAGGAAAAAATCATCTAAACAATTCTCCCATACCCCCAGGTTACAGAATTGCTCAGTCGGTTAAATATGCTGCTCCTCTCTACAGGGAAACTGATTAAGACATACACTTTAAGTGATCTGGGCCAAGGTGGCCTCAATGACCGCAAATGACTGTGTGTTTGACAAAGAGCAGTTAAAATGGTTTTTAAAGGGATCAGTCCCTTTTTAACAGTGGATTGTCAAGGAAAAAAATAAATATACACATATAAATACACACACAGAGCCATTGCTTACCTTTTAATCCTTTATCATTTTTAATTAGGCCAGCAAATCAAAATGCATTTCCCACTCCACTCAGCAAACAAGCCTGTGCCTCATTTTACTTAAACACCAAATGATCAAGAAGGAAGAAACCGAGTAACACATCTCAGCCAGAATAATCACTGGATAACATTATTCCACCTCCCCACCCCCTCTTTTGGCAAACGGATCAGGAGTCCTTTTCTCCTTAAAAAAATGTGTCACAGTACAGCTGGAAGATAATGTTTCACGTTCACAACTGAAGCCCCCAAGGTTTTTTTTCTTCTTAACAAGCATCGAGAATAATAGGGTGTTTTTAAAAAAAAAAAAATGAGCGAGCGAGAGAGCTTAGAGAAAAAAGTTTTCCAAACTTCTCATTCCGCCTTCAGTTCCAGACTTCAGTTACCGTGATCAGTAAGTAATGATCCCATGTAGCAAACCTACAGGCGTCCGCTAGTAACAAGACAGAATGTGCTAACACCGCGATAAATTAGTGAAAGGGAAGAAAGAAGAAGAAGAAAGGATTGAAAATCTGGGCTGGATTCCGCCTGTTAGTCGGGAAGTGGCATTTTTCCGCCCGTCCTGACAGATTTGATTTCCCCAACTAACTTGAGAGACAAGGAGGAGGAAGAATAGGAGGTGGGAGAAGACGAGGAGAGAAGGGACAGAAATGGGGGTAAGAGAGGAGGAGGGGAAGGAGGAGGAGGAGGGGGAGGAGGAGGAGGAGGGGGAGGGGGGAGGGGAAGGGGAGGAGGAGGAGGGGGGAGGGGAGGAGGAGGAGGGGGAGGGGAAGGGGAGGAGGAGGAGGGGGAGGGGAAGGGGAGGAGGAGGAGGGAGGAGGGAAAGGGGAGGAGGAGGAGGAGGAGGAGGAGGAGGAGGAGGAGGAGGAGGAGGAGGAGGAGGAGGAAGAGGAGAAGGAAGAAGAAGAAGAAGGAGGAAAAAAAAAAAAAAGATGGGGTACGAAGCTGGGCCAGGCGAGAAAAAGAAAGGTGTGGAAGAGGAGGAGAGGACTAGGGGAGCAGATAAACCCGTTTTAACAGCCTTGGCTCCGGGCGGGGGTCGGCAGGGTGGGAACACAGCGGCATTTAAAGTGGGCTGGAAACCCAAAGGATGTGATGTTTTCCTGTTTTATGTTGTTTCAAGAAAAAAGGAAAAAAGAAAAAAGGAGTTCTTAGTAGAGTCCCTGGGGTGGGGGTTAAAAATCCTCGGTCGCGCTAGCCAATCCGTCATGTGATAATTCGATAATTAGAGTCAAAAAAGATTAAAAAGAAAAAAAGAAAAAAACGACCTTTTCCAGGACAGATTCCCCCCTCAATTCACGCAGCAATCGGTGTGTCTCCTTTCTATTTATTTTCCTCCCCTCGCCCCCCCCCCCACGTCCACCCCCTCCCTGCGCTTAGTCAGATGGCCCTAGAGCTTGGCTTAGTATTTTTAATTAGCTGGCGTTTGGAAGCTAAAAGCAGTAATGAATTGTTGATGGATTGGAAGTACAGAGTCGCTTTGCTGGAAATGTCGGGGCTGGGGGGGGGGGGATGGGCAAGTTAGCAAGCACCAACCATCTAAAAGGAGCGATTTTGTTACAGTGCAACCCTTTCACATCACGTGAGGATCAAGGGCTCAATTGGTTGTCGTGAGAACAAAAATGGTGACAAGCGTATCAAGAAAATACTGATCTGGTCTTTACAAAAAAAAAAAAAAAAAAAAAAAAAAAAAAAAAAACACCAAAACGCTGAAGGTTTCTCCCCTCCCCCCGGCACACACTCCCCCCCCCCGCCTCCGCCCCCCTCTCAGGGGGCGAAACTACAAGTTATGAATGTGAAATATTTCTGAGATCCAGCATCTTGGAAGTTCGGGAGGAGTGAAATGTAATCCGCGCGAGAACCAAGCAGATGTCTGAAAGAAATACCTTATAAACCGATCCTCAACTTACCCGCAATTTGTCGGTTCCCCCCGCCCCCCGCCCGGGTCTGGGGACCTGGCCGCCTGGGGAGAAGGATGGGAGGACCCTGCGTTACCCACTGGGGTTTTAGGGACCTCTTCGTGTACTAAACAAAGAAAAACATTTTGCTACTGCTTCGGAGAGGGTCCAGTACTAAGTGCACCATTGTTACTATGTGTGGGTTTTGTTAGGTCTAGGTGGGGCTAGCCCCGCTTCTTAACTGTGTCTTTCCTGCTGGCTTAAAAAAAAAAAGGTGGAAAATGATCATTATAGCCATTACATGTAATGGGTGACTATTCCCTTGTCTAATATTAAATGATTAGGCACTAAACTGTGACAGGAGACAGAAATTGCTTGTCCTTCCCTTGCCCCATTTTCCAGGCTGGTGGGGGGGGGGGCGGGCGGGGTTCTGCCCAGCTAGAGAGGAGAGGAAAGGGGCTCGAGGTGCACTGGAGAATGGACCCTGGGGTCGGGGGATGTGACTGTGCCACTTTTTATCTTTGGGTTAAAGCCCAAAAGGTAATTTACTCTTAGTTGCCCCAAGTGCCCAGTCAAGCTTAATTTGTGTGGAGAAGTTACAAATGCTTCACCCTCCACTGAATCAAATTCACCGTTCTTGGGTTGTTCTAACAGGAAGGGGGGCGGCGAAACCCTGTAACGAGTTCCTCAATTCAATGCATAAAACTCGCACATTCCCCTGCATGAAGTCCCGGCTAAGTGCTATAGAGAGACACACCACGCAACCGTACTTACGGTCTGTAGTGGATCGAGGTGACCTTTTCCTTCTAACTGCATTGAATGTGTGTGGTTGCAGCCGCTTTATTTTGGAAATTCTAATCTCTTCAGGTTATTTTTATTATGAAAGAAGATGGACCATCAAATGCCACAGACATTCCTGTGTATTTTTTTATAAAAAGAAAAAATAAACAAAATGAAAATCCCCTTGGTGCACAGACACACAGAGAGACAAGCTTGTTCTGCAACACTAAAATCAGAACTGAAACACACACACACACACACACACACACACACACACACACGGGGAGTGTAGTAGCGGCGCTCTCAGACTCTGTACCTGAAAGGGACTTTTCTTTGTTCCCAATGCCCTTTCGCATTCGACCAATCAGAGAGCAGCTTTTATGAAACCGGGCTCTCTCATTGGCTGGGTGCTTTCTCTTGGCTACTGGAGGGGGTTGAGATGCACACACGCATAAAATACACACTGAGCGCGGGTAGGGGTGCGGTGGGGGGGTAGTTGTGGAGACAAAGCGTTTTATTTTCCAACCAGATGGGGGTTGAGGAACTTCCCGCAGTAAAGAATAGAAAGGAAGGGAGGGGGGAATGGTGGGCTCGTTTCAATTACTACATCATTCCCATAAAACAGTTATTTATTAAAACAAATCTCAAACAGGCTGCGAAGAGAGGATGTCTGTAAATACAAGTTTGATTGTGTTGTCTTAGGGGAAATAGTGTATGCGATCGCTCAGTGGCAGAGGGAAGCCAAAGAAGCCGCCACTGTGGAGTGCTGCGAGGAGGAGCTGGAAGCTGGCGAGGAGGAAACCACGGCGAGGGTTTTGCCAGTTTCCCTTCCCTGTTCCCAGGAACGATTTTCTCAACTGCAGCTTCTGGCTTTCAACACCCTCCCCCTTGCCCTTTCTGCATCCCCCTCCCCCCTTCTGTGTCTCTTTTTTTATTCTCTGATTAAATAAGAAAAATCGATCTGGGGGTAAAGGCAGCAGTGGGGAAACAAGTAACCCTTTTGTTTCCAGAATTCCAGACTGCAAACCACTCAAGTAGGAACGCTGGAAACATTTTAACTAACACGACTGAAATGATCTCCCATTAAATTAGCAACAAACCTCACCTGTGTCTTAGGCAGCTCTCTCTCTCTCTCTCTCTCTCTCTCTCTCTCTCTCTCTCTCTCTCTCTCTCTCACACACACACACACACACACCTCTTACACACATCTCTCTCACACACACACCTGCCTCCCCCCACCCCCAAAATAAGTCCACTGCCACCGCCAGCCATATTAACACTCCTGGTCAGCCTCACTTAAAAAAATCGATTTCCGGAAAGATAAAATATACTAGAAATATTAACCCTTCTGAAAAGTCCCAGTCTTCAATATAAACTGTCTGAATTGTCAGAATTCCGCTCTCTCTCAAAGCTTTTAACACTATGGGGGTGAGTCACATGTAAATCCGCTAAATGCTACATCTGTAATCCACAAACACAGAAAATATTTTTACAATGTATTATAGGATAAATGTAAACCAAGTTAATGGGACTCCTTGTATGAAAGGTTAATGGGAAGTAAGTTGGTAATGCTTTTAACTAACTATTTAAATATTAAACCTTTAGGACAGATTTGATTTTTAGATTTTCATTGTTACTTTCTATTATTTTTAGGAACCATGTGGCCACTTTAAAACTAATGGGTGCTATGATGCCAAGTTTTAAGGATCCAGCACTACTGTGATGGTAATTTACATAGGACAATAGCAATACAAGAATGTGTCTTTGCTGAATTGTGGATGCATAAAGTGGATTAGAGCTGGCAGAAGATAGCATATGATGTAATTATTCAGTTGTGACTTTGTAGATCAATGAAAATATTTGTCACCTCTTTTAAGAAATGGTTATTGAGCTATGTTTGAGCTTTTATTATGAACAAAATATGATGTTGCAAATAGTTATAAATAGTTATAAATGTACGATACCTTAGATCTCCCTAAATCCATTTGTACTCAAACGGAAGCTGTACATTAACAACTAAAGTGGGACAAATTAGAAGCCTAATACCCACTTATCCTCTATTTTCACTTGATATTTTCTGTGTTTGAATGTACAGAGTTTTTCAGTTGTATGTGGTCATAGGTAGTAACACAGCCCCATATAGTGATTTTCTTTCTAAATTCCTCTTCTTTTAAAGAGTTCCTTTTCAAAAAAGTGGGGCACTCTTGAGCACTGCCTGCATCCCCGGGTGTCATCTCCATTTCAGCCTCTGGAAACCATCATTACTTCTTATGTCATATTAGTTTGAGAGGGGGGAAATGAATGGTTAGCTCTTAAAACAACAGGACTTCAAAGAGAATTTAGAAAATGAGACTTAGTTTACACTAGGGACTGGTATAGCCCCTTGAATACACTCTCTCAGCAAAAGCGAAATCACAGAATCTGCAGCACCGATTTATTCAGTATCACTAAAACTAAAGTTCAAGTGCTCCAATACTCCAATTATCTAAGCTAGCCTTAACTTCAACAACTAATGTTAAACTTTAAGCAGGAGACTTATACCCAATTCCACTACATAGATAAATCATTTTGGTAAATGACAGCATTTCCTTCCATTCTAACATTTTCACACTCCATTTACACCCCATCCTCATCTCTTGACTTCCAAATTCTTCTAGGAAACTTTTGAATTGCGCTGGTGTTGTGCTGGCTTTGCTTGTGTTTGTTGACAAGGAGACTATAATATGGAGGTCAGATCTGGCCAGGGAAAGAGGGCAGAAGCTGACTCCAGCTCCACTATCTCCCCAGCCCCCTCTGCTCAGAGGCCCTGGAAGATTCCCACTCCCTGTAAACAATAGTGCCCCCACGCCCCCCCCCCCCCAATCTACACACAAATTCTTGATGGGCGTGCCTGGATTCCTACAGGGAGGGAAGCCCCTTCCCCAGGTAATGGGAGTTCCTGAATCCCAAGAGACAGGGACCGGCATATGGCCTATAGGTTACTGAACCTGTCTGTCAAGTGCTTGGAACTGGAAGCTCCCAGTCAGGCCAGCTCAGGCGCTATTACGCCATCACACATGTCTTGTGTCTGTTGTCACCATGGCACCCCAATTCAGCTCTCCCTTGGAGCTGAATTGGTTTGTTGGTACTTGGAAATCCTCCGGAAGTAAGTCTCTGTGCCACTGTCCTGTTCTGTGTTATATGTTTTTTCTGAAACTTGGGACCAGTCCATCCGGAACTAACCCAATAAATTCATCTTTCTTCTTGAGACTGACTCTTGAGTGGTAGACTCTTGAAGGGATGAGGGATCCCCCCCCCACACACACATGCCATTACAGGGACCAATCAAGAGAGGCATCACAGAACTCTCAGATAATTGATGACTGAACGTCACATAATTAACTAGGAGCTTTGAAACTCATTCACTTCCCTCACAAAATTGGGAAGCTCAACTCTACTCACAGAAACAAAACACTGCTCTTCATTTCTTTTAAGGTAGCAGAAAACATACTTGTCTCCATACAAATATGAATATATTTGATGATGCTGGTATACTATGTTTTCATATGTTTTGATTTCCCCAGTCCCACCCCAAGAGTGCAAAGGAACCTGAGGTCTCCAGGTTGGCCTGGGCTTTAGCACTAGAGCCACACCCAAGCCCCTTACACTTTCAAGGGTTTTGTTTGTTTGATTTCTTTGTTTTGTTCCCTTTTTGCATTTGCTTTGTTTGTTTTTAGATAGGCCTCACTATTTTTGCCTTACTGGCCTGGAATTCTAGGTCCTTCAGCATCCCACCTCCCCAGTAGCAATTGATTACAAGCATGAACTACCAAGCCTAGGTCATAAGTGTGCTTTTTCGTTTTATATTTTACTATGTCTTAATCAGAAATCTAATAGTGGGGAAGAGGAGAACAGGTATAGTAATAAGGGTAGGACACCCATGAAGATAATTGTAAAGGAGATCTGTAAAGAGCTTTAAGTGTCATCTGCCTTTAGTAACCACTGTTACCCAGTCTATGTGCCCTAAAACCATCTCTAACCTGTCTATACCACATTTTTAACAGGTGATGGAAAAATCCTGACAGTAAGGTTTTCTTTCTTTTTTTTCCTAATAAACAAACAAATTCTAGGAGAGTTTCATTCATGATAGACAAAAACAGAAACAACCGGGCTGGGGATATGGCCTAGTGGCAAGAGTGCTTGCCTAGTGTACACATGAGGCCCTGGGTTCAATTCCCCAGCACCACATATACAGAAAACGGCCAGAAGTGGCGCTGTGGCTCAAGTGGCAGAGTGCTAGCCTTGAGCAAAAAGAAGCCAGGGACAGTGCTCAGGCCCTGAGTGCAAGCCCCAGGACTGGCCAAAAAAAAAAAAAAAAAAAAAAAAAAATCAGAACGAACCCAATATTTTTTCTTCCTTCTTAAGAGTGGAATACAGGTTGATCAAAAGAAGAACTTCAAGTAATGACTTGTGATTTCAAGCAGTGACTTGTGAGTACTTCTGATTTGGAATATGTTATTAAGGTATGTAAATCTTTGGGGGAGAGATGATTGAGACAGAGTCTTGCTATAGAGTCATGGCTGGCCTCAAATTGTATCTCCTGCCCCAGCCTCCCAAGTAGCTGGCATTAAAGGGTTCAAGGTTGAGCAGAATTTTTTTTTAAGTTTTGTTTATTTGGAAGCAAATCTATAACTGTGCCTGGCTTCTTAAAATGTATGTCGCCCAACATCAACACTTGAGATCTACTCAAGATCAAAGGAAAATATTTTTTTTAAGTTATAAAAAATAAATCCTTTGTGGAAATGGGCTTAAATGACAGCAAAGGGAAGTTACTTTAGCATAATGAGAAACTACTGGATCCCAAGCAGTGGATAAAGATCCTTATCTGCCTGGGATTGCTAAGTGTTTTTTGGCCTGCAGGCAGCAGGCAGGTGACCAGGGTTTCTAGGGAATGTAAACTGGGTCATTTATCAAACACCCACACACACCCTATGTCTTCATTCTTTTTACCTACTGGTAGTATCTTAACTTTCACTTATTAAAGAGCTTCTCGGGAAATTCTCTCTCTGCCCTTGCACAATTGTGTAGTAAATCGAATTCAAGTTTCTATGGACTTCTTTTAGCAATATCCACCCCTGGATTATTGTCACTGAAGAGTTGGACCATGTTATTAAAAGATGAGCACTGCTGATGGTCACCACAACCACTACCAAAAGAGAAAAATGGTGACCGGAAGTGGGGAGAGAGAGAAAAAGTGAGTAGCCAAATGAAAGAGATAGGAAGATGACAGATAGTTCTCCCTAACATAACCACAAAATTCCAAGACCAATCCTGTACCCTGAAATAATCTGAAAAGGCCAGGTTCATGCTTGTAATCCTAGCTGCTCAGGAGAGTAAGATCCAGAGATGGCAGTTCAAAGCCAACCTGAGCAGAGAAGCCTACAAGACCCTATCTCCAATTAGCCAGGAAAAGCTAAAGGCTGGGACATGGCTCAATGGGTAGAGAGCTAGTAAAGCCAGCAAGCCAGAAACTCCAGTACTGGCAAAAATAAATGAAAATACAACTCAAAGAGAAATGATGATATACAACAAATACTGCATTTATCTCATAGTTCTGAAATAGAGTGCTGAGGCTGTCCAGCTTAGTTGGAGAATGGTTATCTAGAAGGGGTTTGATGTCCAGCATTGCAAGAAAAGGAATAGAGGAAGGAAGAAAAGAAAGAAAGAAGGTAGGAAGGAAGGAAAAAAGTAAAGAAAGAAAGAAGGAGGGAAGGAAAACTGAAGAAAGTGGCACTTCTCTCTATATATTTACACAATTTTGAATTTCTCCTCCTAATCCTTCACCTTAAAATAATCAAAACGCAAAAGTAGGCATGTCTTTCACTTCTAAAGAACCTAGCAGGCTGGGAATATGGCCTAGTGACAAGAGTGCTCGCCTTCTATACATGAAGCCCTGGGTTTGATTCCCCAGCACTACATATAGAGAAAATGGCCAGAAGTGGCGCTATAGCTCAAGTGGCAGAGTGCTAGCCTTGAGCAAAAAGAAGCCAGGGACAGTGCTCAGGCCCTGAGTCCAAGGCCAAGGACTGGCAAAAAAAAAAAAAGAAGAAGAACCTAGCAAAATATTGCAAGATAACATTGTGGGAACTGCACTATAGATCACTGTTAAGTGTCTGAAACTACTCTTTAGCTTGGCTCAGCCCTTATGGTATGGGGTGGCTACTGTATCTGAAGGGGGACCCTAGCAAGGTCTGTGGATATGTTAGTAAAGTAAGGCAATTTACATCACATGTAGTGAAATCATTTACAGAAAAGGAATTTTTCTTTTATGTCTGTGGAAACTGGGTGTATAAAGAAGATCAAAACACAAGCTACATTAAAAAAAAAACTACTTATTGGAGATTGCTGTTGCTGGTTTTATTACAATATGTATTTTACAGATTTAGGTAATAGCCCTGATTTTTCAAATCGACCTCTGTTTAGACACGTTTCACTTTGGGCTGTTTCTTGTCGGCAAAATTACAGTCATTTGCACGTTATTACAGTGAGTAGGAGACAGATTGTATTTAGTGCTGGGTGGGGGAAGGGTTATTATGGGAAGTGATCTGCTACGGTCAGCACATAATTTCAGCCTGAAGAAAATTGCTTCTGAATGGCTGGTCTGTTAGCTAGCCAAGGAATGGTCACTGGGAAAGACTACAAATGCTTTTGCTTAATCTGCATCTTCTCATTTCCAGAAAGATAGTCTGTGAAAACAGTGTTTCTCATACTAAATTTAAAACTTATAGGGGTAATGTTCTTACTGCTTTCTTTGAATTTAAAACAATTGTAACAAAATATAACATTAGCAACTTGGGAAAAGATCAAAACATATCAGAACACGTGTTCTGCTCAATCCCTCCCTCTCTCCCTCTTCATCCTTCTTTCTCTCCTTCTCCCTTTCTCTTTATCTTTGTCTCTGTCTCCCTCTTTCTCTCTCTGCCTCTGATTCTCTCTCTCCTCTCCCCCCTCCCTTCCTCCCTTTTTCTTCAGGCCTCTTTTTCCCCTCCTGCTTTTATCTCCCTTTCCCTTCTTTCCCCTTATCTCTCTCCTTCCTTCCTTCCTTCCTTCCTTCCTTCCTTCCTTCCTTCCTTCCTTCCTTCCTTCTTTCCTTCCTTCCTCCTCCCTCCCTTCTTTTTTCTTCCTCCCTCCCTCTCTCCCTCCCTTTCCTCCTCCCTTCCTTTTTCTTTTATTGTTGTGCTTCCTTCCCTCCTGTTTTCCTCCCTTCATCTTTCCTCCTCTCTCTTTCCTTACCCTTCCTTCCTTCCTTCCTTCCTTCCTTCCTTCCTTCCTTCCTTCCTTCCTTCCTTTCTTCCCTCCTTTCCTCATTTCTCTTTCCTTCATCCATCCCTCTGTCTGTCCCTCCCTCCCTCCTTTCCTTCCTCATCTCTCCTTTCTTATTTTCTTCCTTTCTTTTCAGTGCTTCTAGAAACCCAGGGCCTCAAACTTAAAGCACTACCAAGCCACATCTCCAGGCTCATCATTGATATTCTTTGTCTCTCTTTCTTTGCCTCTTCCATTATGAACAATAAGAAGAAATAAATTCAAATTATTTTATAAGAACATGAAATCAAAGCTATTCAGAAGCCTGAGATCTGAGGGGTGCAGTTTGAAGCCGGACTGGTCAAGAAAGTTCATCAGTCTCTTATCTCCAATAAACTATGAAAAAAGTCAGAAGTGGAGCTGTGACTCCAGTAGTTAGAGCAGTAGTAGCCTTGGAAAAAAAAAAAAAAAAAGCTTAGTGACAGTGCCTAGGAACTGAGTTCAAGCCCCAGGACCTGCACCCTCCCCCCCGCCAAAAAAAAGAATATGAGAAGAATGTCAAACACAATGATAACTGAATCTCCAACTGCCATACATATATGATATCTTCATTTGGATAGTGGTAGAATTGCCTTAATTGTGAAAATATTTGATAGATTTGGGGTACTAGAATTTAAGGATTTTTCACACATTACGAACTGTACTCTGCACATATCAGAAAGCAGACAGAAGATTAATAAAGTAATTGTGCTTAGCTGAAACAGTAAATTGTGTCTGATTTATAATTTATAATATTTATGCATCTCCTAAGAAGTCTTAATAGGTTTGGTCAGAAGAAAGCAAAAAGCTAAACTTTACTTTGGAAGAAAAATAAAAGAGCTCTTACTGTATTCAGCTTCTTAGGCTCTTGAATATCACTTTTGTTGTGAAAAACTGTGCCTCTTTTGTTTTCAAAACAAGCTTTTCTAAAGGATGAATTTCTACAATCGTTTGGAGAATATGCAATAAACAACAGAAAGCCAGAAAGTTGTTTTGCTATTTTCTCAGCAGAATAATTTCTCCCCATCCTCTTGCAGCTCAGAGGAGCTCCAGTCTACTAGCCAATCATCTTAATGGTTGGTTCCTGGGATGTTCAGGTTCCTATAGCACAGCACATATATGCAGGCCACCCAATTCAAAGGACTCCAAGTATTTTAAGCTTGGTCTATGATGCTAGTTACTCAGGAAGCTGAGACCTGAGGACCAAGGTTCAAAGTCAACCTGGGCAGGAAAGTATGTGAGAGTTATCTCCAACTAATCACAGAAAAAGCTGAAATTTGGAGCAGTGGCTCAATTGGTAGAGTGCTTGCCTTGAGCAAAAGGAGCTTAGGGATAGTGCCCAGGTCCAGAGTTCAAGGCCTAGGACTTGCACACACACACACACACACACACACACACACACACACACACACACACACACACATACAGGGGAGGGGAATGAAAGAAAATAAAAGCTACTGTGACTTAAGGAAAGATGTTCAGAAACACAATTTAACTTTGGCTTTGAAACCTCTATTTACATTAACCCAGTAGGGTAAAAACAACTCATGACTTTGTCAAGAACTTTAAGACACAGTCGTAGTAGATCACACCTGTATCCAATTCATTGTGCACAAAGGTTTTTATTTGTTTTTTTTTATTTTAAGGCAAACGCATTTGCAAGGTCTTTTAAGGTGAAAATCTGCCATGTTCTACTTCTGTATTTCCAAGAGACACCTAGGAAACTCAATTGAACACTGATGACTTGTTGCACAAAGTTTTTCAATAAACAAGTAAACAAAACCAAAAGTAGGAAATGTGGATTGAGTGGGAGGAACAGATGGATGGAGGACAACAATGGAAGGAATGACTGTGAATGAGAAAGACTGAACATTTAGATGGACACATTGCATCTGTAACCTCCTTGGTATAACCATTTTAGTTCAGAAAAAAATAAATAAACTTTAAAAAGTAAATAAAAAGTCAATCCCAGAAGGAAGTATATCCAATAAATTTAAGGAATAAAGATTCAGTATTTTATTATAGGAGCACTGTACTTCAGAATAAAGAAAACTACCTGGTAATTTAAATTTCTTCAATGTGTATTTTCTGTCTAATTCCAAGAAGTAGAACTGTAGAAATAAAACAGATACTGTTTAGAGAATTTGCTTATTTAAATAAAATAACGTTCAGTGAAAGACATTGATATAACCAACACGGAAAATAACTTAGACTAAAGAGAAGAGCAAAAAAATGTTGAATCTTTCCACAAAGCAGAGTAAGACACTGCTACTGAAGAGAGCACCAAAGACAAAATCATGGTAACAGTTACTATTCTTAACTAATAGGGTAATTTTGTGAAATAATGAGATTATAATACAAGGAGTCACTGATAAAACTGTTATAGCAGAAAATGGATAAATCATTAAATGTAATGGGATTTAACTATCACTGCAAGAGAAATGATATGTACTTAAAAAGGAACAGAATGTAAGAAGAAAGTAATGTATCTACTCTTGGTTCCATATTGGTAGAACTTTAGTGATAAAGAGAAAAAAATCTGAGTTTATAAATAAATCATACTAATTATAATAACAATAGGTCTGCTAAATCCAAATTTATGTCCTATCAACCCTCCATTTTAACACCTGCATTACACTTATTTTTTTTTAACATGAAAAAATAAATTTATTAAATGAATGGAATACTGGAAGCAAAACACATTATAAAAGTAAAAAAAAGTAAATTCTAAGTATAATAATGATGTTTTTAGCTAATTAACAGTTTTTCAATGCCCATCCAGAACTTTAAATACACTCTTCTGAAAAGCCACATTGTATAAGTGTTTGGATCCTTTTAAGACAGATGTAGCCCTATAATATCTGGAATTTGTCAAAGATCATCTGGTTATTAGACTCCCAATAGTATTCAGTGATTGTTCAAAGCTACTTGGAACACCTAGAATAATTTAAATAAATACGAAGACCAGATTATTATATTCATTTCTGAGTAAGGATAATAAACACATTCCTAATATACTTTGTTGAAAATGTTCTGATTCAGAACATACTGATACATTTTAACAGAGACTTACAATTTTGGATACTTTGGTAACAAGTAGTCTCCATTATAAGATTGGAAGTTAGCAATAGCCACTGGGTGTGCTGATTTTGTCAGTGTAATTTTAAACAATCACAATGTGTCATGTTCATTCAGACACTATAAACTCCTAGATAGTAAAGAAAAAAAAGTACTGTTATTCTGTTCTCTACTAAGGTTCTTTTTAGAGTTTAGTTCAATATACCACCAGGATTCCCAAATGATAGTATGATTATAATGCATATAATATCATTAAGCAAAAAAGTATAAACAGAAAATAACCACATATTTTCACATTATAAAACCCAAACAAGGCACTTTCAATAACTATACACAGAGCTGAAACAAGCCGAGACATTTTTGTTCATAAACCTGGCTCACAGACCCTCGCAGAAGTTTGTACAAAGTGAAATAGTAAAGGCACGACATACTTTACTCAGCTAACCCCATTTACTAAAGAAATCTACCAATTAAACTTGGCACAAGAGAGTTTAATGATCATAAAGTGCATCACTTGGTTTCTTAAAAAAGAAAAATAGCACGATACAGTATAAGAACAACTTTACATATACATAAATAAAGATGCAATGCCAGGAGTCAAGCTAGTTAGGAAACTGCAATATAGATGGCTTCAATCTCTGTCTCTTTTGTGTAACATCTTATTTTCCTAGATTGTGGAATATACTTTCCAAAGACTATGTGTTAGATTAACAAGAGGCAGCATTACACTTATTTTATAGAAAGCAAAATGCTAAGCAATTTCTAAATATTAATTCATCTTCTGTGATTTAGTTTGAGATTTTCACTCATTTAGTAATTCAGCAAACCTCTATTGTGCTGTTTAAAGTTCTCAAAAGGCATACAAAGGAATTAGACATTGTTTCAGTCCTTGGGATGATTCAAGTTTCCTAAGTATGGTAAGGGACTTGCCAAACTCTCAAAAAAATTGATTAATGATAATAAGTACAAAAAGTATAACTTTGAGGAGGAAGACAAGCTAACTTCATTGAAACCTTAGATTCTAAACAATGAATTTATCCACCAAGGCTAGCCTTGAACTGAAGTCCTTTTATGTCATCCTCCTGAGTAGCTAGGATTACAGGCATGAGCCACCAGCACAGGACCAGCCAGGAGAGATTGCTTGCCAATTCTCCTTGCTTGGCTCACAAAGAGTTCTTTGCCACCCAGGCCACACCTTCTCTAAAAAGCTTTCAGATATAGCTCAAGTGTTAGAACTCCAGTGTACCAAGTGAGAGGACTTGATTTCAAACCAGGACCAACAAACAAAATTTAAAAGATATATACTTTGTGTTCATTTTCTTTTGATTATTTGCCATCTCAGCTACTTGGGATGAGGTGGTAGGAGGACTGAGGTTCAAGGATGGCCTATGTTAGACAAACAAACAAACAAATAAGCACCAGCAGGATATCCTATCTGGAAAAGGAAACCAAACAAACCTAAAAGCTAAATGACTGGGCTGTGGCTAAAATATGAGGGTACTTGCCTAGCAGACATGAAACCTTCAGTTAAATTTTAAAAAAGAAGAAATGTTGCTGGGTGCTGGTGGCTCATGCCTGTATTCCTAGCTTCTCAGGAAACTGAGATCTGAGGATCACAGTTTGAAGCCAGCCCAGGCAGGACAGTCAATGAGACTCTTATCCCCAATAAACTACTCAAAACCCAAAAAGCCAGAAGTAGAGGTGTAGCTCAATTGGTAGAGTGTTACCCTTTAGCAAAAGAAGCTTAGTGACAACCAGCAGGTCTTAAATTCAATCAGCAGGATGGACACACACACACACACACACACACACACACACACACACACACACACAGGGCGTTAACCTGGAAAAATAAAGAAAAAAATTTATAAGGAACCAGAGTTGGAGGTCAGAGAATCTTGGTAATTCCAATCACAGTTCCAGTTATCTCTGGTGATATAGCAAGCAAATCCTCAACTTAGAAGCTTAGAGCAACAGGTACCTTTTCCATATTGAGTATTTTGAGGGGTCATCTGGCTCCTGTTCCATGTGGGGTCATCTGATGGCCCTCCGTTGTTGTGTGGGATAGTTTGAAAGAACCAGCATGGCTTCAGTCCCTTGTCTGGCATCTAAGGACTTGCCAACATGGCCATTGGAGTGTGGTGTCTCAGGAGAGCCAGACTCCTTATGTGGCACATTAGGATCCCAAGGAGAAGGGCCTCAACCAACAAAGGAAGCTGTAACTATGTGGTCTTTGACCTCCATTCCCAGGGGCCAGGTAGGTCCTTTGTCTGATGACTTACTATCCTGATTTTTCCACTTCCAAGTGGACCCATGAGAGACTTGTGATGCTAATCAGAGAACCATTCTTCCATCACTGACAGACAACCACTCTAGTGTCATATGGGTCAGTTGATGTATGGCCTGCCCAGACCCAAGGAAAGCAAACTTAGACCCTATCGTGATGTGGGTGTTTGAAAGAGTATAAAAGAACTGGGAACCAAACTATATATATATAATATTAAAGAACACCAAGCCATTAAAAAAGCAAAACACCCAAGCCAACTAATTCCTCTGACTCTCAGTTTCTTTATTTTAAAAAATGAGCTTTGTAGTAATCAGTTCAAAACTTTGATCCAGCTCTAACTTTCGTTCTGTCAATGGGAGACAGGAAAGGCATTGAGAACTATTGCTGGGCTGCAACAAGTTCACTGCATGTGTAGGATACTTTCATATCAGATTATCAGATTATCATACTGAAAGAGAACCTCATATCAACTATTCAAAATTACTTATTCAATTCCACATGGGTTTTTTTTTTTTGACAGTGCTTGGAATGGAACCCTGGATACCTGTCCACTAGGAACTATTCTACTGTTGAGCTGTAGTCTTGGCCCAAAATAGGGCTTTTTAAAATAAATTCTGCTTTGCTCACCTGAAACTGACCTCACAGACTGTCGTGGGTCTTCAGTTCTGGAAATTCTTTTCTCTTTTACTTTACTTGATTTCATATTTTCTTTTATCATCTCTATCATGGTCTCTGGGAGGCTTATTACATTCAAAAGTTTTGGGTGCATCTTCTCCGCTTCTTAAAGTCTTTTCCCATACTACCCATGCTTTTCGTCCCCATTGTTTTGCTATGACTGGCTTAAATCACAGAAATGGATGTCTTTGTTGGAGACTGCAAGTCTGCATCAGGTTTGGTTCTTTTCTCAATATGGCTTGTAGATGGCCACCTTCTGGCTGTCCTATGGATTTTCTTCTGGGGGCATGCACATATGGTCTCTTGGTTTGTTTGTCTGTCTTTCTCTCTCCTTCTCTTGAACCCAGGGTCATGGGGTCTATCCCTGTGTATTTTTGCTCAATGCTAGTGTTCTACCCCTTGAGCCAGAATAACTCCACCTCTGGCTTTTTGGTTGCTAATTGTAGATAAGAGTAGCTAGGTATCTCTTTTCTGTGTGTCTAAACTTCTCTAAACTTCCTCTTGTTTTAAGACTACCAGACAGATTGGATTAGGGCCAATCTGGCCTATATGATTAGATTCTCATTCTTGTGGCCTGTTTAACTCTAATTACCTCTGTTTTTTTTTTGGCCAGTCCTGGGCCTTGGACTCAGGGCCTGAGCACTGTCCCTGACTTCCTTTTGCTCAAGGCTAGCACTCTGCCACTTGAGCCACAGCGCCACTTCTGGCCGTTTTCTGTATATGTGGTGCTGGGGAATCGAACCCAGGGACTCATGTATACGAGGCAAGCTCTCTTGCCACTAGGCCATATCCCCAGCCCCCTCTAATTACCTCTTTATTGACCTATCTCCAGATACATTCACATTCTGAGGAAACAGGGCGAGATTAGGGTGGCACAGTTCAGGCCACCACACGGACCTCTTGCCCTGTATTCTAGCAGATCTCTGGGTTCAAAATTTTCTGTTTATTAATTGAATCACAAACACATCCATCAGGTTATTTCTCCCACTTATTGAGGGCCTTTATTTTAGGAACCATCATTTTTTCTTCTGGAAACCCTTGTTTCTTTCTCATTTCAGGCATGTCAAAACATATATGATCTTTTCTCAATATTAAGCTTTCTTGGTTTAAACCTATAATTCTCCCCCTGGGGTTTATCTCCACTTCCTGAATTTTGAGTGGTTTTTTTTTTTAATGGTGTTAATTTATTCATTATTAGTGACATCTCACTACAGGGTTGTTCCTCTGAAGGGTGTGCCCTGGACTGTCACTGTCTGTTATGGCAACATCTGCAAGCATTTGTAAAAACAGGAGTTCTGTCTCTGGCGGTCACCATATAAAAACTCTCCTTACAAAGCTAGCTGCTAGAGTTCTACTTCAGAGTGTCTCCAAAAAGTTTCAGATTCAATTAATATCTCCAAGAGTTACTAAGGTATTCTGTGAATCAAGAGTATCAATTGATACCTAATATCTGAATAGAAAATATTGAATAAGGAAAATGGACAAAGGAAAAAGGCAAGCAGTTCTCTCATGTTTAGGATTACAATTACAAGACAGTAAAAGCTAACCAACAGTGGCCATGGATGAATGGGAAAGCAAACATCACATCAAATGTTTGCTTTACAGGGGTCATCTGAAGTTCTGTCAACTGTAAATATATTGCCTTAAGTGATTGAAAATCTAACACTAGAAATGCTATTGCTTTCCTCATTGTTTCTTTTCTCCCATGTCACTTATCACTGTGAGATACTTTGTTCTGCTGGTTATTTAAGCACTTTTGTGTGCCAGACAATGTAGTAAAACTTTAACCTCCAGGGACTACACTTAGTCTATGATTGTTTTTGAAGGGGGACACAAATGTTTGATGTATAATAAGCACCTTCTTCTATGTCCCAGTGTTTCATGATTTCTTGTGGAGATAGAGTTGTTTCTATTTCATTTATGTTTCTTTCATAGTCTTAAGCTGTGGTTAGACATGTAGCAGAATGAGCAATGTACTAATGACCTCTGATGTTATAGAGTATACAAGTAAAAATAGAAAGACCCAATTTGACATGTAGATCCACTAGACAGAGATCTGTGAGGCAATATCAAGGATGAGACAAAAGCTAGCATTCTCCAGGCATTTTGATTTTTTTAGTGTGTGTGTGTGTGTGTGTGTGTACTGAGACTTGAATTCAAGGCCTAGGTGCTGTCTTGTTCTTTTTCTACTCAAGTCTGGTACTTTACCACTTGATCTATATCTTCACTTCCTCTAGGCTTTTTTGTTGAAAGAGACTGATAACAAGGCCATGAAATAGAAATAAAAGCACAAGGTGAGTGTCAGTCAGCAAAGTGTAGACATCCATGTTATGGTTCATTTAGGGTTATAAATAGGAAGAACTCCACAGTTCACATGGTGACCATTTCTCACTGCTTCCCCCAAACAAACATGCTACCCTTTCTGCACTAGATCCTACAGCTTATTATTGCATTTTGCTGGTCATTGGGTGATTTCTACCCTTAGCTATGAGGGTACACCTTGGAGAAGCCAATGGGGCACCAAGTCCAAGCCTAGCAAAGACTTTTATCTCCAGCAACACATCCACCCACAAACAGAATCTGCAAATATCTATCCACAGCAACTTTTCACAGGGGTGTGTACACATGCATACCCACTTTGCCTTTTGTAGACCAGCCACTTAGCCAGTCATGTCCCATGTCCAATGAAAACCATGTAGCAAGTGGGTAGGGAAAATGAATGCAGTAACAGATTCAGTAGTGGGCAACTAGTGGGGTGAGTCAGCTGCTGAGTCTAGGGGGAAAGGCATCATAGAAACTACCTGGGTTTCAGAGTTTGAATCCCAGATCTCTGGACTAGTTGTCTCTAATCTACTTTGGTACCTACAGCAAGCCACTTCACTTTGCTGCCGTGCCCTTATTCTTCTGGTATAAATTTAGGATAATAGAGCCTGCCCTACTATCCTTATTAGTTTTTTTGGAGGGTCATGGCTGACATCCCTATAAACAAATACAAAATAACAAGAGGAAAGTGTAACAAAGTTATTTAATCAGAGTTGCATGTGACATGGAGCTTTCAGACATGGTGATATCTATATTATGCGTTTAGGTTCTGTGAGACAGGCACAACATGTAGACCTGTGATTGCACAATAAGGGGATGGCTTAGTATTAACAGACAGGGTGAAGAAACTAGCAAGGCCTATCACACAGAAATGTGAGAGAAGCTCAGAATGTATATATTTGTGCTGGTACTACAGCTTGAACTCAGGACCTGGCACTCTTTTTTTTTTTTTTTTTTTTTTTGGCCAGTCCTGGGCCTTGGACTCAGGGCCTGAGTACTGTCCCTGGCTTCTTCCCGCTCAAGGCTAGCACTCTGCCACTTGAGCCACAGCGCCGCTTCTGGCCGTTTTTCTGTATATGTGGTGCTGGGGAATCGAACCTAGGGCCTCGTGTATCCGAGGCAGGCACTAGGACCTGGCACTCTTGATTGGCTTCTTCACTCAAGGCTGGCACGCTACAATTTGATCCATACCTCCCCTGACTTGTAGTTTTTTGCTGGTTCATTTTAGAGCCTAAAACTTTTCTGCCTGACAGGGTTTGAGTCAGGATCCTCAGATCTTAGCCCCCTGAGTAGCTAGGATTTCAGACATTAACCATCACCACATGGTGCAAGTTATATTTTTAAGTTTTATGGCTGGTTTTGAAGAGAATGGTTTCTAGTCTCTGTGATGTGCTTCCTTTCAGGGATAATGAAGGGCAAGAGACCTGAGGCTAGGAGCTGCCCAGAAAGAAATTTTACTTCTAAACCCTTTGGTTTGGGGGTGTTTTTCTCTGAATCCCAACAAGCCCATTCACAAATGCAATGTATTTTTACTTTGTATGTTGTCTAGGGAGACTACAACATAAACATAATAGAAAAAAATCCATCTTGATTGCTATGAATTTTATAAGCAGGCAGAATAATACATGTATTCATAGTAAAAGCTGCAATTATTCTTCTGTAATGAATTCACAAAGGTGTTAGATAGTTGTATCTATATGAGCCAAATTGTATATGAGAAATCAATACATTAGAAACTTATATTTGTAAGAAATGCTCAGTAGAATCCATATGGTTTTAATGTTCTGTGTGTGTCAGTACTGGGACTTGAACTCTGGTTCTCATACTATCCTTCAGATTTTTCTATTCAAGGTTGGTGCTCCACTGCTTGAGCTATATTTGCATTTCCAGCTTTTTGTTGGTAAATTGGAGATAAAAATCTCAGTCTTGTCTACCTCGGCTGGCTCTGAACCATGATCTTCAGATTTCTTGTTCTTGAGTAGCTACGATTTACGGGTGAGAGCCACAGGCATTCAGTTTTAGTCTTACATTTAGTAAAGAATAATGAGGTTAAATATATTACTATGGTAGAGATTCTTTGAAAAGTTAGCCTGAAGATGCTATATCCACAGCCTCTAAATATTTTGGAGAACATTCACATCCAAACACCTTTAACTTTATAAGTGAAAACTTGGAAACTTGATTTGCGCATAACTTTTTTTTCCCAGTCCTGGGGCTTGAACTCAGGGCCTGAGCACTGTCCCTGGCTTCCTTTTGCTCAAGACTAGCACTCTGCCAACTTGAGCCACAGCACCACTTCTGGCCATTTTCTATATATGTAGTGCTGAGGAATCGAACCCAGGGCTTCATATACACAAGGCAGGCATTCTTGCCACTAGGCCATATTCCCAGCCCTGTGCATAACTTGTCTAGTGCCATAAATCTAAGATAGAGCCAGGATTATTTTAATATTCTGGCTTTTGGGAGCATTTTTCAAGACTAAAGTGAGACAATGAGTCAGGCAGTAGGTCAGATTTAGAATGTAGATTCCAGGGATAGACAGCTCTCATTGTGTCTGTACTCTTCATTTGGAAATAGAATGCAAACTTTATGACATTATTTGAGCAAATTCATGATAAAAAGTTTGGCTCAGGGTACTGCTGATTCTTCTTTTTTTTGGCCAGTCCTGGGGCTTGGACTCAGGGCCTGAGCACTGTCCTTGGCTTCTTTTTGCTCAAGGCTAGCACTCTGCCACTTGAGCCACAGCGCCACTTCTGGCCATTTTCTGTATATGTGGTGCTAGGGAATCGAACCCAGGGCCTCATGTATATGAGGCAGGCACTCTTGCCACTAGGCCATATCCCCAGCCCCATACTGCTGATTCTTATCTACAACTAATCAGCAAAGAGCCAAAGGTGGAAGTATAGATTAAGTGGTAGAGCACCAGTCCTGACCAAATTTTAAAAAGCTAAGGAATAGTGCTCAGGTCCTGAATTCAAGCCCTATTACCAAAACAAAAAAGAAAAGAAAGAAAACAGTGCCTTTGTGGGAAAAAATCCATAATTTAGGAGCAAAGAATAGGGTCTGGGGAGAGATATGTGGAGGCAGAAAGAGATTAGAGAAGTGAAAATGAGTGAGAATATCAGGAAAACAATGGAACTGTTGGAAGGTGTAGCTGGTTATCTGAACCTGAGTCCTTCCTCAATGAGGAGGGCTCTATATGATTTAGTAGAAATCTGATGGCTACCATATTCTTCTAGTGGAAGCTGCTCCATTCACAAACAGAAGCAGGAATGCTTTGAAAGCATTTGGTCTGAGCCAGATTCCATGGGCTTCAGTTAGGTGAGTTGTGCTCTTTGCTCTTCCTTAGAATGAGTGCAAGAATATGTTTTTCTTTTAGTTGATTCCACATCCCTGTGGGATACAGGCACCATCAAATGTAGATTGACATCTATTTGTACTATATCTATGAGATGCGGTTGCTTTCTGAATTATTTAACATGGCAACATGTTTCACATATAAATCATGCCCAGCTTTATTAGATTAGGCCAATTGAGGGAATATATACACCTGCCTGCCATGTAAAGCCCTTCATCCTGGGGAGTCGGCTCCCTAGGGGAACATCCAGGAAGGAAATTGAATACTGAGTGGTTTGCCCAAGGAATAGATCTGAATTGAAAATTGAAATTCTTGCATGAACATCAAATTCACATCAGCAATGAGAAGCTAGCCCATCTCTCCTGGTTACCAGGGTACTAATCACTCTAGAAACTTAGATTTACATGACTATGGCTCTGCTGTGCCCTTTCTGTTGGGAGTGGGGCCCTGTCAATGTGGTAATGTTCCTAAGGCCCTTTGAGGTCTTTAGATGAAAGTCACTCTACAAACATCAACTATTGTTTGCATAAATCAACCAAGTAGATTGATATTATTTTTCTCCAACTTTGGGCTTGCCAGAAAGGGATACAGTGAGATGAAAGCATGGAGATTAATAAGCGACTGCTTTTTAGTCAGATAAGGCACGTTGATGCACAGTGGATAGGCCTGACTTCTATTACAAGAAAAAAGTAATAAAACACAACCAGAATTGTTCCCATTGTGCTCATAAGATCTCAGTGAAAATCTCCTTCATGAAAACAGACTGCATCTCAAGTAACAGCACCACGGTAAAGCTTTTCCTAATTTAAGTTCAGGGGAAAAAAAAATCACTTAGTACCACATATGGAGACAGCAAGGAGAAAATCAGATGGTGCCTCCCATCCCCCACCTCTTTCCCTCTTACTCTTTTTTAAACCTCATTAAAGGGAGAAACTAGGCATCTGAAAGGAAAAACACGATGAAGAGACCCAGAGCCATTACTTTGGAGAGCTGAGAGGTGGAGAATGAAAAGACCATTGGTCTCAGTTTTACAGCCACAATAGCCCTTTATGAGAAGGATTAGATACGCCAAGAACCGCTCAGCATTAACCAGTGCCCCCAATGACAATCTGGAAAAAAGACGATAAAAATCAGTTTGTTGTAGGGTTAAATCACCAAAGACTTCCCATATTGGCCTTTCAGATTGTTTTTCCTTTGGAAAGAAGATAAAAAAAAAAAAAAAGGAAAGGAAAGGAAAGAAAGAAATATGGGCTAAAAGCTGATTTTTCCCCCTTTCCCTTTTTCCCCCAGTGCATTCAGAAAACATGTAGAGCCAGTCAAGGCTTTAAAAAGATCAGTCTTTGGCTGTTGAATGAAAAGCTGTTGTACGTGTGACTCACATACTAAATGGAAACTTGCCTTCAAAGCCTATTTTACTGCCTAATTATATACACACAAAATGTAGCTGTCTATTTCAATCAAATCATAGGAAAAGGAATAAAACTCCTCTAAAGATACAATTTTCATGGTTTGTCATAACCTTAGAAACTCCACTAATGCAAAAAGGGTCAAGGACAGCTGCTTGGTCCAGATAAGGGGGCAGTCATTGTTTTTCTTTTAATTATTACTTTATAAAGACATTATACCTCCTACTCGGAGGAGGGAAAATTAGTGTCCTTGGTCTCCCTTTTTTTTTTCTTTCCTCCCTTCCCATTTTCAAACCAAGCTTGTTGATATGCATTTCAGCTGTGGCTGGAAGCCAGTGTAGCTAAGGAAATAATATTTAAGTAACCACCATAACTACAGGCTTTCAGAGGATTTCAGGGAGGAAACCTTTTCTAAATTTATGTTCTGAATTGAATAGAGCTTTCCAAAGCACAGAGTGCCAGGGATGGAGATAAAGTGCTTAAACCCAAACAACTGTTTACACACAACATTCATAGAAATAGTCTCTGTTCATAATAGCTAATATACTTATTTTTAAATTATTAATTGCAGAAACATTTTAATTTTGTCATCCTCATTGAAGAATAGTATAATAAAATACACAAAGGCTTTTCCTTTTCCCTAACATTTTATATGTACAGATCAATGTTTTTACAATAACCCCAAACTGTAAAGTTTAATAAGCCATTACTAATTTACATATTTTCATAGATTCAAGTCATTAAAATGCAATGATATTCTAATGGATTAATATATATCTAATTGCAGATTAAAACTTTCTTACGCTGAAGATGGCATTGAACAGACCACCAGGGGACTGAAATTGCTTAATGCACACAGCCCTGGCAGCTACTAACAACTCTGAGCAAAATGGTTCATCGCTGGATGAGTCAATTGATTATTTTGTAATGAGTATATTTTCTAAAAGTTATAATTTTAATTCTTTTCACCATCCTTCTTCTGAGTCTCTTCTTGCCTACCCGCAGATTTGTCTCCAGTCCTATTAAGTTCAGAAACCACTTCCTGAATCCTCAGAGTAAACAACCTAATAAAAAATTCGGTGGCAGTTAAGCAGGTATGTTTGGAAATCTCTTCTCCACTGTGAGCAATCTGGAGCCAGAGAAATTCTGCTAGAAAGTCAGAAACAGGCAAGAAGGGAATTTGCTTCCCTGCACTGCCTGTATCCTAGATCCCAAGGTGGAATTTGTGCTCTGTTAAAATGAAACCTAGCCAGGTGTTGGTGGCTAACACCTGCAATCCTAGCTCTGGGGAAGGCTGAGAAGGAAGGATCCTGGTTCAAAGACAGACAAGGCCAACAAATCCCAGAGATTCTTATCTCCAAGTAACCACCAAAAAGCCACAAGTGGAGGTTTGATTCAAGTGGTAGAGTATCAAATGTGAGTGAAAAAGCTAAGGGACAGTGTCTAAGTTCAAGCCACAGTATTGCTTATTGCCAGTACGTACCCACAAAGGAAATCTACTTGATCTTCATAGCTGCATTATTCACAACAGCCAAAGCTGGAACCAACTCAAATGCCCACCAGCACATGAATAGTTAAACAAATTACAGAATATACATGTAATGAAATATCATCCAGCTATAATAAGGAACTAAGGACTGACACATGCTGTAATGTAAATGAACCTTGGCAGTGTTGTGCTAAATGAAAGAAGCCAGACCAAAAAGATCAGAGTCCAGTTCTTCCATTTGTATGAATTATCTAGGAAAGGGAAATCCGTAGACAAAGAAATCAGAATGATAGTTGTTAGGGTGGGGTGGGGGTTGGGAAGAGGGAATAGCTATGACTACTTAATGGGTATATGGTTTATTTTTATTCATTTATTTTTATAGTTTTATTGTTATTATCAAGGTGTTGTACAGAGGAGTTACCATTTTATAAGACAGGTAATGAATACATTTTTTGGACAGTTTCACCCCTTCCTTTACTTTTTGGGGGATTCCCCATCCCATTCCTGCCTATAAGTTGCACAGGTAATTTTTCATGTAGTGTATTCTGAGTACCACGATTGTATTTATTCGCCCTCCCTCCTCCCTTTCTGTAGGCCCTTTTACCCCTCCAGTTAGGAAAAAAATCCAAAAACAAAGCAAATAGCACCACCACCACCAACAACAATAACAACAATAAATGACCATGTTTCCATTTCCTGGAGTTTGTTTGTATAATTCATATTTTAAATGATCAGAGAAGCTATACCTTTGTGTTCCTTCCATAGGGATATCATCCTTTAGTCTGACTGTCCATAAATTCCTGGAGTTCTGCATGGAGTTCTGTATAGGTTATCATGTCCAGTTACATTTTACATCTAGTTTCCACATATTTTGGAGTCATACAAACATTCTGCAATTAGAGATGGTAGATGAGCAAATTATGAATACATTAAATGCAATTGGATTCTTTCTGCTTTAGAAATGGCTAACTTTATCGTATATACATTTTACCTCAATGAAAAAAAAATAACTGAACTCATGACTCCTTCATGCAAGAGGCATCTATTTGCGATCAACTTTGAGGCATACCTACCACATAAGGCTCTGGAGTTAGAATTCTGGCTGGCGGAACAATACAGCAGTAACAACATTAGCAAGGACCAACAACCTGGAAATGGCAATTATCTTTACCAATGACTTAGCGGCAACAACAACAAATAAAAGAGAATAATAAAGCTGGGATGCCAGTGGCTCTCACCTGTAATCCTAGTTACTCGGGAGGCTAAGATCCTCAAATCCTGTCCAACAGGAAAGTCCCTGAAATATTGAATTCACCACCAAAAAGTGGGAAGTAGAGGTGTGGCTCAGGCCGTCAAATGCTAGCCTGGAAAGAAAATAGCCATGCATGGGATGGGAATATGGCTTAGTGGCAAGAGTGCTTGCCTCGTATACATGAAGCCCTGGGTTCTGTTCCTCAGTACCACATATATAGAAAAGGCCAGAAGTGGCGCTGTGGCTCAAGTGGCAGAGTGCTAGCCTTGAGCAAAAGGAAGACAGGGACAGTGCTCAGGGCCTGAGTTCAAGCTCCAGGACTGGCAAAACCAAAACAAAACAAAACAACAACAACAAGAACAAAAAACAGGCATACAAGAGCACAACCTCTCCCCCACCTCCAGAATCCAACAACAAAGTCACTCATAGTCTCACATGAATCTCCCCAGGTAGGCAAGGGCTATGGTAGGCAGGGCTATGGTTCTCTCAGGAGGCTGTAGAGGAATCTGTTCACTTACTTATCCCTGCTTCTGGAAACTACCAAAATGTTTCCATTTTGGCTTCTCCTCCATCTTCAGAGCTTGGCAGAAAGGCTTTCACACCCAATCTCACCAGCTTCTTTCCACCACCATGACTCTTTTCAACCACAGCTAGCAAAGTGCATTTGATTCTAAGGGTTAGGTTAGTCCTCTTTGAATAATCACAGTTTTTTGTTCTTATTTCTGTTTTCTAGGTACACAGCTTCTCTTTCTGCCTCCCTTTCCCACTTTTAAGTATTCTTGTGACTACGCTGAGTTTACATGGATAAACTCCTTAACCTCAATCACACCTGCAAAAAAGTCCTGTTGCCATGAAAAATAACGTCTTCACAGGTTCCTGGAATTAGTATGTAGAAATCTTTGAATGAAATAGTATTTTACATGTCCTGAGAATAAGGAGAAAACATTTGCTGTGAGCACTAGGGCTTGAATTCAGGGTCTAGACACCATCTTTAGCTTTTCCTCCTCAGGTTAGGTGTTCTACCACTTGAGCCACACATGCATCTCCGGTTAATTGGAGATAGCGGATAACAGGTAATAAGACTTTCACAAACTTTCCTGTGTGGTCTATCTTTGAACCCCAATTCAGATTTTTTTCATCTTCAGTAGCTAGGATTACAGGTGACCCAACAGTGCCTGGCTCAACAACAGAAAGATTTGAAATGGAAAAGAAATGGCTGGAAAAGAAAAGTGCATCCTAGCTTGAGCACACACATGCCCATTTAATTGAAGTGCTTGAGAGATATCCAAGGAGAGGTGAAAGTAGACAATGCAGTTACCACTTGAATATATGTCTAAAGTTTAGAAACAAGTTCTTGACTGATAGGTATAAATGCGAGAGTCATGGTATGTATTTCTTTTGTTTTATTTTTTTTTCTTGTTTGCTTTTATGACAGGATCATGCTGTACAGCTCACTCTCAGCTTCCTGAGGGCTGAGATTACAGATGTGCACTACCATGCCCTGTTGGAGTACTGATAGTTTAAATGTGGTATTAGATTAAATCACATTTTACAGTAACAATAAAAAACCATGTAAGTCCTATTGCTCTCTAGCATTTAGAAATTAGCATCTGGAGCAAGTAAGAGAAAACTAGAAGGAAACAGTGAATTAGGAGGCAAAAGAGTAAAAACAAAATGACATTCTGGATAAAAACAAGCATTTTAAGACAGAAAATCTAATAAGAGACAAACTAGAATAGGAGAAGGTCAGAGAAGTTACCTTTAAATCTGGCAACAAGAAAAGCACTGGTAAATTCCTGAAAGATATATCTGTCTAGGCAGAGCATGGAAGGAAGTGGGAGAGACAGCAGTCTGAGGAGCTGTGGCCAGAAATGGAAGGGAGGAAACTGGGCACCATGTTGAAGGGTTTTGGAAAAATCAAAGGAGAGATTTGGTGAGATTCACTTGTTTTGTTTTCTTTTTAAATAAGATATATTCGGTTGGTGGTCCTCAGAGTGTGACAACCTCCAAATTTGCCAGCAGAAATGGATATGCTTCCCTTCACCTTGACTCTTGTTGAAAGCTCTGGGAATGATGTGCAGTCATCTAGATTTGAAGGAGACTGGTGAAGAATGTTGAGCCTACATCATCTTGGAGAAAATACTGCAGGAATGATGGCTGTGATCTAATGAAGAACAGAGACTGATAGTTCAGAAGGCAGAGAGTGTGCAGGTCTGCAGGGAGATACAAAGTGACAATAGAGGAACACACTAACTGAATTAAAGAATCTTTTCCCCTGGGAAAAATAGGTGCACTTGGACAAGTCAAAAGAAAGATTACAATAAGTGATAACAGACTAATTTAATAAGCTACATCTCATTCTCAAACTCACCTCTACCTCCCAGTATTAAGGATGGAATCCATGGGCTCATGCTTGCTAAGTATGTGTTCTGCCACTGAGCTGCCCTCATCCCACCCCTTGGTATTATTTTTTTTTTTCTGTCCTGGTACTGGGGATTGAACTCAGGGCTTAAGAGTTGTCCCTTAGCTGTTTTGCTCAAGGCTGGCAGTATACCACTTGAGTCACAATTCAACTTCTGGCTTTTGGGTGGTTAATTGGAGAGATGAAACTCACTTTTTTCTGTCCAGGCTGACTTTGGATTGTGATCCACAGATCTCATGCTTCAGAGTAGGTAGGATTACATACGTGAGCCATGGATCTCTAGTTACCAACCTTTATTTTTATTTTTAAGAAGGGCTGATTAAATAGACAAAAGAAATGTTATAGATATTTGATGCATTCTTTTTAGTAAATAGCCTTAAGGCAAATAGCCAATGGCCTGCTCAGAAAGTATAGAGGTAGGAAGAATAAGGAATAAGGAGTTGAATGGATGTGTAGCTGATTAAAGAAGGGGGAGTTTTCTCATAGTATTTCAGTAGCACATGCCTACATCAAAATTATCTGACTAACATTTCATCATTTACATTGCTGAAGAAAGGTCAATTATTCTATTTTCATACATGTACATAAAGTATTCTGACTATATTCGCCCTCCTTCACCCTCTCTTCTCACTCCCTGTCTTTTTTTTTGGGGGGGGGGGAGGCTGGGGGCAGTTTTGAACCTTGAGCTTCTTTGTACTCAAGACTATCACTCTACCACTATGTGCCACAACACCACTTCTGGTTTTTGAGTGGTTAATTGGAGATAAGAGTCTCACCAGGACTTTTCTGTCCAAGCTGGCTTTGAGCTGTAATCCTCAGATCTCAGCCTCCTAAGTAGCTAGGATTACAGGCATGAGCCCCATGTCCAGCTTCTCTCCTACTCTTACTAGTAACGTACTCCTGTTGTATGTTCCTTTATTTTTCATTCTTACATTCTACCCATTCTTATGCTTTTCTTTTCTTTCCTTCTTTCCTTCCCTCTTTCCTTCCTTCCTTCCTTCCTTCCTTCCTTCCTTCCTTCCTTCCTTCCTTCCTTCCTTCCTTTCTTCCTTCCTTCCTTTATTTGTGTGTATGTATTTGAGTCCTGGTGCTGGAACTCAGGGCTTGGGTGCTGTCCTTGAGCTTTTGTGGTCAAGGCTAGTGCTCTACCACTTGAGTCACAATTCTACTTCTGGCTTTTTGGTGTTTAATTGAAGATAAGAATCATAGAGAGGGAGGGAGGGAGGTATGAGGGACAAGGTAACAAACAGTACAAGAAATGTATCCAATGCCTAACGTATGAAACTGTAACCTCTCTGTACATCAGTTTGATAATAAAAATTTGAATAAAAAAAAAAGAATCATAGAGTTTCTTGCCTGGGCTGACTTTGAACTGATATCCTCAGATCTCATCCTCCAGAGTAGCTAATGTAAAAGGCTTGAGACACTGGCACCTGGCTTTTTTGCCCTCCATTTCTGTATTGTTAAAGTGATTTACAGAGATGTTACAGTTTCATATGTAAGGTCATGAGTACATTTATTATTCAACTTGTTACCTCCTCCCTCATTTTTTTCTGCCGCCTCCCCCCTCACTTCCATCCTCCCATGAGTTGTACAGTTGCTTCACACCATATAGCTTTGTAACTATTGCTATGGCATTGGTTTGTCTTTTTATCCTTTGTCTCTCGGTTTTGGTATTCCCTTTCCCTTCCCTGGTTCTAATACACATATATACAATATACCGGGTATTAAAATCAGTTACAGTGATATCAAGGATAAAAAGAAGGACAAAAGAAAAAGGGCATAATTTCACACAGTATGTTGAAAATAGCAACAGAGATGATAAACCACTTGTTTCTATAACTTGGAGTTCATTTCAATTAGCATTATCTTATGTGTTCATCTGGACATAGCTATTGAGCTATTGTAATCTTCTACTAGGACTACCCTAGACATGTACTAATTATTCTCAGTAAGGGAAACCATAGAGTCTATGTTTCTTTGGGTCTGGCTCACTTCACTTAGTATGATTTTTTTTTCCAAGTCCTTCCATTTCCCTACAAATGCAGCAATGTCATTCTTTCTGATAGAGGCATAGAATTCCATTGTGTATATGTACCACATTTTCTTGATCCACTCATTTACTGAGGGGCATCTGGGTTGGTTCCATATTTTAGTGGTGACAAATTGTGCTGGGATGAATATTGTTGTTCTGGTGGCTTTAGTATGATCTTGCTTGTGATCTTTTGGGTAGATGCCTAACAGTGGTATTGCTGGGTAATAGAGGAGAGCTATGGTTAGCCTTTTGAGGACCCTCTACACTGCTTGTGGTGGGAGTGGTTGAACAAGTTTACACTCCCACTAACAGTGTAGTAGGGTTCCCTTTTGGCCACATCGCTGTCAGCATCTGCTATTATTAGTTTTCTTGATAATAGACATTCTTACTGGGGTGAATCTCAGTGTTGTTATGATTTGCATTTCTTTTATGGCCAGTGATGCTGAACACATTTCCTCTTCAGAGAAGTCTCTTTTTAGGTCTTCACCCATTTGTTGAGGGGGCCATTGGTTCTTTGAGGATTTGTTTTAAAGGAATTTATTTTTTTGAGTTCTAAGTATATTTTAGATACGAGGCCCTTGTCTGTTGTATGGTCACTGAAGATCTTCTCCCAATCTGTGGAGTTTCTATTTAACTTGCAAGTGATGTCTTTTGCCGTGCAGAAGCTCTGCACTTTGATGCAATACCATTGGCCCACCCTTTCTTTGATTTGTTGTGTTTTGGAGCCTTTATTAAGGAAGTTTTGTCCTGTGGCACCTGGCTTTTTACAAAGCATATTGTCATTGTTCAATGGGGTTAGAAAATTTGAAGGGCTTTAAGTTCTCCATTAAGTTCTCCATGAAGTTCAATGTTAACTTGTGTCTGTGAAAGTGAAGTGGTTGGATGGGTGTGGATACTTCTCTCCCACTCATAGTGTCATTAGATCCACTAAGAGGGCTATGGCCATCCAGAAGCATGCTGAGGATGAGAAAACATGGTGTACCAATGTTTGCATGAGCATAATGAAGTCTGAAAGCTGTACCCTAGGAAGGATTCTGACATGGGATGCTGAGCCAATGTGGACCTCATTCAGCCACACAGCAAGAATTTCTTGAAACAGAAGCAAGCTCTATGTACTGAGGATGGAGATGAAAATCAAAGACATTGTTATGTCTGTTGGTACTTAAAATTGAATAGTGAAAATTAGATCAGATATATAGAAATAAATAAAGCAGATAATTTTAAATTCTAATAGTTTCTGTGAATAAAATATGCCAAGATAATAAGAGAGATGCAGACAAGGACTAATGCAGGCTGCATTTGATAGAAAGGTCAGAAAGCATCTTTCTAAGGATGGATCATGGTAGAAGGCAGAAGTTCATAAACATGAGAAAAAAAACAGGAAAACATTCTTTGCAGAAAAAAAAAACCCATAAAAACCAGCATGTGCAAAAGCCATTAGAAATGAACTCAATGTCCTGGAGAAGAGAATAAAGCAGCAAAATAAAAGTGAAGTACAGAGAAGGGAGCCAACCTATCAGAGATATGCACAAGAATGAGTTCATTGGGTTCCTTTAGGCTGGGATTAGGGTCCATTCTAAGAGAAGCCACTGGAAATTGCTAAGGAGAAAGTAATGGTACCTGAGTTATGATCTTAAAAATATCAGTTGGATCAAGAAAATAGAAGCAGCTCAAGTAAACAACCTCATGATGCAATTAAAACTTCTAGAAAACCAGAAAAAATTAAATATAAAGTTACTAGGAGAGAGATCACAAAGATTAGGGCAGAAATTACTGGGATAGAAACTAAAAAAAACTACAGAAAAAATAAAACAAAAAGGTTTCTTTTTTGAGAAAATTAATAAAATTGACAGACCTCTTGCAAGACTAAGAGAGAGAGAAAGAGAGAGAGAGAGAGAGAGAGAGAGAGAGAGAGAGAGAGAGAGAGAGAGAGAGAGAGAGAGAGAAACCAAACCAAATCTCAAATCTGTAAGATCAGGGATTCCACAGGAAAAATTACAACAAACATCCAGCACATCCAAACAATCATAAACAACTATTTCCAGAACCTATAATCACTAAAGAAGGAAAACTTCACAGAAATAGATGAATTTTAGAGAAATATAAACTGGCCAAACTGAACCAAGAAGATATAAATCAAATAAATAAACCAATAACATACAATGAGATACAGTAAGAAATCAAAAGGCTTCCAAAAAGGAAAAGCCCAGGCCCAGATGGATTCACCACAGATCTATAAAACTTTTAAAGAGGAGCTAATACCAATACTCCTCAAGCTCTTCCAGGAAGTAGAAACAGAGGGAGTTATTCCAAATGCATTCTATAAAGCTAATGTCATACTCATCCTAAAAACAGGCAAGGACCCAACATCAAAAGAGAATTGCAGACCAATCTCCCTTATGAACACAGATGTAAATCTTCTCAGTAAAATATTAGCCAACAGAATCCAGAAACAAATTTTAAAAAATCATACACCATGACCAAGTAGGCTTCATTTCACAGATGCAAGGCAAATCAATAAATATAATTCACCACATTAACAGAGCTAAGACCAAGAATAACATCATTATCTCAGGATGCCCAAAAAGCCTTTGACAAAATACAACACCCATTTATGTTTAAAGCTCTGGGGAAAACAGGAATAAAACAATAAAAGCCATAACGACAGATCAGTTGCTAATATCATACTAAATGGGGAAAAACTAAAACCATTTCCCCTAAAATCAGGAACAAGACAAGGATGTTTACATTCTCTACTCCTATTCAATATAATTCTGGAATCCGTAGCCAAAGCAATAAGGCAAGAAAAAGACATTAAAATGATCCACATAGGGAAAAAAGAAATCAAACTGTCCCTATTTGCAGATGACATGCTCTTTTTTTTAAAAAAAATTTTCTTGTCAAACTGATGTACAGAGAGGTTACAGTTTCATACGTTATGCATTGGAGATGACATGCTCTTATACCTGAAAGATCCCCCCAAAAAACCACCATTACCAAACTCCTAGAACTAATAAACCATTTTGGCAAAATAACAGGTTGCAAAATTAATCCACAAAATCAGCAGCCTTTCTGTACACCAATAATATACAAGCAGAAAAGGAAATAATCAAAACAACACCATTCGCAATAGCTAAAAAAAAAAAAAGTAAGAATTAACCTAACCAAAGATGTAAAAGATATAGTGAAAACTATAAAAATATAAAGAGAGAAATCCAAGAGGACCCCAGGAAAGGGAAAGACCTTCCATGCTCATAGAAAGTCATGACAATAGCCATATTGCCAAAGATGACATACAAATTCAACGCAATCCCCATCGAAATCCCAATGACATTTTTTACTGAAATACAGAAAATAATCCAAAAAGTCATATGAACAACAAAATAATAGCCAAAGCCACTCTAGGCAAAAGAAGCAGTGCAGGAGGTATCACAATACCAGATTTCAAGCTCTATTACAGAGTCATCATAACAAAAACAGCCTGGTACTGGCACAAAAACAGACCTGAAGATCAATGAAATAGGGTAGAAGACCCAGAGATAAAACCACATACTTACAGTCAGCTGATATTTGACAAAGGAATCAAAGACATATAATGGAAAAAACATAGCCTTTTCAACTATTGGTGCTGGGAAAACTGGGCCAGCCACATTCAGAAAACTCAAAGTGGACCCTAGCCTTTAGCATGCACTAACATCAACTCAAAATGGATTAAAGCCCTCAACATCAAACCTGAAACTCTGAATCTACTGCAGGATGGAGTAGGAGAGACACTAGAACTTATAGGCACAGGCAAGAACTTCCTGAACAAAGTTCCAGGGGTACAACAGATTGGAGAGAGACTCGACAAATGGGACTACATCAAAATAAAAAGTTTCTGCACAGCTAAAGACATAGCTACTAAACTAGAGAGACAGCCAAGCAGTTGGAAAACGATCTTCACCAACAATGCAACAGACAAAGGCCTAATATCCACAATATACAGGGAGCTCAAGAAAAGAACCCCTCCCAAACCTAATAAACCAAACTAAATAGGCAAGGGAGCTAGAGACTTCACAAAAGAAGAAATAAAAATGGCAAAGAAAGATATAAGGAAATGTTCAACAACCCTGGCAGTAAAGGAAATGCAAATAAAAAAAAACACCTGAAATATCACCTTGTCTCAGTCAGAATGCCCTATACTCTGAACTCAGGCAACAACAAATGCTAGGTGGGATGAGGAGAAAGAGGAATCCTACTGCACTGCTGGTGGGATGTATGCTAGTACAACCACTCTGGAGAGCAGTCTGGAGGTTCCTCAAAAAACTCAACATAGACATACACTATGATTCAGTCATACTGCTCCTAGGCATATACCCTGAGCAACAGGATCCAGGATATGACAAGGACACCTGCACCTCCATGTTCATTGCTGCATTGTTCACAATAGCCAAGATAGGGAAACAGCCCAAATGCCCCACTACAGATAAATGGATCCAAAAAATGTGGTACCTGTACACAATGGAATTCTACCCAGCTATTAGAAATGATAAAATAATGGCATTCACAGGGAAATGGACAAGACTAGAGTAAATCATGTTGAGTGAGACAGGCCAAAAATAGAGAGACAAACAAAGCATGGTCTCCCTGATATGTGGGTGTTAGAAATAAATAACAAAGAAATATGACAAAGACAACAGGACCCAGGATACCAATTCACAGTGAGACCAAAAAAGGTCAGTCTTGGGAGAAAAGCACCAAAAAGTAAAACCCAAACACTGATTCATAGGTACATAAATTAATAATCAGACTGAAAAGAACTCCAAAGATAAGGAAGCAAAGGACTTCTTAATTAGTCTTAAAGTATTTAGAGGACCCTATATTCTTTAACCTTACATATGGTGTACACACGTGCACATTTGAGGGAAGCTGGGAGGAGGGCACAGAATGAGTGGAAAATGGGTGAAAAAAATACAGTAGTGGGGGCCCAACAGCTGCAATAACAGAAAACTAAACAACTCAAGGGCAGTGGGGAGGAGGGAAGAAATGAGACAAAAAGAAGGAACAGAGTACACTAAGCAAAAGGAAAGAAATGTATATATCACCCAACCTGGAAGGAATTTTACTGTTAATAATCATAGAGTTCATAAGCATTGCAGACTAGAATGACCATGTCCATCATGGGGAAGAGTTTTTAAAAAACGATGAAAGCAGGGCGGGGATGGGCTGGGGGAGGGAAAGTGTGAGAAAATGAGGAAGGGGGTAACAAGTATGACAAGAAATGTATATGTATTCACTACCTTAAGTATGTAATTGTAACCTCTCTGTACATCATCTTGACAATAAAAATAATTATCAGTTTGGCTTTATCTAAATAATGGATTATTGAGATGGAGGACAGGATGGTAGCAGGAAATGAGATAAGAGGTTATGGCTATAAACCAAGTGAGGGATGGTGGCGGCCTGGGATGTGGTGGGGGCCTGAGCTGTGGTTGCAGTCTGGGCTGTTGTGGAGGACTGGACTGTGGTAGAGGACTGGGCTGTGGTGGCGGTCTGGGCTATGGTGGCGGCCTGTGCTGTAGCGGTGCTGGTAGGGACTTGGGAGGATAGTAATACTACAGGCCACATTTCGGGCAGTGCAAATTAACAACTACAATCCTAGGAAAAGGAAGGAACTGATTTGAGGTCGCACATGAGTAGGTAGATTTCACAGATGCTTTCCACTGTAACACAAAAATTCTTAAACCTGGATGGGATAAAAATATCAGCCTACACACATTAGAGATACATTGCTGAATCTGCTCTCTCTCTCTCTCTCTCTCTCTCTCTCTCTCTCTCTCTTTAAAGACTACTATAAACACTGTCCAGATACAATGTCATTCTTTTGCAGAATCTGAAACTTGAGACTTACTATAACATCTAAAATATTTTTAAACATCAACTTCACATTTTGGACTCTTTTTCAAAGAAAGATTACTTTTGGGTCTCAAAGTACTCTAGGTACCTTCATATTGTGCCTCCTTCCAAATAAGCACCATTTGAACTCAGGGCATAGGCATTGCCTCTTAGCTTTTCACTCGAGGCTAGATTTCTATCTCTTGAGCCACACAGATCTTTCACTTCTTGCTTCACTGTAGATAAGAGTCTTGTAGACTTTCCTGCTCAGGCAGGCTTCTAGCTGCCATCTTCAGACCTCAGGTCCTAAGTTGCTAAGGCTAGCAAGAGCTACCAGTGCCTAGCTTAGCACCTTTTATTCTGGCCCATTTTCTGCCACTACATCTTTCTGCCACTACTACTTTCTGACCACTACATCTCAAGGTCTTTCCCTTGCATACACTGACTGCATTAGTAGTCATGGCCTTTGCCCTGTCTATTGCTTCTAACATTTTCTCCCATTACCAATTTCTATTTTCTCCTGTGCAGCCATCCTGTTAACTTTAATCTACTGCACTTGTGGACTCTAAACTTTCTCTCCACATAATTGTAGGAAGAACTTCATAAACAAATGTAGACCTTGTCATTCAATGTGTACCTCATTAAGTTCCCTGAGATAAGTCCTGATACCTCCACTGAGCACTGGGGACCTCTTGTTGTGAGATTCTAATCAGCTTTTTCCCATTTCTAATAATCTAGTCAACAAAAAGGAAGGGGCTAGCTGAATAATCACTGAGTTGTAGTCCTCGTTATCACCACATGTTATAGAGAAAGAAGGCAGCTTGTTGGGTGGCTACAATTCATTCTTTACTCCAGTGTTTCCTTTTCGGCAGTGTGTGTGTCTTTCTTGTCATCAGGAGGTACCATTGCATTCTCCACCTGCTGGGTCTGGGCTTCACTCTGAGCTTGCTTTGTCGAATGGGACATTAGCAGAGGTGATTAACTTTAAGCCAGGTTAAAAGTGCTTGTATATGGGTTTATAGTCCTTGGCTGGGCTGTGCCCTGAGTCATGCTGTGAACAAGCCCAAGCTAGCCTTCTACTTGTGGGAAGAACAGTTGAGTAGCTCCTGAGTGAGTCAAGCCACATGCCTTGGAGCTACTATTACTCTATCTTCTTGGCTGATCCTAAGAAACATAGAGATGCCTCATGGAGTCCATACCAAATTATTGATTGCACACAATCATAAGCAAATAAAATATTCATTATTTCCAGTCAGTTTGGTGCTGCTTATTTGTTTTTTCTTTGTGCCAGTACTGGGGCTTGTACTCAGGACCTGGGCACTGTCTCTTAATTTTTTGGCTCAAGGCTGTTTGCTCTACCAGTTGAGCCACAGTTCTAGTTCTGACTTTTTGCTGGAGATAAGACTCTTGTGGACTTCCTGTTCAAGTTGGCTTTGAATTGTGCTCAGATCTTATCCTCCTGAATAGCTAGATTGTAGGCATGAGTCATAACACCCAGATGAGGGCTGCTTTAAAAAATTATAGCAGAAATTAAGTACTTGCTCCCAATCTTAAGTAAAGGAAAGTACTGGAGGTAAGATTTCAACCTAAGTGTGCTGACAGCATTCAAGATTTATTCTTTCAGAACATGTCCTTCAAAAACTATCTACTCAGGTGTGTATGTGTGGTTCATGGCTATAGTCTTTCCTAGCTACTCAGGAGGCTGAGATCTGAGGACCACAGTTTGAAGCCATTTTGAAGCTTTTTTTTTGGCCAGTCCTGGGCCTTGGACTCAGGGCCTGAGCACTGTCCCTGGCTTTTTTTTTTTTTGCTCAAGGCTAGCACTCTGCAACTTGAGCTACAGCGCCACATCTGGCCATTTTCTACATATGTGGTGCTGGGGAATTGAACCCAGGGTTTCATGTATACGAGGCAAGCTTGTCACTAGGCCATATTTCCAGCCCTGTCTGTGAGATTCTTATGTCCAATTAAACCATCCTCCAAAGCTGGAAATAGAACTGTGAATCAAGTGGTAGAGCAGTAGCCTTGAGCAAAAATAAAGCTCATGGACAGCACCCAGACTTAGGACAGAAGAAGAAAGGAAGAGGAAGAAGAGGAGGAGGAGAAGGAGGAGGAAGAGGTAGAGGAAGAAGAAGAGGAGGAGGAGGAGAAGAAAGAAAAGGAGGAGGAGGAGGAGGAGGAGGAGGAGGAGGAGGAGGAGGAGGAGGAGGAGGAGGAGGAGAAGAAGAAGAAGAAGAAGAAGAAGAAGAAGAAGAAGAAGAAGAAGAAGAAGAAGAAGAAGAAGAAGAAGATGACGATAACAATGACATAATGGCATGTTTAATAAGGACAACAACGTAAGGAAACAGTTCTGAGAACAACTGGATATTTGGCTTATCTTGGACAAATAAAATTTCGTATTATTAGAAAGCGACAGTTGGGGCCACATATTTTTTTGCCATATCTAGTTTTTATGGAAAGTGTAGTCACTGTAATGCAGAGTTCCAAGAATGGAAGCAAATCTCTTACTTGGGCCTCTCTCTGTGCTCAATAACAAGAAACAATTCCCAACTCTAAGGGTTCTTGTGTAAGTTGAGTTAAATTGTAAGCAGTAACTTTGTGTGTATTTCTATGATTCAATTTTCTTTTTTCATGGGAATGTACAGTGTATTTTAAAAAATAACTAAATCTTTAGTAGAAGTATATGGTAGTTGACATGGGAAGTATATAAATCTGTCATATACAATATAAGTACATATTTAAATATGTATAATATGAACATTTAAAGCTGCAATGGCTCAAAATAATGTTAAGCCTCTTATCTGAAACATTACTTTCTAAATATGAATGCACTAGCATCTTAAACACAGATTGCATTATGTGTATAAGCAATTGCTATCATACATTTTAAGCCAATATTTATTCTTAAATTGTCTCAGTCTTTAAGAAACTATTATCCTAAGTGCCCAGTTTACATTTTAGATGGGAGGGGGCATATTAAAAATCCTTAAAATCTCTAGGTTTTATGTTTTTTATTTTTTATTTTTCTGTTCCTGGGGCTTGAGCTCAGGACCTGGGTGCTGTCCTTGAGCCTCTTTGTGAAAAAGGCTAGCACTCTACCATTTGAACTATAGTGCCAATCAATGGCTTTTGCTAAGTAGTTCATTGGAGATAAAACTCTCATGAACTTTTCTGCCTAGTCTGGCTTTGAACTATGATTCTTAAATCTCAGCCTCTTGAATAGCTATGATTACATTCATGAGACAGTGGCACCTGCCTTAATTTTTATGTTTTAATATAAAGACCATTACATGAATGAAATACTTCTCCACTGTAAATTCTCTTTGAATCTTTTCTTAATTTTGTAAGATATACATTGATTTTTTTTTTTTTTTTTTTGCCAGTCCTGGGCTTTGGACTCAGGGCCTGAGCACTGTCCCTGGCTTCTTTTTGCTCAAGGCTATCACTCTACCACTTGAGCCACAGCACCACTTCTGGCCATTTTCTGTATATGTGGTGCTGGGGAATTGAACCTAGGACCTCCTGTATGCGAGGTGAGGACTCTTGCCACTAGGCCATATCCCCAGCCCATACATTGAATTTCTGACAGAATTCTCCCTACTCCTCTTAATTCATCTACCCATATATTCCTTTAACAGTCTCATATTCTCTCATGACTTAAAGATTCAAATACAAGTTAATGTGTCAACCCCCTTTGTCACTAATCAATGACACAGCGTGCCTGACTTCCTATATGGTTATAAATTCTCATGACCTCATGTCTTGGCTAGTGGCCTAATTGTTTGTGAGCCTAATTATTTGGTGTCATCTCCCCTTGCTTCCTCTTCTTTCCTTCCCTTCCCTCCCCATCTTCCTTCAGGAATTCTGGGGACCAGTATTGTCATATCTACTCCACAGTCTTTCCATTCTCAGGCTACATTTTTCTAGATGACTAAAAGGTGGCATCATAACTGATTGTATTTCTTTCTTCTTTGGAGATAGTGATTCTAAGTTTTTATCATCCAATCTGCCTTTTCCCTATATGTTAATCAGTTTCTAATACAATCTGGTTATTCTAATTTCCCAGCTTAAACTTCTTCATAGACTTGCTTTTCAAATAAAGAACATGCTTTGGGACTTTAACAGTCTGGTTCCAATTTATTATTCAATCTCATCTTTGGCCACTCCCTTTAGCTCTTCCACAAGTGCCCTGTGCCCCTGGGATTACTCAGACCATAAACATTCTCTGGGCTTCGGTTCCTGGGCTTGATTGCTTTTCTCATCTTTCCCTGCCACCACTCATCTATAAAGCTAACTTCGATAAGATGTTGTCTTATTTTCCATCACAATCAATCATCATCTCTTTTGCACTCTGCCACACCCTGCCACCATTGTAATCACTTGATATCAGCCTTCTAGGGTGCACCACACATTTCCCAGGGGAGAGGAGGATAATGAAGTTGTTTTACATCCATCTTGTGTGGACAGTCCATAAGCTGGTACTCAGGGTAAGTATGTGCTGAAATAATAATTAGTGAATGAATATCTTAAGTACTCAGAAAGACCTTAAATTTGACCTATAAACTTCTTGAAATAGGCAAAAAGAGGAACTTGGTTTCAGAGAGTTATGTGAGCACAGGTAGTAAAAGCAAGTAAGTTGTGTCCAAGCTAAACACCAACAAGCTAAACTCATTTTTCTAGTTTCTACTCTTTTAAAAGATTTGAAGAATTTAAACAATCATTTACTAAGTCATTTGCCTTGAAGAACATAGTTATTTCAGTTACACAAATCAGTAAGGTCTTTATGGAAAGAAATATTCCAGTGAAATGTGCTGTGATGTGGGAATATTTAAATATTTTTCACGGTTTCTATCAATGTGAAATAAAATTGAATTCTGACTTAAAAAAAAAAAGATGTCTAATTTGTGATCCTTCCCATGTGCTCATCTTCCAAGCTTCAGTGTACATGATTAATCTTGGCCAGCCTTGATACTGCGAGGAATGTGGCAATGACCTCAGCAGAATGCTGGCAAAGTGATTAATGTTACATGAACAGGATGAAGTGTGTTTTTTTGTTTAAATCTAGATCCTGAATAAACATATTCATTCAAGATTCAGTTTTGGACCGTTGCTTGATGGAAAATGTACCGTAATTTCAAAGAGTACTGTTTCAGGCATAATAAACAAGAAAATATAGCCCTTGTTAAAGAAAATGCTGTTTCAGTGATTATAAAAAATCTATGATGCAGTAAACAAAATGAACCATAGGCAGACAGGTCCATTTGATGAATAACCACTGATTGAATTTTCCAACACTCTTGTGCTTTCTGAGAGATAAACTATTCACAAAAAATCCATGTTAAATATAAATGTGTCATTTCTTACTTTCTTTTAAAAAAAATGTTATGTTTCTAATGAGTTCCAAGAAGAGTAAATGATTTTCTTCCATATATATATACATATACATATATATTTGTTTGCCTATTGGTTGTTTGTAGTTTTGATTTTTTTATAGTGTGAGAAGACTGGCAAACAGTTGCTAGGACTGTCAAATGCCTTAAATCAAGAAGAGAAAATGCAATAAGGCAGTTTCCATGGTAACACTTTGTAACCTGTTACCTCTGGATTACCAGCCAGCACATATCTATGATCATTACTTTTTGACAGGCATAAAATGAGCCTAAAAGCATTAATGTTAGAGATAAAACTGGAATGTGGAGTTAAGTTTTAATGTTTAAATAGTTCCAATAGTAGCAGCAGCAAATCAACACCAGTTGTGTTACTATTTAAACAATGTCAATACACTAAGCATTAACACTTTAAAAATTTTACAAGCTATTCTGGAAAGATGGTGTTGAAGAGCCAGACTTTGAAGTCAGGCCCCACTTTACCACGCGAACCTGAGATAAGCAGGCCCTGTGAGCAAACCCAGGACAAGCTTATTAGGGCCCAGCTGGTCAAGAACTGCTGGGAATGCTTAACTTTAACTGCCCCCAGAATGCCTCAAGCCCAGAGCCAATCAGATTTGTACCCGTGTCCTAATCTTGCTTGATTGAACACCTGATTGCTGTAACTTTGTTTTTTGTCTTACTTGAACACCTGATGGCTGTAACTTTGTTTTTTTGCCTTTATAAGCCTTGTGCATTCGCAGCTCGGGGCTTCCTCCTAACGTCTGCTGTGTCGGTGGGTAGGACAAGGCCCGAGTTGCAGCTCGCCTGAATCAAGTCTTACCTTGCTTTTCGGAAAGTCTGAGTCTCCGTGGCCTTCTTGGTGGTCGTTTCACGACTTGGCATAACAGTGTAACTAATGTTTGTTCATTCTTGTGGCTGCGAGTGGCAATTGACACATTTTGATAGGGTTAAAAGAAATTCAGTGTCAACAACTAATACCCAGACATTTTAATGAAGAAATGCTTCCACTAAGAAAATAAGTTTAAAATGCATGTTGATATAGAGCAGTAGAACAGTGCCTAAAACTCCCTCAGAATATAAATACACAATTTTTCTTAGTAGGATGATTTTCTTTCTTGTACACTCACCTCTTGTTCTTGTCAAAATTACTGTCATCAGACATTTTAAAAGTGATACTATATATGTATATGCATACATACATACATATGTATATTTGAGTATGTAGCTTCATTTAGCTAGCGTCAGCAGTTACCTATTAGCTAATACAATCAACAACTGAAAGACAGTTTTTCCTTCAGGCTATTTATGACACTTTTAAATACATTTTTCTGACAATCCAGATAATCTGATATGATTTAATAGGATGTGAGACTGTAGAACTGGTCCATTTTCTCAACATTTAGACTTTACTCTCAAGTCCACTTCATATTTTCTAGATACATCTGAGCTCCTTTTTTTTTTTTTTTTTTCGTTAACACTTTCACAGTAAAAAAAAAAAGAAAGACAGGCTGATTTTCTATAAATCTTGGCATTCTGTGCCCAGAATTTCCTGGGGACAGAGGGAGAAAGCCAGTATGCCATAGGCTCAGTATCTGTACTGCTCCACATCTGAACCTTAGAAAACTGTAAGTACTTCTTATGGAGTGGTATAGTGTTATTCAGGGGGCTTAAAACAGTAGTGTGTGTGTGTGTGTGTGTATGTGTGTGTACTGGGACTTGAACTCATGGCCTTTCATTATTTTTTTCTTTTTCAGTCAAGGCTAACTTGTGCTCTGCTCTACTACTTGAGCCATGATTCCATTTGTAGCTAGTTAATTGGATATAAGGTAAGAGTCTTTGGGACTTGGCTTCCTGGGCTGGCTCAGATCTCAGCATCCTGTATTGTTAGGATTGCAGGTGTGAGCCACCAGTCCCAGCATCATAGCCATTGTTATCGTTGTCATCACTGTTCCTCTCTTAATGTCTATCCTTGTGTTTCCAATTATGGCACAAATATCTGCTAAAATGAATTAGTCTATTATGCTATTAAAAGAAAGTTTACTGTGACTGGCTTTGCTCAAATATGCAAGATGTTCAAGAAATTTAGCTTCACCATGTAGATCTACTTGCATGATACCTCTCGGTGACTCACAAAATATGTGTGAAGAGAGATCACACTGTTATGCAATAACACAATCTCCTAGCATTGCTAATTTGTCAAATTAAACCTTCAGGCTTGGAAATGCTTTAGTGAAATCCCCCCTTGTCTAGCTAATGTATGCTAATAAGAAAAAAAAAACACCTCATGAATACTGCAGGATATATGAACCAACAAGGACTTGTATTTAACCTCTTGACCCAAGAAGTTCCACATGTCTCCACACATTCAAGCAGTCATCCAAACATGTGCCAGCTATTTCGGTGCTCTCAATTCTGTTTTTCAGCTTAACCTCCAAATATTATAACTATTAAACAATGAAAGCAATTTTCTTTCATTTTAAGACCCAGGATTAAGTCCATGTGGCATTTAGTTTGTCTAAAATCATGAAGACATTAATTTGTACTTATTCAGATTTAAATACTGATTATTTCACATTCTTTTTATTTATTTTATCTCTGGTCATTTCTCTGATGCCTTCTCCAAATGTATACTATCATAGGGAGCCATCATTTTTATTTCATTCTTTATTGCATTTCATTTCCTTTTTTTTTTTTTAAACCATCTTATTATATAGCCCAATCTGGCCTCATGCTCAGGCTTTCTTGCTTCTGCCTCTGGAGTGCTGGGGTGGCAGGAATACCCTACCATGCCAGGACCACTGCCTTATTTCTTCCTAAACCTCAGTCAGTGTCCATGTCCAGTACATGTTAAGAAAATACATCTTGTTTCTTTTAACTGTATTGTGACATTTGAGAACTCGCTGAAGGAATGTTTTCCCAACATGGTCTTCCTCTTCCAAACTTAGCCTTTGTCCACAGTTCCAATATCCATAAAAACACTAGAATTTCCCATGAGCAAAACCATAGTTAGCCTTTGTCCACAGTTCCAACATCCATAAAAACACTAGAATTTCCCATGAGTAAAACCATAGAGTCTATGTTTCTTTGGGTCTGGCTCACTTCATTTATTGTGATCTTTTCCAAGTCTTTTCAATTTCCTTATGAATGGGGCAATGAAAGCATAGAAATGAAATTCTATGCTTTCTAATGAAAGCATAGAATTCCATTGTGTGTATGTACCACATTTTCTTTTTTAAAAAAATCTTACTTTATTTTAATTTATTATTATTATTATTATTATTATTATTATTATTATTATTATTTGCCAGTCCTGGGGCTTGAACTCAGGGCCTTAGCACTGTCCCTGGCTTCTTTTTGCTCAAGGCTAGCATTCTGCCACTTAAGCCACAGCGCCACTTCTGGCCTTTCTGTATATATGTGGTGCTGAGGAATCAAACGCAGGGCTTCATGTATAGGAGGCAAGCACTCTTGTCACTAGGTCATATTCCCAGCCCCTATGTACCACATTTTCTTGATCTATTCATCTATTGAGGGGCATCTGGGTTGGTTCCATATTTTAGTGATGGTAAATTGTGCTGTGACAAACATAGTTGTGCTGGTGGCTTTAGTGTGATCTTGCTTGTAATCCTTTGGTTAAATGCCCAAAAGCAGGGTTTCTGGGTCATAGAGGAACTCTATGTTTAGCCTTTTGAGGAACCTCCATACTGCTTTCCAGAGTGGCTGAACAAGTTTACACTTGCACCAACAGTGTAGTATTTAGTGTTCCCTTTTGGCCACATCCCTGCCAGCATTTGTTATTATTAGTTTTCCTGATAATGGACATTCTTACTGGAGTAAAGTGGAATCTCAATGTTGTTTTGATTTGCCTTTTTTTTTGGTCAGTGATGTTGAGTTACTTCTTCATGTGCTTCTTGGCCATTTTCATTGTCTTCAGAGAAATGTCTCTTAAGTCTTTAGCCCCTTTATTGACAGGACAATTGTTTCTTTGAGGATTTGTTTTGAGGGAACTTAATTTTTTGAGTTCTAAGTATATTTTAGATATGAGGCCCTTGTCTGTTGTATAGCCAGTGAATATTTTCATCCAACCTGAGGGTTTTCTATTTATCTTACAAGCTATATCCTTTGCCATGCAAAAGCTCTGAAGTTTGATGCAATCTCATTTGTCCAACCTTTCTTTGATTTGCTGTGTTTCTGGGCCTTTATTAAGAAAGTCCTAGCAGAGGAGCACAGTAGCTTAACAGCCATGCATATATTATTACATAAGCTGATGCTAAGTGAATTGAACTACAGGATTTGGAAATAAGTGGTTTGTCTTTGTTGTTGTTATTTTCAAAGTACCATACAAAAATATGCCTTTTTCTTTTGTCTTTCTTCCCCATGGTTTTACCCCTGTTGTCACTGCAAATGACTTAGGTACACTGGCTATTGTATATACATTTATCAGAACTAGGGAAGGGAAGGGGAACATCAAAATGGAGAGAAAATGTAAAAATAGAACCAATGGACAAGCAATACTTACAAGACAATATGCTGTAAACCAACTGTACAACTTAGGTGAGGGGGGAGGGAACTGGGAAGGGGGGAAAGGCGGGAGAAAAACTAAGTTTGATAAGAAATGTTCTCACTGCTTTATTTATGAAACTGTAACCCTTCTCTTCATCACTTTGAAAATAAATAAATATAAAAAAATTTGGAAAAGCACCACAATTTCATTCAGAAATTTAAAGATTACCTTTACTGTATTCTTTCCTAGTTCCTGTCCACACCTAGTGCTTTATTTTTTTCCCCTCTCCTTTTTAGTCAAGATAGAGTCTAGGCTGGCCTCTGAAAGGATCTGTCCTGGCCATTCCAGAGGACCATGTGGAGATAATCACAGACAGGAGAAGAAGGTTTATAAGGAGGTTTATTAGTGGGGCCATATCTCCCACAGGAGAGGGAGCTACATGGCGTTTGCACCTTATTTAGGTGGCAGCTTCTCTTTGGGGGTAAAGGGGAAGTAGGTAAGTCTTAATAGTGAGTAGGAGTGGCTCATTAAGTATGGGTGGATCTGGGGGCTAATGGGAGGAGCTGAGGACCTGAGGCAAGGGAAATGCTAACAGCCTTAAATTCAGAATACTTGTGCCTTAGCCTCCTGCGCATGCTCAGGTTACTGGCATGTGCCACCAAACATGGCCCCAACACATAGTTATGAATTTCCCTCCATTTAACTCTCTCTATCCCCTTCACCTCTGAATTCCAGTGTGAGAACCATGGGATGAGAGATTGCAGTTGAAAATAGCCAGTGAAGGGGTTGAAACGGGGTGATACTGCTTTCACTTGTTAACTTAATGTAGAATGTTTCTGATGCTATCTAGAGGGATCGATTCATTCTCTCCACCCACTGAAGAATGTATTCCTGTTTAAGGTAAGCTGAGTGAGTTTATTTGGAAGTGTAAGGAAAGTGGTAAAAGGAAGGAGGGAAGTTCTGCATCCCAAGAGGGGCCTAAAGAGGAGTCTAATGGAGTCCTCTCAGAGGGCAATTTGAGGTTTCCTCCTCTGTGCTCTGGGCTGATTCCTGGATGGCTTGTGCATGCACTGCTCTGGATTTTTTCATTGGTTGAGTGGTCACCTGTGAAAAGCACCATTTGAGTGGGAATGCACAGCATTATGGGTAGAAACATGGCAGTTTCCTGTAATTGCCTTTTCATTTTAAGGTTGAGAATATACTTCTATCTTTGGAAAAACAGGACTGGAAGCGAGATTTCCTTTGCAATAAGTATTTAGTAGTCACCCATGTTACACGCACATGCACACACCCACCCACACCAAGAATATCTACCATTTTCTTTATGAAACAGTGACTACTTCATATCTCCTTTTGCTCTCTGTGTAGAAGAGGTCCAGGGTGTCCTGTTTCAGCCTAATGAATTTCTCTACCAAACACAGCTTTCCTGCCATGAACTGGTCCTAAGAAGCTACTGTGGGATGCTCAATTGAGAGTGATATTGTTTCTGGGTGAAGCAGAATACAGGGACTTTATGCTTGGGATATTGTGAGTCAGCCCAGAGCTTACTGTCCTTCATTGTATTAAACTCTTTGACCTCAAGGGCAGCAGGCAATTGAAAAAAGGATATTAAACCTGTCCCTCGTCAGCTCAACCAATTGAATGCTTCATGCTCCCAAGCTACTTAAAAAAATTTCCCAACCAAGTTAAATGAGGAGAATGCTGGTTTCCTCATTCTGTGTTCCTATGTTACATTTCTGATATGACAGTATTTGCACTAGGAGTATGTGTTGTCCATGCCAGGGGGTGCTTGTCCTGCTGTCAGCCCTCATTTCCCTCTTGGAAACTAATAAACAGAAAAGAGGGGGCAAAAATCAATGGTTTAATTTGTAGGCCAGAGGCCTCTGTTCAGCCTCAGAAAATGATATCCTAAAACCTACCTGTCTAGACTTCCATGGTGAGCACGAGAGGAACAGCACATGAACTCTCCTCATCTACCTGAGCAGTCAGAGCTCCTGGGAGGCATTCAGTGGTTGTAACTCATTTCTTCAGATATCTCATTAATGAGGCAGGGCTGGGGGAGGAGGTGATGATACTTCAGGAAGAAAAATGGAAATAGCTGCCATATCCAGGGTCTACATACAGAGTTTTGTTACAGGCTCTTCTTTAGGCTCATTCAAAGATTGCCCATAACCCCTATTGAGCTCTCCCCAATGAGGAAGGTAAAGGAACTCCTAAATCCCTTTAGGTTGTCACTTTTCATTCTAGTGATATCACTGTACATGTTTGCCTTGGTATGCCTTTCCTCTTGTTAATTTGTCCATTGTTCATTTCTTGGAAGACTCCAGTGGTAAATATCCAGCAGGAAAAGAACGTTTTTGCACCTGCATCTCTGAGCTCGTGACTTTCTGTTCCCCAGATCCAGTTCCCAGTGTTAAATTGCAGTGGTGGACTTGTTCTCAGGAAATGAAGCTGGACAGAGCAAGATAGGAACTCACCTCTACTAAACTGTATTTCAGTGCTCTTACTTCTTGTTAACAAATAACTCCTCTTATTTTTAATAATTCCTTTAAATATTCCTTGAAATGAAAGCTTTCTAACTTTGTAGTCAAAACTTTTTTTTTTTTTTTGGCCAGTCCTGGGCCTTGGACTCAGGGCCTGAGCACCATCCCTGGCTTCTTCCCGCTCAAGGCTAGCACTCCGCCACTTGAGCCACAGCGCGGCTTCTGGCCGTTTTCCGTATATGTGGTGCTGGGGAATCGAACCTAGGGCCTCGTGTATCCAAGGCAGGAACTCTTGCCACTAGGCTATATCCCCAGCCTGTAGTCAAAACTTTTGAGCAGGGCTGGGGATATGGCCTAGTGGCAAGAGTGCTTGCCTCATATACATGAAGCCCTGGGTTCCATTCCTCAGCACCACATATATAGAAAACGGCCAGAAGTGGCGCTGTGGCTCAAGTGGCAGAGTGCTAGCCTTGAGCAAAAAGAAGCCAGGGACAGTGCTCAGGCCCAGAGTCCAAGCCCCAGGACTGGGAAAACAAAACTTTTGAGCAGCCTATCAGTACAAGGAATTATTCAGAATTGTTTTTGTTAGGAGACCTTGATGTTGCACTTAGACAACAGCTAGTGCTTACGGAGTAATATTTGAGTTCACTACTTTTGTTAACTGACAAATACAAACATGTAGGTAGAATAGAATGGCCAATAAGGAAGAGGATAACGTAGTCCCCTGAATGACACGTTACAAAAAGAATCAAAAGAACTTTCTTTGCTGGCTTATTGATTGATTGATTGTGCTGGACTTTAACTCAGGGCCACGTATTCTCCTTTAGTTTTTGTTGTTGTTTAAGGCTGGCACTCTTGGCACTCTACCACTGTGTGTGTGTTTATGTGTCCATGTGCATGGGCAAATACTAGAGTTTGAACTCAGGGCCTAGGTGATATCCCATAATTTTTTGCACAAGGCTAGAACTTTACCACTTGAGCCACTGTTACACTTCTGGCCTTTTGGTATAGGTGGAGATAAGAATCTCATGGACTTTCTTGCCCAAGTTGGCTTTGAGCCAGGCTCTTCAGATCTCAGCATCCTGAGTAGCTAGGATTACAGGCATGAGCCATTACCCAGCTAGAAATCATTTTTCAGTGTCCAAATACAGCATGGGAGAATGACCCTACTATTTCTGTGGGAAGAAGAAAAGAAGTAACGAACTGATATATTTGAAATTCAGACACACTCAGAGTAGTTGAGAAAAGTAAAAGTTGTATTGCTTCCTGTCTCTTGTACAGACTATCTCCATTAGTGATTTTTTTTTTCTTATCTCATCATTAAAGGACATAGGATTGCATTAGCAAAGGAATGTGCTTCAGAAAAACTCCTCGGGTACAAATACAATTCAGGAGCCCCCTGCCCTCCAACCTGTGGATGGAGAATCTATGGATAATCTGACTCAGTCCCACCTCTTCTAGTATTCCAACTTTGTCAACAAGACTTTTATCTCCTGGGTGCTGTTATAGAGGAGATAATTTATGTGACAATGATTATGTTGGAAGTGTGGTAGTGTGCACTTTGCCTACTCCTGGTAACTTGCCTTTATTGAAAGCATTTAATGGGTTTTTGAAAATTCGGAAGCTCTGTGTATGGCACTACTTAAGACATGTCATTTGGAAGGAATGCAGTGTAAGGACATTTTGTTTATTTCACAGTTTGGGGGGAATACCAGAAGAAGAATACTATCAAATTCTTTTGTAAATGTTTTATTGTGAAGGAAAAATGTATTTTTCTCATCCATTGCTAGGTTCATGGCTGATATTTGCTCAACAAAAAAGTAATTAAAGCAAAAGACACTTTTATTTATATTTTTGCATGACAAAAGAGATTTTATAAAGAAGTGAAGGCTCAAAGAAAGTATTACACATTGCAGCTATTTAGAACAGAAACTGAGGGCTGGCAAAAATACTGCCAAACACAGGAAAACAAAAGGAGAGCTACCCAGCCATAGGGGCATAGTGATGTACAGACAAGGCTGAGAGTCGTTAGGCTACTTTTGATTGGCTAGTCCCTGTTTTGTGGAGCCTGTTGATTGGCTGTTTCTTCCTCACCCTATAGTATAAATTTTGTAAGTGCAAGGGATCAGTTTGAGCTCTAGGTTTCCCTATCTATGTTCCACCTGTCCCATTCCCCAGACCCAATTCCTTTCCTTCTCCATCTAGACCTTGGTATTTCTCTGATCATCATGTCATCTTACATGCAACCTTCTCCACATTGCAGAAATGGTACTTGTGAAGGCATGACTGGACAAAAGGATAGGTTCTAAAGGTATCCAAGTGTGTGTTTGTGGGGAACAAGACTCATGAGGACACCCCATTTAGATTCTTTGCTGTTCTTGTGACTTCTGAGACCAGGATGCTTCTTTGCTCTGAGTTTAAGGAGGGACGCTTTCACCAGAGGTTGTATGCCTGCTTCTGAGCAAGACCAAGAAAGCCAGCTGTATGAAAGGCAAGGTGTGTCAACTACTTCTTGGGAGGTCTAGAGAAGGTAAGAGCTTCCTGCTTCTGCTGCTTCTATAACTTCCTTTCACTTAAAACATTCAAAATTCAAAGTACTGTATTTGGGGCTAGTATGTCCTGAACCCCATGTGTGTACTATTAGAAGGAAGGTTCTATATGTTTTATTGGCTTTATGTTCTAAAAAAAAATTATTGGCATTATTATTATATTTATATTATGCCAAATTACTAGAAACATCAATCCCTCTTCCTTCCCCTCCTCTCCTCTACCCACAATTTCTTTCCCTTCTCCTCTCCTCCCGTCACCATCTGATATTGCCAGATGTGGTTGTCTATGCACTGTAGAGGTGAAGTTAGGAAGTTCAAGAGTTTAAGCCAGCCTAAACCACATAATAAGTTTGAGGCCAGCATGGATTTCCATAGCAGCAATAATGTCTAAAAATAAAACAAAAATTCTTGACTTTTTTTTTTAATCCTTTAGGTTAAGTTAATGAAAAGAACACAACTATTTTGTAGGGCCAAATAACTTTTCTGAGTCTTTGACTTAACATAGGCTCAAGCTCATTCTTTAGTTTATTTCATGGTATTAGTTGGTATAATCTTTGAAAAAAAATTGTCCAAATATAGCTAATTTGAGTCGTACAGGGTCTATACCAGCCCTCTGTGCTAGTAAAGCACAAATGGATGTCCATAGAAAAGACTGAGGGCCAGACACTGGGGACACATGCATAGAATCCTAGCTTCTCAGGAGGCTGAGATCTGAATATCATGGTTCCAAGACAGCCTGAACAGAAAAGTTTGTGAGACTCTTATCTCCAATTAACCAACAAAAACCTGAAAGTGGAGGTGTGATAGAGCATCAGCTTTGAGACTCTTCTTACCAAGACAAAAAAAGCCTTTCTAGGTTTTATGACATGCTTCAGGGCAGAAGGGCTGGGGAGGACTGAGAGAGGTTTTTCTTGCTTAGGCTCTTACTCAAAGTTGTCTCTATTGTGCCTCTGGGGAAAGGTATGCATGTGTTATGGATTGCAGTCTTTAGATGTCTTTGAGCCAGTCCATAACCCTGCTCTTGATAGGTAACTGAGGGACTAGGAAATGTTACTCCTACTGGTAGCAATTCAGTTTATTTCTCTTTCCAAAAAAACCCCAAAACAAACAAACAAAAAAAACCCAAAACCAAAATCCAAACTTCTTTCATTCCATTATTTGCATACTCATTTATATGTGTGTGTGTGTGTGTGTGTGTGTGTGTGTGTATAACTGATAGGATGATAATATTCCAGAAATTCCATATTTGATAAAAGAAACCACACACTCTGCCACCATGTCTGGTCCTAGAGCCTTAAGTTTGCTTGCTCACTTGATCTACCACTTGCGCCATGACCTGCTTTTTTTGCTGGTTGTTTTGGAGACAGAGCATCAAAGATGTTTCAGGCCAGGCTGGGTATGAACCAGTTTTCTAGATCGTAGCTTTCTGAGTAGCTAGGATTATAGGCATGAGCACTGGTACTCAGCTTCTCATGGTAATTTTTGGAGGGCTTTGGGCCTGTACTTCTCGGGGACTGAGACTCAATGGGTTTGGTGTCATCATGCAAAGTTCAGTCACATCATGTACTACCTTAGGTAGCTTTGAGGCTTTATTTTGCCTGGATGCCATGTTTGTCTAGCAAGTCTATTAAACAGGCACTGATATTGGACAGTGTGCCCTTGGGGTAGTGTGGGACTTCTATTAGACCGAATGTGAGCCTGTGGAAAGGGTGCAGGGTTCACGAGTCTCTGCTGATGGGGCGATATGCAGAGTGTTCTTGTGTGTCCCTGTGTGCAGCTGCTTCTGGAGCCTGTAAAGAAGGACCCACCTCCATTCTCTCCACTCCGGGCCTGTCCAAATCAGAGAAGAAACACCTAGAACACAATCTTCTCTCAGGGGAGTTTATCCCCTTTTCTCTCTCCAACAAAAGCCTCCTGACCCTTTTGCATGAGACCTTCACCACAAGTTGATTAGATGTAGCTACCCATCTCTGACTTTCAGTCTCTAGTACTCTGAGCAAAAAATCTTTGTTTTTCTGTGTAAATTATCTAATGTCTATTATTTCATTATAGCTACAGAAAATGGGCTAAGTATGAACCTAAGTGTGACTGAGTCTAGACTCCAAGGTCTTGATTACCACTGTATGTTTCTTCTCCTTAGATTGTGCTTAACAACCTAAACCTACAAAGTATCATTAGACAACTCAAAGTTCAAATGGAAGAAACCTCATAGCCGGCCCAGTGCCCTCTCAGGACTGAAATAGGATAACAAAGCAAGTGGCACCATTTCTGGGTCTGATTGGTTATCCAGTCTCCTTAATCGGCAGGCATACTTTATATAGTCATTTACATTTCTCCAATGCTTAAGCACACAGCAAATGCTGGGTGAAATTTTGCTGACCCGAATTTCAGTACTGCAGAAGAGCCACAGCTGATTTTGAACAAAGACCCCATGGACTGTCCAGCTCTAAGGAGAGAGCTTGTGTCCAGGGTGAACAGGACCCTTATGTTGCCACTGATCAGTTCTAAAAATAGTCCAACTGGGTATGTAGTGAATAATTCAGAATCTAGAAGAATTGCCTGCAATGAAATAGCCTGACCTACTTTCTGCCTGAAAATCACTCTAGATTCCTCTTTACAGGGAAAATAATATTACAAATCCCTTTGAATAAACAGCTGCCCATTTTACCCTGCCAGTGGCTGCTTTTCCTATGGTCACTGCTTCTTTTCCCAGCACATTCTTCCAGGTCACTGTTTGGTTTGGGTAGATGATACCTGGCAGTGTTGGCAAGGCACTGCTAGGCAGATGTCTGAGAGCTCTTAGACCATGCACTAACAATATTTTTACATACGATCTCCCTTCCCCATACCCTCTCCCTTCCCCAGCTGCTTCCTTTGCTGCCTGAGCTGTTTGGTCTTACCTACAAGGCTGAAGCCTTTTCTGGCAGATTGCCCAGCCAGCAGCTCTCCTGTAAGTTTCTCCTCTCTCCAGGATTTGCCTGCCTTCTGGATAATGGGTAACACTGAAAGAAGCCAGGCCTTGGGTGACAAGGTCAGATCACCTTCCATTCCTGCAATAATCAACCAGTGTAGCTCTTCCTCAGACCTGGGGAGAGAGAAGATAGAGGTCAAAAGAGCAATTACATTTCACATTGACTCCAGAAAGGGCTTGGATCACAAGGTTAAAAAGAAGAGAAGCAATAACAACAACAACAACAACAACAACAAAACAGATTCTAGCCTCATTCTTATTCTTTCCTTTTCTGGTCATCTTTGTTAGCAACACTGCCCTGAAACCATAACAAGTTTCAGCCAGATGACATGCAAAAAACATATTTTCTGCCTGAAGATCAGATCTTTCTTCTTAGATGTTTAGCACTGTCAGCATATTGCAAAAAGAATGCAAATGAGTTACAGGATCTGTAACCAGAGACAGTAAGCAAAGGCCATTAATTATGTTTTTAAAAAATGTTAACCCTAGCAGACTGTATAACAAGTAATTGTGTTAATTTCAATCTGTAATCAGTCCCTACATTAGCATAACTTTATTTATTTAGCATTAAGGCAACAATTTTGAGAATATAATTTAGTTGGAAATGTCAGTAATGTTGCTATGGCAGATTGCTGTTTCAGAGCTACCTCTATTTGACCTTACAGCTGCCAGGACTAATTACTTTAACTGCATTAATTGAACTGACCATTCTGGTGTTTAATGTAGTTGCTAGTACTCTCTTACCATTGAGGAAATCAGCCCAGATGAATTCCTGATGATATAAGCCAATGCTCTTTTTTTTCTTTCTGTGTGTGTGTGTGTGTGTGTGTGTGTGTGTGTGTGTGTGTGTGTGTGTGTGTGTGTGCTGAGATAGGGCTTGAACTCAGGGCCTAGGCATTTTCCACTTCTGTCTTTTTTGTTGTTAATTAGAGATAAGAGTCTCTGAGACTTTCCTACCTTGGCTGGTTTTAAATTGAGGTCTTCAGATCTCAGCCTCCTGAGTAGTTAGGATTGCAGGCAGTGAGCCACTGGCACCCCACCAATTTTGTTATTTTTATATTCATAGTTTCCTCTAGGATTAGGTACACCAGAAATTGAAACCCACTGCAGTGTTCCAAGACATAGGATTTTATGAATCTATATCATAAATATTTTCTCCTGACAAGAAAGTTCCACAAAACACTTAATAGATAATTTATTACTAGAAGCACATCTATTAGCTGAATCATAGTGGACCTTACCCATTTCTATATATAAACTTACTCCCAAAGTCAGAAACACCAGATTCAGCTAATTCATTTGCTTACTCAAAGCAGAGTTTTGAGTAAGCAAATGGATTAGAGCATCTGATTCTAAGGGCTTTGTCAAAGCCAGGGACTTTTATTTGTTTGTTTATTTAGTTTAGCATCCATACTGGGGCTTGAAATCAGGCCTTTACTCTCTCCCTTAAGTGTTTGCTCAGGGCTAGCACTTTACCACTTGAATGATACAGCCACTTTTGGCTTTTTGCTGGTTAGTTGGAAGTAAGAGTCATAGAGATTTTTCTGCCTGGACTGGCTTTGAACCATGTTCCTTCTCATTTCCCGAGTAGCCAAGATTACAAGTATGAGCTACCAATGTCAGCTGAGTCAGGTATTTTTAAAAGGTGACCTTTTTTTTTTTTTTGACAATTTATCTGTTTTATAATTTTTCTCCACTGGATAATAATAATCACCAACATGAATGGAGTGACTGCCATGTTTCAGACACTGTTTTAGATACTTGGCATGTATTTTATTGGTTTGACTTCTCCAGCAGTCCTATGTAATATGGATTTGTTTTATGGCTATTATACATAGGAGAAGGGTTCTTAAACATTGGCAGGACCAAGATTTCAGCCCATGATATTTGGATCTGAAGTATCTGAGCTTGATGTCAATACTACATTGCTTTATGCTCAGCTCAATTCTTCCTCCATGGCTACACAAAATAGATGAAGCAGCTCTTCTGCTCAGCCAGTGTCTCTAGCTAAGTGGCTCTAGTTTCTTTCCTTCTTCTTTCTTATTTTTATTTTCTTGTTGGTCATGGGGCTTGAAACCAGGGTCTGGGTGTTATCCTGAGCTCTTCTGATCAAGGTTAATGCTTTATCATGTTGAGCCACAGCACCACTTCTAGTTTTCTGGTGTTTAATTGTAGACAAAAGTGTTATGGACCTTCCTGGCTTTGAACTGAAGATCTCAGCCTCTTGAGTAGCTAGGATTACAAGGGTGAGCCACAGGAACTGGCAGGCTCTGGTTCCTTACAGGGCTTCAGTTGTCTTCAAAGTGAAGCAGCAATATCTAAATGAAAACTTATTGCACAGATTGTGTGTATTGTTTCTTCTGGCTAAGTTCTCATCTTTTAGGTCTCAGCCCATATAGGACCTTCCTTAAGGAAGTCTTGTTTAATCCTAGGCTACCTCAGATAGCCTCATTAGTAGCTCTACTAGTACTTCAGACTTGTTTTTTTAAAACTAGTTTTAATGCCTTGCAATTAAATAAGCAATAAACCCAATAATCCAATGTCTTGCCTTTAATAAGGAAAGCAGGGAGGGATGGCATTGTCTGTTTTTCAGAAGCTTTTTACTTCCCCCAGTCTTAAACTCAGTTTGCTTGCTTGGCTAGTTCTCTACCACTTGAGCCACATCTTCTGCTTGGCTTTTTGCTGCTTATTTGGAGATGGATTCAAGCAAACTTTTCTTTTCCTTTTTATTATTTTATTAGGATAAAGATGATAAGACCCCTGTTTCAGAAGGAGTCCCATGCCCAGGAGAAAGGGTGGCTGCAGAGAGAGGCAAAGATGAATCTAAACAGACAGCTTCACTGAATTTCCATTGAGTTTATTAGCACTGGATCAGACCCTTTTTGTCCAATTTCATTTCAATATGGTTGCCTAAGCTTCAGTCATGCCTATGAAATGAAGTCTATGTAAAAGCTCCATGGTACAGAGTTTGAAGAACTTCTGGTAACTGAACATACGGATGTTCCTGCAGTGTGGAGGGCTCACAAAGAGTAGATTCTCAGCACCTCTTCTCCCTTACCTCACCCTGTGCATTTCTTTAGCTGTATCACTGACCTTCTTTACAAACTAGTAAATGTAAGTGCTTTGCTGAGTTTGGTAAGCTCATCAAGCAAATAAATTCAACACAAGGATGGAATAGTACAAAGCTCTGTTTATGGCCAGTCAGAAATCCAGGTAAGACCAACCTGGGGAAAGGGTTGAATACAGAATTGTCAGCCTGTGGAAATGAAGTTATCTCCAGGCACACAGTGTCAGGCACACACTGCCTGCTTGCTGGTGAAAGTAATCCCTACACCTTGTGATTTCACAGAAGTACTATGAGCCAGATGTAGATATAGTGGTACATAGCTATAATCCCAGTCTGGGAGACTGATGGAAAGAAGATCAAAATGCCAATGCCAGCTTGAACAACAGAGTAAGCATCTGTTTCAAAAAAGATAAAGGAAAAGAAGTTATCTGTGTGGGGAATGCATAATAGAAGACACAGTCCCAGTTAGAGTTTAATTTTCCTTCAATATCTTCAGAGGACCCAAATTCTTGGAACTCCTAATCACTTCTTCTGCTGTTAAGCTGGCCTTTCATTTGCACAAGTCCCTCATCCAGGGATTTAACCCATCCTGAACACAATACTGGGGAATATGTAGCTGATACATACAATGTAGTTAGATTTGTGATGGTTGTTTCTGTGCTGAATGTGTATAGACTTTTGCACTCTTGGGATTGTTCTCTAACAACTAACATAGCAAATGGTATATGGTACTTACATTGTATTAGATATACATAGTTCAAAGGTAACTTAAAATCTACTGAAAGATGAACTTAGGTTTATTGCATAGTTCTCTAGAAGGGACATGATCATCAGCATCTGTGGGTATCCTGGAATCAGGAACCCAAGCATGCCTGGGCATTTGAACTGCACCTTCTTCCAGGAGGAATTGGGTAGATGCTGCTTAGCAGCCTTGACTTTAGAGAGAAAGTGCTTGTCTGTTTGTAAGATGCAGAAGCTAGGAGACTCTCAAATGGCAGAATTCAAAAGAGGTCACAATCATGGAATTTAGGCAGGAGAATTAAGTGACTTTAGCTTGAGGAAACATTGATCTGAGCTATCAGCTCTGAATTTCCTGCTGTTCCCTAAAAATAGCTCAACCTTAGCTTGGGTGTCTGCCCACAGATACCTTCTGATTGAAGTTCAACATCCAGAGTATTTTTCTAATATGGGGAGCTTTTGGATTATTAATATCAGGAAGAGAAGTCATTAAGATTCATAATTTAGGGGCTGGGAATATGGTCTAGTGGCAAGAGAGCTTGCCTAGTATACATGAAGCCCTGTTTCGATTCTCCAGCACCACATATCTAGAAAATGGCCAGAAGTGGCGCTGTGGCTCAAGTGGCAGAGTGCTACTAGCCTTGAGCAAAAAGGAAGCCAGGGACAGTGCTCAGGCCCTGAGTTCATGCCCCATGACTGGCCAAAAAAAAAAAAAAAAATTCATAATTTAAAGAGAACCAAAGGTCTGGGTTCATATAGACTAGACAGAAGACTCAGATTAGTTGTAGTTTGAGAAAATAAAGAGAGATCAACTTATTCCTAAAATGGTTTCTCCACAAAGCACTCATAGGAAGGGACCAAAAATTTCTGTTTACTAGATATATATTTTTTTGCTAGCCATCTGTCAATTCATCCATCCATCCATCCATTTGAACCTTAAAATTCTAAAAAGATCAAATACTGAAATAGAAGAAGACATAAGGAAGTGGAAAGACTTCCATGCTCCTGGATTGGCAGAACTAATGTTGTGAAAATTACTCAAAGCAATCTACAAATTCATTGCAGTACCCATTAAAATCCTAACATCATTTTGTAATAACAAGAGAAAACAATGCAAAAATTCCTATGGATCCATAAAAGGCCCAAATCACAAAAATGATCCTTAGTAGAAAGAGTAGTGCTAAAGATACAACAATACCAAACTCAAACTCTCCTAACAGAGCTATAATAATAAAACCAACTTGATAGTGGCATAAAAACAGGCGTGTGGACAAATAGAACAGAATAGAAGACCCAGAAAAAACCCCACACTAGTTAGGATCTACTGTTTTATAAGTTAACCAAAGCCAGACTGGACAAAAGACAGCCTCTTCAACAAATGGTTAGGAAAACTGGATATCCACATGAAGAAAACTGAAACTGTATCCTTATCTATCACCTTACATTGTTATGAATTTTAAAATTGATCAATGTACTCACTGCCTTACATATGAATTTGTAACCCCTCTGTACTTCACTTTGACGATAAAGAAAAAAAATAAAAAATTAAAATGGATCAGTCTTTAATGTTTGACCTGAAACCATGAAACAATTACAGGAAAGAATAGGAGAAACTTTAGGACTCTTTGAGACAGGTAAATACTTTCAGATCTTGAAGCATAGCAAATCAAAGAATCAAGATCAATATTCACTGTATTTACAAACAGCTTTGCTACATGGCAACTTTTGTATAATGATTACTAAAATAAAGTATGGGAAAAAAGGTCCACATACAAAAATTCTTAAAAAGCAAACCAAATTCTGCAGAATTTTATTAGGTAAAAGCTGATATCTAACATAATATACTGCCTTCAAAAGTAAAGCTTTTATTTAGTTGCAAAAAGGGGATGACAATTTGTATGCTGAGTTCCTATTGAGGTTCAGATACATTTTGAATTTTTGTGTTATCTCTTTTAATCCATGTGCCATTTTGCAAAATATCTTCATTGAATAATATAAATCTAATGTTGATTACTCTTACAGGAGCTAGAGACTTTGTGAGAAATTATCAAGAATTCAGTATGACAGAGAAGATAGAATACAAATAACTATAATACAAAAGAAAACAACCACAGTAGAAAGATAAACAGAAAGTTGTAGGGTTCTATATTTTAAATTTCTTCAATGCGCATACTAGTTGAATTGGCAGGCGTATCCTGAAGACTACGTAGTTATTTCAAAGGATTCAATATTTTGACAATCAACTTATTATAAACAATTAACTAACATTATAAATTCTTCTTTTTTTTTGTTTGCTTTTTTGGTTTTGCTCAAAGGCAGCTTTGGGATAGTTTTGAATTATCTTTATTTTTCCAATAAGGTGATTAATTAAAAATACTTCATTCATTCATGCTTGAATAGTATTTAAAAAATGCTTGAGCTGGGTGCTGGTGGGGTGTGTCTGTAATCCTAGTTACTCAGTAGGCTACCTGAAGATTATGGTTCAAAGCCAGCCTGGGTACGAAAGTTCATGAGACTCTTATTTCCAAATAGCTCTCCAAAAGCAGGAAGTGGAGAGGCTGTGGTTCCAGTGGTAGAGGGCCAGCCTAGAGCAGAAAAAGCTAAGGAACAGCTCTCAGGCTCCAAGTTCAAGCTCTAATATTGGCACACACACATAAATAAAATACGTGAATAAGGCTTGCAAATATTTATATGATAGCACAGTGTAAATAAGAATGTTCAAAAGCAAAATGAGCTTCTTCTTAATATATCTATTTCCTGTTTCTCACAAAAAAAGTATTTCTTTTATTCATTCTTTGTGTGAGGTACTTTGATTATCCTGGTCAGCCAGTCTCACTGGACAGTGGCTCTTTTTCCACAAACTATTAAGCTCCAAAGTACTTAGGCAAGGACTTTTGTAGGAGTAATCTGTTGTGCTAAAGAAGTTGAAGCAAACAAGATATTCCATCACACAAACATGGCCTCTTGACACATAATTGGCCTCTGTTCCTCTTGGAAGGAACTTCTCCCAAGGAAGCCTGGGATATTCAGGAGCATTATGGAATCGTCTATCAGGGCCGAAAGAAACAGCTTGGTTGTTTGCATACAGACACCTTCTGACTGAAGCTCAACTGCCAGAGTCTTTTTCTAATATTGGAGAGTTTTGGTGTTATTAATTTCTGGAAAGAAGTTATTTGTATTCATAATTTAAAGAGGACAACTTTGGACAACAGTCTGTAGCTATAAATTCATAATAAAGATTTAGTATGGGGTATGTCTTTACCTGACTCCAAAATTGGATTTTTTTTCTCCTTTTTGTATTTGAGCTGTTGAATTTGACTTAGCCTAGTGACTCAGTCAGGTTCCTGTGGTGAATTGGTAATGGAATTAGGAGAGAAGAGGTCCATTGACTTAAAGGACCTATGTCATTAGTTAAGTATTCCTCTGCCTGAGCAGCTGAACTGACACCCAGTTAGTCAGCTTGGCTTTGGTGTTTGCCTCTGACATTCACACCTACAAGGGAGATGGGAAATAGCATGGTAAATAGACATTTTCAAAAAAAGAGACAAAGGGGGAAAATCAATATTTCCATTAACATCTAAAAGCAGACTTTTTGAAGAACATTTATTTGTTTAGCTGACAGTAATATATCTTGAAGGCTATTTCCTCTGAGGATCACAAATTATACAACAGTATGGTATTTCTTTTTCTCTCCATTTTGCTCAGAAATTTCACCTGTAGAAATTAAAACAAAAGACAAAAACTCTGCCTAGCAAAAAATCAAATAAAAAGTACATTTTGCAAGAAAGAATATATGACAAGATTCTGCTGCTATTTATCAAAAATTATTAGTAATGTACATAAAACAGCCCTTTATGTGAGGTTTGCTGGAGCAGGCACAGATTGTTACATATATCTCATGGATAAAGTCATTGCATTTGTGATTCACATAAATGAGATGCCTATGTTTCACTGAATTGTAATTCGATGTTGGGGATTTATTTTGTTTTCATTATCCTTTCATCCTCAAATCTTGGCTTAAGCCCCATGATTTTGAGAAGCTAAACCCAATGTTTATTTATTTTTTTTTTTTGCCAGTCCTGGGGCTTGAACTCAGGGCCTGAGCACTGTCCCTGGTTTCTTTTGCTCAAGGCTAGCACTCTACCATTTGAGTCACAGCACCACTTCTGGATATTTCTATATATGTGGTGTTGAGGAACAGAACCCAGGGCTTCATGTACACGAGGTGAGCACTTTACCATTAGGCCATAATCCCAGCCCCCTAAGCTAACCTACTGTAATACTCAGGTTTCCCTATGTGTTACAGTAGTGTTAAAGGAATGATGGATGGATGTATATTAGTTCCTTGCCTGGTAACTGGTATGTAATAGAGACTCTACCATAGCTCATCATCCTGCTTTTCCTTGTTCTCCATTTTCCCCTTGTGAGTGTCTTTGCTTCCTCTCCTACTCTACTCCATCCAAGAGATACATCTGGGCAAAGGAGACCAAAAGGTGATGACATTCGGTCACTTTGGATAAGAGATTGACCTATTGGAGACTGAGTCCCTCTCTGAGAGCTGCCATCTCTCATTCTCTGCAAAAGCTTGATGTCATCACCACCATCATGAAGCAGCATAGAATTTCAGACTCCTTTAGCTTTTGTTTTTGTTTTTGTTTTGCCAGTCCTGGGGCTTGAACTCAGAGCCTGAGCTCTGTCCCTGGCTTCTTTTTGCTCAAGGCTAGCACTCTACCACTTGAGCCACAGAGCCACTTCCAGCTTTTGCTATATTTGTGGTGCTGAGGAATCCCAGGGCTTCATGTGTACAACGAGGCAAGCACTCTTACCACTATGCTATATTCCCAGCCCTCCTTTAGCTTTTAAGAACAAAAGGCCTAGAGGCAACGAAGAGATGTAATATGTCATCTTGGACTTTATATGGGACACAGTGACTCTGAACTTGATTCTTATCTTAAGAAGGTAGATTTAGAAAAAAGATGCTGAGAACCTTGAAGGAAAGGAAGAGCATTATGATTCAAAGGGGGATGAGGAACTCTATGAGACATGCATTTCAACAAACAAAAAATCAAAGTTCAAAAATTTAAAGAAGGTATGTTTTTACCAGAGGTGTAGCTGTTTTTTATTTTTGTTTTTGAATTATAAAAGGCCAGAATAGAAAGAAAATTGAATTCTAATTGCATACTAAAAATTACCTGTGAGATGAAAAAAACTAAAGAAATCAAAATGGTTACTTGGAAATGCTTCTTTGAGCCCAGTTTTTTGTTTTTGTTTTTCAGGTACTAGGGTTTGAATTTAGGGCCTCAAGCTGTCCCTTGGCTTTTTCATTCACAGCTGGTGCTCTATTACTTGAACCATTCCTTGACTTCTGGTTTGTCTTTTGTTTGTTTTCCAATTTGGGGGCTTGAAATCAGCTGTGTTGCTTAAGGCCATCTCTCTACCACTTGAACCATGTCTCTACTTCTAGCTTTCTTTTTTTTTTTTTTGGCCAGTCCTGATCCTTGGACTCAGGGCCTGAGCACCATCCCTGGCTTCTTCCCGCTCAAGGCTAGCACTCTGCCACCTGAGCCACAGCGCCCCTTTTGGCCGTCTTCCATATACGTGGTGCTGGGGAATTGAACCGAGAGCTTCATGTGTAGGAGGCAAGCACTCTTGCCACTAGGCCATATTCCCAGCCCACACTTCTAGCTTTCTTAGTGATTAATTGGAGATAAGAGTCTCATGGACTTTCCTGGTTTTGAACTTCAATCTTCTGATTAGGATTACAGGTGTGAGTCATTGGTGCTTGGCTGAACTTCAATTCTTAAATCTTAGCTTCCTGAGTAGCTCGGACTATAAGAGTGAGACTCTGGTGACTAGCTTGAGCCCAGATATTTACAAGCATGTTGGAAATATCAAGAAATTTTTAGCCAAGAATAAAAGCAGTAGCACAAACAGAGAAGAATGTCCAGTTGAATGTGGTAGCTCGCTTCTGTGATTTTATGTACTGGGAGGATGAGATCAGGAGAATTATAATTTCAACATAATGCTAGTCCATGAGATTGAGTCTCAACAGAAAAACCTGGGTGTGTTGGCCTATGCCTGTCACCTAGATAAACTGAGAAACATAAAATAGGCGGATCACAATCCAGGTGCACACCCAGGCCAGAAGAAAGATCCTTTCTAAAAAAGTAGTACTAAAAAGGGCTGGAAGCATGACTTAGCAGTGGAGCACCTGCCTAGCAAGCACAAGATTTTGAGTTCAAAGCCACATACAAGCTGGGTTTGAAGAGCTGATGGAGTGATGGAGACAGTACACAGGGGACAGGGAAAGGGTGAGATTAGCAAGAAACTGGCAAGACAGCAGTAACAGAATAGCCCAGGGAAAACACCAGAAAAGTTTAAGGTAAACATAGAGAATGAGAGAATTCCATAAATCTTTTGCAGAAGCTCAAAACAAATAGGAATGGGGGACTGGATAATGAAAGGGAGGGCAACCACATGAGCCCTGTCATGGAGATAGAGTTTGGGGTAATGTTTTTCTTTTCTTTTGTTTGTTGCCATAATTATTAGCATATTTCAGTTCTATAAACGTTCCACTGTAATTTTCCATATGTGCATATGATCCTGCTTTGGTCCTGTCTACCTTATCAGATTACATTCTCATGCTTCAGAAATTACATCTATAAAGACACCTAAATGCCAGGTGCTGGTGGCTCACGCCTCTAATCTTAGCTACTCACAGAGGCTGAGATCTGAGGATCATGGTTCACAGCCAGCCTAGGCAGCAAAGTCTGTGAGACTCTTATCTCCAATTAACCACCAGACATGGTGTTGTGGCTCAAAGTGGTAGAGTGCTTGAACAGAAAAGCTCAGGGATAGCGTCCATGCCCTGAGTTCAAGCCCCACGACCATTACTATCATCAGTAACAAAAAGATATCCTAAAAAGTGCAGTCCTGCCCTGGTCTCAGTCACTGAGACCTATGCTGATGGACTGAACAACATGGATTGACTCTGCTTATGAATGGTTCACTTCTTCCTCTTGCAAGAGGACGATGGACACTTGGTGTGGAATACTCCCCCACCCTTTTGTTTTTGTCATGACAACACTCTAAATCAGGGCTGCAGCTTAGATAATGGGAAAAGCACCTGTTTAGCATACATGAGGCCCTAACTTCAGTTCTCAGCAACAAACCGCAAAGCCTAACCAAACTGGTGACTCTGGTCATGTGCATCTCTTCATTTCAATAAATGGGACACATTTATGACTTGTGGTCCACTCAGAAACCAGAAAAGAGCAGTGTGGAACTTTGAATTAGGTGTGGCCATTGACCATGTTGTAGGCCTCTGCACTTCTTAATGGCTCACATTCTAAATGTTCATTGCAAACTCTTTGCTTCTAGTGTCCAGTCCAAAGCTTGGTATATAATCACCAAGATTAGGGGTTCAGCTCTGGATGCACCTTAGCAATATTTGTAACCTAAATACAAATGAAAAAGGAAAGAGAGGGTAAAGAATAATGTATAAAATGGTTTTATAAATTGCAAAGCAGTTGAGGAAGTTTGTGGCATAGTACTTCTCTCCCCGTCCCTACCAATTCAATTTACCAATTCCTTCTCACTCAGGATAAACAAACAAAAAACAAATAGGCTCCCAAACTTCCCTCATACTTTTACTGAATTCTCAGGTGATTCTTTTGCTGTCAGGTGAAGAACTACTGCCCTGAATGTTGCGAGAATTCCTAAACCTTCCATAGCCTATGTGCCTTGTATGATGTGCAGGCTGAGACCTCATTCTAAAATGAGTATTACTGGCTTTAAAACTTCTTGTATGTATTTGTTAGGGTGTAGTATTACAGATGATGTCCAACTTAACAATGGTTTCATTTACCATGGTTTGGCTTTGCAATGATTCAAAGATGATAGGAATTCAATAGAAACCATACATCCTTGGGGTCAAAATCAAGGCCTTGCAGCTGCCTAGCAAGTGCTCTACCACTTAGCTGCTTTCTAATCTGTTTCCCACCTTGACTCTTGTTGTTTACAAAGCAGCAGTGTCCTGGGAAGCTGGGCAGTGGCAGCTCCTCTCAGCAACCAGGCACACACGTGCCAGCACTGTGAAGAAAACAACTCCACAGTCTATTGTAGTCAATAAATTGCATGAGAGAGTAAAAACTTGATTTTCAAATAGGCTTTGTAGCTGGATGCCACTGGTGGCTCATGCCTATAATCTTAGCTACTCAAGAGGTTGAGATCTAAGGATCTCAGTTCAAAGTCAACCTAGTCCAAAAAAATGAATTTGTGTGACTCTTCCCTTCAATTAATCCCTTGCAAAAATGGAAGTGGAACTGTGGCTCAAGAGCCTGAATAACAGTCTTGAGTGAAGAAGCTAAGGGATAGTGCCCAGCCCTCGAGTTTAAGCCTTAGTAGTGGCACACACACAAAGGCATTGTGTTGGATGATTTTACCGAACTATAGGTTAATGTGTCTTCTGAGTAGGTTTGGCTAAGCTATGATATTCATAGGTTGGGGGTATAAATGTATTTTCACATCATGATATGTTCAGTCTGTGGTAAGTTTATTGGGATATAACCCCATTGAAAGGCATGGGGCATCTATTCTTAAGCAGAAAAGAATTGTTAAGACACAAAAGCTCCCCAACCAGACAAACTCACAACCTAGGACCTAAGAAAATGTGAAGATCTGACTTTGCCAGTTAATACTTCACTGTGTCACATATATCCTCCTCCATTTGGTAGATTAAGGAATGAAAGTAAATGAGACTTGTAAAGTTTATCACCTGTAATATTCTGTAGTATAGAAAGGTCGATGACTTACTCTGAATCCATTCCTACTTTCTTCTTCCTAATGAACCCTGGTTTCATTCAGATAACCAATGATCCTGACAGGCTGAATACATCAAAGGAATCTGACTCTTAAACTGTAAATGAGTGAGCCTTCCTGAGAATGGGATGTCATTCTCTCTTCAGAAATGGCTATGTGACCTACTTCTAGCTAATAGAAGGTGCTGACAGATTTGGAAGTAGTTACCAGATGACTAGGATCTAGTGTCTCCCTCCCATTCAATGTGACCACAGGAGAACCCACGGCTCTGGTGCCTAATGTGACCCTCCCTTGTTTAAAGCAGACCGGACCACGTACTAAGCTAACACTGGAGACACAGTGGAAAGACTCAAAGAACTTGCAGCTGTGTGGAGACATTGAACCACAGCCTCACCTATCTGAAACCCTCATTAGAGCTGAGCTTTCTGATATATGAGCTAATAAATCTATTGCTTAAACAATCCTAATCTGGGTTTTCTGTTACTTGCAGCTGAAATCTGACTAAATGATTTCTCTCTCTCTCTCTCTCTTTTTTTTTTTTTAATCTAAATCCCTCATTCAGGATTTCACTTCATCCCCTGCTTTCAGGTACCTTTCATTAGTTTATGTGCCATTTACCTTGTCTTTATTTTTTCAACCTTAGGATCATCAGATAACTTAGTGACTACTAATTTGCTATTTTATAATTATGTCTTTTCTATTTCCTCTTGGTCCATCAACAATTGACACTTAACACTTCAAAGTATTTATATAACACATACACTTTAACCCTGTTCATAGTCAGAGTGCTTAGACAGGAAACTTGCAAATCGATAGTCACTCATTTTGGAAATCCACAGGGGCCTGGCAAGATATTACTAATGTCCCCTTATTAGCTTTTGCCAAGGAAAGGACCATTTGAAGCTTGGTGCAAATGGAGCAAGAAATATATGTTTTTGTGTTAAATGCAAAATTTCTTTCTTAGCCACTGTTGGCAGCTCATCCCTGTAATACTAGCTACTCAGGAGGCTGAGCTCTGAGAATTGAGGTTCAAAGCCAGCTCAGATGGGAAAGTCTGTGAGACTCCTACCTCCAATTAAAAAATAAAGGTGCAAGTAGAGTTATGTCTCAAGTGGTAGAGTACTAGCCTTGAGGGAAAAGCTAAGGGATAGTGGCCAAACCCTGAGTTTCAGCTGTAGTCCTGGCACAAAAAGAAAAAAAATATATTTTGGGGAATTGATTTTTTTTTTTTGCCAGTCCTGGGCCTTGGACTCAGGGCCTGAGCTCTGTCCCTGGCTTCTTCCCGCTCAAGGCTAGCACTCTGCCACTTGAGCCACAGCGCCGCTTCTGGCCGTTTTCTGTATATGTGGTGCTGGGGAATCGAACCTAGGGCCTCGTGTATCCGAGGCAGGCACTCTTGCCACTAGGCCATATCCCCAGCCCCTATTTTGGGGAATTGATTTTTATAGCAATTCAGGAAAGGAAGGAAGGAATCAGTTTTTTTTTTTTTTCTTTCTTCTGGGTCTATGTCCCAGAATGCTTTCATATATAATTTCAGTTAAGTCTTATAACAAGATATGTTATATTTTATTTCTATGTTACATTTGGGACAACTGAAGTTTTAAAAAGTAATTTTATCAAGGTCATTAAAGTGAATGTCAGAGCCAGATTCACATCACAGATTGGATGGCTCCAAACCTATACGTACTCTATATTTGAACATTGTTACCCCTCTACCTAACCCTGGGGACATTTTGGTATATTTCCAGTCTTAGTCCATGGGGGAATTTCTGACTCACTGGACACAGAAGGCCCATAACACTACTGGGTACTTGACCAGACAGACGTCTGTGCTCCTTGTCACTTGCCCGCAGCCCAGGTGCCTATATGATCATTTTTGTCTGGTTCTGAAATGATGTTATAAATATCCAAGTGCCTTTTGGCAGAAATAAGTTTCCTCATTCCTGCATGGACTGTGCTGAAGAAGTGACACCCAATCTATTGTGGAAGGCCAGTATGCTTATAGTCACACAGCCATGTGAGTTAAAGGTCTGACTATAAACCATGCTTGTTTGATACCAAATTTTGGGGATTACAATTCAGAGACAAACCTGAAATATTCAGAGTTGAGTGATGGGCTTTTCAGAGGGCTCTTGGACATGTCATAGCAGGGGGAAAAAAAAGACAATGTGGCTCTATTTGGAGCTTTCCATTTAATAAATACAGTAGTATAGAAATGACAAAAAGACACAAGACCATTTTTAATGGTGATTCTAAAATGGAATAAAACCTATGTTAGTATGTGGTCTTGTGAAAAGAGTATGCAAGCTGATACAAAGTACTATGAGGACAGAGCTGTCATGGGGGAAATGAAGTGAGAGGGTCAACAGGCTTGGAATGTGAACATGAGTTGAAAGTTTGAATGAGTTAACAAGCAGTAAAAACCTTTGACATTCTTAAGCATTTGAGAAAGGCATTTAAAAAGATTAGGAATTACTTTTTTGGTCATATTTTTTTTAGTTGTGATACCTCTATAGAACTGGTTTAAATTTTGATCATGAATTTATATTATACACAAATTGTATACAAGTTAATGAAAATGTTTAGCTATTCTGCCAAAGTTTTTGACCTTTTACTGAATAAGGGGGGGAAAGTCAGGATTCAAATATTAGAAGGGATCATGAAAAGGTCAGAAATGGGGGAAGTTGACTTTTAACCAAATATAGCTAATGAAAACCGCAACCCACTAATCTCCTAACATGAAAATCAGATTCACAATGGTAAATTAGTCCAAAATATGAAAGTGGACGTTAACATCTCTGTGAAACATGCTTTTCTGTGACTTCTTTCTGTTGGAAAGCTGCAGAGTTTTTGTAACAGAATGGTTGAATGCTACCTCTTTGGGGGACTCCAATGCTGTGAAAGCCATTCATTGAAGCAAAATGAACATGTGGCAGTCCTACTGAAAGCTAATTCTCCAGACTTTAGTTAGGGAGTCTTCAGAGAGCTCCAGAGAGGAGAAAGGAAAGACTTCCTGAACAAATTATGGTAAAAAAAAATCTTGGACCTTTTTTTGTGAAATCATAAGCAAGCTCCATTGAAGAAGTTCTTAAGCGGCTCTGCAGAAAAACTTAAAAGACAGAGCTATGACCTGATCCAACAATTCTACTCTTTGAATATTAACCCAAAGGAACAGAACTTGATATGTTGAGGGGAAATCAGCACTTCACACTCATTGCAGTACTACTTAAAAAAAAGTCCAAGGTGGGCCCTCCACTTCAGAGTCTAGCAACTGAAAAATAGAGAATGAGAATGTGGTATGGATACTACTCAGCATTAAAAAAATGAAATCTTGTTCTTTGCAACAACCTAGATGGAACTGGAGATTGTTTTGTCAAGGGAAATAAGCCCCAAAGGGTAAATCCTCTGTGATCTTACCTGTATGTGGATTCCAAAATGATTGACCTCATAAAAGCCGAGGGGAGTGATGGTTGCTGGAAGTGAGTGTGGAGAGGGTGGGTGACAAGGGGGGAACTCAGTGCATAGCTCTAGATCAACAGACAGATAGATTTGCTGATCTCTTGCACAGATGTCTAACTGTAGTCACTAATAATGTATTATATATACATATATGTATCTCAAAATAAGGAAATTGCAAATACAGCATGAAAAGAAATACTAGGTAACTGAGATGATAGATACGTTAATTACCTGATTTAATCATACCACTTGTATGAATACATAAAAACATCACATTTAGCTGAATGTAATTACACACATTTGCAAACCCAGCACTCAGAAGACAGAGACAGGAGAATTGTGAGTTTGAGGTCATGTTGGACTACATAGACTGTCTGGTTTTCTTTTTGTTGTTGCTTATTTTTGTTTCTGTGGTGCCCATACTGCGGCTTGAAATCAGGGTTTGGCACATTAGCTTGGCTTTTTCCACTCCAGGCTGCTGCTCTACCATTTGGGTAGCTACCATTTTTCTGGTTAATTGGAGACTTTCCTGTTCTGGCTGGGCTTGAACTGAAATTCTCAGATCTCAGCCTCATGTGTAGCTAGCATTATAAGCATCTCCAGTCCAGCCCTCTCTTTCATTAAGTAGCACTTCAGGAATTTATATAAATGTCTACTTGCAAGGCTAAGAGGAAAAATGAGTTGATTGTCAATGAAGAGAACAGAATATCCCTCAAAAGTCTCATTTCATCTAAAGATTATCATTTTGAAGTTTCTTTTGTACCTTTCACATTTATACTCCAGCTCTAATTTAACCCAGCAACTATTGGAGAAATCACACTATTGTCAAAAGTTCTTAGTGTTTTGAGAATAGCATTGAATTATTTCCCTTGCTACAGATTTAATAAGTGAAAACTGGAGAGTTATTTCCCCCCTCATGTTCAGACATAATCTTGGCAGATTTTCTTTTTTAAGATAAACCAAAATGTTAGGAACACTTACAAAAGCACACTCCAGCAGAGGCGAGGGTGTCTGGGAGCAGGATGCATGGGCACAGCCACACAGATGGTGGTCACAATAAGTGCAGTGATGTAGAAAGACAGATTTCTTTCATTCACATGGAACTCACTTCAGGCACCTTGACCAGGCAGAGGTACTGGGTGGCTCTGCTCCTTTCCTCAGCTTTGTGGATAAGTCAGAACGTCTCTGTAAGACAGAGTTACCTATGCCCAGAGAGACCACAAGCGCAGGTGGGCTAATCCTTGGCTCCTCAAATCATTTTGTTCCCAGCGAGTATCTGTGCAATATCCCAAATCTGCCTGTCCTCAGCACCCACAGATACTTTCTCTGGCATAGATAATAAGGATCTGAGATTTAATGGTACTATTTAATAATTAATATTTATGAGGCAAGCACTCTGATTTTTTTTTTTTTTTTTACCAGTCCTCGGCCTTGGGACTCAAGTCCTGAGCACTGTCCCTGGCTTCTTTTTTCTCAAGGCTAGCACTCTGCCACTTGAGCCACAGAGCCACTTGTGGCCATTTTTTGTATATGTGGTGCTGGGGAATTGAGCCCAGGGCCTCTTGTATATGAGGCAAGCACTCTTGCCACTAGGCCATATCCCCAGCCCCAATAATTAATATTTAATACCATTCAAATACTCCCTCCCTTCTGTGAAAGACACGAGGGGGATGTGCTGACTTACTGGGGCACTCAGTGTGTTGATGTTCATGTAATTCGAACACTATATTTAGTACACAAGGAACTTGATTTCACAGGATTAGTAACTAGTTCTCAAAAACTGAACCTGATGGGCTGGGGACATAGCCTAGTGGCAAGAGTGCCTGCCTCGGATACACGAGGCCCTAGGTTCGATTCCCCAGCACCACATATACAGAAAACGGCCAGAAGCGGCGCTGTGGCTCAAGTGGCAGAGTGCTAGCCTTGAGCGGGAAGAAGCCAGGGACAGTGCTCAGGCCCTGAGTCCAAGGCCCAGGACTGGCAAAAAAAAAAAAAAAAACAAAACTGAACCTGATGCTAGGATCTGTTCCTATAAGGGCACTTGTTTATACTGGAAATTAATTTCATTCAAAGCATTTAAGAATGTGGATTCTGTAATATTCTTCTGAATAATCTTAAGTGTGAAATCTACCCTCCCCTTTTTCTGTTCCTGGGATTTGAACTCATGGCCTGGGTGCTATTTCTCAGTTTTTGTGCTCATGGCTAGTGTTCTACCACTTAAACAACAGTTCTACTTTCAGCTTTTGTTGTTGTTGTTGTTGTTGTTGTTGTTGTTGTTGTTGCTTAATTGGAGAAGAGAGTCTCACAGACTTTCCTGACTGGGCTGGCTTTGAATCATGATCCTCAGATCTCAACCCCTCCTGAATAGTCAGGATTATAGGTATGAGCCACCAGTGCACAGCTATGAAATCCTTGTGTTTTAATCTAGAAAATCATACAATTCAATAAAGATAATAATTATGTCCTTTAGAGCGAGCCTGGGATTATCAACCTGTTCTTTTAAATCACAGTATGTAACTGTATAATGTTAGCATTTGAGGTCATGTGCTAGTGGCTTATGCCTCTAATCATAGCTACTCAGAAAGCAGAGGTCTGAGGATCAGGGTTTAAAGCCAGCTGGGGCAATAAAGTCTCCAATTAACCAATGAAAACCTGAAAGTGAAGTTGTCATTCAAGGAGTAGAGCACCAGCCTAGAGTAGAAAAAGCTAAGCAAGCATGCCAGGCCCTGAATTCCTCAGCCAGGCACACACACACACACATAAACACACACACACGCACACACACACACACACACACACACACACACACACACACACACACCACATTCACATTTGATCAATCTGAGTAAGAAATATTCAGTTCATTTTTGTGTTCTTTTCGCAAATTGCCTCTGGTATTCCTAAAAAAACCGTCCTTACACAGTAGCTGAATGAACTCTATGATAATAAACTAAGGTCTGAGGATGAACATCAGTGGTAGTATAATATAAGTGACAAGGCTCCAGGTTTAGTCACCAGCACTACAAAAAAGTAAATAAGTTGTGCTCCTTTTTACCTACAGAAACATTAAGTAGAGTATATCTTTCCACTCACAGATAAAAGGTAGATTGAAGACATACCCTACTACCTCCTGAGACACAGGGTAACAGATATGTTTGTTGTGTAACTAACAAGGTCAGAGACTGTTCAGCTGCAGGAGCAAACTCGATTAAGACCATGATAATCTTTTGAAAGATTGTAATTTATCTCCATTTGAGGAGCATTATCTTAGTGCTTCAGCTATCACAGGGAGCAAGGTTAACAAATATTCAGCGATGAATTTTTGAAAGCTGTAGTCAGATCTTGTTCTCTTAAGCCCTTCTAAAGGGCTGTCAAAGGCAATAAAATAAAAACTGTCAAATTTGTACACAGAGTTACACAATGGCTGTTATCTGAGAAAGTGCTTTATGATTCATACTGTCACTACCTTTATGTTTAAGCAACTTCTGGTTTGCTTTAGATTCATGACGGTCTATTCCCCTTGTGTCTGTGGGAAAAATTACCAGAAAAGGCTCTTATTTACTTGAAATAAGAAACTATGAGACACAAAATCCACTGAGAAGGGATTTGTATTTTTCATCCTTTTCTAATTCTTTCTCTAAGGGGTCACATTATTGATCATTTTCTTAGCAATGTTATTTGACTTAAATGTGGGTTTTGATGTCTGCAAATAGCCTAAAATCTTCTAAGTGGGGTTTGAAGCTAATTTTTAAGTAAGACAGAAAAGTCGGAATGAAAATGATTGACCATCTTCCAGGAGTCTTTGCTTGGTAAGTAGATTATTGTCCTGGAATTCTCCCCAGAACTCCCATGAACTACACACAAACTACATCTTACAGGTGATCATTACAGACCATCACAGTGAAGTCTGGGAGGATGAAGAAATCAGCACCAGGACACATAGTGCAGGGCAAAACTGGGGATATATTCACTCAAGGTTCTATCCACTGCTCTTCATGCTTGACAGTCTTTCTCAACAGCTCTTGGCTGGCCATTTGTTTAAGTGATTGATTTCCCCCTCTCTTCTCATGCTATGATCAATTCCTTTGAGGCAAAATATTCTGCAATATAAACATCCAGTGGGTTTGAAAAGCATCAGGAACATTCAGTGAACTTGGTCTCTCTCATTTTCCGGGAGGAAAAAGTTGGAATGTAGTAGAAATAGAGTTGAGAAGTCATTTCAAATTCCCTCCTTGGATTGCAACGAGAAAGATGATTACATCTGGTTCATTGAATATAGAATTCTAGTGTCTAGTAGGCCCATGGAAGGGCTAACCCAAGTGACCATGTATGCCCTGTGTCATTCTTGAGCCAAAGGCTTTCTGCAAGATTAGTTGCTCTATAAGGACTACTCCCCCACCCCACCTACCCCCTACCTAAAGTCATGATACTAGTGGTATGGTCATATATTAGTCAGTTCTAGGAGATGTGTCCATCTTAGCTATTAGGAACTGTTAGATCCTCTTTCATTATGGAAGTAGCTATTACAGATTCTCAGTGGCAGAGAATTAGGACATTATTTTCACTGAACACAAGGAATTCTACCTGCCTCCTCCAGTAGAACTGGAGACAAATGTTTGCTAAACAGCTGCTCTTCCATTTACCACTCGAGAAACATTGCTATTCTCTTTGTTTTTACTTTGCTTTTTAGATAAGGTCTTGTGATCACTTGTAGAAATCTGTCTCAAAACATAATACACTGATCTCTGAAAAAGGTCTTGATCTACTTCAACAATATTTGTTTAATCCTTGCTACTTTTGCTTGGAAATGGGTAGTTACCTTTTGGACTCATTTTTGTTTTACTTGAATAGATAATTTTAGTTAGTTTTTGTGTGTGTGTTTGTGAAATGAATTCCAAACTCAAAATAAAATTTTAAAAAAGTACATCATATACATATATGTAAATATCCTCAGGAATCCTCATTGCACAATTAATACTTGCTAATATTTTTAAAGGGAAAATGTAAACCAAGTTAAAACACTTGCTTTAGTTTTATTGTATCTTTAAAAGTGAAAAGCTCCCAAGCATGAATTAGCAATCAAGAAATACTAATTAATATTGTTACTTGTGTTCTCTTGCTTCCAAAAGTCTAACTAGTTGATAAATTCTACGCTTTGAATATATTACTGACATTATAAAAATGTTATGGTCTTCCATCCCAACCACAATATTAGGCCAGAAAATAAAGGTTAATAATGGCTTAGAGACTTTGTAAAGAAAAGCAACACTTCTTGTTGTAGAAGAGGAAAATGTCCACATAGAAGATGACTAAAATACCCATGATAATTAATAAAACCATAAAGGGAATATCAGGTAAGTGTTGCTTCTATTTGAAAGCCTTTACATTATAGATAACAATATTAACTCTGAGTCAATATTAAAGTCCAATATATACACATGGAATACATCCCCTGTTCAGAAAGTGGTTTCAAAAATGCCTTTATGTTGTTCACTTTCCTAATCCTTCAGGGAGAAAAAAATGTTTTCTTATTATTGTTTTGTGTTTCAATACTATAATGATGTGAAGGATGAATCTTTTCCCTTGAAAAAAATGTGAAAAAAAATGGAATGGATCTGTGGGAAAAAGCTTTGGTGACGAATTAGAAGAGCTGGTGCCTGATCTTTAACCATCTCTTCCTGGTATTCACACTCATGTTAGTCTTCTTGAATCACAGCATCTCAGAGTGGTAATAAAGAAGTGATGCTATGCTGGACATGGTGGTACATGCCTATAATCTCAGCATTTGGAAGGCTGAAGTAGGAGGGTTACAGGAGACTTACAAGTTCAAGGTTGGTCTAGGCTACCAAAAACAAAAGGCAGAAAAAGGAAGTGATGTTGTACAACTTAGATGGAATTGACAAGTAAAATATAATATGCTCAGTGAACTTGAATGTAGATAATCATGGAAAATATTTTAGAATCAGTATGTCCCCAAAATTACATATTCCGTACTTACACTAAAAATGTGTTGATTGCTCGTTTGCATTTCAGACTGAAATGAGTGTCCTGTGTTTTTAGTGACTGGGTCTGGCAGCCCTCGTTAGGGCTTTTGGCTTCCACCTCCTATTCTTGGGTTTGTCATCATCTCGAGAGACATTCAAGCAGCCAATGAGGAGGAGTCTATCAGCACCACCAGCTACCCTTGGGAGAGGGCCCCATGTCCCAAGTGCTAGGATTACAGACATGCACCACTACACACAGCTTTGATCTTTGTTTTCTTTTTCTGTGAAATAGGGTAAAAATATTCCCACCACTTTGTAGGGTTGGTTGGAAGCATCAATGTGCTAATAGCCTTACAAATGTTCCAGGCAATGGAGAATGGAAACATCTTGGTTATTTCAATGAATTGGCTTGCACTAAATCATCCGGAAGCATTGTTCAATCTGAGTCATGGGCCTCACTACTCTTAACTTTCTGATTAAATAAGACTGGGTGTGCCTAGGTGATGTTGATGCTCCTACTGTAGAGACAGAGTCTGCTTAGTGCTGAGTGAGGGACTTCTTGTTTGTTTGTTTGTTTGTTTGTTTGTTCAAGCAGAGAGGAGTTTATTGGGGGGAAAGCAAACTGCAGGCCCATACAAGATGGAGGCACGGGAGACAGAGGGGAAGGAAGAAGAGAAAAAGAGAGAAAGAGAGCTCTAGTTCCTTTGTATAAATGATTGTGTCAGCTGGGCTCAGCTGTCGGTCAAAGCAGAGCTGTCAAGAGTATGAAGTCTGATTTCTCTAAACTTGACCAGGCCTAGAAGTTTTGGATTCATTTCTGGCTACAGTCAATACCTCTAGGCAAGGGGACACCCTTAGCCAGCAGGAAGTCTAGAAGACTAGAAAGAGAATCTCATGATTTAGATATGATCTCTCCAAACACAGTTGCTTTCTGGTATCTGCAGGAGGTGGGTCTAGGAGCCTCCCAAGTAACCAGACATGCATAGATTATTATTATGCATACTTTCCTTCCTTAGACTTTGTGTGAGTGTGTATGTGTGTGTGTGTTTGGGGGGGGGGGGGTTAAGGGCTTGAATTTAGGACCCGGGCACTGCCCCTTAGTTGTTTGCTCAAGGCTAGTGCTGTACTATTTGAGTCACAGCTCTATTTCTGGCATTTTTTTTTTTTTGCCAGTCCTGGGCCTTGAACTCAGGGCCTGAGCACTGTCCCTGGCTTCCTTTTGCTCAAGGCTAGCACTCTGCCACTTGAGCCACCGCGCCACTTCTGGCCATTTTCTGTATATGTGGTGCTGGGGAATTGAACCCAGGGCCTCATGTATACGAGGCAAGCTCTCTTGCCACTAGGCCATATCCCCAGCCCCTTCTGGCATTTTTTTAATGGTCACTTGGAGATAAGATTTTCCTGCCAGGGCTGGATGGAACCTTTATCTTCAGATCTCAGCCTCCTGAATAGTTAGGGTAACAGTCACCATTACAGTAATAAGCCATAAATGGGTGGTGGCTTCCTTTATACTTTAAATAATCTCCAGACTACCTAATCCCTGGTAAATGCTATGCAAATACTGCTTATGCTCTATGTGTAGGGGACGATGTCAACAATAAAAAGTCTAGACATGTTTAGTATAGATGCAATTGAAAACATTTTCATCAGTTCTTGGTTAAATCTGTGGATGTGACTTAGTGAGTAGAAAGGACTGTGATAGGGTCAGTCTGGCTCCTGGAACTTGAACCATCTTAAAATCCTGAGAATATTCCTTCAGCTGAAGTTTTCACCTCACTGAGAAAGGCTGGGAAAGTTTGTAGTAGAAAGTAATTAATTTGAAGACAATATGCTGTAACCAAGTGTGCATCTTGGGGGGGAGGGTGGCGCAGGAATTGGGGAGGGGGGAGGTGGGAGAAAAATGAGGGAGGAGGTAACAAGTTTCATAAGAAATGTACTCAGTGCCTTATATATGAAACTGTAAGCCCTCTGTGCATCACTCTGATGATAAATAAATAAATTTTAAAAAAGAAAAAGAAGATGAATGGTGTGAAATATTTTTAATTGACAGGAAAATACTTTTAAAAAGATGATCTTCCCCATCTATAGGCACCTTCATTTATTTATTCCTACTAAAAAGAGCTTCCACTTTCAAAAATAAGTTTGTAACACCAATAACAAAACCATTCTCTCTGGAAAACCCACTTCCCTGCTAAGTACATACAACCCCATCTGTCTATTGTGCTAGCCTCACCAGTGCCTCCACTGCTGAAATAAATCTTCTAGCCTATCTAGCTTCTCCCTAGTACCCAACAAGTAGACAAGAGAAGTTGAGAAAAATACCAAATATCAACACATAAATAAGTTTGGACTTTTTCACTTTTTTTTTTCATTTACAGCCATCTGTCCCATTTCCCTTTGCTACCTACAAAAATATAAAGCAAAACTGAAATCTCCAAAGGAGACATATTGATGGCCAAAGTTTATTTGAGAAATCACCAGTGCCGTACAGAATTTGGCATTTCAGGTACAAAGTATGACATCCGTGATCCTTGACAAAATAGCTATACAGAGCCCTGGAAATAACCTTAGGCAGTGCCTTCTATCTGGATGACTTGTTTTACTTACCTTGTTTAAATATTTCAAACATGAACCATGACTTTTCAGAAGAAATAGCAGTTCCTCTGAACTTTCTGTAACAGGAACTGCCAGTTATTCATGTTATATGCTTGAAACACATGACATTGAGCAAGAGGGTGAATGAAATAAAAATCAAACCAGATCTAGCTATGAAGAATGAAAGGAAATCAGTGAACATAAAATGAGTCTCAGAGAACCTGAAGGAAAAATAGCACATCTGCTTTGTTTGTTTGTTTTTGGGTTGTTTTTTTTTGCCAGTCCTGGGCCTTGGACTCAGGGCCTGAGCACTGTCCCTGGCTTCTTTTTGCTCAAGGCTAGCACTCTGCCACTTGAGCCACAGCGCCACTTCTGGCCATTTTCTGTATATGTGGTGCTGGGGAATCGAACCCAGGGCTTCAAGTATACGAGGCAAGCACTCTTGCCACTAGGCCATATCCCCAGCCCCAGCACATCTGCTTTGTATGTGTTAACCAAAATACATACAACAAAGGCAAACAAAGTGAACAGATGAATAGAGCATAGACTTTGGTTCTTATACCCTGTCATGGTAGTGGCAGCAGGAACTGAGGCACATATTGGACAAAATAGGACCAGTGCACGAGAAGCACCAGGCCATTTAGCTTACTTGTACACAGGTCTCCAAACTGTCTCTTTCCTTTATATTGAAATTCTATACATAATTCTGCTGTGCAGGAAAAGTTTCTTCTATTGAAATAGATAGATTTTGAGTCAACACAATAGAATAGGAAAAAAACAGTTTCTGTTTAAAGCTTATATTATTGTTTAAGGCCTATGTGAGATTTTGTGGTGGGGGCAGAATTCTCATATGGATAAGTGTCCATATTGGACATCTTTTGTCTATCACAATCTGCTACTCTGAGGAGAGTGTTGCCACCTGACTGAAAGAAAAGTAGACATGTATATTGTCATTGTTAGGTTTTTCCTAAAACTTGGGATAAAGACAGATGTAGACTAAAGTCAGAGTAGAGTGATGAGCTCTGTCTCGATGGCAAAAGACAAAGAACACATTATTAAATGATCTAATTTTGTATGATTTGGGCCTGTAATAGTATATATGGGAAGTCTTCCTTCAGGATAAAGGTTTGAAATTGTGGGAAAAAAGGAAAGTAAATAATGTTATAGTGGATCAGAACCAAACATTTTGATTTTCTCATTGGCATAGGTTTCCAGAATTAAATAAAGAATACCTAAACATATTCTCTGTCATTGAGTAACTTTGTAAAGCACAAACTTATTTGAAATAGCATTAAAAAGGTTATTTTTCTGAGATCTAAAAAGTAACTGATAAAAGAAAAATTAGCAAGAAAAAAGAAAATAAAACAAATTTTATTAACAGTTTTTACATGCACAAGGTTTTCCCCAATAGTAGAGAAGGCCTCCCCAAAAGTGATTAGACCAAGATTCTAACCTATCACCTTAACAAAGGCTGATAAATTGTGGAGAAATGACAGTCATGGTGCTTTTAGCTCCTGGAGGCAGTAACTTGTGAGAAGGTAGCTGAATGCATGTGGTTGATAAAGGTTGTTTGGTACAGTATTTTTGTTTAGACTCCAGTGGTCTCTGGAGATAACAGTAGTCTTCAGGAATTGTTCTCTTCCAGCTAGAGAGAAGGGAACATCTTTACAAAAGGAAATATATGCCCTGCTTTGAAGCAGAAGAAAAGGGAGCTAGGGAGCACTTCCTCTTTCTGCTACCCATAATCCTCTGGCTACAGTGACATTTGGGAGTAGCCATCCTGATTCCATTCATTCCTTTAGCAACGTTTCTCAAACTTCAGTCTGTATATAGATTGCCTGTTTTTGTGAAGCACGTTAAGAAACGTTGCTTCAGCAGGTGTGGACAGGGGCCTGATATTCTGCAATTCTAGCATGCTGCCATGTGTATCATATCCAGGAAGTATTTGAGCCCCATCCCAAGGCAAATGAACACGAGTGTAGGGAGAGTTGTCTGAAGACACTCGATGGCGCAGCACAAACAGCTGAGAACCACAGCTCTTAGTTGATGCAATTGTTTAGCTTTGGGAGGATTCAATTTCACCATCGATGTAGCATAGCCTATACCATCTTTTATTCCTACAGCAACCAAGACGAATGGGAACCCTGCCTGCCTAAGCCCTGGAGGCTCCCATTTTATATCCAAGCAAATACTAATTTCAATGGTGCCAAGCACTACCAGACTCTTGGAAAGAAAAGAATGGTCTTATTGTTTATGTCCTTAAAGGAAAAATTGGTCAAACCACTCTAAATAAGAATCTACTAGAAATTTCCACATATGCAAATCCTGTACTGTTCCTTGCAATTTGGCCACAAGAATTCTCTGAGTGGTCTTTTCATGGCTTCTTCGCCCTTCAGACCTGAATTCAGATTTCCCTCTTTTTGCACCATCAAATGTCTTTAGACAATGCCCATTCTAGGCTAATAATAAGGTCTTATAGGCATATAACTACATTTTGAAAAAAATCATGATCTTATATGGGGAAATCTCCAAATTATTTCCTTTATTTAATCTATATCTGTATGTATCTATATATCTTACATTTAAATGTAATACCCACACTGAAAGTGGGATGTCTGTTAAGGCGGCTCACACCTGTAATCCTAGCTACTCAGGAGTCTGATACCTGAGGATCATAGTTTGAAGCCAGCCTGAGCAGGAAAGGCCATGACTCCCTGCAGAAGGGGAACATGGCAGCTTCTTCCTCCCTTCCTTCCTCTTCCTTTTCCTCTTCCTATTTCTTTGTAACACTGGTTTTTGTAGAAGGGTTTGGTGGTTCTAATTTGCATTTATATGTCTTCAAGTAAAAGGTGGAGGATGGGATGCAAGAAGGAAAAGTCATCCTCTGCGATGTAGAAAAGCAACTCTGATACCAGATTTCTAATACAACATGGATTGACACAGGTGGAAGTAATTTGTCACTGAAGACAAATTATAAAATATTCTGTTTCATTTCAAATTATTTAACATATTTTGGCTTGTGATTTCTACTTGTTATTTATGTAGTTATTTGCAATGCATGAGATGGGAGCACAGGGCCTTTTGTATGTTATGCCATATGCCACTGAACTTCATTCCAGTACCAAGTTTATTCTTTTTCTTTATTTTGTTTTATTTTTTGCAAGTATGAGGGCTTGAATTTAGGACCTGGGTGTTATCGATTAGCTTTTCAGTAAGCTTTGGCACTCTATCTTGTGATTCACAGCTTCATTTCTGACTTTTTGATGACCGAAGAGTCTCAAGGATTTTCCTGCCTGAGCTAGCTTTTATCTTTAGTCCTCAGATCTCAGCCCCCTGAGTGGCTAGGATTACAGGTGTGAGTCACTGGCACCCAGCAAGTTTGATTCCTTATCTGTGTATATAGAATCTGCATGTCTATCACATGTACATACATATGAATATGAGAGAATTTTCCCCAAAAAAGCATGATACAGAAAGAGTTTAATGTAAATACTTTTTCAAATAGCTATCTTCCAGTTATTTTATGATAATCCTTTTAATTTTAAAAATATGGCCAACGTCTGAAAACATTCTTGTTTCCTCTTTGGTAATTTTCTCATACATCTGTCCTGCATTCACATAACACTTGTAGAATGATTTCTCTGTGTCAAAGACCAGACATACAATGAATATTCAATAGTGTGCATTTAGTGCAAATTATAATCAGCTTTATTTAATATTTTTCATGAAGCTTTTCTATAAAATTTTGATTTTTGACTTTACACATACATACACATGTATGTGTGTGTATTTAGTTTCAATTTTAATTAATTTTTGTTCCAGTGCTATAGCTTGAACTCAGCCTGGGTACTGTCCATAACTTTTTTGTTCAAGGATGATGCTCTACCACTTGATCCATAGCTCAAATTCTGGCTTTTGGTTGGATAACTGGAGTCTCATGATCTTTTCTTCCTGGGTTTGAACCTCAGTGCTCAATTCTCAGCCTTCTGAGTAAATAAAATTACAGACCTGAGCCACAGGCACTCAGGTTAAGCTCAATTTTTACTTTGCTGGTCTTGGGGCATGGACTCAGGGCATAGGCACTGTCCTTGAACTTTTGTGTTCAAGCTAGTGCTCTACCACTTGGAGCAACAGTGGTATTTTTGGCTTTTTGGTAGTTACATGGAGGTAAGATTCTGACAAACTTTTCTTGCCAGGGTTTGCTTTGAACTTAGGCATGAGCCACTGATGCCTGGCAAGAGAATCTTAATTCTTAAAAGTTGCTTACTGCTTGAAGAAAACTAATTTGGATCTTACAGGTGGGAAAACAAAATGAACCTGATGTAAGTAAAGAGAAATATAAATTATGATTTACTGCTTTTGAAGATGGCTTTGTTTATGAGATGAAGTTTGGCAATCTCCTTCAATGGATATAGTAATTTAAGCAAATTTTACATTAGGTATTTTCTATTGTGGCATTGTAAGACTTTAATGGCCATTTAAGAATTGGTCAAGTGCCAGATATGCATTGTGATGACAAATTGCTCACAATGAATTATTTTGAGAGAAAATACTATGTTTTGTTTTTGAAACACATTTGTATAAATACTAGACACATTCTTGTATCTGTAAATCTTATTCTTTTATTATAAACTTGAAAGACCTATTTTGTCTTTGTTTGTGCCTTTCAGGTCCTTCTAAATCTTCTGCCTATGTCCTTTGGGGCAGGAAAGAGTTGGCTAATGGATTATCATTGCTTAACTTCCTCATGAGTCCTTAAGCAAACACATAGTGATTGCAGATTGCTTGATGCTTCCAAAAATAAAGAAAACCACATAGAACTCTTCATTTTTTATTCTTTCCTTTATGAATGCAAAATTATCCAGATTTTTTGTAGGTCATTGGCAGAGTTTTATTATAATTTTTAAACTAAAGAACTTTATTTTTCTCAAACGAGATCTACATTGACTAATAAAGGTAACCACTGTTAAACTTATAATGGTCTGTATTTCCAGGGATGTTATTTATAATATAAGTCACATAAAATCAATGAGAATACAAATGAATATTATTCATTTCACAAATGAGTAAGATAGTTGCCAATTTTCAAATAGCAAAGCATGTGTATTTATTTGATTAAATAGTTCTAATGTTGTATTTATGGATTACAAGAAAGCAGAGAACTGGGGAAGGGCGATCCTTCATTTTTGAGGCTATAATTCTGCTTCTGCTTTGGTTGCCTACCTCATTTTAGATCTGCAAATCTCCATCATCACTGGGGTCAGATGCAAACCAGGTAGGGTTTGATTATTACACAATTTTGGAGCATCTTCTTAAGAAAAAAAAGAAAAATATTTTACTTTTGCAAAAGTTGCAACAATACAAAACAATGTGAGTCAGTTATTGGAAAGAAGTCTCCTCTATAATTTAAATGATATTCCTGAAGATTAATTATGATTTATCTGCACAGTAAAGCTACTTCTGGACTTCTACACATGCAGAACTGGGGGATGAAGCTCTCGCATCTCACCCATCAGAATATCATGCAATTGATTTGCATATGGCTTATGGAAATCAGTTACATAACACGGAAAATGCACTAGGGAACAATCATATATCCATGTTTATGTATTTGAAAATTTTTGCTCAGTTTACTAGAGAGCTGTTGCTTGGTCTGTTTGACTGTATTTGGGGGACCATCATTTGAATCTGTGGAGTACTAAGTGATCAATCATTATTGTAGTTGTTGAAAAATAACAATATTGAGCCTGGCCTTATGGCACACACCTGTTATCCTAGATACTGTACAAATAAAGGAAGGAGGATTGCAGTTCAAAGCCAAAATAAGCATTATGGGATGATCCTATCTGTAAAACTAACTAACATGAAGGGACTGAGGATGTGGATCAAGTAGTAGACCACTTGCCTAAGGAGCAGGTCCCCAATGCAATCCTGCACTGAAAACAAAAGTTGTATAAGCCTCCATAACTAAATTTATGGGTTGAATTATATTGCAAACTTTTTGTTTGTTCACGTTTATGTAGACATGCTATTTATATAAGCTAATTTCTATCATGGACAAACAAATATCAGAGAAAACCAACTGGTGCTACATTTGGAGATAGAGGCAAACCTGAAATCCTGAGATTTGGAGAAGGTTTTATGGAGGCTGGTTGGAACTGAGTCATATGCAAAGGCAACCATATCTTTGAAGCAGAAAAAATCATTTCAATAAAGGCGAGAGCCTTCATTCTGATAGGAAAGACTAGAGAAACTTCACCACCAAGTTAAGTTCTTCTGAAGGGGGTCTCTATTTGGAGAAGTAGATGAAGACCATATTATTAAAAGCAAGGGGGGCTGGGAATATGTCTTAGTGGCAAGAGTGCTTGACTCATATACATGAAGCCCTGGGTTGGATTCCCCAGCACCACATATATAGAAAACGTCCAGAAGTGGTGTTGTGGCTCAAGTGGCAGAGTGCTAGTCTTGAGCAAAAAGAAGCCAGGGACAGTGCTCAGACCCTGAGTCCAAGGCCCAGGACTGGCAAAAAAAAAAAAAAAAAAAAAAAAAAGCAAGGCTTTGAAAATCAAGCTAAAAGCCTGGAGTCAGTGTTTTTCAAAGTGTGGTCTGTAGATAGAGCTGCTCTGACCAGCCTAGAACTTGTTAGATATGTAAATTAGCAGGTCCTGCCCCAGACCTTGGTTCTGAGACTCTTGGGGTGGGCCTGGCAATCTGTCTTAATAAGCCCTCTGGTGATGTCAATGCTTACTGGAGAACCAAGGCTCTCAAATATAGTGAGCCACAGAACATTTCCAAAAGGAAGGGGAAGCAATGTTTCTAGAAGATTAAGGCAGCAACTGTGGGTTAGACAGGTTGCACAGAGACCAGATTAGATGCAGGAGATTCTCCTTAAAAAACAAACAAACAAAAATTTATATCTTAATAGACATCATATATAAATTACAATACATGCTGCCGAATTCCTAAGCTGTCTGTGTCAGAGTTTTAGCATCTTCATTTTCTTTGAGAACATCTTAAATTGTAGCGATATACCTTGTGAGCCAGCTTTAAATTATTTAATAATCAAGTTAATGCCTTTGTTTTATTAGAGTGAGAGCTAATTTAATGACTGTTAGCTAGTGAGTAGTAGGAGAAAACTCTGTCTTTTGTAGCAAATGCAATAAAAATTCAGTAACCTTGTAAATATACATCAACCACATGAGAAAATTACTTTTAGCATGGAATTTAGGTGTTTTTAGGGAGTTTTAAGGGAGACTGTCCTTCCAACATTAATTTCAAGTGAACATGTTTGAACTTGAAGTAGAATAGGTATGGAGACAGGGACAAAAGAGGGAAGGACAGAGGGAGGGATGGAGATAGGGGATAGAGAAACAGTGGCTGTTGGCTGCATGAGGGAGAAGAGTGACCAAACGAGGAGAAAAAAAAGAAAAGGGAAGAAAAAATGCAGCAAGGCAGTATAAAAGAATGTGTTTGAATTAGTCAACTCTGTCAGAGGGGGAGTTCCAGGGTCTGAGAAGGGAGGCCCCTGGGCTGGCATACTGGGGAATGAGCATCCCCTAAGAGACAATCCAGTCACAAAGACCTTACCTCCTGTGCCTCAGGCTTCCACCGATTGATGCTGTATACCACTGCCCACTAAGGGTTTTCTTAGGTTAGAAAACTTGGCATGTTTTAGACATCCATCCAGAGAAAATCCACTGTGGGAGAAGCCCACAGCAAATGCTCTTACAGAAACTCCACATCTGAAGTGATAAGAGTTTACACAAGACTTACACAATTTGACAGAAGAGACAGGTTGATGAAATGACTGTGGTGTCTTTTTTTTTTTTTTTTTTTCTTGTCTTCTTCTGGCATTGTATTTGAGTGGGTACATAACCATGGGAAAGCCGAGAGCTGGCCTTAGTTTCTGGCTAGGACTGACATCCTGTATGATCCCAGCCAAAAGACATTGCCTCAGCCCTGGATTCACTCTGGAGCTGGACCCTGAGGAGCTGGGGAGCGAGTCTGTGCAGCGGTCCAGGCTTCTCAATTTTCATAAGCTTAGAAGGAGATCCAGCCAACAACGCCCAAACCTCCTACACCAAGGCCAGTCTCCCTTCAGGTCAGGCTGGACAAAGCTTTTCAGGAAAGAACCTTGTTAGTATTGGAGCCTCATGGGAAATCTTGTCATGGAAGCAGGGTTGAGGAGTGGAATGCTGTGATAAGAAAGTAAGTGCCTGGTGTGGAAGCTGGGTAGACTGCATCAAAGTCCCAAAAGCATTGGGCAAGCTTCAAGAGCGTGGGGCCAGGGAAGAGTTCCAGAACGGGAGACATGTGGCTTCTGTCTATATACTGTCAAAGACAATGGGATATGGCCCGAAAGACAGACAAGCAAAAGCAGAGTACAGCAAGGGGACAATATCCACATGGACCCATAGCTCAAGTGCCAGGTACAGAACCTGTGCCCCTCACTATGTAAATTCATTTCACCTTCAGAAAACAAGGAGTACCGCGGTGTAACCCTTCCTTTACACATGAAGAAACTGAGGCACACAGCGATTACCACCACTGTCCAGTGACTTGAAGACTGAGTCTGCAGGCTAGCTGTTATCCTTTCACAGGAAACTCTGGGGTGGAGTTGAGTGATGTGTTTAGATGGGAAATAAAGTGCACCACAGGTAACTGTGTGCTCCAATCAGAATACTTCCTGTGAGGAAGTTAACCAATCACAGAATAAGAAAGGGTTCCAGTAGAGCAATTTGCCATACTCTAAGTCCAGGAAGAGCAGTTGAATCCTCTTAGTATTTCAGGCCCAGCTACCAGGATGCTCTGCCAGAACTCAGGGCAGGGGATGGGGTTGGGGGAAGGAGGCTCTGGGCCAGAGTGAAGAGTGGGCTTGCTGTTATTACAAAACCACAGACTTAAGCAAGTTCTGTTTACTCAAAAGAAAACGAAGTAGAAAGTTTGCAATTATGAAGCTTATTTGAACCAAGTAGTCATCCAAACTGGGTAATTTGATACTCAGACATAAACCAATTACTGTGGGGACGAGTTGAACACATTTGCTGAACAATTTAGAAGCAGACCCCCCTCTCTCTGTCCCCTCTCTCTGTCTCTGTCTCTCTCCATCACTTTCTATCCTCTCCTCTAAACACACAGAAAACCTTGTTTTAGTAAAATGTAATTTGGAAAAGATCACTCGGAAAATGTAATTGTTGAGACTCTTTTAGCTAAAATGTGTTTTACAAAGAGCAAAGCAGCGGCCAATTTTGAGGAATAGAGGTTTGTAATATATTGCCTACTCTTGCAACTTACAGTGCTATTACAGGGGAATATGTCTCTTTTAGAAAAAAATATAACTTTCAAGAAACATGCCTTGGTGTACTCATTTTTCCTACTATGTGTTTCTCCTGAAAATTGCAATTGCTTTTGAAGTCAATCTCTTGCTGATGCCAGGGCTTGGACTGAGGACCTGTCACTCTACCTAGGCTTCTTTGCTCATAGCTAGGGCTCTACCCCTTGAGCCACACCTTCAGTGTGTATTTTGTCGACTGACTGGAGATGGAGTTTTGAGGACTTGTCTGCCCTGGCTGGCTCCAGTCATAATCCTCCATGCCTTAGGCTCCTGAGAAGGTAGGGTTACAAAGGTGAGCCACCAGAGCCTGGCTTTACATGAATCTTATTTCCCTACAATGGGGTAAAGGAAGTTTAGAAGAGTAATCTTAAAAAGTCACCAGGAGCCAGTGGCTCATGCCTGTAATCCTAGCAACTGGGTAGGCTGAGCTTTGAGGATCCCAAATCCAAACCAATCAGAGCAGGAAAGTCCCTGAGACTCTTTCTTCAGTTAGCTACCAAAAAGCCAGAAGTGGAGCTGTGATTCAAGTGGTAGAGCACTAACCTTGAGCAAGGAACAAGCTCAGAGTCAGTGCCCAATCCCTGAGTTCAAGTTACAAGACCAGAACACACACACACACACACACACACACACACACACACACACACACACACACACTTTTTTTGAGTGTTGGATCTGTTCCTGGTCTGTCACGAAATGATCATGTAAGTTTTGCCTGTTAAGCACCTGTACTACTTGGAGCCAGTTAAACCAAGGATTGTGAACCAGGAATCAAGACTTACATATTTACAGTTTCACACTTTACAGATGAGGGAACTAGAGCACAGTTTACTTTCACCAGCTAGCAAAGCTTAACAGCCATATGGACCATATGGATAGATGTTTTCTTCTGTGTTTGCTTGCCTTCCTACCAGCATTGAAGTTCTCTACCTCTTTTTTTTTTTTTTTTTGGCCAGTCCTGGGGCTTGGACTCAGGGCCTGAGCACTGTCCCTGGCTTCTTTTTGCTCAAGGCTAGCACTCTACCTCTTGAGTCACAGCACCACTTCTGGCTTTTTCTGTTTATGTGGTACAGAGGAATTGAACCCAGGGCTTCATGCATGCTAGATAAGGCAAGTACTCTACCATCAAGCCACATTCCCAGCCCTCCACCTTTTCTTTTTTGTATACTTAATGTACAAATTATAATTTGTTTGACCAAAGAAACCTGTTTTCCACTACCTAGAATCAAGACTTAAATAAAGTAGGAATAGAGAAAATTAATAATTTTGTACACCAAATGAAACTTCCATGACTAGAGAAACAATTGCCCATACATCAAAACTCATCTGGATTCTGTGGACAGCAGGAGTGGCATTTTGTTTTGCATTTTCATAACCTCCACCTCTTTTTTTAACAGTTTTTTTTTTTTTTTTTTTTGGCCAGTCTTGAGCCTTGGACTCAGGGCCTGAGCACTGTCCCTGGCTTCTTTTTGCTCAAGGCTAGCACTCTACCACTTGAGATACAGCACCACTTCTGGCTGTTTTCTACATATGTGGTGCTGAGGAATTGAACCTAGGGCTTCATGTATAGGAGGCAAGCACTCTTGCCACTAGGCCATATTCCCATCCCTCCACCTCTTTTTAAAGTTTTGTGTGTGTGTGTTTTTTTTTTTTTTTTGATTCCTGTAGAAAATGAACACCAGTATTTAGGATTAAAAAAATACCTAGACTTAACGAGACTTTGTGGTAGATAAAAAACACTGATGGCAGAACAAAAGAATACAATGTTTTGCTTACATATTGGGAATAAAGATGTAATATAATTGGAAGGTGAGGAGGGTACTTGACGGGAAGAACTCGACAAGATTTTCCTGAACACAGCATGGCAAGAGCAAGACTTTTCTAAGTAGTTATATTTTATATCCAATATTTCCACTCCTAGGAATTTGTCTAAAAGAAATCATCTAAAACAACATAAAAACTCATATGCAAAACTTGTAATCATGTTTTGCATAAACACTGGACATGGAAAGCAGATTAACTTTCTAATAGTAAAAAATATTAATAATTACATAACTTAAAACTCCTGTTTCTGAGCAAAATATACTATATGGAATTGTTCACATAGGAGTGAAAGGGAAAAGCAGGTCATATAATTACACAACCCATGTGTAATTCAAAGTGTTTTATGTCTTTATTGTCAGTACTCAGCTTTATTACTTAAAAACATGCACTGGACACTGGTGGCTTTCCCCAGTAATCCAAGGTACTTAGGAGACTGAAGTCTGAGAACCAAGGTTCAAAGCCAGTTTGGGCAGAAAAAGCTGAGAGACTTTTATCATCAATTAATCAGCAAAAAGCTAGACAGGATAGTGTGGTTCATGTGATGGAAAGCCAGCCGTGAGCAGAAAAAGATGAGAGTTTGGGGCCCCAATTTCAAGCCCCAGTATCAGCACTAATAAACATATATATGAAAAGAAAAGACTTGAAAGAAAGGACTCTAAGAGATATTTTTATACAGATATTCACATCCACATTATTCACAATAGTCAGAAGGTGGAAGTATCTTTATCTGAATGATGGATAAACAAAGAATGGCATCTCTCTCTCTCTCTCTCTCTCTCTCTCTCTCTCTCTCTCTCTCTCTCTGTGTGTGTGTGTGTGTGTGTGTGTGGTTTCAGCCTTAGACAGGAAGGCAAGTCAAACCTGTACTACAAGGGTAAAACTTGAGAATATCATGTTTAATACAGTAAGCCCATCACAAAGGGATAAATCCTGATCATAAGACTACAGAGTGATCATGTGCACAGGAATAGAAACTACAGTAGTGGTGGTTGCCCAGAACTGGAGAGGGGAGATGAGAAGTCATTGTTTAACCATGGGGTCCACTAAGGGAAATGGAAAAGTTCTGAAATTCTAGAGATGGATGGTGAGGATGCTTGTAAAGCAATGTAAATGTACTTAATGTTATAGAACAGTTCATTTAAAAATGGTTAAGATGATTATGGGTACTTTGCCACAGTTTTAAAATTAAATAGTACATGGGACAAAGCTATTTTTGCTCTAAATGAAAAGTTGCCAAGTCCCTTATGATCTTGTCATTATTTTATTCTTTAAAATACATATTCAGCTAAGTGCCAGTGGCTCACATCTGTAATCCTAGCTACTCAGGAGGCTGAGATCTGAGGATACTGGCTCAAAACCAGCCTGGGAAAGAAAAATCTGTGAGACTTTTCTCCAGTTAACCAACCAAAAAGCTGTAAGTGGAGTTGTGGCTCAAGTGGTAGAGTGACAGCTTTCAGCATTCAGGCCACAAGTTCAAGCCTCAGGATCAACACACACACACACACGCACACACACACTCACTCACATACTCTTTCTCTGTCACACACATTTTCTCTCACACGTACTCACACACTCTCTGTCACACACACATTCTCTCTCCCTCTCTCTCTCTCTCTCTCTCTCTTTCTCTCTCTCTCTCTCACACACACACAGAGTATTTATGCTCCATATTTTTTCACATAGCCTTTTCCAGGAAATACTTTTGTTATATAAAATTTATCTATAAGAAAAGTTTGGCTATGTAATTGATCCACTAAGTAGTTTACATTTGAGATTTATCAAGTTTATTTGATAAAATGGAAAGGGTCAGAAGTATATTTATTTCAGTAAGCAGATAGCACTAAAGTTTAAGAGTAAAGACTTTCCTGAGCTACATGTTTGCTATACGTGTGTTTTGGATAGGCATGCTCAGAAAGCTTGTGAACAATGAGTCAAGGTAAAATAGTGTGTGGGCTGAGCTTTTCCATCAGAAAACTGACAGAAATTAACAAGAAAGCTGGAGCCTAACATCTAGTTCTTCAATCTATTTACTCTCCCTGCAAAGATTATCCCTTATTATCTTTTGCCTCAATCTGTCAAAATACAGCATGGTTTAAAACGATGCACAATGAAATAATTCATTTTTCTACAGAAAAGTGATAAAAGTTATTTAACTTTCATTGGCTACTTTTCAAGCACTATGCTAACTTATTTAAGAAATTGGATAAACTGTATTTGAGCTTATTTCAAGATTAATATTAGATATTAATAAATTATCATTTTAATTTTGGAAGAAAAATACCTTATAGGACAATTTTTTTGTGTTTATTTCTGTATGTAACTTGGAATGGAATTTTTCTTTTCTTTTTTTCTTTTATGCAGTTCTCGGGGCTTGAACTCAGGGCCTGAGCACTGTCCCTTAGCTTTTCACTCAAGGCTAGTGCTCTACCACTTTGAGTGACAGTTCCACTTATGTCTTTTTGATGGTTAATTGGTGACAAGAGACTCACAGACTTTCCTACCTAGGCTGGCCTTGAACCACGATCTTCATATCTCAGCCTCCTGAACAGCTAGAATTATAGGTGTAAGATACCAGCTCTTGGTGATTGTAGGTTTTCTACTTATTAATAATATTTTTTAAAACCCTTCTATTATGGTATAATGTTTAAATTCAGCTTTTTACAATTTGGTAATATCAGCTAAATCTCTATGAACTCATTTTTCAAATGTTGAGAACTTATAACCTGTCTGAAAGGCAAAAATGGCTTTAAACCAACATTTTGCTGTTGTCAGCTCTGTGGAGTCAATTTACCATATTCCCAAAAGATAAGGTTGTATTCCTCTTTGCCTCAAACATCATTAAAAAATCTGACAGCCAAGCACTAATTCCAGAATTATTCCAGTTGTTGATGGGTAAGGCCGAAAGGACAGAGCCCGATTGTCAGATGTCAAGTCTTGTTTCCATCACTGACAAATTGAAAAACCTGCACAGCTTAACTTGTGAAGGACCCACCTGGCCCCAACAGTGTAGGCCAAGCAAGGTATATTACATGTAGGATTCTGGAATTGTTGGGATCCAGCCTTTGGACTTGAGGGGGATGGGCATTGGGAGCGCTCCCGAGATGCCGCCCTTCCCCCAGCCCTGGGGAATGCGGAAGCAGGCCACAATTCTCTGGGTCCAGAACCAGAAGAACCGGCTTTGCGAACAGCCCCCAAACTTTCTTGCCAGCCCATGCGGCCCCAGTCTCCCCCTGGCCTGGCGCTTTCCGAGTGACGTTAGCGCATGAGGGGGTCATATGACAAGCTCACAGCCTATCAGCGTCCTGGCCAATCTCCTTCTCTCTTCTCTTCCTATCATTAGTCCTTGCCCCCACCTTAATAAATCAGATTGCTCTTGAAGCAACTCCGAGATCCGCGTATGCCTGGCTTTCTTCAAGGGTAAGGAGGGAGGTAAGCGATCTCTTTCAGCCGCGTGAGGTCTGTGCTGACTCCCCTGCTCCACCCTGGCCTTACCTGCGGGTCAGGTGACCAGGGGAGAGGGTGAGAAAGGGAGCTGTTAGAAGCATAGCTGAGCCTTAGTCCCCCGGCCAGGGGAGGCGACCCGAGCCCGACATGGCATCATCTTCAGACCTTTTTTTTTTTCTTAATGACAGAGAAAAATTGGAGAAAACAGAAGTTTAAATGAAAACAACAGGAATGCTTTAGGGACAACAATGAAAGAAACTTTAATACAGTAAGAATTATGTGCCGGCCTTGTGTTATTTCAGTCTATGTTTTATGGAGCGGAAACAATCCTGCTCTTGTTCAATTGCTAGAGGAGCTTCATTAGGCAGGTGTACCTGAGCCAGGTTGTTGACTGCTTCCCTATAGGTATGGCTTCTCCTTCTGTACCATCTACCATTAATACACACGGGCATCTCTATGTGAGATATTGTTTCCAAACACAGTTATAATGGCTTCTGTGGAGAACTTGACTATCGACATTTCTTCATAGACACTCCTAGAATTTCTAAATGAAAACATTTCTTTGCCCTTCCCTGATAAATGATATTATGAGAAAGATATATTTTCCCTTGATGAATGAACGCCTACTCAATATAGCCCAGCATCAATTTTCTCCACCTTAATTAGGAAAGAAAATTTCCCTGCTAAATGTCTATTTTTCCCACCTCCCACTTTGCTTCTCAGTTTTCCTTCCTCACACATTTCATTGCTAAAATTGGCCATTATGACACCTGAGGTCAATGATATGTAAGTATAAGCTCCTAGGTAGAGTTTCTAGTTAAACTGTTTTCTGTTTGTTTGTTTTGGCAGTACCAAAATTGAACTCAGTGTTTTACACTTGATAAACAGGCACTCTCCCACCCGAGTCATACTTCCATCCATGTTTGCTTCTTAGTTATTTTTTGAGTCAAATCTGACTGGTCTCAAACTAGATTCTCCTACTTACAGTAGAAGCTGTAGGTTGCCATGACAAATGCATTTGGCTGAGATGAGATTTTGACAAGCTTTTTCCTTGGCTGGCCTGGAATTACTATCCTCCTGATCCTCACATCTTGAGTAACTGGTATGGGAAAGGATGTTAACTCAACTTGGGAGGCCCTGGGTCCTTCACCTTCTTCTTCTTCCTGCTCAGAGCACATATGCTAGTGTGATCAAATGCCCAAGAACACCAAGTACAAGGGAGGAATCATTTACTTGGTTCTTGATTTCAGAGCTTCCCATCTATGGTTGCTTGGCCACATGAACTTGGATGTGGTGGATGAAGCCTAGGGGAGGAGCTTGTTTATATGACTGAGAATAGGCAGGGGAGGGAGTGGAAGGAACTGGAGGTAAGTATAACATTCAAAGTCATACTCCCTGTCCCAGCGATCCACTTCCTCTAGCTAGTCTTCACCTTCTAAAGTTTCCATCACCTCCCAAAACAATACCACCAGCTGGAGAGGAACATTTAATGTATAAGCCTGTATTAAGGATTCAAGCTATGCATTCTATTCTTGGCCTCTGAAGGCTCATGACCATCTAATATGCAAACTTCATTTAGTCCATGAATCCTTAAAGTATTAATAGTTCCAGCATTATTCAAAAACTTGCCTCTTCTGAGATTTAAGGCAAACTCTTAGCTGAAAGCCCTTGTAAAATCAAAATCAACAATTAGATCCTCCTTCTAAGCTACAATGATAGAGGAAGCATTTCTATTCCCAAAGTGAGGTACGGTAGCATAAAATGGAGCAAGATTAAGAGCCAGCAGTGTAGTATTGAATCCCATATCTAGCATCCTAGAAATCTGGTGGCTAGAGATGAGTCCTGGATGTCATTAGCAATTCCAACCCTATTGCTTTACTGCTTAAAGCCTAAATGGTCTGTCTCAGGTTGCCTCTGTTCTCTACCTGTTATTTTCCCTGGCACATGTTCCATGTCCCTGCTAGCTCCAGACTCCTGGAATCTACACTGCAGCTTAGACAGTGTCACACTTCAGTTTTTCAGGAGTGACCAAGTGGTTATTGACATTGCTACTCATCAGTTGGTGTTTCAGGCCTTCCTTTGAATTGTGTGTGGAAGCCTCCTTAACCCTGTAACTCCTATATTCTGCATGCCTGCAAAAGCAGTAGCATGTGCGTAATGCAAGGTCTTCTTCCAAATTGAATGGTGGTTCTACTGGCTTGGATCATGTCTGTAGCAGTGTCTTTCAGCTTTAGTGGCTGAACCTGAGGTGGAGGAGGCAAGAAGGTTCTCCAGGCTGTCCTGCGTCAACAGACACAGTGTCCTGCAGGTCTCTTCTGAAAGCAAATTTCTGAATGAGCTAGCACGTTATACCCTTGGTTCTGTGATAGATGGGGGTCTGTCTGGTCAATTCCTGAGATGTTCTCAGGATCTCTTTTCTGTTATCCTGGAAAAAAACACTTTAAATAACAAAGAGACATGACAAAGAAAACAGGACCCAAGAAACCAATTCACAGGGAGACCATAAAAGATCAATCTTGGGAGAAAGGCACCAAAAAGTAAAAGGCAAATTCATATGTACATAAATTAATATCCAGACTGAAAAGAACTCCAAAGATAAGGAAGCAAAGGACTTCTTCTTAATTAGTTTTTTTTTTTTTTTTTTGGCCAGTCCTGGGGCTTGGACTCAGGGCCTGAACACTGTCCCTGGCTTCTTCTTGCTCAAGGCTAGCACTCTGCCACTTGAGCCACAGCACCACTTCTGGCCATTTTCTGTATATGTGGTGCTGGGGAATCGAACCCAGGGCCTCATGTATACGAGCACTCTTGCCACTAGGCCATATCCCCAGCCCTAATTAGTTTTATAGTATTTAGAGGACCCAATATTCTTTACCTCACATATGGTGTATACATGTGCACATCTGAAAGAAACTGGGAGGAAGGCACAGAATGAGTGGAAAACAGGTGAAAAAAATACACTACAAGGGGCCCAACAGCTGCAGTGGACATTGATGAGAGCAAACTAAGCAACTCAAGGACACTGAAGAGGTGGGAAGAAATGAGAGAAAAATAAGGAACAGGTTACACTAAGCAAAAGGAAAGAAATGTATATGTATATATCATCCGATCTGGAAAAAATAGTTTTATGGTTAATAATCATAGCGGTTATAAGCATTGGAGACTAGAATGATGATGTCCATCAACGGGAAGAATTTTTTTTTTAATGATGAAAGCAAGAAGGGGTGGGTTGGGGGAGGGAAGGTGGGAGAAAAATAAGGAAGGGGATATCAAGTATGACAATATATGTATAATTATTCACTACCTTAAATATGTAACTGTAACCCCTCTGTACATCATCCATGACAATAAAAAAAATTGATCTCTTTTTAATAGTGTCAATCATGCCTTTCTTTAACAACCATACCTTTCTTTTCTGCAACTTGAAGTCTACTCTTCTTTTATTCTTGCCAAACTGCATGTTAAAAAAAAACAACTTCCTTTTCTGAGTTTTGCTCTTAATTCTCACTGTATACGTGGCTAAAAATGACCAGCAATAACCATGACACAGTCTGGATGAGAGGCTGTCTTGAAATGCTCCCTCCCCTGTTAATTAACCCATTACCTTTAAATTCAGCCCCCTTATAGTCTCACAACATGGACAGAATGTACATAAAGTCTTTGCCAGCATGTGGTAGGAATGGCCTCTAGTCAAATTCCCCAGAGTTTTCATTTTTCCCTGAAACCCACAAGCAGTCTTCACTCATTGCATTTCTGTTAGCATATTAATTTTCTGAGCATGTTGCCCTCTGATTTATACCATCCAATACTTTTTATGGCCTGTTTGTTTTTTCTCATGTCTCCAGATGTTTCAATACATTGTTTCTGGGCCTGTGATAAGACTCAGGATGGAGATGGTGAAGGGTCTGCAGAAGAGGAGCACGTTCTTTGGCAGAGAAAGAGAAAGAGAGAGATGGAGAAGGAAGGGATATAGTATCAGGGAAAACCTTCAAAGGAATGCCTCTTATGACCCATTCTTCCAGCTCAGCCTCACCTCCTAAAGTTTCTACTACATCCTGAGACAGTGCTATCCTCTGAAGACCAAGTAGTCAGCCTAAATCTGTAGGGAACACTTCCTGATCAATCCATAACACCAGGCCCTGGAGTGGAGCAGGCATCTTGGAATCCTCATTAGATGAGCTCCCTCTAAGGTCATGCAAAAATATAAAAATCCTGGATTTCTTACTTATTTCTTGAAACCACATTATCCAAAACAGCTTAACTCCAGACTTCTGGTTACAGCTGAAATATTAATAATACCCTCAAATGGCTTACTTCCTCTTTACAACTTCTTTTTCTTTAAAGACCGGTTCTCTTCCTAGTCACAGAAATATTGTAGAACAGAAAATCAAAAGCAATGAACACGAGTCTTTAATGAACAGTATTTCTCTAGGCTAACTTGCCTAATTTTGAGGATGTTTAGTTAAAATTATGAAGCTTGAAACAATTTGCTCTGATCAATATCCTCATTGTTACCATTAAAGAGAATTTTTATCCAGAACTCACTTTCATGAGGAAGTTTGCTATTTATCTGGTGAATGGCTTTTTATGCTAGGTTTCTCTGGTTTGGAAATCATTGAAGAAAGTCTTTATAAATGAGTGGCTTTCTCAGAGTGTCAGAGTATGTTGAAGTTATTTTCATGAGGCTTGTGAAAAATAATCCTCAAGAAAGACTTGTAATTTATAAACATCTGATATTTCTTAATATCTTTACATAGTAAATTGAACTCAAAGTTGTCATATCATTCTATCATTTATAATAATGTCATTGTCTCTCTAATTCCTAGGTGATTTCTTGAGTGGGCTAGAAAATGATGGAGTTACAGTTAACCAAGCTGGGAGTTTCCTCTCACTCTGGGCATGCCCACGGATGTTTCACAGAGTGAATCTCATCTGTTCTGTTTCTTGAAGCAGAAAAAAAAAATAGTTGACAACTGCTTTATATACAAAGAACAAAACCCTGTAACAAATAACTTTAGCAGCCCCTCTGCCACTGACGGGAGTGGTGTTCTAGTTATTCTCAATGGGCATGGTGTGGGAAAGGTGCTAGGTACCAACCCTACAGGGAAGTATTATGATCTCAGGGACAAAGCTTGGACCTTTTTTGTGTTCCGGAAGTGGTGTGCAGAAAGACATACTTGAAAGACATTCCTACACAATCATCATGTAGTAAGTATTTGTCTGTTTGTGGGGGGTTCAAAGAACTGGTAGTAGTGATCTGAGTTTTTAGTGAATTGAAAAGATTTAGGAGACTGTGTTCAGGCCACTTGATGAGTGAGTATTGTAATTGACCGCCTGGCCTTTCAGCTTGAAACTCCTTGTTACACTGCCTCCTGACTTGCTTTACTCTTTTACTGATACTTAGACACCAATATCGGGCACTTATTTAAACCTGTGCCAGCTTCGGGATATGTCTGGTTTGTGAAAAAGGACTGAGAAATTATTTGGTATATGACACTACAAACACCTAAGCTTCTTGTCGGTTGCCCTTGGTCCATTTTCCTGTATTGATAATTTTGTATGCCCCTCAAGAGGATGTTATGTGTATCCAAATGGCCCTGAGCAGAAAAAAGGCTCCTCATTCTTTTGCATAGCCAGTCTATCTTGGATGTTATATAGATCTGTATTTCTAACATGGAAAAACTGAGATTAGCTTCAGTTGAAAACAGCATTGAATTTTCAAATAAAATTTAATTCTCTTTTAAAAGAATTAAATGTATGTGAAACACACTAAAAATGACAGAATTCTTTCTAGTTTTTGCTCCACCTTTCCAAGAAATATTTTTATTTTCATGTTGTTGCTTGTTTATTCTGTGACAGTACTGACATTTGAGTTCTGGGCATGGCCACTGTCCCTTAACTCCGCTGCCTCCTGTCACTGCCCCCCCCCCCGCCACCCCCCCCCCCCCCACGTGCCCCATCAGGCTGGATGCTAGCACTTGAGCTACACCTGTACTTCTAGCTTTTTGCTGATTAATTAAAGATAAGAGTCTCACAGACTTTTTTGCCCAGGTTCACTCACACACTCATTCATTCATTGATTGTCAGTCATGAGGCTTGAGCCAAGGGCCTGGATGCTATCCTTGAGCTTTTGCACTCAAGGCCAGCATTCTGCCATTTGAGCCATATCTCTACTTCTGGTGGTAGTTACATGCATATGAATCTTGCAAACTTTCCTGCCTGTGTTGGCTTCAAACTTCAATCCTTGCATCTCAGCCTCCTGAGTAGCTAGAATTATAGGCATGAGCCACTGGCATCCAGCTTCTGCCCAGGTATAGATTCAAACCATAATCCAAAGATCTCTCAGCCTCCTCGGTTGCTAGGATTACAGGCACAAGTTACTGGCCCCTGGCCATTTTCTTGTTTAAAAGAAAAAAAAAAGTCCTAATTTCCAGCCTTTTTAAACTACCTTCAGTAAATGCTGCACAGTTTGGTTTCATGGTATCAACCAGGGGTTCTTTATATTTCTTTAACCTCAAGAGAGTGAAAAATGGAGTCCTACTCTAGCTTTATGGGAGCCTTTGAACAAAGTCAGGGTTCTATAATTAAGTGAGGGGAGAATGACTCTGAAAAGCAATTACTGTCCCTGATGCTCTGCAAATAACTGAAATTGAGGGTGTGGCTATTTGTGAACATACTAGTTTCAACATATAGACTGTAACCTTTGTCCTATTTCACACCTGAAGTACTCTCCTCTCTTCCTGGGGATTTATAGAAGCCAGATGGTGGCAGGTTAGCAGCTGTGGGGTTTATGTCCACCCCTCACCCCCGCTTTTGTTTGTCTGACTTTACAAATGACAGGGCTCTGCTTTATCTGTTTTGCTTCCAGGCTATGGTCTATTTAGTGAAATTGCTTTTCAGGTTGTGCACGCCTTTCTTTTCCCTGCCATGTTTAGTGCTTGCTTATTAATTATTATTACTATTTGCTGTTACTGAGGCCTAAGCTCAGGGCTTTGTGCTCTCACTTGCCTATTTTGCTTAAAGCTGAGGTTCTATCACTTGAACCACAGCTCCACTATTTTTTTTTGCTGGTTAACTGGAGATAAGAATCTCACAGACTTTTCTGCTTGGTCTGGCTTTGAACCATGATTCTTAGATCTCAGCCTCCTCAGTAGCTAGGATTACAGATGTGAGTCACCAGCACTGACTGGCCAATATTGCTTAAATTTAAAGAGTATCAGAGTATTCTTAAAGAATGAATCCCAGTATAGCATGTAGCATGTGTTTCTGTTGTGTTGTACTGCTAAGTATTACAGGCCCCTGTCTGGCTTCTATCTGGAAATTAAATTGAATAATTCCATACCAGGGAAGGTAGTAAAGAAAGGTTCTTCTAAAAACCCTTAGCTGCACAAAGAATTCCAATTTAGTGGGACTTCGGGCATAGTCCCATATACCTATCAAGATTAATTCAACTCCTCTCCAGTTGTGGTGGATACTTGGAAAATACAATACAGTGCTCACCCAGACTTTTGGAGATTTTGCTATCTCGAGGGATTTTAAGTCTTTCTATTTTATTGTAAACTACATGAGACTGAAAAGCATCACATTGCCATAAGAATCAAGAGCTGTTTTAACAATTGTTCAACAACTCCCACCTGACTGTCTAATTCAATTCAATCCAGGCCACTTTAATAAATCAATGGAATTCAATTTAATTAAACATTGATCAATAAAGAGGCAAAGAACGAGGCCATTCTTCTGTGGGGACCACATATGAATACACATGAGAGAAAATAGGAGGTGGGTTATGCTAAATGCCAAGGAGTTTACCACATGACATTATCATATCTACATCATAGTGATTGCTTTACTTACAAGTGGAACTGTGGAGAACAGTCTGTGAAAGACCCCCAGGAGATGGTGCCCGACAGTGGCAGAACACCATGCTTTTTCACTTGGGTGATCATCTGAGGAGATAATTATTGACAGAGAGCTATGTTAGCACAACATCAAAATTTTATATACTCATACAGAACACTGTATATTCTTTCATGGTGAATGTCACTGAATAGGGGAATTTCAGTACCTTTATCTTATTTCTTAAGCTTTTTCTATTGCTGGAACTGTTATAAATGTGTATTATTTTTCTACCATAAAACCATAAATCAATAGATGACATGGCTATCATTTTCTCATAAGCAAACCAAGTATTAAAAGAATGATGTCTTAGAAGTTATTCCTGTCTATCTTTTAATGTTTTTTTTCTTGGTCATTTTTTTCTTTGTATTACATTCCATTTTCTTTGTAAAATGAGAAAAAGAAGTCCAGTTAAAGTAAGCAGACTGCCTGGCCTCTGTTGCTCATGCCTGTGATTAGATAAACCTGGAGGCCTAAAGCTAAGGATTTAGATTTGAAGCCAATGGGTCACAAAGGTCCTTGATACCCTTATCTCCAATTGACCACCAATAGATGGAATGGAGGGATGACTCAAGTGGGAGAATGACAATCTTCAGTGAAAAAAACCAAGAGAGAATTCAAGGTTCAGTATTGTTGCAGAAAGAAACAAGAACAATAATAAAGAACTGTTTACATAAGTGAAAGCAACTTCCAGTTAAAGTCTCATTATGGATTGTCAGTTGCCAAATGGCTCTCTCAGATTCAGTTGATTTACCTGTAAAGCAAAGTTGATGGTATTTGTACCTACCTCAAAAAATGTGAAGCTAAATTGTAATAGGATGCAAAATGTTTTGCATAATATTGAATACAAAATAGGTAGTTAATGCATGTCATCTAATAGCTGTGATTATGGTAATTATTTGGACAATAGCCATAGAGCTCTTTTAAGATTAATAATGTATTTATCTTCCTTCTTTCCTTCCTTCCTTCCTTCCTTCGTTCCTTCGTTCCTTCCTTCCTTCGTTCCTTCGTTCCTTCCTTCCTTCCTTCCTTCCTTCCTTCCTTCCTTCCTTCCGTGCCAGTACTGGGGCTTGAACTCAGGACTTAGCCATTGTCCCTTAGCTTCTTTGTTCAAGGCTGAGGCTCTACCACTTGAATCACCAGTCCAACTTTGACTTTTTGCTGGTTAATTGGAATGAGAATTTCATGGATTTTTTTTTACCCCTACTGGCTCTGAACTGTAATTCTTAGATCTCAGCCTCTGTATAGCTAGGATTATAAGTGGGAGCCTGACACTAGGCTCCCACTATAGGTAGCACCTGACACTATTTTGTTCTTATTAGATACTAAATCAGCAGAAATGGAAGCTTTTGTAGTATGTGTGTTAATAAAACAATGGCCCACACAATGAAAACAGTTCAAGGGCTACTCCATCCATTTCTTATGTTTTCATTCAAAAAAATGTTTCACTAGCACTTGTGGCTCTTCTCATTGATTTTAAATTCCTCTGCTGAATGCATTTTAAACCTTGCAGATAATAGACACAAAATATATGAGATTGGCTAAGATGTAATGGAGTATATTAACTTGTTTACACTCTCTTGATATGATAAGTTAATGGGAACTTGTATCTTGAAGCTAAATGTCAAGACATGAGCATGCAGCTCAGCATTTGCCTATAGCATGTGTGAAGACCTGGGTTCAATTTCTACTACAATATGGAGATCAATTATGATTTTAGCTCTATTAAAAAAGGGCAATGCATACTAAAATATTCATAAATAATATATCAATCAATAATATTAATAATATCAAAATATTGTTCAAATAAAAGTGTGCATTTTGGGAATAATCTTTTGTTCTAAGGGAGGGTCAGGTAGGAAGTAAGTGTGGCAGGCATTTGGTAGCAAGTGAGGGCAGAGAGAGCAAGGGGCAGCCTCTGGAGAGGACTTTGTTCTTCCAATATATAGTTTAGAGCCAGGGGAGGAAATTCCTGCCCTGTGGGGTTTGTTTGTTGGTAGTACTGAAGTTTGAATTCAGGGTCTCCATTAGTGGGTAGGCACTCTGCCAGTAAACCACACCCTCACCCCTTTTTGAGCTTTTTTTTGTTGTTTTTGAGCTGGGTTTTTTTGTTGTTGTTGTTTTGTTTTGGAGATTCTCTCTCCATTTCTACCTATGGATATGTGCCCGGGCCATTATTCTTTGTTGTTGTTTCACCATTTGACTGTGAAGACAGATATGGGTTACTACACTCAGCATTTTTCTACTCAGTTTTTCGGCTTTTCTGCCCAACCTGACCCAGAACCACAATCTTCTCAGTATACTAAGTGCATGCAACTGCACCCAGCTGTGAGTGGAAAATGGGGAGCCCCATAAAGTTTTTTGCCTATGCTGGTCTTCTCACACTTAGGATTGCAGGCCTGTGTCTCCTGCCTTGTAGCACCCTGTGAAGGCAAGCCAATCTGGGGATGTGAACAGGAAGGAAGTTTCCTTTTTTTTTTTTAAACTTCAATATATTTTTTATTGGTACATGGGTAAGGTCTTTTACTTGGTCCCTGCAAGTAAATATTAATATCCTAGGGCAAGGATCATGTTTACATTAGTGGTCACTTTAATCCCCAACATTGGGCCAGTACCTGTCAAATGAAAAATATTTAATAATTTAATATTTAATAATGAAAGAAAATAGTGACACTGTTGCTGTAGGGAGGCTGAGTCTGGATGCAAGGGGAGAGGGTGTGTGTCCACAAACTGCTGGACTGAGAAGTGTTAGTATTTCCCTAGCCTCAGGTCCTCAGCTCCTCTCACTAGCCCCCAGGTCCACCCATACCTAATGAGCCACTCCTACTCACTACCTAACTACTTCCTCTTTACTACCAGAGAGAGAAGCTGCCACCTGTGCAGATGCCATGTAGCTAGCTCCCTCTTCCGTGGAAACTATGGCCCCACTAATAAACCTCCTTATGAACCTTCTCCTGTCTGTGATTATCTCCGCATGGTCCTCTGGGATGGCCAATACCTATGCTTTCATTGGTGCCAAAACTAGAGATCCCTGGTGGATTTGCTCCACCATTTCTGGGGGGTCCAAGCTGCCCCCGGGACCTATTCTGCTGTCCTAAGCCCACCCAGAGTACCACCAAGGTAACTTCTCCTGACCAAGCACTCTACTTCCATCCACCACGACAATCTACAAATTCGCCCTCACACCCAGAGTAAGTGATCATCTAACCCGAGGGCTTGGATCCAATTTTCCGATTTACCACAGGGCCACAGGGCCATGGCTTCAGGGCCACACTTTGCACTCGGTCCGAGACACAGTGATTGGGGTGACGATCCCATTGCTGATTGTCTCCTACATTTCAGCTGACCACAGTAATACCGGGGATGCTTGGTATTTAACTCCTCAGCTCTGCTAATCACTTACCATGGGAGGGGCACAATCATCCACCACAACAGATTTGAACTCCAACCAGGGTGAATGACCATTAGCCAGAGGCTTGGATCCGATTTTCCATAAGGCCACTGGGCCACCATAAATCTTGGCTTTGAAAGCATAGGTATTGGCCATCCCAGAGGACCATGCGGAGATAATCACAGGCAGGAGAAGAAGGTTCATAAGGAGGTTTATTAGTGGGGCCATGGTTCCCACGGGGGAGGGAGCTACATGGCGTCTGCACCTTATCCAGGTCGCAGCTTCTCTGGGGGTCTTTATACCTTCAAGCAACTAAGGAGGGAGGTGTTCCGCCTGCCCCTCAGGTATCATCAGCCGAGGGCGGAGTCATATTGCCAGAGGGCAGAGCTTATGGGTTGGGGGGGCATCTATAAGCTTACAGTGAGTAGGAGTGGCTCATTAGTGGATCATGGGTGGATCTGGGGGCTAGTGGGAGGAGCTGAGGACCTGAGGCTAGGGAAATGCCAACAGGCTTCAAGTTCTGAGCCCCACTCCCAGGGAAGGCCACTGGGCCACCAACCTTAAGCCACTGGGCTAGGTCAAGGGAATCAACAATTCTGGGTATTTGGAGTCAACTGATCTCTAGTTCAGCTCCGCCGGTCACTCGTCAAGTGGGGAACAGTCTAAAGCTGCTCAAGTTTGAGCCCAATCTCACAAATTTGGAATATTTTATAGGACTCACGTAACTTCTATGAGCGCTGGGGCAGATGGAATTCTCTCTCTCTCTCTCTCTCTCTCTCTATCCCTATTTGTTTCACGAAGAAAGGTTTTCTGTTCTTGTTATTGATGTTTGTTAAGCTTGGAGATTTGGTTAAGTTCTGTTTGTTGTTGGCTAAATCCTGTTTTCTCTAGCATTGACCACGTGGTGGACAATAAAATTGGTTTTAGCAAGTGCCATCTTGGTTACATCAAGGTTCCAAAAACTCTTGGAGGTGGAGTCCCACCCATCCTCCACGTGATGGGCATGCCAAATTCCCTGAGGCTGGGCAGGGAAGTGGAGACTCAAGCTCATGGTAACCCTGCCCCCCCACCCTAAACTGTAACTGTGGCCTTGCAATTCAAATGTGCCTTGCAACTTAAATGCTGGAAGGTGAATGTGTCTTTCTGTGAGCCTGCTAAGGCTATGTGACCAGCCCCGCCATCATTACGCCATGCCACATGTCTGTGTTCTGTTCGTGTCCTGTCTCCCATGTCCTTGACCTTCTCTGATCATAGCATCCCACTTCAGCTCCCCATTGGAGCTGAACTGGTTTCTCAAAATGTGTCTTCTCCATTTCCTCGCCGGATAATCTGTGAAAATTTTTCTTAGCCAGAAAAGTTTTTTGTTTCCTAACTGACCACATGGTTCTAAAATATGGGCAAAATAATATCATTTTGCCACTGGAATTCCAGAAAACTTACATGGCCAATTAAAAAAAAAATCTAAGCGTGCCCGAAAGCTTGTGCACAACTGTCTGTCTGTTTGTCTGTCTGTTGGTAAATTACTTGCCTTTTTGACTACTATTTTAACTTACTTTTAGTCTTGTGTTAAACTGATCTTTGCAGCCTGTGGGTGGAGTCACAGTGAACAGCCTGGAGGCAATCCTGACTCTTATCACCTGACTCCAAGCCAAAAGAAAAACAACTCAGGTTTTAAACCCAAACTGATTATGTTTGGGTGCAAGCAAATGTGTCTAAGAAAAACTCCAAAAGGTTCAAATATGCACCATGTGATATAAGTACAATGATGTAAAACAAGTGTTATTCTTCATGTCCATCTATGCTAAAAGTCAAGTGTACATCTGATCCTGACAATTCTTTGGTATAGACTAAGATTTTGCTTCTCCATTTTTCTCTCCTGTGCTCTCATAAACTCTTTAAGATCAAGGGACCAGAGTCATTTTGGAACGAGTGTGCAAATGTGGCTGCTAACCTCGATTTTCCTAACCCAGGATTAATACTTTGCTTTATAAGATGCAGGTGGACAAGTGTGGTAGCTGCATGGACTCTGTCGGTCTGTGGCTACAGGAAGTTGCCTCCACAGTCTGCTCCCAAACTGCCTGGTTTCACTACTAGTGATTCCTTATTTTCTCTCTCTTACTTGGAAAACCGCTCAGGGAATCTAGCAGTCCTGTGAAGATTTTGACAGGCCCACAGTGCTCCTTCCCTGGCTCCCCCACTCCCTCTCCCCCAGATTAGAGTTGGGCTTATAGCAGGCCTAGCATTGGTGTCTTCCCCCACCATGTTTCAGAAACTGTCCTGGCTGCTGCAGAGAGCAGACTTGGTTGGCCTTTGGTCTGTGTGGATTTTGTGAAGTTGGTTAAAGGCCCAAGCCTTCTAAAATCTTTTTAAGTTGTCACCCTGCTTAAACCAATAGGGCACCAGCCTACAAAAGCCAGAGTACTCAGAGTAAGCAACCAGGGAATACTGGGAGATTTCAAATGTCTTTAACCAGTCTGGGTAGAAATTTGCAGGCAACCCAGCAGGAGGTGTGACAATCTATCCAGTAGACTCTGAGAGATGCCACTACAGCCTTGCCCAGATCCAACCCATCTCTCCTGCCTGCCTCCATCACACATGACTAACAAAGCCTGCTGATTCGGGATGGAAGACACAGCCACTTCGGATCCACTGAAGCTGAGACTTTTACATTGTCCTGACCCTTTGCCCTCTTGATTGTTATTCATTTGTATTCTCTTCCACCTACCAGTAAGGTTAAATGATATGATTTGATTTGATGGCATATGGACCTCATTCAGTCTGCTGTTCTCTAATATTACAGCAGAACTCTGGCAAGTATTTGTTGGTCAATTCTCAACAAGCTCTACTCCTATTGTTCTCCTGTTGCTCTAATTGGAAATAAAAAGGGCTTTTATGGCTAAGACTCCTTGGATTGCAGTTCGAAGCCAGCCCAGGCAGGAAAAAATATATATCCCTCTAAAACTCCATCTCCCAACTAACCAGCAAAGAGCCAGACTGGAAGCTTGGCTCAAGAGAACCAGCCAAACTGAACACCTCGGGGGGGGGGGGGGGAGGGAAAGGGGGAGGAGGGAGGGGGGTATGAGGGACAGGGTAACAAACAGTACAAGAAATGTATCCAATGCCTAACATATGAAACTGTAACCTCTCTGTATATCAGTTTGATAATAAAAATTTGAAAAAATAAAAAAAAAATTTAAAAAAAGAGAACCAGCCAAATGCTGAAAGCGCACCATGGCTCAAGTGGTAGAGCACTAGCCTCAAGCAGAAGTGCTCAGGGACAGTGCCCAGGCCTTGAGTTCAAACCCTGTGAATGCCAACTGGGACAAGCTATCCAAGCAATGAGCACCTAGACCTTCAGGATGAGGTCAATCCTGACAACCAGGAACCATGGAGAGGAGTAAGAGGAGATGAAGTCTCATCTTAAATGGAGTCAATTTTAACTTGCCCTTTCAAAATTAATCAGAGCCGGGAGATCAAGAAGAATAGTTGTTTACCCACCTAATATCCATACCTATCCATTTTCCATCTGGACAGAAACTTGCATTCTTGCCTTTGTTATTTGCTATATATATATATATATATATATATATATATATATATATATATATATATATATATATATATGCCTCTGACTGGTTACTCCCAACCAGCCCACTATCCCTAAACAGTTCCTTCCTGCCCCCAGTCCAGTTATTCCTCCTTCCTTGTAATGGGCCACAATTGGGTTTATGTTCCAAATGGAACTTTTCTGGCTTGTGTCCAGGGTCTGTTCTCCCATGTTTTTCATGTTAACTGGTCCTGTGAACTTGTCAGCCTTTTGCCTGACCTTTTCAAGTCTCTTTTAACAGAATAACATCCCTCATTCAGGATGCTACCTGGGAACTTGCAATTCAAGGCCATCCTCTTACAACACTGCTGTGCCCAGTGCAGATCTGGACCCTGAAGACCCCAGCCCCAGTGACTCCTTGATGTGCCCAAGCTGCAGGAGGTAGCCAGAGGAGACCATGACACCCATTGGTCCTGATAACCATTTTTGTGGAAATGATGAGGACTTTTACCAACCAAACTGGATGGTACCAGGCCAAATAACAAATCAGGGACCCCTGACTACTTTGCCCCTTTTCAGCAGTAAGTATACTCCCGGCTTGGTACCCCTCCTCTTTTATTAATAAACAACAAATGGGGTAATTTTAGCATTTTCCTAGCCTCAGGTCCTCAGCTCCTCCCACTAGCCCCCAGATCCACCCATACCTAATGAGCCACTCCTACTCACTGCCTAACTCCTTCCACTTTACCCTCAGAGAGAGAAGCTGCCACCTGGATAAGGTGCAGATGCCATGTAGCTCCCTCTCCCGTAGGAACTATGGCCCCACTAATAAACCTCCTTATGAACCTTCTTCTCCTGTCTGTGATTATCTCTGCATGGTCCTCTTTGATGGCTGGGACCTTTGCTTTCAAGGAGGATAGGAGGCAGGACCTCTACTGTGGGGATTTGTTCCTGGCAAATGTTATATTTACAGGAGCCCCAAATGTAAATTAAGTTGAAGGCATTTTGGTATTTTTCCAGAGATTGTAAAAATGCCAGTACTTGCTGTACATTCCCAGTGCCTAGCATCATTTAGACATGGTATGTTCCAGCATTCTGGTTGAGTATAATACTGGAGACTTCCCTAATATAAGCTCTGGGAGTTGAGCTATTGGGGAAGAAGCACAAGTGTTAATGAAAATATTCTTTAGCATAAAAAAAAACATGGAATAACCCTTGAACAGGTTTTTTTGTGAGGGCTATTGTGCTATTAATATAGATACTATGAAAGCTTTCATTTCTGCTGATTTCTTGCCTGAACAAAATAGTGCTCGGTGGTGGTGGCTCATGTGATCCAAGCTACTCAGGAGGCCGAGTTCTGATGATCATGGTTTGAAGACAGCCCAGGCAGGAAATTTCATGACACTCTTATCTCCATTTAACCAGCAAAAAGCCAGAGGTGGAGCTATGGATCACATGGTAGAGCCTTCACCTTGAGTGAAAAAGCTAATGGTCAGTGCCTAGGCATTGAGTTCAAGCCACAGTACTGGAAAATGGAATAAAATAATAAATAAAATAAAATCAAGCATGGCTTGCAGTATTACTTCTTTTTGTTGCTTTGAAATGGATCACTTCTCTTGTAGAATCATCATGTTGGCTAGCCATAAAGTCTGATAAATGGAACTCAGGCCCCCTGCAAGTGCTCAGGTGGTATGTATTGCTGGGTCTTTGTGTGTCCATACCAGCATTGCTGGCTTGTCAGCTGTTTTCCTCAGGGTGGTAGCTCATAGTGTTTGCCATCTCATCCTTGTTGACATTCACATGATTGAGTTAAGTGATTGTGTGGGGATGTAACTTGCATCATGCTGTGTTTTTCAAAACTTTTCTAATGTGCATTTTAAAAATTTTAACTCCAGAGGAAAGTCTAGCAGCCCCCAGCACAAGTTGACTTAGATGTCTGTGCCAAGAACAAAGGACACATTAGATTTATAAAGGATTTGTGGTTCAAAAATCCTTGACTGCAGTGATAACTTGGCAGCTAGTAATGGGGTCAAGATCTGAGGATCACAGTTCAAAGCCAGCCTGGGCAGCATAATCTCTGAGACTCTTTCTAAAATTAATCCACAAAAGTCTGGAAATGGAGGTGTCTCTCAAGCGATTGTCAGTCTTAAGTGAGAAAGCCAAGCCAGAAGTTCTAGCTCCAGTGATGGCACAGAAAAAGCAAAACAAAACAAAAAAAACACTCTTGATTGATTTGTCTCCAGTTTTTTTTTTAAGAAGGCTTTTTGTATAAGACTCATGAAAAGCACAAAAATTAAAAGATAGACCCCATTATTGCTCACCTCCATTATGCCTACACACATCCAGTTCCTTGACAAATTGACTATTGATCAGAATTGTAAAATAAGGGTAATGAGAATTAGTTTGGGGCTCCGGCCTCTTTCTGCCATTCTTAGTCCTGAGTAATCTTCAGTGTATTGTACAAAATGGCGACTTTCACAATTTTTAGGAAATTGGGTTTGTTTGTGGCTTAACATATGCCTTACTAATGCTAGTTTTCCAATGATTCATGTGTAAAAATCAGCCACATTGCTTTACCTAACACAGTATAGTACTCTGTGTGATGGGGAAAAGCATTCAGTGGTGATTATGACAATAAAGATGCTGAAGGCAGCTGGAGGAATAAAGGGCAAGAACCAAATCATTTACTGGAATTGGATAAAATCTCATAATTCTGAAGACAAAGAAATACTGCAATGGAGTAATGGTAGGCTACTGGAGACAGGTTTAAAATCCACAATTTGCTGCCTCCCAGCTAATATTTGATTCCTGCCCAGCTTCCCTAAGGCCACCAACAGCACCTCATCACTGTAATTATCTTTGAAATTCTCTCTAACTTGCCGTGCACATGCTAGGGCAGTAGGCACTTCGGAGCTCTGTGATGCTCTCAATCCTGGCTTATTCAGAGCTTGTTAATGGGGTCATCCTTTTTTTTTTTTTTTTAATTGGTCAGCTGTCAAAAACTTGGAAAATACTGAATCATTTCCCTGAGCAAAATTGGTAACTCTGCTTCAGACTTGAGTTTACAGTGGGAATGAGACAGAGGCTGTTCGACTGCAAAGAGTGGGGGCTGGGACAAGTGAAAGGCCTCAATCTGCTCACAGCTCTTCATCTCATCAGGGTGATTCACCTGTCACTGTCCATATGGTGCCGGAGGCAAAGGGTTAGTGCTGCTGATGTGACATGCCCTACAGCTGCCGCTACAGCAATTACCTGGGGGTCACATTGTATTTACAGGTTTGGGGATGGATGAATGGAGGAGAATGTGGACCCACATCAAGTTTTGTGCTCCTGCTTGATGAATCCAGAAATAAAAGTAAAACCACAATAGTAATTTCGATCTGAGCTATTACACTCTTCCATCTATGCAGACTTGAATTTGTCTTGCTGTTTCTCTAGTTCATGTTCCATATAAGTACTTCATGTGATTATTCTACCCACAAGTCTTACTTTCCTCTGACTGAGGCACCCTTCAATTAAGCATTAGCAGACACAAGGAGAGGGAAAGGAAGGTATTGTAAATGGAATACAATGAAAACCACAGGGGAAGTGAATTAAAGGTGACTAAAAAAAATGAACTCAAATAGGATAAAAGCAAGAATGACAAAACAGAAGCAAAATAGGGGTAACACAAAAAGAAATGTGAAGAACAGGATGATAGAAGCAAAGCCTACAGAAGGGGTTAATATAGGACAAAAAAGAAAGGAAGCCAGAAGATTACATTGTCTTAGACTAGGAGACCCAGCAACTTTATTCCTACCTGTCCACCAAAATGAGATTTGAAGATTTAGATTCGAAGCCAGTGGGCCCCAAAAGTCCTGATTCTCTTATCTCCAGTTAACCACAGATAGCAAGAGGGAGATACGGCTTCAGTGATAGTGTGGGAGGCCCTAAGTTCAAGCCTCATTGTCAGCACAAAAAGAAGCCATAAGAAAAAAGAACCCGTTGACACATTCTCAGGATGAGCTTTCCATGAAATGAATCTAGAAATAACCTGAATGATTAACAGCTGGTAAATGATTAGCAAAATGTGTTATCTTCATAGAATGGGATGCAACCCTAGAATAAGGTCAAGTCAAGTAGTCATATATGCAATAGCAGGTATAGATCTAGAAATCATTGAAAGTTGAGATGTAGCTCAAGTGGTAGCACTCAGCCATGAGTGGAGAAAGTCATGTGGCAGTGCAAAGCCCTGAGTTCATGCATACACACACACACACACACACACACACACACACACACACACAAAGAGAGACAGAAAGTAAAGAGATGAAATAAAATTGTGTTCTGCCATGGGAGAGTCTTGTAAACAGTTGAAGTGAAATAAGTCAAACAGAAAAGGACAAACATAATATGCTTTTATTTATATGAATTTATAAGGCAGAAAGTAGAATAAGGATGATTAGAGTCATAGGGAAGGACACACGGAAGTCAGAGTATATGCATGTGTTGTGACAGTGATCTGGAGATGAATATCTGTGATGGATGTGCAACATGGTGGACGTGCCTAATGCCACTAATATGTCCACCTCAAATGATCCAACTGGCACACACACCTGCTCACACACACACACAAACACACACTCAAAGAAAGCAATGCTGCTCATTTCATGAAGCCACTGGAAATTCTGGGGTCCATTGACTCTTCTGATGGAGGTCCTGCAGTGGAAATGAGTGCCGTCCTGTACTAGCTTCAGAGTCTGGGTGACTGCGCAGAGGCTTACACACTCATACGCTTCTGTCAAGTGCACAGATCTGCCTCAGCACTGTCTTGAGAATTATATCAGTGCTAAACATCCGAGCAGCTGCATATAGTCACATGCTAGCTTTAGAGAAAAATACATTACTCATTCCAATTTTTCTTCCTTTTTGTCTCACCTATAATAAAGCTTGACTAGTTTATATGAAATTGTACAAGTTATTAAAACAAGGAGCCATGAATATCTAGCAAAGGCAAGATTTCCTGTCCTTCATCACCTTCCCCCACAGCTGCCATTCCCTGCCATTACTTTGCTTTGAAAGATGAGGTTTTCTTGTAATAAAAATGAAATGTAACTCTCTTCGACTTGCTTTTTAAGATATGATTTCTGGCTTATGACTAAAGAGGCTGTTTATGGCCATAAAATAGTAGCAGCTTAGAAATGGTAAAGGGGGGTGGCGGTGTTTTTCTGCAGTGTTTGATTATGGTCCGTTTGGTAAGTGCTGACCGGCACGAGCTATTACCTCTGAGCGCACAGATGCAGAGAGAGCTTCCACCAAAATTGCCAGAGCAGCAGGATCTAATGCTTCTGAGGATAGTAGAGCATTAAATACTTCAAATTTGCTATTAATTTTTATGATTGTGGCTTTTAGTTTCTTTTATCCTTGCATTTCTCTTTTATTGTTTTATTCTTATTCCTGGGTAGGAATCTTTGAAATGAAGTTTCAGGAGCCCAACACCTTTGAATCTTTTTCTCCTCTCTCTCTCTCTCTCTCTCTCTCTCTCTCTCTCTCTCTTTCTCTCTCTCTCTTTCTCTGTATGTGTGTGTCTGTCTCTCTTTTCTCTGTCTCTGTCTCTGTCTCTGTCTCTCTCTCTTTCTCTCTCTCTCCTCTCTAGCTCATTCCTTCCATTTTCTATCTATCATACTCCAAAGCCAGATAACACTTTCCTGCTGAGAAAATTTGAAAGTCACCATGCAGCTCTTGGCAAATGAAGGCTGTCATCGTTTGGGGCTGAGAAAACCTAGTGCAGCTCACACAGATCTGGAGTTGATAGTGGTTAATTGACAGCTGGAAGGACTCAGCCTCCTGACAGAGTCAGAGGGAGGGTTAGCCCTGTGGGCTTCATTTGGGCAGAGATAAAACAGGTTTTCATTCGGTACTCATGGAGAGAGCATAATTAATCTTTTAGAAGTTTAAGGATGATCAAATTGTTATTCATTTTGCAAATGAGAAGAGAGAGCTTCCATTCCTGCCAACAAAGTGCCAGTTCAGATTTCAAGGTCACTGGTGGTCTTTTTGAGGGAAAGGAAAGCAGCAATATGCACACATACATATACACATTCACACACATGCACACATGTGCCTACATGTTCCTATTTGTGTGCATCAGCACATGAAGCCTAAGAAATACCACCACAAAAATATTCAGGGATAAAAAGGAACAAAACAGCTTCTCTGTCGTGCTCTGATGGGCTTTCCACATACTTACCTGGACCTGTTGGATAACATGGGGCTGCTCTTGTCAGAGAAAGCAGAGTCTACGTGCCTAGCCGGTTGCTGGTTTTGATGTTTTCTTGAGGACAAAAGGAAGATTGTTTTTTTTTTCTTCAAAAGATCTAAGAATATTTTAAAGATAGCATCTTTAACATTACTACCACATGAGAATTCTGTGGTGTGAATAATAAATGCTAGTGCTTAAAAAACTTTAAAAAAAATAATTTTGCCAAGTCTTAGCATGAAAGGAAGTGGTTTCTGCCAGACACGCATTCTTTGACGATGACTGTGCTTGTTATAAAAATGACCTTCCTGTGCAGCTATGTGTTTTGCCACATTACAAACAACACTTCATCTGTTTTAGGAAAGAGGGACTCTCTCTCTGTTTTCCTGAAAAAAAGTATATGAAGCTGGGTGCCTGTAATTATGTGAAGCTCATGCCTGTAATCCTAGCTACTCGGGAGGCTGAGATCTAAGGATTGCAGGAAGGTAGAAGAAACTTATCTCTAGTCACCTTGCAAAAGACCAGAAATGGGGCTGCATGGCAAGTGGTAGAGCACTAGGCTTGAGTGGGAAAAGCCAACTGGGATCATAAAACCGCAAGTTCAAGCCCTAGTATCAGCATACACACAAACTTTTTTTTTTTTTTAATTTTAAACGTGGAGAACAACTTGCAACAGTAGTACAAAGCAACTCCTGCATGCATATCACTTAGATTCAACAGGTTTACATGTTTTGTCAGAATTGCTTCAATATTTTATTTCTCTATCACTCTATGCACACACACATCCATCCTGTCAGTATTCTGCTACTTATAGAATATGGGATACATGTATGAACATATGTAAATCTATACTTTCCTCTATGTAAAATGATTATGTATTTTTTCTGAGCCATGTTGGAGTAAAATATAAATACATTTCCTTTCAGTTCTTAAATATTTCAATGTGTATGTTCTAAGAATTTGGATGTTCACTCATATAACAGTGGTACAATAATGACAAAAATGAGGAAGTTGAAATTAATGCAATCTATCATCTCCTCTGTCCACCTTGTTTTAGATTTTTGCCAGTGGCCCACTAATGCCCTCTATAGTAAGTTTTCCTCTAGAAAATGCTCTTTAGCATTTGTTATTGTTTTCTTTTTGGCAGCCATTCTGACTGCAGTGAAATAAAAAATCTCAAAGTTGTTTTAATTTGTTGGCCCTTTCATTGTGTGGATAAGAAAGCTGAACATTTCTTTATGTATTTATTGGCCACAAAATCAGTGCCCTTTATAGTAATTTTTCCCTGTATCCCCTTGCATTGTGTTCAGTTTGTATGACTTCTGAAACTGAAGGCTAGGAATATTGACCTTAATCTTTGCTATCACATTGTTTTCAAGAGTCCAGGTCTTATACTTTACACAATATTTCTTGGTTTTGGTTTATTAATATTTCATTATAATTGACTCGGCATATACTTTTTCTGTCCAGGAATATGAAACAAGTACCACCCATGTTTTTAAATTTATGTTATGCCAGGAGGCACGAAATTTCTTCATTCTAGTCTACCTGATGCTGTTAGAAAGGTAATACCTACTAGAGTTCTCCACTATTTTTATTTAATAAGCAATTTGTGGGTGGAGTCTCCTTTTCATTAGCTTTAAGATCAGCTTGCTGAACAAGCTATTAGAAAACTGTTCTAGGGGAACAATTGGGGATGCAAATTTCAACATCCCTCCCTTTCTCCTTCACTTTCCCTTCTTCCCTATCTTCCCTATCTTCCCTTTCTTTCTTCCTTTCAGAATGCTAGAGATTGAACCCAGCACCTCACAAATGTTAAACAAATGTTCTACCACTGAGCTATAATCCCATACCCAAGACTTCTTAAAGAATTTATCTTTTCTATACTGAGTGCCAGACAGTCCTATGTAGAATCAAGTAGAGCCTTTTCTTTCTGCCTTCTAGAGATGATCAGTTTATTTTTAAATTTACTAATATATATTACTTGTACAAAGAAGTTCCATTGTGACATTTTCACACACATCTAATGTCCTTTCAACAAATTTACCTGCTGTATTTATTATTTTACAATTTCAATGAATTGATTATTCCATTTTCATGTATTCATAGAAAGCACTTTGATCATATCTACCCTTTTTGGTCCCTCCTTCCCCTTTCCTTTTCTCTCCTTTTTTCTCACCTTGACATCCCCAAGAAGCACACTTTTAATATTCCAGTCATTCTCCCCTTTAGGTCTAGATTCTGCATATGAGAGAAAATTGTGATATTTGCCTTTCTGAGTCTGGTTTATTTCACTTAATACTCTTCAGTTCCATTCATTTACCAGAAAATGACATAATTTCATCCTTCTTTTATGGGGTTAATAAAACTCCACTTTATTTTATAACATTTTTAATCCACTCTCTGTATAATAAGTACCTTGGCCAATTCCATAGTTTGGCTATCATGAATAGTGCTGTTATAAATATGGTTGTGTAGGCATCTCTATTGTATGTTGACTTATATTTCTTCAAATACAGGTTTAGGAGGAGTAGTATAGCAAGATGATATGGTTTTCCATTTTCATGGTGGCTGTATTGGTCAACATTTTCACCAATAGTGTACAGAAAGTTCCCTGCATGCTCTACAGCATTGGTTATTGTTTATTTTCTTCATGGTAGCCATTCTGACTGGGGTGAGATAAAAATCTCAGTGCTATTTTGATATGTACTTCCTTTATGACAAAGAGCACTGAACAACCTCTTCATGTATTTATTAGCTCCAAAGTCAAAGTTTACTTAGTCATTGACAAAATACTCAAAAAATGATTTTGTGACAGGTATGTAAAGGAATGTGAGAAGAAAACAGGAACAAAATATGAATGCAGCAAATATAGAACTAGGTTTAATGATGATAGTTTGCAAAGTCTTTCCAAATAAATCAGCTGGGTAGGCTTTCTCCTTCAGCCTGTCCGGGTTTGAAGTCATTAGTTCTTTCCCAGAGTGATTTCTACTTCCTTCAATTTTAGTGAGAATGTTTTATTTTCCTGCAGGTAACATACTTAATTACACAGACAAAATTTGTTCTTGGTTTCCTTAAATTTTCTTACTCATGTTCATTGTAGAGAACATTTTAATAAGTATGATTTTGAAGATATTAGAAGATGAACACTTCTAATGATACCAGCTTCTGCATACTTGCGAAAGGAGGACCTGCCCAAAGGTCTGATTTGTACATAAATGAATCCAGTGTTCAGAAGCAGCAGTCTTCCTGGCATTGAGCCCCAAGAGAAGTTTCTCCAACACAGAGAAGACATTTTGAAATGAAGTAAATAAATTTCCCTGACTATGTTCTTACAGAAAAGCAGCAAGTGAATTATAAGTTGTTTATTATAAGTCTCTCAATGTGACTGGTTGTCTAACACTGGGGAATGAAAGAAGTCTGCCAAAAAAGAGACAGTGCTCTCTGATAGTCTTGTTTATTCCAAGGTTAATTTGTAAAATATCTGATGTGCTATTTCCAAATGTACTTTTAATCTCACTCAGCCATGTTCTTAATTGTGTCCCATAGCAGAGACAAAACTTCCCACTGACTACAGTGAAGGTTGAGTGAGGTAAACACATGGGAACCCCACAGGACCGAACCAGTGCTGAAAGAAAAGCTAAACAAACAGAAGATATTCTTTTGTTTTCCTGGGGAAAAATAGGAAGAAAAGAAGGAAGGAGGGAGGAAGGGAAGGAAGGAGGGAGAGAGGGAGAGCTGGAGGGAGGGAGGGAGGAAGGAATGAAGGAAGGAAGGAAAGAAGGAAGGAAGGAAGGAAAGAAAGAAGGAAGGGAGAAGGAAGAAAGAAAGAAAGAAGGAAGGAAGGAAGGAGGGAGGGGGGGAGGGAGGAACAATTAAAGCCCCAAATAGAATATGTCCAAAATAATTTAACTGGAAAAATTATAAGCAGTTTTGCCAACCCATGACCTTTGACAATCATGTAGAATATCTCTAGCTTTGTATATGTTTCTTTTTGTGTATATAATTGTCTTTCTAATAAATTGGGTAAAGAAGGATATGAAATATAGATCACTTAGTGAATTTGTTATTTAGGGTTGTTAGCTAGAACTCAGTCATTGCCTTTGCTAGAGAAACATATTTTTTCAGTTTTTGCCAATGTAGTATCTGGGAACTTGGTAGAAATGCAAATACTCAACTCTACACACTCCATACTCTGAGAAGGAAGTCCAACAATGATTTAGTACTCTAAGAAAGAAACCCAGCTATCTCTGTGTCAGGAATCTGTCAGCCAGTGGCACTGAAGCTTCCTAAGCTCTATGTCATAACAAAATGGCAGGGACGAATCACCTGCTGAAGGCCTCTCCATAGAAATAGCAAAAACCCCATGTTCTTGTACAAGTATGCTTACTCTTTCTTTTGGGGGAAAGAATAAACAAAAGTATTCCATTTACTTGGTTATATTATTAAAGTATTGGACAAAACAGGATCAAGCTATATATACCCTTAAATTATCCCAATGGATTTGTCAATATTGAACCTTCTGACTATCTGATATCAGGCTAGCCTATCACTGTTTTCTCTCCATGGAGTTAAAGACTAAGGAAGATCAATAAAAGCTGCACATGAATCTATGAAATTAGCCTCAGTCTCCATTAAGCCAGCAGCAGCATTCAACCAATTTTGTTTTGTCTGATTTATAAAGCTGAGGATGCTGAGATGAGTGCAGAGGTAAACTACAGTAGGATTATACATACTTCCTGGTGCTTGGGCTGAGGCTGAGCACCTTTCCCTTCGAATAAACAAAGCCTAGAAACATTACCATGATTAATGAGTGTGAATATTAGAGGAAGATTCTTGAATACTATCTCATTTGCATGTTTATTAATTGGGTTTCTCTGAGACCTTTGGTCGTTTGTGAAGAATAATAAGGTCTTAGTAGCATGCCTATAACTAGCACCACTCTATGGAACTGTACTAATGCATGAAGCAATATTACAGGGAAAACGGAGTTTGGGCAGTAATATTAATAGTCTACTTGGGGTGAAGCCAACTTATTTATTTATTTATTTTTGTCTGTAGGGTTTTCATTCTTGGCCTACATACTCAGGCAGCAAAGTAATGAAGAATTCCGATTTATAGCTGGGAACAGAGTGGAATACACTTGTAGTCTCAGCACTTGGGAGGCTGAGGCATGCGTCTGAGCCCAATCTGAGTAACAAGTGAGACTTGTCATAACCAAGCAGAATCCAGATTCCTGTAGTAAAGACCATAAATACTTTTCCCTAATACAGTAAGTATTTTAGAAGATAAAGCTAATTGAATAGAAAAAGAAAAAAGAAAAGAAAAGCAAAATATGATTAGTAGTTTTGATTTTCATATGGCCACATGGTTCAGTCACCCTGGAAAGGAATGGATGGGCCTTGCTGCTAGCCTGAATATTGCTTATGTCAGATGCTTGGAGCCAATGTGGAAACTCAGAGGCCATGACGGTGGGGACTTGGGTGGCTCATCAGGTTTTTCTTTCTTCTTTCCTCCTCTTCCTCCTCCCTCTTTCTCTTCTTCATTCCTCTTTTATTCTTTTTGGTGGTAGTGGTAGTAACTGGGTAGTAACTCAGGACCTTGGCTTGCTCGGCAGGACTCTGCCACATCATCCACATTCTCATGTCTATATTGCTTTTGTTATTTTTTCATCACATGTTTGCTTGCTGTTTGTTTGCTTTAGGGCTATTCCTGGTGTCTGAACTTGGATCCTGGGTACTATCCCTTGCTTTTTTTTTTTTTTTTTTCACTCAAAGCTGACACTCTATTACTTGATCCACAGCTCCATTTTAGGCCTTTTGGTGGTTAGTTGGAGATAAGAGTCATATGCATATTTCCTGACTGCTGTGGCTTCAAATAGTGATCCTTATATCTCAGCCTCCTGAATAGCTAAGAGCACAGATGTGAGCTACCATCACCTGACGATCACATTCAAAAGGCACATCATTTTTTATTCAAGTTGGAAGCCAGCCTGGGCTATATAGCGAGTTAGAGGCCAGCCAAGACAACAAAATGAAGCCTCTTTGGTCTCAGAAAACAAAATAAAAGGAAGAACAAAGGACTTTAATCACAATCTCATGCATTTCAAGGAGAAATAGAGAACTAAATTTAACTGCTTTACAGTTTAGGCTAAATATTCGGTAGTGAATTTTAGGGGAATACCATTAATTGTAAGTTTGACTCATTTAGTTAAATGTCATATCCATTTCAGAAAAGAAGAGTAAATGCATTGGTATCTTCAAGCTTACAGCAGGCTTTTAGATTTTCTGTGTTAAAAACTTACTTAGTTTTTACAATATGAAAATTATAGACAGAATGACATTTAAACCTTTGCTTTTCATAGCATTTCACACTTACACCATTTTAAAAGACAGCTATTAACATTTACAAAAATCTTTCAGAAACCAAATGTTCTAACATGCAGAATTCCAATTATACTGTGTACGAGGGTTATCAACCATTCTTCTACAAGAATACTTTGAAGTGGCTGGTATTAAACCAAGAGCTAAAATGTCAGTTGCACATAGACAATAAATTAGGGTTTATAAAATCTTGTAAGATTTATTTAATATTACAATTTTGACCTTTAGGCTGTCTTTGCCATAGCTTACTTAAGTCTCTCTCACACACCCTCTTTTCTTCCTCTTTTCTCCTTTCTCTCTCTTTTCTTCCTCTCTCTCCCTTTCTGTTTTCCTCCTCTCTTACTCTTTCCCCCTCTCTGTTTTCTTCTCTCTCTCATCTTATTTGAATGCTTAACATAGAATGATCTGAAGGCTTTACAAAGTTATGTGACTTCTAGCCAAGTGCCTGTCTTGTCATGGAGTCCTGTGGGGCATTACCCACTTCCCTGCAGAGCACATGATTGAGTCACCTGAAGCATTTGAGCCCTTGATGGTCATTCCTGAAATAGGAGTTCTGCTTACCTCCAGGAAGTACATCCATGGAGACAAATGATGTAGATCAATCACAGACTATGATGATGTAGCTCCACATTTCCTATGATTGCAATTTGGAAGAGGTTTACTAAAGGAAAGCAGAAAAATGTATCAAACAAATGTTTAATTATTCCACTGGAGAGAAAGGAGAAGGAAATTTTCTTTAAAGAATGAACTCCAAGACAGGTACCATCCCTTCCATGAAGAGGGACATGAACTATTTGGGAGGTTACTACAAACAAACTGTATTCATTACTGGGCACTGCTCCCAGAAATGTGGGGGGAAGGAAGAAATATGTGAATTGAGAGGTGAACAGTTGATTTTGTTGGTCTTCTTTAGCTGCTGGCAATATTGAAGACTGCCTTTTCTCTTCCACATGCTGGAAAGTAAGAAATCTATGTAAGAAATCTATGTAAGTCTGTTGATCCTCTTTGCAAAATATTTCTTTTTTTTTTTAAACCAACATTCTGAAATTACACATGACCTGAAGCAAGGTCATATACTTGAGTGTGTATAGAAGTCATTTTGTCACCTGCTTTTGAAAGCAGCTTTGTGCTAGGAGCCAAGAACAACAAGCAGAATCGAATAGTGAGGAATTGCTTAAGTAAGTGCTTCTCTTCAGCCAACTTCCAAGTCAGAAGCCTGTAAATAACTTGCAAATAACTTGCAGCTGACGCATTAATGACACTCCTCATTTGTGGCATATACTTTTTTCTATATTTTTGTTAAACAACATATTGTGTGAGCACATTTTTGAATGTTAGTTTCTAAGATAACTCTGTGCAAAAAAATACATCAGTATTCATGAATCCAAAGAAGTATAGCTTGTTCTGTGAGACTACATTATTTTATGAGTGTGGTACAAATCAATTCTCTATTTGCATGAAACAGCTATGGCACTAAATGATTCCTTGCTTTCGGCTGATGGCCCACTTATTTTAAGCAGTATTCCATATAACAAAATTCTAATGTAACTACAGAATTGGGTCACTTCCTTGGAGTGCCCTGAAAGGTACTTGGCAGGTAACCATAAGCTTGGCACTATAAACACAACCAGCCATCCGTCTGTTCATACTCACTGAGATTACTCACATTCTATGGGATATGCAATGATATGAATTCTTTATACATTTCTTTGGATCTCCTGTGCTCACAGACTGGGCAACAAATGTGTCATGTATGAATGAAGAGCTATGTGAAAGCAGTGTATGGTACGTTGCAGTAGCAGCTGAAAGAGATCAGATATGCCACCTTAAAATACATCTCTTTAGCATAAAGGTTCTTTTGAACTGAAAGTAATGAAGAAATGTAAGTAACAGCAAATCTAAGACAGCTTGATGTCCTCCTACATTCTGCCTAAAAGCATGACATAAATTTCCCTTTTGTAAAGAAAATCAACATTTCTACAGAAAGTTTTCATTTCTAAAGATGTACTTGTGTCCCATGATAGGAAAAGAAGGACTTGGGAGATAATGCTGCCGGGAGAACATGAGCCCACATAGAATTTGAGCCCATATAACATACTTTACTCAATAATTCTGTGTGTGTGTGCGCACGCATGCATGCATGTTTGTGTGTGTGTGAACCAGTACTGGAACTTGAACTCAATGCTTGGGTACTGTCCTGAGCTTTTGGGCACAATTCTGGTCCTTTACCATTTGAACCACAGCTCCATATCTAGTTTTTTAGTGGTTACTTGGAGATAAGAGTCTCATAAAATTCTATGCTTGGGTTGGCTTCAAAAATGAGATCCTCAAGTCTCAGCCTACTGAATGCCTAGCATTACCAGTGTGAACCACTGGTTCCCAGCTTCAATAGCTCTTATTGGCCACCCCCTTCTGAGTTAGCACCCACAGGAGCCTGACTCCTTTTCAGTGGTCCAAACTCCACATTTCACTGTCCATTGTTAAAGTGGTTTGTAAAGCACTGAGGTCTAACTGCTTCTTTGGGTTTTAAAATTTTTCTTCTCACTCCCCTCCCCCGCTCCCTCATTTCCTCCTTGAGTATATGAAATAAACCCTTTCTCCTGTTAATCTACCATTTGTCAATTTAATTCACATTCTTCAATCACTGAGTATAAAAGGCCAGAAGGAAAATATTTCCTCTTCTTCAGCTTCCTTAAAGGTAAATTCTTTCATGTTCTAGAGACTGAGTTCTATTGTCAAACATCAATCCGTAATAAATAGGAATGAGGGGCTGGGGATATAGCCTAGTGGCAAGAGCGCCTGCCTCGGATACACGAGGCCCTAGGTTCGATTCCCCAGCACCACATATACAGAAAAACGGCCAGAAGCCGCGCTGTGGCTCAAGAGGCGGAGTGCTAGCCTTGAGCGGGAAGAAGCCAGGGACAGTGCTCAGGCCCTGAGTTCAAGGCCCAGGACTGGCCAAAAAAAACAAACAAACAAACAATAAATAGGAATGACAATTATTTATTGCATATTGAAACTAGGCTTAGCAGCAATTTACAATAAGAAGAAATGATGAGAAAAGTTTTCCAGAAGAATCAGTAAAATAATGAATTTTATATAGATAAAAGATGAACATGTTAAGTATTGTATTTAATTCACTAATGAGGAAGCTGATATAGTTCAACCAGTTCAAATGAATTTCTTTTCTTTCTTTCTTTCTTTCTTTCTTTCTTTCTTTCTTTCTTTCTTTCCTTCCTTCCTTCCTTCCTTCCTCCCTCCCTCCCCCTTCCTTCCTTCCTTTTTCCCTTCCTCCTTCCTTCCCCCTCCTTCTCCCTTATTTCTTTCTTTTCCTTCCTTCCTTCCTTCCTTCCTTCCTTCCTTCCTTCCTTCCTTCCTTCCTTCCTTCCTTCCTTCCTTCCTTCCTTCCTTTCTTCCTTTCTTTCTTTCGTTTTCTTTTTACTACTTTTATTAGTATGCACTAATAGTACAAGGAGATTTCATTTATTATGATAACCCATAGATGCATAGAGAATACTTTGAACAAGTTCACCCGCTTTGTTATATTCCCTTTTTTATGCCAAGTCACGAAACGACCACCAAGAAGGCCACCGAGGCTCAGACATTCCGAAATGCAAAAGCAAGGCTTTATTCAGGCGAGCTGCAACTCGGGCCTCGTCCAACCCACCGACACAGCGGAGCTTAGGAGGAAACCCCGAGCTGCGATGGCACAGGGCTTATAAAGGCAAAAAAAAACAAAGTTACAGCCATCAGGTGTTCAAGCAAGCAAGATTAGGACACAGGTACAAATCTGATTGGCTCAGGGCTCAAGGCACTCTGGGGGCAGTTAGAGTTAAGCATTCCCAGTGGTTAGAGTTCTCGACCTGCTGGGCCCTAATAAGCTTGTCCTGGGTTTGCTCACAGGGCCTGCTTATCTCAGGTTCACGTGGTAAAGTGGGGTTCACGTGGTAAAGTGGGGCCTGACTTCAAAGTCTGGCTCTTCACCTTAATCTTGCTTCCTTTTATCTCCCTCCAGGGAGATATTTTTAAAGGTTACATTTATATATCAGAAATACTGAAATGGATGTGCAAATAGAAACAAAACTGGCTTTCTCGACAATGGGAAATAAACTACAAGGCAGAATTTTTATGTATATAGAGAGAAATGATTTTGTATTGCTAACAATTGTGTTCACCTTACAGAGTTGTAAAATAGCTCTGAGATAATGGAAGACTAGAATCATGCTGGAAAGATGTGTTCCACTCAATGTATTTTCTACCAAAGCATAATGTTTTCCTTACAAGACTCTAAGCTTGTATGGAAAGCCAGAAAAGGAATGAATGGGCCAATTTCTGTTTGTCTAGCATCTGAGAAGTTACAAATTTTCTAGTTCAGCTACATTCCTTCTTACCTACACAGGTAAAAAGGATTCGTATCTGTTCTCTCTCTTTTTTCAAATCCATCTGCTTCCAGTTCTCGCTACACATTATTTCCAGTTTCCTCTTCCTAGAGAACATTTGTGATTGTCACAGTTTCTTTAAAAATTATAAATGGCTTCCTGTTCCATAAATACAATGCTTGAAAAGTTGAACCTGGTTCACTAAAAATTACTTCTCTAAAAGTCAGAGTTACACTGAGTGCTGGTGGCTCACACCTGCAATCGTAACTACTCAAGAGGCTGAGATCCAAGGAATGCAGGTCGAAACCAGCACTGACACAAAAATCTGAGAAACTCTTATTCTCCATTTACCCTGAATTCAAGCCCCAGGACCCACACCAAAAAAGCCAAAGCTTTAAGTTACAAATTACAAAAAACTCTTGGTTTAAGCAAGAAAGAAAATTTAAAAATAAATGATATTGACCAGATTTGCCAGGAGGGCAGAAGAAATCACCTCTGCTTGTCCTAGAATTGGTTCTCGGAATCATTGCATGGAACTGGTTGGCTGAGTTCATAACTGTTTCCACCATTGCTTCATAGCAGAGGCAGCTTTCTCCCAGAGGGAGTGACATGGGCACTGTCTTCTGCTGTAGGCATGGCCCTCAGTTCTTCAAAAGGCACCAGTTTCACAGTAGATCTCAGTTTCTGTCTTTTCTTCTTATATTACAGGCACCCTATTAAAAATTAGAATGGGGATGGAGGGCTGAGCTGGGAGGATTTGCATCTGATTCAGGTTCTTCTTAGTTCCCATGATCAGATGATGCTCTCCGGTAAGGAGGTTGGGAACACAGTTGGCAGACTGGCCATCTTTTTTTTTTTTTTTTTTTTTTTGGCCAGTCCTGGGGCTTGGACTCAGGGCCTGAGCACTGTCCTTGGCTTCTTTTTGCTCAAGGCTAGCACTCTGCCACTTGAGCCACAGCACCACTTCTGGCCATTTTCTGTATATGTGGTGCTGGGGAATCGAACCCAGGGCTTCATGTATACGAGCACTCTTGCCACTAGGCCATATCCCCAGCCCTGCTCAAAAGTTTTGACTACAAAGTTAGAAAGCTTTCATTTCAAGGAATATTTAAAGGAATTATTAAAAATAAGAGGAGTTATTTGTTAACAAGAAGTAAGAGCACTGAAATACAGTTTAGTAGAGGTGAGTTCCTATCTTGCTCTGTCCAGCTTCATTTCCTGAGAACAAGTCCACCACTGCAATTTAACAATTGGTTCTCAATTTAACACTGGGAACTTGATGACAGCTATATGCTAAGTACTATGCTGGGTAATAAAAATAGAGGAATAAGCAACATTTCAATGAGTTTTTGGCCTATACAAGGAGCATGTATAACATGTATAAGTAAGTAGATAATTACATACTTTTTCTAGTGGAGTGGTAGATTTGTTTTGAGAAGGCACAGTCCTCTCTTCTTTACATGGTCTCCATCTAGACCATAGAAGAACAGATGAGGAGTTCCAGCTTGCTCCCCCTTCTTCTCGTCACCCCAGAGGCAGGCTGCATCTGCTTTTCTGCTTAATTTGATTATTAAGAGCCTGCTATTAATATGTCTGCTGTCTATGTTTATGGATCTTAGGTAATCTTACCTTTTGACATTGCCAATAGCATCTGTGAAATCCAAAGACTTCAATCTGATTTTTTACTTGTGACTCTCTGAACTGATCACTTTCCTAGTTAAAAGCCTTTTATTTTGGTGTGTGTGTGTGTGTGTGTGTGTGTGTGTGTGTGTGTGTGTTTTACATTGGATTAAACCTAGGATTAACCCAGGCTTCAGCCACCATTGCCTCCATCTCCTCTTTTTCCTCCTCCTCCTCTCTCTCCTTTGCCTCTTCTTCCTTCTTTGATGGAGTTTCACTATCTTTCTGCCTGTGTTGTTCTTAAACACTACTTGCCTCTACTTCCTGAGTACTTGGTTTAAAATCCTCTTCCCTATTGAAGCCTCTTATGGATTCACTGCTTTCTTGCTCCTCAGCTTGTTCTCAGAGAAGCTACCTATACACCAGCCATACCCACGGTGCTCTAGGCTGGTTACCTATGGTGTGACACTGATGTTCCCTGACCTCTAACCCTCATGGGACACCATTCTTTTTGCTCACTTCTGGCCACATTTTGGTGAATTGCTTGCTTCTTGATCAAGTGATTCCATTTGCTGATCTCAGCTAAATTTTAGCAAATTTTTTTTTTTTTGGCCTATAAATTTTAAAAGGGATGTGCATTTGTGGCAATTCAGGTTTGTAAAGCATGGCTTGAGGATAATTCAAATATATTGCCTTGGCCAGCAACTGGATGCTGATCAGGAAATAGAAAAATTTCCACCACTTCTGAATTTTGTTGCCTGTGAGAAATCCAGAAAGCATCCATGAGCCGTTTAAGCTATGCTGGTGTGGAATTTGTGCTAAAAGACACAGGACATCACTGTGCTGTATTGGCCTTTGTGTCTATATCCCATGTGGACAGGGGCTCCTCAAATCATAGTACCCCCATTGTACCATGGAGAGGCTCAAAACTCTGTCAAGTGGCTTCCAACTCTGCAAACAGAGGTTACTTACATGCATAATTGAAAAAATAATCTTCTTACTAGTAAAGAAGTTGGCAGTCTACATTTCACAGGACAATTTGACCTACTTAATATTTTCAAACAATCTGCAGTGTCTCCACAACCCATAATTGGTCTGACTCTCTTCCAAGGTCTTGAGTGAATGGCAGTTCCTGGGCCCTGACCCAAAGATTTGCTGGCTTATTGGCTTTTTGAGCAGGTGAGGAGTGAAATGTGCTGGTGATGAACAACCGAATTGGAAAAGGCTCATTGTATTCCATTCTCTGAGACTGGATTACCTCCGAGGAAATCAAGGTGGGAAAAGGAAATAACTTCATAACTGCCAGTCCTTGAAACTATGCTATTTTATATAGCTTTAAATAAAGATATTACTTCTCAATTTTTTTTTTTTTTTGGCCAGTCCTGGGGCTTGGACTCAGGGCCTGAGCACTGTCCCTGGCTTCTTTTTGCTCAAGGCTAGCACTCTGCCACTTGAGTCACAGCACCACTTCTGGCCATTTTCTATATATGTGGTGCTGGGGAATTGAACCCAGGGCCTCATGTATACAGGGCAAGCACTCTTGCCACTAGGCCATATCCCCAGCCCTATTTCTCAATTTTCCAAGTGTCTTTGTAGTAAATATTTAGCATCTTTTACATATTCCCATGCTTAGAGAAAGTGTGCTAGTCCAAGTAGAAAATCTACTTATACAGTCCCACCTCAGACGCTACAAGGGACTTGTTCCAGAACCCAAATAGATACCAAATTCCAAAGATGTTTAAGGTGCTCTATAAAAAAATTGCAAAATATTGCATGCATGCTACACATGTGCTCCCATACATTTTGAAGCTATAGATTACTTAAAATAATATGTTTTAAATGCTATATAAGTAGATGTTCTGTGTACTATTTATGGAAGCAATACAAAAAAGTATAGGTTAGGTTCAGTAGAGACAATTACCCTTAAATATGTCCATAAGTGATAGAATCTAGAGATGGTAGAACCTGGGGCCCATCTGGGGGTGGAAGCTGAACCTGAAGAGGAAGAAGAAGGGAAAAGGCAGAAGTGGACATGAGAAGAAAGAAGCAGAACCAGACTAGCAGGATAGAAACTTGGAGCAAAAGTGGAGGCTGACAGCCCTCATCACCAGCCATAAAAGTGGAGGCCGATGGCCCTAACCAGCAGCCACAAAAGTGGAGGCATGGCACTGAATGTCACAGATGAGAATTGGACTTGACAAGATCAGTAAACTTTCCCCTGCACTTCCCCTCAACCTTCACCCTGACACTTTTGTCTGACCTTTGCCTAGCATAGCAGTTTTCTGCTTTCTTCCTGGTAGAATCTTATGTCTAAGGCTTGTTGACTTGCTTATCTGAATTGTTTTGTAATCCGAGTGAATCTTCAGCAGCAACACTACCTAGGACATGGAAAACTTTCAATAAATGTTTACTAAATCAGTCAATGAATTGGTGCTATATTAATAAATACTAGAAGCTGGAATGGCCTCTCAGTTCTGCTCCCTAAACTATTTTCCTGTCAGATCTTAGACATTTCTTCCAGTTACTAGGTGTTTATAAACACCTTCTTCCTTTCCTCTTTTTTTTTTTTTTTTTTTGACAGAGTCTGAATATGTATCCCCAACTGGTCTCTAAGATTCAACATCACACTTGCTTTTAAACTTCTCTTTTTGAGTGGCACTTTGGCTCAAGTTGTAGAGTGTTAGCCTTGAGCTGAAGGGCTCAGGGACAGTGCCCAGGCCCAGAGTTCAAGCCCTATGACAAACAAAAAAAAAGTACATATTTGAAACTTCCCTTTTTGGCACCTTCACCCAGCAACTCATTCATTGACAGACCCACAGTTTTGGTTAAGGATTCTTTCAACTCTGTTCTCATCCTCCATTACTCTTGCTTTCTCACGTTTGAGTCAGTCTCTTCAGGTTTGCAGACCATTCCTTTTGTCTCCCAAGGGCTTTGCTTCTTAGATTATCTATTCCACAGTATCTGTAATTTCCAGCATGACTCTTCTGCTATCGACTCTTCAATGTCCTTCTTTCCATTGTTTCATTCCTTGCTGAATTGTTCTACTGTCTTGCCATACATTTATGTGCAATCTTCTTAGCCCAGCCTTAATCTATGTTGGCCAGTATGACCAGAACACTCCATGGCTAAACCAGAGAGGCATCTTCCTATCCTTATCTTGACTCCCCTGTCTCACAAGACTGGGAAGCCCTAAGTTTTCAGCACCGGTTTTTCCTTTGGGCTCTTACTACTCTTCTGTCTCTTCAAATTACTGTCTTGGTTCCCATCTTTCTTCTTCCAACTGAGTACTAGTTAGTGTTGTTTCTCTGTCCACTTCGTCTCCTTCCATAAGACATAAACTTACAGGTAAAGTCCTCCTCCACTGAAACACACTCATACCCTCTCGGGTCAGTCCAAATGCTCGCACACATTCATGTGCTCTTCCAGAATGCCATGCCACATGCACAGCCACCAGTCCCCAAAGCAGCCTCACTGTTTCTTTCCCTGGACTGCTTCCCTGACTGTATCACCGTATCACGAGCAACCATTACCTACCCAACAATGCCTTCCTTCTCATCTATATCTCCCTCACATTGGTAACATGACTCCTTGGGTTGTGTTTCATAATCATGTTTGAAATATATCTCCTTCTCTCCAGCCACACAGTAACAACTTTTGTGTATGCATTGATTTTTGTTTTGCTTCTTGACAATGCTGGGATTCGAACTCAAGACTTTGTGCTTGTTTGGCAGGTTCTCTATCACTTGAGCCATGTTGTTTAAGCTCTAGCCAAATAGGAATACCTTTTTATCCTCAAATAGGTCCAGGAGACCACAGCTTCTCCTCGGGATGCTCTTCCATCTGAGCCTCTCTTCCCTGTAAGCCTTCCCTCCAAATGAACTCTTGTCAGGAGCCTTCCCTTGTTCCTGAGAGGCCAGAGTTCATGCTGTGAACTCTTCTTCAGAGCCTGTTGCATCACACACCTGCCAACAGGAGGGCATTTTCTCCTTCTGCGAACTTATAAAATTACCCTCATATCTCTTCCCCACCCATCTGAATGTTTCCTTTGCTCAATGAAGCTGATTGGTCTGGAGAATGGCTGTGTAAATGTCTATTGAAAGAGAGCATTATTCATTGAACCTAAAATGTAAATTCTTTTGGCAGATTGGCTTTAACCATTTTCATTTAAATGGTGTCTTTCCTGCTCCTGGTGAACAAGGCAGACATCTGGACTTGGGCATGGCTCCTGGGTCAGTGTTCCATCTACTTCACAGACATGCTTTGGTGCTGAGCCTTTCAAAGACAACATTGTTTCCTGGACAATAATGGTTTCCACAGTCCTGTGATTTGCTGGAACACCCTGAACAAGCAGGCCATCTTGTAATTCTATACGTCTGATTAGTTCTTCAGACACACCTGGCAAGCAGAGCTTTACCTTATGCTTTAATTCTTAGTGTATCTGAAATATTAAATAACTTTTCCCCCTGCAAGTCTCCCTCCCCGCCGCATATCCTAAAATCAATCATTAATAAACAAAGTGCTTGGAAATGATTATATGAATGAGAAAATGAATTTATTTTGTTGCAGGCCATATGTGGAAAAAAAACCCAACAACTGCATCCGTTCTTTGTCTCTCAGTTGTGAAGTGAAGGTACACATTATAGCTCTTCAAAGGAGGTTAACTGTTGAAGCAAATGAGAAACTACTTCAAGAAAGGAAATTAAAGAGTATAAGATGGTTGAAAGTAGAATTTTCCTCTGATTACCAAAGAAAACTCTAAGGGCTATCTATACCAGAGAGGCTTCTGTTTGAACTCAGGATCTCATGTTTGAGAGACTGGAGCTTTACTACTTGAGCCATACCTTTAGCCCAGCTTTTGGCTGGTTACTTTGGAGATAGAAACTAGAGAACCTTTCTGCCTGAGCTTCAAAACATAGCCCTCAGTCCTCAACCTCTTGAGTAGCTAAGATCACAGGCATGAGCCACTGGCACCAGGCTACAACTTGCTCTCTTGAGAGATACCTTAATCCCTTTCAAACATCTCCTGAGAGGTACAACATCTTAAAAATGAATAACTGCTTTGCTAGTATCATCACCTCGAGAACTAAACTTCTGATATATAACTCCTTGAGGATTAAGCACATCCAAACCATAGCAGAAATACAAACTAATTATAGAAAAATTGACAGAATAAGTACAGAATAGCTACAATGGGAGAGAAAAATTTGTAAAAACAAAAAAAAACAACAACAACAAACAGACCCAATAGCATTCTAGTTTGGTACCGTCTACTTTAAAGACAAAATAAACAAAAGGCATAAGCTCTTTGCCACTGTTTTGATTTACAAACTCTTTAGTGGATCAGCGCATTTAATGAGCTATACCTGAGGGCGGATTTTCTGAGAACATTAAGTGGTAAAAGTTTGGAAGATTTGATTTTTCTTTTAGTCCAGCAGCCCAAAGCATTTGAGCTTTTATTGACTGAATGTAGTTTCTGTAAAGAGGAAGAAAATGTCCTAAGTATTCAGGGTTGAGTAGGTGGGAATGCTTTCTATTTTCACTGTTCAAGCATGCTTGACTTTATGCTGTCTATAAAATGTTAGCTTGCTCAAGCTTGATAAAAAATATATGTATATCTTATTGTATTAAAATGATTTCTCTTAAGGGTATGTTTTCCTTCCTACCTTCCTTCCTTCCTTCCTTCCTTCCTTCCTTCCTTCCTTCCTTTTTCCTTTTTTCTTCCTTTTTTTCCTTCATTATCTTTAAATGGTTGTACAAATGAGTTTTAGTTCTACACATCCATTGATGAGAATGTCACTCCTTTCATCCTTCTCTTTCATCTCTCTCAAATCCAAATGTTTTAATTTATTAGTTATTCTTTGAGTCAATTTCTTTCTTTGTTGCCCAGACTGGTCTCAAAAAAACACTTTAGATTCCTGAAAAGCTGGGACTATAGGCCCCACATTTTATCTGTTTCCTATTTTTGCTTCTTATACAATATGGATTTTTTTTTCTAGAAGGTATCTTTTAAAGGAATAGATTTTTCTATATTGCATCCTTTTTTAAAGTTAATTATTTTTCCAGATTAATCTTCTCTTTATCAAGGTAAAACAAGGAAGATGAAAGGAACCATACAAGGACATTTCTTACTAGAAAGAGGGGAAAATGTTTTCTTCCAAGCTGTGACTTCCTTTGATACATATGTTGTAAGCAGCTACAGCAGTCATGGTGGCTGATCAGGAGACAGGCTTGGGCATTGTCTTTGTATGCCCTGGTAACTGTCCCATAGGCTAAAATAGTAGCTCCTTTATTTAGCAGGGCAACTCTGCCACCCTACTTATTAACATAGTTTGGAGGTTAAACGATGGTGTCTCCTCCTACTTATTCAAATGACTTCACGGTGTTTATTTAGACTGTTATCACAAAATCAAGGGTACCTAGTTAAGAAACCAGGTCTTCACCAGAAATATGAAGAAAAAGAACAATTCTGGGGAGAAGGGGTGTCCTCTGGGATGGGGACACATGAAATGTATTGCTTTATATTCAAGAATATCAATTCCAACTTAAGTTGCAAACACAGAATCATTATATGAGAAGTAAAAGTTGCTTTTGTTAAAAAGTTAATGTTTCTTACAATACTGTAACTTAAGTTATTAATATAATGAAATATAATATTAACATAATGAAAGCTACATAACTGTTAGTTAAAAATAGCACTGATATTTGCAAATAACAAGTTAGTAATAACGAAAAAGAATATATTTAGTTGCAGATTCCTGTAAATAAAATGTATGGTTTTGACATGGCAGAAGTATGCTTGTTGATTACTATTTGTTTTTGTTTTTGTTGCCAGTCCTGAGCCTTGAACTCAGGGCCTGAGCACAGTCCCTGGCTTCTCTTTGCTCAAGGCTAGCGCTCTACCACTTGAGCCACAGCACCACTTCTGGCTTTTTTCTATGTATGTGGTGCTAGGGAATCGAACAAGGTGAGCACTTTACCACTAGGCCATATTCCCAGCCCTGTTGATTACTATTGTGTAAGGCTGAAATGTCCCCATTAAAGTTTATCTTGGGAAATGGTATTTATTTTATCTTACTTTATTTAAAAAATCAATGTGAATGATTCAGGGGAAGGAAAAAAAATGTTAGCATTTAGAACAGAGAATTTACTTTTTACTTTTGGTTATTGAGAACCTCATGATACCTCGATTAATATTTTACCTGGAAAATGCTCACTGATTAGGTAACTGATTAGTTAACAGTTGTATTTTAGCTACTAAGGTAGATGTGCCTGGTCAGTTTACTTACACAGTGCAAAAGGGGAGTGGAAACAGTTGGTCCAGATAGGGATCTGACCAAGTCTTTGGTGGAAAGGCACCTTTGATTGGGTGTCAGACTTAGTTTCCCAAGAGGAAGGAAGGAGAGTGTGAGAGAGGGAGCCTTGAGGCCCAATCCAAGGGGGGGAGCTGGGATGACACATTTTAATAATGAAGACAGCTGCCGCTCAAAACTAGCTTCTAAAGAAATTCTACTTGAAAGTCTGCAGCTGTGTGATCATTTACCCAGGCTTTGTAGGGAAATGGCTTCTTTTACATAATTTGTTTTTCAAAAATTTTTTTGTGCTCTGTGATTAGGACCAAATCCAGAGCTCTGGAATGATAGGCAAGAACTCTACTATTGAGCATTATCCCCAGCTACTCAAAAGCAAATGTGAGGTCTTGGATGTAATGTGCCACTTCCTCATTCTCAAAGGGAAATGAGGAAAGGAAAATAAATAAATAAATGATAATATATACAAATAAATAGGCTATATATATATACATATATATATAATGTCTATATATAGTAGATGGGTTCTGGTAACTCACATCTATAACCTTAGATACTGGAGTCTGAAATGTAAGAATAATGGCTCAAAGCCATCTCAGACAGAAAAGTCCTTGAGACTTATTTATTTATTTATTTGCCAGTCCTGGGCCTTGGACTCAGGGGCTGAGCATTGTCTCTGGCTTCCTTTTGCTCAAGGCTAGCACTCTGCCACTTGAGCCACAGCGCCACTTCTGGCCATTTTCTGTATATGTGGTGCTGGGGAATCAAACCCAGGGCTTCATGTATACGAGGCGAGCACTCTTGCCACTAGGCCATATCCCCAGCCCGAGAGACTTATTTATAATTAGCCAGCAAAAAGCCAGAAGTAGAGAAGTGGCAGAGAAGAGAATGTCTTCAGCAAAAAAACTGAAGGGATAATGTTCAAGCCCAGCACACACACACATACACACACACTCACACACACACTGTAAAACCTATATGCACATACATACTTCTGAACTTTTAGAAGAGCTAAAGTCATGCTTTTTGAGTACTGTTTTTCTTTGTAGCTGACTCAGTGTCAAGTTGAACTAAAAACTGTGCCACTACATTTTGCAAAATAAAACTTTGTGCTATCTGCAGCTCAAACCCATCAATCTCTGAAGCTGCCACTTGTTTTCAGTGAAGTAGCCCTGTGATGTTTTGTTGTATTCTTTTTGTGTATGTGTGCAAGTACTGGGTCTTACGCTCAGGGCCTGGGTCCTACCCCTTCGCTTTTGCTGCTTAAGCCTACACTCACCACTTGAGCTACAGCTCCACTTCCAGTCTATGAGATTCTTATCTTCAGTTAACTACCAATAAACTGGAAGTGGGGTAGTTAACTGAAGATAAGAATCTCATAGACTTTGCTGCTCAGGCTGGCTTCAAGTATAATCCTCAGATCTCAGCCTCCTGCATACCTAGGATTACAGGCATGAGCCTTGGGTGCTGGGTATTGTTTGCTTTTAGATCGTTGGTTTTTATTTTTAATCACTCTTCAACCCCCTACCTTCCACAATTTTAAGGTGAGTTCAAATTCTGAAGGACAAGGAGGATAACAGTCAATCCTGCGTACAGGCAGGGCATCATTTCTTTATGTGCTTACTTTGCATTTTTAGTCATCCAGAAAGGATGCTCCAGCACATTTACAAATATCTTGAGAGTTACACAAGTGTATGCAAGGCATCTCAGATTTATCTTCAGCATCTTTGCTATTTATTTAGAAGCCGCACACAAACAGAATCTGCCATTGCACCAGGAATACATTGCCATGCTGCTGTTTAATATGCAGGCTTGTGGCAGTACAAATTTGATATAGTCATACTTTTCTAACCTCCAGTTTGTAGTTGAGCACTGTGCTTTTTTTTTCTTTTTTTTTTTTTTTAGTGCAGACTAGGAAATCAAACTGAATGGATCTGGGACTATAGCTCCACAATGTACATAATCCTGCCTCTGCCACTGAGGGAAATCAATGAGGGAGCATTGATCTCATTCAGTGCAGCTACCCACAGTTAGCTCAGAAACACTGTGCTAGGGATTTTGTTATTCAAGTCACTCAGCTGCACAATATATTTTTAAAGAAAGCTTCTTATGTAGCAGCTCTCAAGATTCAGTTTAGCTCTCCTTACACATGCATACAAAGCATGTATTCTAGAGAGAAAGAGAGCTGTGCATATTCACAGTTCAGACTCCATGTTTGTTCAGGGCTAAGTACATGACCTTCAGTTTAGAGCAGTCATTGTGTCACTGGGTGGAGAAACTCCTTTAGGAAGGCAAGAACATGAATCATTTCACGAAAGTATTGTTTTCAGCTATGATGAATTTGATGTTCTTCAAGCCACTTTTGCCAAGTTACTTTTCATTTTTTCATTAAGAAAGCAAATATGACCCACAAATTACCCACAGTAGATATGTACTTATGAGGAGATATATACAAAAATGAGATATATTACATTTGCCAAATACAGTATGTATGAAAATATATATGGCAATATTTCATCCTTGTTAGTGAAAATATTTTTACAACATGTTGTCTCCCAAGTGCAGGAAATAAATCAAGCCTTTTAAAAAAGATTGTAGATGATTCATTTAGTGCTGTCATAATACAGTGTTTTCTTTAATGAAAATTTATATCATCTTTCCTGGATTTTGTGGAATAAATTTATACTGAAAGATGGGAAGGACTGATAGGTTCAGTATTAAACACAACCAGGAAATGCTGGGTGACAATAAACAGGAGCTACAGTAAATGAGGGATGGAATGACAATGCTTTTACTAAGATTGTTTTTTGTGTACAAACCACCATAAATGTATGAGGAATGAAACAGCTAGCTTTGGGCTAGGAGACTGAGCACTTTCAGATCAACCCCATGGAACACCACAGTAAACACCAGGCTGATTCAGACCAAACAATAGATTTCTGTGTAAAGTAACCTGCATCCATGAGCATCCATAGTAGGAGGGAAATAGAGCCAGCAGTTCTAGGCCCTTAAAGGTTTTTGCTTTGTCTTTGCCTGTCCTAGGGCTTGAACTCTGGGCCTGACCACTGTCCCTGAGATCCTATTTACTCAAAGCTAGTATACTGCCACTTGCACAACAGCTCCACTGTGGCTTTTTCTTTGATTAATTGAAGATAAGACTCTCATGGACTTTCATGTCCAGGCTGGCTTTGAAACATGATCCTCAGATCTTAGCCTCTTGAGTTGTTAGGACCACAGGTGTGAGTCACTGGTGACAGCTTGGTCCATAGAGTTTTTAAAATGTAGACAGATGTAGAAACAAACAAACAAACAAAAACACTAAGAAATGATGAATGGAATACAGTCATTTAGAAAAGATAGCAAATGAAATGCTTATTTGATAAATGTATAGGTATGGGTATGTATGTATATAGACAATTTTATAATTCTGGAATATGAAGCAAGAATTCAGGATAAACAAAAGATGCGTTAGGGCTGAAGAAAAATATTTCTTTTCTTGCATAGTGTAAGGTCCTCTCCCTGAGGGCTCCATGTAGATGCCCCTACCTCATTAAGTGTCCACCCAGTTACCTGGGTAACCAGCAGACCTGGAGGCAGTTACCTTCCCTTTCCCTGATGTCACATCCTAATCGACCTGGCCACACCCCTTGCCCCCACCCTAAATAAAGCAGGGCTGGGTGGGGGTTGCCCTCTTCTCTCTTCTCTACCTTCTCTCCGGCCATGGATCACCTCGGCCACAGGCCAGCAGTTCGGTAATAAACTTTCTCTCCTGCCTGAATACCGCGTGGCATTCTCCTTTACCGGCTACCTACTTTAAAAAGCTTAACATATATGGTGCCGTGACTCGGATGGGGCTTAAGAGTCAGGACAGGCCGAATTCCCATCTATTTTTCTTCTTTTTCTGGGAGTCTCCCCGGTCTTGATGGCCCTTTCTCTACGAACTGAACTGCTGCGAGTCGCCACGCGGCACTTTTCACTAATACCATTGCTGGCCTCCACATCCACATCCACCTCCACACCACTTGTCTACCCTGGTGAGTGAAACTGCTGCTGCTCTGGTTCTCTGCCGCACCGTCCGCCGCTTCTGCTGCTTCTGCCCGATAAGCTTTCATCCACTCACCAGGTGCCTCCCTCCCGTGCTTTTTGGGTTTTGCATCACAGTCACAACCAAGCCGGGACACTGCTAGCATGCCTCTTGACAGTGCAATGAGGCCTGCTCGAAATACTCGCTCAGATACAGTTTTTGCCACTGCAATGGTAAATGGTTAGAAGTCACTTATATTCAGGCTCTCTCTCTCTTTCTCTTTTCCTCTCTTTCTCTTCCTTTTTCTCCCTCTCTCTCTCTCATCTTCCTGCTTACTTGCTTACTTTATAAAATTCCCAAGTCGTACCATCGTTGTGTGCCTTGCTCACAAAGCTGCCTCTTTTTACAGACCTCCGAAACTGAGGCTTGACCACCAATGTGCTTTGTCAGCAAAGATATCTAAAAGTTCTTTCTCTAGCATTGACCACGTGGTAGATATTGGGTTTAACAGGCATCAGCTCAGGCGCCATTATGCCATGCCATGTGTTCTCTATTAGTGTGTTTGTGTCCTCCTGACACCCCCCTCAACATGGCATCCCACTAGAGTTTATAAAAATATGGTTTCTCCATTTTATAATCTGAAAATTGTTGTTTGCTAGCAAAATTGTTTTTCTAACTGACCACATGGTTCTAAAATATTGGACAAAAAATGCCATTTACTATTGGAATTCCGAAAGAGTCTACTGCTGAAATTCATTTTTGCATGCTGTAAAACCTATGTGCACAGTGTGTATGTGTGTTCCATGTGTGTATGTATGTGTAAAAATCATTTGTTAGTATGTCCATCTAGCTATATATCTGATAAAACTCATCACATCTACTGAGTTTTGTCATTCCAGAATTCTGGCAAGTATTTGGTCAGTTCTTGACAAGGTACAGGTAAGCTCTAGTCCCTTTGGTCTCCTTGTTGTTTTAATTCGAAATCAAAAAGGGCTTTTGTGGCAAAGACTCCTTGGATTGCAGTTTGAAGCCAGCCAGGGCAGAAAATCTCTCTCAAACTCCATCTCCCAACTAACCAGCGAAGAGCCAGGCTGGAAGCATGGCTGAGGAGACTTACCTCTTACCAGCCAAATGCTGGAAGTGGAGGTCAAGTGGTAGAGTACTAGCCTCGAGCAGAAGTGCTCAGGAACAGTGCCCAGGCCCTGAGTTCAAACCCTGTATTCACATTGGCAATGGGGGCAAGCCATCCCAGCAACAAGCACCTAGACCACTGGGACTCAGCCAGTTCCGGGAACAAGTATCATGGAGTGGAGTAAGAGGAAAATGATCACATCCAAAATGGAGTCACTTTGTCTCACCCTTTCAAAATTAATCAGCCGGGGGATCAAGAGATAGTAGCTTGTCCATCTAATGTCCATACCTGAGTATAAGAACTATCCAAGTCATCCAAGTTTTAATTTTGTGCCCTAAACCCTTCCTTTTGCCTTAATATTTTTTTGTCAAGCCCCTGCCTCATGAGACTTCTTCCAGGTTTTATTCAAGGACTGGCATCTACCACTAAGGGACCCTGCTGCTCGCTTTCTCCAGGAGAGGCCGCATTTCTGCCTTTTACCCATAATGCCGATGTCCCTTGCCAGCAGAAAGCAACCAGAGAGAGTCTTCGCCCTTTTTCATAACTATTAAAAGGCTGGAATGTAAGGTCCTCTCCCTCAGGGCTCCATGTAGTTGCCCCCACCTCATTAAGTGTCCACCCAGTTACCTGGGTAACCAGCAGACCTGGAGGCAGTTACCTTCCCTTTCCCTGATGTCACATCCTAATCCACCTGGCCACACCCCCTTGCCCCCACCCTAAATAAAGCATGGCTGGGTGGGGGTTGCCCTCTTCTCTCTTCTCTACCTTCTCTCCGGCCATGGATCACCTCGGCCACAGGCCAGCAGTTCGGTAATAAACTTTCTCTCCTGCCTGAATACCGCGTGGCGTTCCCCTTTACCGGCTACCTACTTTAAAAAACCTAACATGTAGTTAATCACAAGTATAAATATATCTCAGAAGACAACATCTTTTTAGCTTTTTTATGATTAATAAAAACTCTCCTGGAAGAGATCACTAGGGGAGGCATGAAGGAGTGGGCAGAGGGAAACAGTGCGATGAATTGTTAGGTCTAGGAGTCTACCTCAGTGCACTGTGCCACAGAGCACAAAAAACAAGCTAGTTATAGAATACGTGCTCCTGTGTAAACATCATTGGAGATGGCAGATGTGGGTGGAGGGCATGGTCCTTGAATTAAAAGTGATGTTATTATGTGATTCTTGCTTTTCCAATGACCTCCCTTGAAATAGCAAACCAGCCTTAAGATCAGTTATTCAGTATCAGTATCAGGGTCAGAGAAACAAGCCACAGTAATTTGAAGAAAGAGTGCAGAACAAAAAGTATTATTACTTTTGAGGAAGGCAAGACCAGCAAGATATAGGGAATAAACTGCATGCTGGTGGCTCACTCCTGTCATCCTACCTTCTCAGGAGGCTGAGATCAGAGGATCATGGTTGGAAGCTGGTTTGGACAGAAAAGTCTGTGTGACTCTTATTTCTAACTAACCTGCAAAAAGCAGGAAGTAGACTTGGGGCTTGAGTTGTAGAGTGCTGGCCTTGAGCAAAAAAGCTAAGGGGCAGTGCCCAGGCTGGGAATTAAGGCCCCTATATACTCCCCCATACACACACATGCACACACATATGTAGTAAGAAGTAAAATGAACTATGAAGAATTAGTGTATTCCTGTAATTCCAGGACTGAGGTGGGTGGGGCCAGAAGATCTGGGTTCTAGGCCAGCTTGAGCAATCTATGCAAATGTTACCTTGCTTCAAAAACAAAACAGTAGGGGCTGGGGATATAGCCTAGTGGCAAGAGTGCCTGCCTCGGATACACGAGGCCCTAGGTTCGATTCCCCAGCACCATATATACAGAAAACGGCCAGAAGCGGCGCTGTGGCTCAAGTGGCAGAGTGCTAGCCTTGAGCGGGAAGAAGCCAGGGACAGTGCTCAGGCCCTGAGTCCAAGGCCCAGGACTGGCCAAAAAAAAAAAAAAAAAAAAAAAAGGTAAAAAAAAACAAAAAACACACAAAACAGTATAAAAGCTCTAAATAAAGTAGGACTAGCAGGTATGATATCAAAGTCTCTAAGATAAGATAGAGAAGGGAGGATTGCTCTGGCCTGACTAGCAGGTGTTTGAGAAGCCATGGCTATGGTTCATAAATGACAGAGAAACTGCGGATGAAACCTGCTGTGTGCAAGGGCCAGATACTTCTGTGTTTGAAGTAAGCAGAGGGGATGCAGCCGGGCTGTGTCCTGAAGGTCTGAGCACTGGAGATAGTGAAGCTGCCCAGGCTGCAGCTGACAGAAGGAGGAGGAAGATCAGTACTCCCAACCAGGAAGAGCAAGGATGCCTATACTGGTGTGCAAAATCCTCTTCCTCTTGCAATGACTCCCATGCCCTCCGACAAAACGGAAACCATGTCCATTGGCCAAGGAGAAATAATTAAAGGCCCAGGTCCATGTTCAAAGACCAGGCAAAACATGTTGAATTCGGACTTGTGAGGCAGTAAATTAGTATTAGCATAAGTATACATATACAATCATCATTGAAATAGGGTCCCCCCCAACGGAGGAGACCACAATGTAATGAGGCCCGAGCAGGGGAGATCCCTCACCCCTCCAAGAGTCCAACACTCAGAGACAGTCTCAAATAAAAAGATGGATTTATTGGGGAAGTAAAAAGTATACTGACTGGCCAGGATCATGGCCCAGACTTGGGATCTGGGGTGGTGCACCCTGGGCGAGGCTCAGAGTTGGGTTATAAAGGCAAACACCACATGGTCAAGCCTGCCACATGCAGGTGGCCAATGAGGTTACAACACTTACAGAGCATGCCACGTCACATGCAGGTGTCCACTGGAGTTATAGTCTGCCTCATAGCAACTATTTGAACCAACCTATCATATTAGTGAGGCTTGGCGCAGCTCACATGATGTAAGTGGATATGCCCACTCATGGGAGGGCACAGGTTTAATCTTGAATGTTCTACTACATAGGTGGTCAAGCAGTTTACACAATCTTATCACAGCAAAGGGGAACTTTCCTGGATAGAGCGGGGGAGATCTTAGTGAAGATGGAGTTGGCTTCTGCTCTCTTTAACTAATCTGAGATGGAGTCAATCTGACACGCCTCAACAGCCATTGATGGCACTGGCCAGATCTGACCTCCATATTATAATCATTATCTTTAAGTTGAAAATCTGAACAAGACTTGGGTTTTTGACAGTTGTGTGTTCATGAGATGATTATCAAAACAATCCAAATGGCAGATGTGTAGAAAATTTACACCCCCTACAGTCACAAAAATCAAAACTAGCCCAGCATGGCAGCATATTCCTGTAATCCTAGCACTTGGAAACCTGAGGCAGAGGTTTATGAACTTCTTGGCCACCCAGGCTACACATTGAGACCCTGTATGTACGAACAACAATATACCTTCAAATAATTACACTTTGAGGTACTGGGGGTAACAACTTTAAAGTAACATCTGAGGCAGCGGACACATTCAACTCATATCATGTGGAGATAGTTACCTTCTAGAATGTCCACGTTCAAATTTCATACCTTCTGGTTTAATACGTCATATGTATAAGTTATCCATATGACTTAATTTCTCTTGCCTCATCAACTCTGTAAGTCTATTGTGAGAATTAAATTAGCAATGCAGACAAAGCATTTAAGATCATTTTCTAGAGACCATGTTAAGCAATAGATGTTAGCTATTAATAATGATGGTTTTAGTAGTAGTAGTAATAGTAGAATTCACTATAAGCATGTAATTGCTTCTTGCTACATGATATGATATCTTCCAATATTGTAAACAAATGCACCAAATAAAATTACCAAATAAAATTTGTACTTTTTTCAGGTCTCCTTTTTTTCTGTTCCTTCCATCTGGAGGTCTGCATGCTAGCTTTTCTAGGCGTGTGCTCACAAAATACTCTCAGCTCTGCCTTGGACTCTCAGCTAAATGCTCATTTTAATTTTTGCTTTGTGTCTGATAGCTCATGTTCTGTTTTCCATAGTTCCAAGGCTGATCTGAAATTCTCATTTATTCTCATTATCATTCTGACGTGTTCTCTGTTTCCTCCAGCACAATGTAAATGGTCTCACTTGTTGCTGTGTTTCTAGTTCTCAGCATAACAAACCTGACATGCAGACGGCATTTGAGGACCAACATTGATTGAATGAATAAAATGCAAAACACCTTGCAACATGTTATGTTGAGGTAAGTACGGGGTATAAAAATACATAGAGCTATGTGCTCAAGAACATGAACAGAAGAGCTTGAAGAGGAGAGAGATATTAAGTACATTTTGGAATCATTGTATGTGTATTGGAACACAATTCTTTTTATTACTGGCAACTATTTTTTTCCTAATTTCAGGATACTAGCCATCCATGTTATGACAATGATAAAAATGTTAGCATAAAACATTAACTTTAAATGCGTTAATGCAGACCGAGAATTCTTTTATCAATTATTGTAATTTACTGAAAATGGTATTAAAACTGTGAGCATTTAATGAACTATCTTCTCCTTTCTCATCCAACCCAGTCTAATGTATCTTGTCTAACCAGGGCAAGCAGTTAGGGTCAGTTCTGCAGGATGCAGAGGAAGAAGAGGAAAAGCCCCAGAAGTAAGCACTCAAGCCTGCACGCATACGTGCGTGCTCATTTACCCACCCACCCACACCATCAAGTCTGAATATGAAGTAGAGTGGGGGTTTGCTACAATGAAACGGGGTTCCCCCCAAGGGAGGGGATTCCTGGTTCCCCCAAGAGTCCACCACACAGTCTCCAGCTACAAGATTACAAAAAGACAGATTTATTGGGGAAGTAAAAAGTGAACAAAAAGTGAACCGACCAGCCTTGGTCGCAGCCCAGACTCGAAAGCCGAAACTGCCGACCACGTGTGCAGGATCAGGGCCCAGACTCGCGAGCTGGAACCACTCACACCTGTGCAGCCCAGACTCGGGAACTGGAACCGCCTGTACGTGTGGCCTTCTAGCCTGGTTATAAGGCAAACATCACAGACAAACTTGCCACACACAGGTGGCCAATGAGGATACAACACTTACAGAGCATGCTAGGCCGCACGCAGGTGGCCAATAGAGTTACAGTCTGTCTCATAGTATCTATTTGAACCAACCTACCATTCTAGTTAGAATTGGTGCATGAATTTGGCGGGGCTCACATGATGCAGGTGGATACACCTACTCATAGGAGGGCATGGGTTTAACCTTGAACGTTCCTTGAACTTTCCATGCTTCAGGTGGTCAAGCAGTTTACACAATCTTATCACAGCAAAGGGGAACTTCCCTGGATAGGGTGGGGGAGATCTTAGTGAAGATGGAGTTGGCTTCTGCTCTAATCTGAGCTGGAGTCAACCTGAAGTCCCTCCACAGCTAATGATGACTCTGGCCAGATCTGACCTCCCTATTACAAATACACATTTCTTTGACTGAGTCCACAAAGCAGGAATATTCTGACAATGATTAATTTGGTTTAGAATGGCTTTGTCAGGCCTGTAAGGTCAGGCAGACATTTAAATGGCCATATTTTATTTTGCTTACAGCAAGGAGTAATCAAGGAAAAAGCACATTGCATGTATTCACTTTGTTTCCCATGAAAGTTTGAGTGCAATTCTTCAGGTTCTAGTTATCAGATGATATGCAACAGGAAATATTCAGTGCATGGATCCTTCTGTGCATGAGGCTCTTTGTTACTATAGTTTTAATATTATTATTTTAATCTCCCTGATGGCAATCTAAACCTGTCCAAGCCTGGATGCTTTTTATGTGATTTTTGAGCTAAAAACTGTGACAATGAGAGTCTACTAATACAGTTGATGAAGACTCTGGCTTTTAAAATTAAATTTGATCTTTAATTTTTTATTATTGTAAAATGATTGTACAAAGGGATTTCAATTCAATGTCAGTTGATTAGGACAATGTGTCTTAATTAGTGTCACCCTTTCCATCATTTTCCCTGAATCTGTCCCAACCAAACCTATTAAAAAGAAATTTAAATTTAAATGTAATTAAATTTCTCTGCAATTAGTACACTAATTTTTGTACAATCAAATACAGAGTCTAACATGGAGAAGGGAGGGTATGAATCAGTATGTGCCCATAAAGGACCAGTGGGCACCTAATGTCCTCTGGATAAAGCCTTTGACAGTTTTCAAGGTTAGTGTTGGAAAGGACAGGATAAAAAAGTATATTTGTTTCATTTTGCATTATGTGTTTAATTTTTCCTGACTCCTCAGGTGGCAACCACAATCCTAACGGTGTCCATAAAGCTCATTTATTGGTCCCCAAATGACAGATTGGCAGAAAGTAGAGATCCTGTTGTCGATGATTCATAAGAAGAAAATATTCATGGGCTGGGATGTAGCTCAGTGGCAAAGCACTTGCCTAGCAAGTGCAACGTCCTGGTTTAGATCCCCAGTACCAAAAAAGAAAAGACAAAAAAAAATGCAGTTAAAAAAAAAAAAGAAAATATTCATGTAGAAAGTAACAACGTTAAATGAACCCTTTCACTTTGTCTACCTTATAAAATAATGTCTGAAGGGGAGATACCATAAGCAAATATTTCTGCTATTATGCAATGTTCATGTTCCTCAAAAAGTTTATTTTCTGATAAATTATATACTGAAATTCAGTGTAAGTGGCTCATACCTACACTCCTAGCTACTTAGAAGACTGAGATCTGAGAATCAAGGTTTGAGGGCAGCCTAGGTAGACAAATTTTAGAGACTCTTTTCTAAGTAACCAGCAAAAATTTGGAACTAGAGGCATGGCTCAAGTAGCAGAGCACCAGCCATGAGTAATCAAAGCCTTAAGCTCAAGCCAGACATTCAAACATATGAAACATTTGCAACTAGAGGACAGACAACATGTAAAGCACCCTTATAAGAATATGAACTGTCATAGCTTGAATACAAAATGTCATCTACAAGCTAAGGTATTCAAAGCCTAGTCCCCAGCTCATAGCACTATTTGTGGGCAATGGTGGACATTTTAGCAGATAAGGCTTAGCTGGAAGCAGGAGGTCAGGAGGGTGTACCTTTGAAGGGCATATTTGGCCCCCAGTGCTTTCCTCTGCCTCTCTCTTCCTATTGGCCATGAGGTGAATGGCATGGCTCATCCACATGCTCTCTGCCTTGCTTGAGTTCCACTGCAATGGAGCCAGCTAACTGTGGTCTAAAACTCTGAAATCATCAGCTAGTAAATTGTTCTCCCATCCAGTTGTTTTTCTCAGATGTTTTTCACATCAATAATGACAATAATATTAACGCCAATTAAAAAATCATTAAATTCTTAGTAAATAATTGAGTACCTTAATAAGTGCAGGATTTTATTTTAGTTTTTGTTGGTCATAGGGCTTGAACTCAGGGCCTGGGCACTGTTCCTGAGCTTTTGTGCTCAAAACTAGTGATCTACCACTTTAAGCCACAGCATCATTTCTTGTTTTCTGGTAGATAATTGGAGATAAAAGTCTCGTAGACTTTCCTGCCCAGTTTGGCTTTAAGCTGAGATTCTTAGCTCTTAGCCTCTAGCTAGAATTACAAAGTGTGAGGCACTGACACCTGGCTTATACTATTTTTTGAAAGGTGAAGGGTACTCAATGGAAAAGGTTATACAGAAGAACTGAGATTGGTATATTATAGAATAAAGAGAAGATGTGCAATGATTGGGGAGGAAGGAAACCATATACACTGATGAAGTTCCTGGTTATATTGAGCTAACAGGAAGGATATGTAGCCAATGGTCATCATGTCAAGACCTGTACTCTTCCTCAGTACCTGTGACCTGTGACACAAGGCGCTCGTGGGTGATGGGAAAGCTGCACTGTGCAGGTTGGATTAGCACTGCTTTCTCATTTCTAAATGTATATGGTCATACTCTCATGAAAGAAATACATGTGGTTGCGGAACAGTCTGTATTTCATATCTGAGTCTATGTTCCTATTTATATAGTGATTTGCTGGTTTGAATAGTGCCTTTTGAATGTATTTCACTCAAGTTACTTGGAGAACTTGAGTTTGTGTGCACGCATGCGCGTGTGTGTGTCTACTGCTAGTTTGGGGGTTTGGAGCTTGAACTCAGGACCGGGACACTGTCTCTTAGATCTTTTGCTCAAGGCTAGCTATAGCTTACTTCTGTGTTGTTGTTGTTGTTGTTGTTTTTTCTGATTAACTGGAGATGGGTCTATGACTTTTCTGTCTGGGCTGGCTGAACTATGATCCACAGAGCTCAGCCTCCTGAGTTGCAAGGATTACACAAGTGAGCCACCTGCACCTGGATTAATGCATATGTATTAAATAACTAGTTTAGAAACAAGGAGTTATGTAGATTTAAAGAAGCTGATATCAGCCAGGCACCTGTGGCTCACACCTGTCATTCTAGCTCCTCTGGAGACTAGGATGTTAGTTAAGATAGTGGTTCAAAGCCAATCCAGGAAGGAGACTCATTTCCAATCAACTACCACAAAAGTGGATCTGTGGCTCAGTGATAGAGTTCCAGCCTTGAGCAAAAAAGCTTAAGGGTAATGCATAGGCCCTGAGTTCATCCCCAAGACTGGCACCAAGAACAAACTAACTAGAAGCTAATATTGGCAGAGAACCTTCAACGCAACACACCACACTCCATTTCCCACTAGCTTATTCTGTCCATTTTGCACACAAAGAAAATGCTCTTAATTGTGGGTACGGCTCTCAAGGGTGGTTGTAAACACTGCCACAAAGCAGTTGATTTAAAGCAACAGAAATACATTCTTCTATAGTTCTGGAGACAATCTAAAATCAGTTTGTCAGTAGAGGCCATTCCTTTTGGAGGCTTGCTGGATCATTCTTTCCATGCTTTCTCTGTTTGCTGGTGCTTCCAGCTCTCTTTATTACCCCCAACCCCAAAGGACCCCCTACTCCAGTGTCTGCTCAATATTCACATTGAACTCTCCTTTGTCCTTTCCCTTTCCCCTCTCCCATGAGAACATCACTTTTTCAATGGAGACCCTACCCTATTCCTTGCAACCTCATCTCAAGATTCTTAATTTAAGTACATCACCAAGACTTTCTCCCAAATAAGGCCACATTTACAGTTTGCAGGAGACATACATTTGAAATTATTCTTAGCAGTGCTGGAATGTGAATTCAGCACCTAATATTTTCTGGGCAGGTATTTTACTGCTGAGTCATGACTCCAGCCCTTGGTAATTTTCTAAAAGTCTTACTGCCTACTGGAATACATACCTGGACTGAGAACAACCCATTTTTCAATTCCTTTCAAAATCAGGCTGAGAAGTGCCTGCCATAGCCTCCACCTTCTGTGGAAGTGGACTCTTTCAGCTTTCTTCCTGGAAAGGGTGGTGCTTCTGATATTAAATTGTGGAGGTATGATCCTTCTGATCTGGTTTTCTGAACTTGAACTGTGATCCTTCTGATTTCAGCCTCTGATGTAGCTAGGATGACCGGAGTTTATCACCACACTCAGCTACTGGTTAAGAAGAGGTCCCATGTGTGAGACTGGCCTGGACCTATAATCCCCCCTATCTCAACCTCCTGAGTAGCTAGGATTACAGCATGAGCCACTGGTAGCCAAAATATATTTAACATATACACATTTACATATATATAGGTATATAAAATTACCATATATACCACATATACAATATATTAACATATATATGCACACATATATACCTACATGCATACATTTCATTTGCGGTAAGGAGAGGAAAATGAAAGCTTCCTTAACATCATTCAGTGTAGGGTCAATATTCAGTAGATCTCTAAAAATTGAGGATGTTGTCCATATTGTATTACTAGAACTTGTTGAATAGCAACTCTTCATTTCCTTATTCCCCCTGCCCCCCACCCAGAGCATTATTCAAACATATAGTTTTTGTCATTTATCATAGAATACTGATCAGGCAGATTTTAATTATTTGTGGAAATAATTGGGAAATAATTTACTTGGTTAGGACTCTGGTCAGTAGCTGAGTGACTTGTGCTATGTGTGAAATTAACTTATTCTTATGGAATCTATGATCTTTGTTGTATTAGTTGCATGTCCTATAAGAAAAATACTTTGATTAGACAGGCAAATTTACTGGGAAAAATTACTTAAGAGCTTGAAGGTCTGGGGATGTGGCTTAGTGGTTGCCTAGTTTATGCATGAAGCCCTGGGTTCGATTCCTCAGTACCACATAAACAGAAAAACCTGAAAGTGGTGCTATGGCTCAGTGCCCAGGCCCCGAGTACAAGCCCCAGGACTGGCACCAAAAAAAAAAAAAAAAAAAAAAAAAAGAGCCTAAGAACCTTAATTTTGGTTTCATACATGGGAAAATTTAAAATTTAAAAATAACCAAATAACCAGAGCATGAATCTGTCTCTTCATAGTGGTACAAATTCTCATCCTGAGAAGGTAAATTTTATGTGCAGAGAAGTACCTACATAGTGTGTGTGTGTCTGTGTGTCTGTGTCTGTGTGAGTGTGTATTATATTCCCTCTTTCCCTCCCTCCTTCTCTCTCTCTGTCTTTCTCTCCCATTTTTCTTCCATTCCTGTGTGTGTTTATCCTGGTAATTGAACTCCAGGGCTTAGCACAACTTTCCTGCTAACTCCAGCATTGAGTTATGTCCCTAATCCTATTTTTGTTCTCAAATTGATTTCTCTCAGTGGCAATAACAGATAATTGCCCCTTCTTCCTGTACTATCACCACACCAGCATATCAGCACATAAGGATCCATACTTTGAGCACTCAGTGATTGTAAGTGACCTACATACAATGCATGGACACAGTATTTAGTAATTAAGAGCAATGGATTTATTTTTTCCATTTAGTACATTGTATACTCTGCTTTAACCTTTCATTATTGCTCACTTAATTAAGAAAAATGACCCTGTATCTCTTTTACATAAGATATCATCCCTCAGCCAAGCAAATAGGAGCTTGCTTTTGCTTTTCACTGCTTTCTTTCTTGAATCAAGTAACATGAATCCCATTTACTTATCCACTGGGAAAGAAGAGATTTAAATCAATGTCTTTAAGCAAAGAGCTAGATGAGGCTCTCAAATCATTAGATGAAACTGCATGTATAATTTAAATATCTGACTTTAGAGATAACAAGAGAATATTATTACTATAATTTATATTCACTTACAATTTAAAAAATGATTATTAAAAATAATACCAAGATTTCTGATGAGACAGAGACAATCCTTGAGTCGATGTCAGATTTCTAGTTTTTGCTGAGGCTTCCTGTGTGTCACCTACAATTGTGAGTCAAAGACCCTCAGTGCAGGTTTCCAAATCCAAAATGGATTCTTTTTACAGCATGACACTTCAAGGTACTATAAACACATAAATGCATTTCTCTGGAGAAAATTGTACTGCAGTACAGTCTCTTGAAATCATCCAATGTGATTTGCGATTCCTGCTGAGATAGGCATTACATCATGCTCTATTTTTGGCTTGTTACATTAATCAAAACCTATCCCATTTATTAAACAGCTTCCCGCAGCTCTGGCATTTAAAATGCAGAATGCCAGCACACAGCTGCTACACACCATGCAGCAAAGGGGTGAGCTACATGCGAAGAATGTACAAAGTGAATTGCAAGTGACTGAGCACCCTCTTTATCTCTTAGTGACACAACTGGGGACTAGAGCTGAGTTGTTAAAGAAATGAAACCTAGAGCCATGGCTCAGCCTTGGGCTGGTTACCATGGCCCGGCTCAGCAGTCTTTCCGGAACTGCTGATGAGTGTGACCTTTGCAAATATGCACAAAGCCTTGATTTCTGCACGGTTAACCTTTACAAGCCAGAACCCCTCTGTGAAACCAATCCGCAGCCGAGGGAAGCTTCACAATCAAAACAGGCTCATAACACACTTTATGAAAGAGTGACTGCAAGTATACACATGCATACACATATTCTCCAAGGATGAAGACATTGAATTCATTTTCAATTATTCTCCGTACTAAGATTTTCCCCTCTCTCTCTGTCTCTCTGTCTCTCTGCCTCTGTCTCTCTGTCTCTCTGTCTCTGTCTCTGTCTCTCTCTCTCTCACTATTTTTTTCAGCACTTGTACTGGAACGTGAACTCAGGACCCTGCACTCTGGCTTGAGTTTTTCTGCTCAAGGCTGGTACTCTACCACTTGATCCATGCATCCAGCTTGGTTTTTGCTAATTAATTGGAGATAATTGTCTCACTGTCTTTTCTGCCCAGGCTGGCTTCAAACCAAGATCTTCCTCAGATATCTGCTTCCTGAATAAGTAGAATTACAAGCATAAGCCACCAGGGCCTACCTTCATTTAACTTTCCTTCTATAATTCTTTCTTGTTTTAAATAGAATTTTGTCTTTAAGCAAATCTCATTTTACTCTGTATAAGTACATTGATTCAGCTAGAATTTATTATTAAGGAATAGGAAGTTATTTTAGCCAGTCCTCTTAACTCGTTATAGTAGGATTATATTTTTCTTTTTTTTTTAACATACCTTATCTTATGTAATTTGCCTAGCAAGCTTATGCAATAATTGGATGAAGTTCACATTATTATTGATGAGAAAACTGAACTCCAAAAAGATCAATATAGCAAATCACTAGTAATCCTGGAATACTAACTTCTTCTACATATGAGTATGTGGCAATAGGAATATACGGAAGGGAAAGCAATGACTTCAGAAGCAATCCAATTCATCTTTATAGAGTGGTATGCAGCTTCTGGTTTACTCCATGTACTTTAGAATCCTTGTCAAAGTGCAGGCCATTCCTGTTTTACAAAACACAACTAGAAGTGATACAGATATTCGAACACCTTCTTCTTGCCTGTTGTTTTTGGTTGACTGTGGAGAAATGGTGGGGAAGGTAGTGCAAAGTTCTGAAAATTTAGTTTAGAGGAGAATGGGAAAGGAGGAAGAGAGGGCATACCAAGGAAATTCAGGTAAGAGCAGATGACCTCCAAGTTATTTATTTACTCCCTTTCCTTCCCAAGCATGGGTTAGGTAGAATACTACCATCAAATTCACAAATTCCCTTTTGTTGCTGTGTTTGGGGTACTATACTTAGTGCTGGGAATACAAATCCAAGAACTATCATAAATGACTGTAAGCAAAGGCTCAGAATTTTTAGACTAGGTACATAGAGCTGTATAAGAAATGCAGAAAGAGGGCTGGGAATATAGCCTAGTGGCAAGAGTGCCTGCCTCGGATACACGAGGCCCTAGGTTCGATTCCCCAGCACCACATATACAGAAAAAACGGCCAGAAGCGGCGCTGTGGCTCAAGAGGCAGAGTGCTAGCCTTGAGCGGGAAGAAGCCAGGGACAGTGCTCAGGCCCTGAGTCCAAGGCCCAGGACTGGTCAAAAAAAAAAAAAGAAATGCAGAAGGAAAATTTGCACACGGGGGCTGCCTATTTTCCTTCTGGCTAAAACAACCAAGGAAGGCTTTGTGTCCAAGACTTCATACAAGTTCCACATCTCAAAATCCAGGAGAATGCATTATTGTCCTCTTGATCCCAGTTTCAGGTCCCAAAGGGTTTTGTTAGTGTTATAAACGTCTAATCACCTTTATAAATTGAGGTCAAAACCAAAATTTTGGACATAGAACCTCACACATTCATCCTTTCTGTATTCCAGGTTTGTACTATCACCAGCTTTTATAACTATTCTACAAAATAAATAGTACAATATTCATTTACATGTGAGGAAACAAGTTCTAAAAGACAAAGTGACTTGCCTTTCCCAGTAAATGGGAAAAAAGCATAGTTATTTTCAAGAAAGCCAAGTGCCAGACGAATAAACCATGTTGAGGCAAATCAAAAGATACATAGAGTATTTAACCCTACTGGTGATTTAGGTAGCTGCAGCTACGGAATCTTCCACAAAAAGAAAGGTGCGCTTAAAAAAATAGAAAATTGAAAAAAGAAAGGTGAGCTTAAAAAAATTTTGTATGTTAAATAAATATGTATACACACACATTTGGGGGGACATAGTCTATCCCTGATAAGTATAATTTTTCTCTCTGTGTGTGTTCAGTATGGGACAGCTGTTCACAGCACAGCATTTAGTTTAAGTGAAAACTAAAAAGGAAGAAAAAAAAAACTTCATTTTGAATGGTAAACAGTTGTCCAGGAGAAAAGCAAGCAGTTCTTACTCTTTTTCTTTTACCCTGTCAACTAAGGCCCATCTCTGAAGAGTTATAGGAGTCCTTAGTGGATTTGTGACTTTTGATTTCTCTTTGAGGTCTGGTCCATTGTTCTGGTATGCTGCTTGAAATTTGAGTCTCTAAGAAACCACTGTGAGCAACTTTCTTGGAGTCTTCAGTGTAAAGCCAAGTGCTTGATCCTGAGAGAAGCAAGGAGGGAAGGAAGGGAAAGAATGACTTATTAATTCTGGACAACCTTTCCAATGAAAAAGAAAACACTGCCAGAGGGCTTTTTGGAAAGGTTAGGTTGTACCATTTTGCTTACATTGTTTTGAGGCAGATACAAGTGTTTCCCATGTAAATTTGCCTCTTGTGTTCTTTCTTTTATTTATTTTTCTTTTTTATTATCTGTAGCTGTACAATTCAACATGTCAGCATATGAGTATAATACATATTGATAATGTCACCTCTTTCATCATTTTCCCCCTCTCTCCCAACCCCACCCATGTCCTCCAATTTCCTAGCTGCATTTTCACATATTGTATATTGAATATTAGGACTGTATTCTCCCACTGTTTCTCTTCATCCATCCTCCCACAACACATATTGGTCTCAACTCCCTTCACAACACATGTTCCAGCTTCCTGGTATTCATTTGTTAAATGGTAAGTTATTTGTTCAATGATGTTATACCTATCCTCCCCTGTACATACTATGCTTTAGTTTGTGTATATATGTATAGGACCCTGTATGTGTTCACATACATATACTTATAAATTAGATCTAACTTCCACATAGGAGAGAAAACATGCATCTTTTGAATATTATCACTGGGTTCATTTAAGATTGGTCTCTTCACTTGTCTACCTTCCTCCTCCACACCACCTGCACCTCAGGTTCCCGCTTCCTGTACTCATTGCATTCGACTCTAGGTTAGTTGTTCAAAGGAATTACACCATTGTGATTTTCCCCTGCATATACCACTCTTTATTTAATATGTTTGGGTATACACACACACACACACACACACACACACACACACACACATATATTTATCACTTAGATCTATCTTCCACACATGAAGGAAAACATTTGTCCTTTGTTTCTGGACCTGAGTTACTTAACATGAGTAAATGTACTTTTCAGTGAAAAACAAAAACAAAAGCAAAATAAAACAAACAGGCAAGAAAAAAACAAAAACCCTGTTGGTAGGCAAATCACTTCTTGATTTTAATAAGATCTAAACCACAGAACAGAATTTTCCATCACAATAAAATATGACTGAAGACCTCATCAATATTCATTTAGGAAATGCTTCATAGTGGACCATCTTTTTCTAATACTTAGGAATCTATTATTTCTTATTTCAGTGAATATGGTGGGGAAAAAAATTAAGCAGAATGGGATTAGGTTTGCCATTTGTCATCTGCTCTGAGCAGAATTCTGATCTGACATGTGGGCACTCAGACCTAGGGCTTAATGCTTTTAATAATTATAAGGATCATGTAGAGTATGTTGATTGGTGGGAGAGAAAAAAATCTTTATTAACTGCTCAGAAATAGTTAATTCTTCATTAGTCAGAGCACTGCACTAGAGGCTGCTGCTGTGAACTGTGGATTAGAGTTTATGATAGTAATAACCTCCCTGGAAAAACATTTGTTACTATACTTAATGACCAGATTTTAGTGCATTAACCTTCCTTGGGAGGTCAACTAACAAAGTGGATGTTAACTGCTTGTAACAACCAATTGCTCAGAAATTAATATTTAGATGCCTTTGGTGTCAAAAAACCTTCCTTCCATATCAGGGCATTAAAAACACTTCTAAATTATTAATAGCAGGCAGAATTCCATGCCTGAAAGATTTCTACTCCACTGCTCTTTATCCTCAAGTCTCTTCCTATTTTCTCTAACAGAGCTCTCCGCTTCAGGAACAAGGAAGGCATTCAGGAAAATTAGGTCTCAGAAAAGCATGTGGGTCAACAATGCTCTGCCTCTCTGAAAAGGTCACTCTTTAAGTTCAACAGAAATAAACATAATAGGAGTGTGAAAGGCAGAGTGGAGAGCACACTGGGAATCTGAGGGGACAGCAGACTCGCCTCCGCCCCCTCCCCCCTCCCAGCAATGCCTTGGGCTTCAGAGCTCAGCACCACCACCACCTGTCTGGAGCTCCTTAAGCACTTTTTTTTTTTTTTTTTCCATCCCTTCTGCTACTGACCTCCTGGCTTGTCTCTCCAGCCCCACCTCCTCTCTTGGAACTGGAAACAAACCACACTTATGTCAAAACAACTTCAGGACTATTTCCTTCCCAAGCCGTCCCAGCATATAAAACATGTTCTGAAAGGCGGCCCTGTTCCCTGGATGAATTTTATGAGTTGGTTACTGCCTCGCAGCATGCGCTGCTCTTTGGCCAAGGTAGCCTTGAGTTCATGCCAAAAAATGAAGCAATCCTTTTATTAACCTTCCCATTCAATGGTGACAAAACAGCCATGTTTCTATTTCCAGTCTGTTCTCTTCTGGTGCAATAGATATGCACCAGCCTCCACCTCAAGCCAGGACTTATTTGACCAGTAGGGCTAAGTAGCATCTATTGCCAAAATGTCATGGCATGAACAAGAAAATGCTTAATGGGACTGACTTTCAGATAGAGATTAAATGTTCTAAGATAGCCAGTCCTTTACAATGCAACATTTGCATTGTAATGTAAATTGGTCATGTAAATTGGTCCAGGTATAACCATAAAACAATAGGTCAATATTCCAAAGTGGTTACTTGGTTATCAGGGAGACATATAAAATATGTAGCTGGAAGGGCTGCCCAGCCTGCCACCATGTTTCCAGAGAGGCCAGACATTCTTCACTCCCTTTCTTCTTCTTTTTGCTTCAGATACTAGAGCTTGAACTTGGGGCTCGGGCACTGTCTCTGAGTTTTTTCACTCAAGGTTAACATTCTACTACTTAAGCCACAGCTCCATTTCTGGCTTTTTGCTGGTTAATTGGAGATAAGAATCTCACAAACTTTCTTGCAGGGGCTGGCTTGGAATGGTTATGCTCAGATCTCAGCCTCCCTGATTAGATAGGATAGTAGGCACGAGCTACCAGTGCTTGGCCATTGCTACTTTCTGATAGGTCATTTAAAAATCTTTGGTTTATTCTCATTTGTAAATAGAATTTTCTCACTGCCTATTCAACAAGGGGAAATTCTGTAGAATAATGACTTCAATTTAGTCAGATTTTTTAACTCTGAGAAATATTTCCCAGTTGAAAGTCCACCATGGAATTCCATACATGTAGTCTTATCATAGCTGCTTTCCCCCAGCTTTATTGCTCTAGGAAATAAGCATTAGCTAGCAGTAGATTCTTTTATATTGTGATAGATTTTATAGATATAATTGTGAAAAATATAGGTAATAATCTCTGACAGTTCATTTTTTTTTGTTTCATTTAAACATAAAAGCAATGTGACTGGCATATAGCTCAATGGTAGAGTCATGGCCTAGTGTGAGCGAAGTCCCAGATTTTATTACCAACACTGGCAGTTAATTAATTAATTAATATTTTTAAAAAGCAAAAATTTAAAAATAAATAAAACAAGGTAATAGTGTAAAATGTGCAAATTAAAAGAAAAACAGGATAATATCTTGTTCCCCCCCCCCCCATATCTTTTTCTAGAAAAATAGTTTAAGCAGAGTCACTTGGGGAAAGATGTTGTCCCAAATATAAAACTGAAATATGAACTGTTGACATTACCTCAACTTCCTCCACCTCCCTTCTCAATGGAAATATCAATTAAACTGTTGGGAGCCTGCTTAAGACATCATTTTTCAATAGGAGGAAGGATTAAAATACAGCCAGTGCCTAGGTCTGCTTTATCTCTAAGCTGATAAGATTTCTGAAAGCTGTTTAACTGTCATGTGAATTATTAACTTCATTAGGTATACCAGAGCATATGCTGTCTCCTTTGCTTCTCTGGACCGGGAAACCTTCATCAGTGGCCTGGAATTGAGGCTGAGGATGATAAAGGTAATATAGCCAGGGCAATATCTTGGTGGGAAGGTATAGTTCGAAATCAGGATGTTGATAAGAGTGCTGTGCACTTAGTGAACTTCCACAAACAGTTTCCTGAAAACCCTTTTATGGTTTCTGTTGGCTCCATATGGCATTCTGACAAGCTTACACTTCTCTTTAAGTGCTTCTCTATCAGAAAACAAGAGCAAAGCTGAAGCAAAGTGAGTCATCTGGCTTTGTCTTTGCTTTCACTGCATGAGATAATGTGGAGGTGTTAATTACAAGACTTCACTGAGTCTTGACTAATAACAGTGTGCAAACAAATGCGTGTCAGGCTCAGCTATGGAAAAGCTTCTACTAATAAGGTAAAACTAGCAATTAGGGCTGACAATGAAGTAATACTTTCCATTGAATATTCATTAATGAAGTTCTTGTTTGGGAGGAGGGGGGCTTCTGATTGTCCAGATGGAAACCTGGAATAGGAACTGTGGTCATTCCTTTTAAATGAATTACACTTCCTTTGGTGAGCCAGCACACTGGATTAATTCCCTTTTGTAGTAAGGCATTGACCCTCTGCTTCAAAGGCAAAGCCTTGATGGCCACTAAGATTCTTCAGTCTGTGACCCTGGCATAATGGGGACAAATTGAATTCCCAGAAGGCGAAAAACAATAGTGACCATAGAGATTCACCAATGTTAAGCTAGAAAGTTCATGTTTAATTTAAATTCTTCATTGCTAAGACACATCTCCCTGTGACTGGACTTTTGTGAGAGAAAGAAGTATTTTTGTTGTGTTTAATGATCATCTTATTTTATTATTACAATTAATATTATTTTTGTACTGGTACTGGGGCTTGAACTCAGGCCTAGGTACTGTCTCTGAGCTTTTGTAGTCAAGGCTGGTACTCTACCACTTGAGCAACAGCTCCATTTCTGGTTTTTTAAGTGGTTACTTGGAGAAAAGAATCTCACAAACTTTTATTCCTACGCTGGCTTCAAGCTATAATCCTCAGATCTCAGTCTCCTGAGTAGCTAGGATTATAGGTGTAAGCCTCTGATGCCTAGTTTATACTGGGCATCTTTGATAATTTCTGATTTTAGGTCAACAAAGAGACTAAAGTTAGTTCTACATGTCACCTCGGGAGGGGGTCAATCACCAGAAAGCCCAAATAATTAGAGCATTTCCAGTTTAGAGCTTCTACACTTCCATAGTGATTTGGAGGAAGGGGAGAGCAGGCTGGGACAACTGTTCTTGATCGGAAACATTCAATAAGCGTCTGTGTGATGGAACATGGAGGGATGGTGGGAGGGCACTAGGAGTATACAAAGCTCTGCTTCTCCAGTCTCTCATGTCATCCATCTCTCCATCTGGCTTTGTGTGTGTCCTTTTATAATATCCTTTATCATAATCTGGCCAATGTAAGAATGTTTATCTGGGCTGTGTGATATCCTAACAATTAAATAAAAAAAAAGTCTGTGTTGTAACAAGAAACTCAAAATAGCTGAGAGCTGGATCCAGGAATGTGGCTCCTTTGTAGAGTACTTGCTGAGCATGGACCAGGCCTTAGGTTCATCCCAACATGGATTCACAACTGGCAATACAAGTAGAAAACAGTATTGTAAAACTGACACTAGATTGTGTCTGAATTTGTAAATTCACAGGACAGCTGGTCGCTATTCCTGAGAATTGCTTCATGTGGGGAAACCCCATAAATCTGGCTATAAATGTTCTGTGTCCAGTATGAGAGTAGAGGTGGGTAGTGTGGTTTGTTTGTTTTTCCCTTTAAAACACTGACCTTTCAACACGTGAGTTCATCTGCTCTCTGATAGAAACGAGGCCTCCCCCAAACTGAAGGAACAGTGGGCCTCTATGGCTCCTTTATATATGACATTATTGTTTTAAATGATCACAAGTAAGATTAACCTAGACAAGTATGCATATCTTTATAGACTTTCTTACTTATTATGCAGACTTGGGGACCCTGCGAATAAACATTTTATCTAGGTGGCCTTTAATAGGTTTTTTTTTGGCCAGTCCTGGGCCTTGGACTCAGGGCCTGAGCACTGTCCCTGGCTTCCTTTTTGCTCAAGGCTAGCACTCTGCCACTTGAGCCACAGCGCCACTTCTGGCCGTTTTCTGTATATGTGGTGATGGGGAATCAAACCCAGGGCTTCATGTATATGAGGCGAGCACTCTTGCCACTAGGCCATATCCCCAGCCCTAATAGCTTTTTCTTGATCCATTGGGCAAGTCTTCAAAATGTGAAGAGTTTTAAAATGAATTATGACCTATGTAAAATAAAACCATCTTCTATCTCGCTAAGCCAAGATGGCAGATGCTGTTTTGGGTTTGGATGAAAAAGCTAAAGTCTCAAATTACTTTGCAGGTACAATGGTCTGTGGCACATATCTGGGCAAATGGTAGGAGAAAGTTACTTAAAGGGATTGAAGATAGGACAGAAACACACACACACACACACACACACACACACACATACACACACACACCCTTCCCTCTCTTTTTCTCTCTCCCTCTGTTCAAACCAATAATTTTTAGGATACTTTTTCACAGGCAAATGCAAATCCTAAATGATATGAGACATCTTTGGCAAGGGGTGCTTCAAGTGACCAACTGTTTAAAACCAATTTGCTTAACTGAAGAGGTAGAATAGGAAGACAGATATCACTGTTTGTAACTGTTAGCATTTCCCTAGCTTCAGGTCCTCAGCTCCTCCCACTAGACTCCAGACCCACCCATACCTAATGAGCCGCTCCTACTCACTACCTAACTACTTCCCCTTTACCCCCAGAGAGATGCTATCACCTGGATAAGGTGCAGACGCCCTGTAACTCTCTCTCCCGTGGGAACTATGGCCCCACTAATAAACCTCCTTATGAACCTTCTTCTCTTGCCTGTGATTATCTCTGCATGGTCCTCTGGAATGGCTGATACCTATGCTTTCATTGGTCCCGAAACCTGGGATAGGTTCTCTGGTGGATTTGCTCCCCCATTTCTGGGGGGGGTCCAAGCTGCCTCCGGGACCTATTCTGCTGTCCTAAGCCCACCCAGACGACCACTGAGGTAACTTCTCCTTACTGAGCGTTCTACTTCCATCCACCACGACAATCTACAAATTCGCCCTCACACGCAGGGTAAGTGATCATCTAAACGAGGGCTCGGATCCGGTTTTCCAATATACCGTAGGGCCACAGGGCCGTGGCTTCTGGGCCACACCAAAAATCTTGGAGCCAAGTTCTGAGCCCCGTTCAATGACCGTAGCATAGGGCCACACTCCGCGCTCAGTCCAAGACACAGTGATTGGGGTGACTATTCCATCGCTGATTGTCTCTCACATTGCAGCTGACCAGAGTAATACCGAGGACGCTTGGTATTTAACTCCTCAGCTCCGCTAATCACTTACCATGGGAGGGGCACAATCATCCACCACAACAGATTTGAATCTCCAACCAGGGTGAGTGACCATTAGGCGGGAGCTTGGATTTTCTCTAGTTCAGCTCCGCTGGTCACTCAAGTGGGGAACAGTCTAAAGCTGCTCAAGTTTGAGCCCAATCTTACAAATTTGGAATATTTTACAGGACATAACTTCTATGAGCGCTCAGGCAGATGGAGTTTCCTCTCTCTCTCTCTTTCTGTCTCTCTCTAAACTCTGCCTTCCTGCCTGTGATAGACTGGTACTAGCTTCCAAAGGTACCAATATTTGTTTCACATCTGCTTTGATTGATGTTTGTTAAGCTTGGAGATTCTGTTAAGTTCTGCTTGTTGTTGGCTAAATCCTATTTTCACTAGCATTGAACACGTGGACAATAAAATTAATTCTAGCAAGCGCCATCTTGGTTCCATCAAAGTTCCAAAAACTCTTGGAGGTGGAGTCCCACCCATCCCCTAGATAATGGGCATGCAAAATTCCTCGAATTCCTCCAGGCAGGGCAGGGACTTGGGAGACTCAAGCTCCTGGTAAACCTCCCCGCCCCCAAATTCTGTAACTGTGGCCTTGCAATTCAAATACGCCTTGCTATTCAAATGCTAAACTGGTTTCTCAAAATGTGGCTTCTTCATTTCCTCGCCAGATAATCTGTAAAAAATTTTGTTTCCTAGGAAAAGATTTTTTGTTTTCTAACGACCACTTGGTTCTAAAATATGGGCAAAATAATATAATTTTGCCACTGGAATTCCAGAAAACTTACATGGCCAATTTTTTAAAAAAAATTCTAAGCATGCCTCAAAGCTTGTGCACAAGTGTCTGTCTGTTTGTCTGTGTTGGTAAAACATGTAAAATCTGGCATCATGGTTTCAAAATTACTTGCTTTTTGACTCTATTTTAACTTACTTTAATTCTTATGTTAAACTGTTCTTTGCAGCCTGTGGGTGGAGTCACAGTGAAAAGCCTGGACTCAGTCGTGGCTCTTATCACCAGACTCCAAGCCAAAAGAAAAAAAAACAAACAAACAGGTTTTAAACCCAAACTGATACAAGCAAACGGATACAAGCAAATATGTCTAAGATGTAAAACCAGTGTGTTATTCTTTACGTCCATCTACGTTAAAAGTCAAGTGTACATCTGATCCTGATAATTCTTTGGTATAGACTAAGATTTTGCTTCTCCATTTTTTCTCTCCTATGCTCTCATAAACTCTTTAAGATCAAGGGACCAGAGTCATTTTGGAATGAGTGTGGCTGCTAACCTCAACTTTTCTGACCCAGGATTAATATTTTGCTTTATAGGATGCAGGTTGACATGTGTGCTAGCTGCATGGACTGTGTACATGTGTGCTAGGCGCATGGACTGTGGCAGCCCGTGGCTACAGGAAGCTGCCTCCACAGTCTGCTCCCAAACTGCCTGGTTTCACTACTAGTGATTCCTTATTCTCTCTCTCTTGCATGGAAAACTGCTCAGGGAATCTAGGAGTCACTGGTGATCTTCCTGTGAAGATTTTTACAGGCCCAGAGTGCTCCTGCCCTGGCTCTGGACCAAGTTAGAGTTGGGTTTATATCAGGCCTATGATGACAGAGTTGCAACCGAGACTTATTCCAAGGTTAAAAACATCAGAGTTGTGTTTGGTGGCCACAGGGTTGCATTGGGGTAGCATTGGTGTCTTCCCCCTCCATGTCTCAGAAACTGTCATGGCTGCTACAGACTGCAGACTTGGTTGGCCTTTGGTCTGTGTGGATTTTGTGACTAGGAAGATGGTTAAAGGCCCAAGCCTTCTAAAATCTTTTTAAGTTGTCATCTTGCTTAAACCAGTAGGGTACCAGCCTACAAAAGCCATAGTACTCAGAGTAAGCAACCAGGGAATACTGAGAGATTTCAAATATCTTTAACCAGTCTGTGTAGAAATTTGCAGGCAACCCAGCAGTGACAATCTATCCAGGAGACTCTGAGAGATGCCACTACAGCCTTGCCTAGATCCAACCCATCTCTCCTGCTTGCCTCCATCACACATGACTAACAAAGCTTGCTGATTCGGGATGGAAGACACAGCCACTTCAGATCCACTGAAGCTGATACTTTTACACTGTCCTGACCCTTTGCCCTCTTTTCTTTTTGGCCAGTCCTGCGCCTTGGACTCAGGGCCTGAGCACTGTCCCTGGCTTCTTCCCGCTCAAGGCTAGCACTCTGCCACTTGAGCCACAGCGCCGCTTCTGGCCGTTTTCTGTATATGTGGTGCTATGGAATCGAACCCAGGGCCTCGTGTATCCCAGGCAGGCACTCTTGCCACTAGGCCATATCCCCAGCCCCCCTTTGCCCTCTTGATTGTTATTCATTTGTGTTTTCTACCACCTGCTGGTAAGGTTAAATGATTTGATTTGATGACATATGGATCTCATTCAGTCTGCTGTTCTCTAAGTATTACAGCAGAACTCTATCAAGTACTTGTTGGTCAATTCTCAACAAGATACAGGTAAGCTCTATTCCTATTGTTCTCCTGTTGCTCTAATTGGAAATAAAAAGGGCTTTTATGGCTAAGACTCCTTGGATTGCAGTTCAAAGCCAGCCTGGGCAGAGAAAAAAAATCCCTCTAAAACTCCATCTCCCAACTAACCAGCAAAGAGCCAGACTGGAAGCTTGGCTCAAGAGAAGCAGCCAAATGCTGAAAGCGGCACCGTGGCTCAAGTGGTAGAGCACTAGCCTCGAGCAGAAGTGCTCAGGGACAGTGCCCAGGCCTTGAGTTCAAACCCTGTGAATGCCAACTGGGACCAGCTATCTGAGCAATGAGCACCTAGACCTCCAGGACGAGGTCAATCTTGACAACGAGAAACCATGGAGAGGAGTAAGAGGAGTTGAAGTCTCATCTTAAATGGAATCAGTTTAAACTTGCCCTTTCAAAATTAATCAGAGCTGGGAGATCAAGAGGAATAGTTGTTTACCCACCTCATGTCCATACCTGTCCATTTTCCATCTGGACAGATACTTGCATTCTTGCCTTTGTTACTTGCTATTTGTATATATATTTGTATATATATACACACACACACATATATATACATACATGTATATATACATACATGTATGTATATATATATACAATAATATATATTATATATATATTAGCCTCTGACTGGTTACTCCCAACCAGGCCACTATCCCTAAACATTTCCTTCCTGCCCCCAGTCCAGTTATTCCTCCTTCCTGGTAATGGGCCACAATTGGGTTTATGTTACAAATGGAACTTTTCTGGCTTGTGCCAAGGGTGTGTTCTCCCATGTTGTTCATGTTAACTGGTCCTGTTAATTTGTCAGCCTTTTGCCTGGCCTTTTCAAAAGTCTCTTTTAACAGGATAATATCCCTCACTGAGGTTGCCACCTGGGAACTTGCAGTTCAAGGCCATCCTCTTACTACACTGCTCTGCCCATCGTAGATCTGGACCCTGAAGACTCCAGCCCCAGGGATTCCTTGATGTGCCCAAGCTGCAGGAGGTAGCCAGAGGACACCAGACACCCATTAGCCCTGATAACCATAACCAAACTGTCAAATACTTCTTAGGTGGTACCAGGCCAAATAATGAATCAGGGACCCCTGACTACTTCGCCCCTTTTCAGCAGGAAGTAGTTCCAGAAGAAACAAACTTCGCCCATACTCCCAGCCTGGTACCCCTCCTCTGTTATTAATAAACAACAAATGGGGGAATGTTAGCATTTTTCCCTAGCCTCAGGTCCTCAGCTCCTCCCACTAGACCCCAGACCCAACCATACCTAATAAGCCGCTCCTATTCACTATCTACTTCCCCTTTACCCCCAGAGAGAAGCTGCCACCTGGATAAGGTGCAGACGTCATGTAACTCCCTCTCCCGTGGGAACTATGGTCCCACTAATAAACCTCCTTATGAACCTTCTTCTCCTGCCTGTGATTATCTCTGCCTGGTCCTCTGGGATGGCTGATACCTATGCTTTCTGTAACAAATAGAGCAAATTGTTGTTATTATTTTCTTGATTGTTTTTAAAAAGCAGCCTAAACCTAGGGCCTGGGTATGATCCCTGAACTTTTTCACTCAAGGCTGGCACTCTACCCCTTTAGCCACACTTCCACTTCCAGACTTTCATTGTTAATTGGAGATGAGTCTTATGGACAGTCCAGACCAGTGGGCTTCCACTGCCCATGCTTGGCCCTCAGCCTCTTGAGTGGCTAGGATTACAGGCATGCACATCATGTCCTCAAATGGTGTGAAAAGCATGATTTGGGAACAAGGAAGAGCAATACTTGCTGAATACTAAGAACACTTAGCATTGATTAAAAGTCCATCACAAGTATTTTTTTAATTTGCAGACATTCTCTTAACTCCATGCACACTCTGAACAAATGGCAATATTGTTTTATTTTGCAGAAGAAGAAACTGAGGCTGGAGAAAATTTAGCATTTGGGCCAGGAATGGAGCCTGCTTTTGCTAGACCAGAGTCCTTTGACCCTCTAAGCCATAAGACTTTGAAATTCTGATGACGAGAAATGGAGATGTGGAGGGAGAGGTGAAATCATTAAATTCTTCTTCTCTGCCTGTAACACTCAAAAAAGAGGCAGGACAAAAGAGAAAGAGTGTCCTCTGTGCAGCCCTCTGAGGAAGTATCTCAAAGCTAAGCTCTATCAATCCTGGGAGATGAGCTCAGCAGAGCAGAGTGGCAGAATAAATGGTTTCAAAGGAATACCACAACTGAAGAACTTCTTATGCAAAAACACCCCACATCTGGAGCAAAGGCCTCCAGCTTATTTGATCTCAAAGAATTCATAGGTAGAACTGCCTGTTAAGGTAATACATTAGGACACTATTTGGAAAAACTGCAGTTCTAAATAGATGAGCAAATAAATGTTCATTTCAATTTATTAATTTAGCTGTAGGCCTTGTTACAATTTATCTCCAGGTTTGGAGACCAATCAGTCTGGAGTCGGTAATTTTTGTGAGGAAGTAACAGGTTTTAATAATGGATAAAGGCAGAGGGTGAATTATTCAGACAGAAAGGAGCAAGTCTTAACGCTTTCCCTCACTTTAATTAACTGTAAGTTGCTGGGCTGTCTCAAGGCTTCTGTATCTTATCTCCATCAGAACAGTGAATTTTTCTTAGGCTATGGATGTGTTGTGTTCCTGAGGCTTCTGTGGATCCCAGAAAAAGTAACATGGGCTATTGTCTCTCATTTTCTTCTTTTTCAAAAAATTATTTATTTATTGTCAAAGTGTTGTACAGAGGAGTTACAGTTTCATACATAAGGCAATGAGTATATATATTTTTTTTATCAAATTTATTAACTCCTCCCTCATTTTTCTCCCACCTTCCCTGCTCCCCAATTCCCTCTCCCTGCCATGAATTGTACAGTTGGTTTACAGCCTATTGTCTTGTAAGTATTGCTGTTGCACTGATTCACTTTTTGCCCTTTGTCTCTCCATTTTGATATTCTCCCTCCCTTCCCCAGGGCATTGAAATCAGTAACAGTGACATCAGGGGTAAAATCATGGGGAAGAAGGAAAAAAGAAGGCATAATTACAACAACAATGATAAACCACTTATTTTCATATAATGTATTTTGATTAGCATCATCTTATATATACATGTGTCCATAACTATTGAGCTATTGTGATCTTCTGCTAGGACTATCCTAGACATGTACAAATTATTACCAATGAGGAAAACCATAGAGTCTATGTTTCTTTGGGTCTGGCTCACTTCACTTAGTATGATTTTTTTCCAATTCTTTCCATTTCCTCATGAAGAGGGCAATGTCATTCTTTCTGATAGAGGCATAGAATTCCATTGTGCATATGTACTCCATTTTCTTGATCCATTCCTCTACTAAGGAGTATCTGGGTTGATTCCATATTTTAGCGTTGGTAAATTGTGCTGCAATAAACATAGTTGTGCTGGTAGCTTTAGTGTGGTCTTGCTTGTATTCCTTTGGGTAGATACCAAAAAACCGGGCTGCTGGGTCATAGGGGAGCTCTGTTTAGCCTTTTGAGGAACCTCCACATTGCTTTCCAGACTGGTTGAACAAGTTTACACTCCCACTAACGGTGTGGTTAGGTTCCTTTTTGGCCTCATCCCCTCCAGCATCTGTTGTTATTAGTTTTCTTGATAATGGACATTCTTGCTGGGGTGAGGTGGACTCTCAATGTTGTTTTGATTTGCATTTCTTTTGTGGCCAGGGATGTTGAGCACTTCTTCATGTGCCTCTTGGCCATTCTCATTTCCTCTTCAGAGAAATCTCTTTTTAAGTCTTTAGCCCATTTATTAAGGGGGAAGTTGTTTCTTTGATTTGTTTGGGGGAAACTTAATTTTTTGAGTTCTAAGTATATTTTAGATATGAGGCCCTTGTCTGTTGTATGGCCAGTGAAGATCTTCCAATCTGAGGGCTTTCTATTTATCTTGCAAACTATGTCGTTTGCCCTGCAGAAGCTCTGCAGTTTGATGCAACCCATTTGTCCACCCTTTCTTTGATTTGTTGTTTCTGGACCTTTGTTAAGAAAGTTTCGTCCTGTGCCAAAGAGCCCAAGTGTTTCTCCTATTCCTTCCTGCAATGTTTTCAGGGTATTTGGTTTTACCTCAAAGTCTTTGATCCATTTAGAATTGATTCTGGTGCAGGGTGATATATAAGGATCTAGCTTTAGTTTGTTACAGGTGTTTAACCAATTTTGCCAGCAACATTTACTGAAGAGGCTGTCTTTCTTCCATCATATTTTTTTAGCTCCTTTATGAAAGATTAAGTAGCCATAGGTCTGTGGGTTCATTTCTGGGTCTTCAATTCTATTCCATTGGTACCCAGGACTGTTCTTATTCCAATACCAAGCTGTTTTTGTTACTATAGCTTTGTAATAAATTTGGTATTGATATTCCTCCAGTGCTGTTCTTCCTGCTTTGGATTGTTTTTGCTATTTGGGGTCTTTTCTTGCTCCATATGAATTTTTGGATTGCTTCCTCTGTTTCATTAAAGAATGGTGTTGGAATGTTGATGAGTATTGTATAGAGTTTGTAGATAGCCGTTGGCAATATTGCCATTTTCACAATGTTAATCTTCCCAATCCAGGAGCAAGGGAGGTTTTCCCATTTCCCCTGCCTTAATTTCCTTTTTCAGTTTTTTAAAATTCTCATCATAGAGTTCTTTCACTCCTAAGTGGTTTTTTTTGTTTTTTTTTGAGACTGTTGCAAAAGGAGTTGCTTTCCTGCTTTCAATCTTTCTCTTCACATTGTTGGCATACAGAAAAGCTGATTTTTGAGGGTTTATTTTATATTCTGCTACTTAGTCAAAGTTTTGGATTAGCTCAAGTAACTTGGGAGTAGAATCTGGGGTTCTTTAAATACAAGATCATGCCATCTGCAAAGAGAGAGAATTTAACTTCATCTTTCCCTATATGGATCTCCTTTATATTTGCCTCTTGCCTTATTTCTCTGCCTAGGAATTCATTTTCATTATGTTCTCAATTCTGTGTCTACTTCAAAATTAGTTTCATTAAACTTCTGAGCAACTACCATTTTTTTTTTCTGGAAAAAAATTAACATCTTTGTTTTCTTTCCCTCTTGGATATGACTTCAACTCATGAAAATCTACAACATTTCAATCTTATTTACGCTTGAGGATTAAACAATAAAGTATAAGTCCAGTTCTGGTCATGTTATCTCATTTAAATTGGTTGAAAGTCTTATTTTAGTAGTTTTAAAATAAAATTATTGCTAGAAAAATATTCAGTCTCGGTTTGATGAAAGCCTCAAACAAATAACCTGTGAACTCATAACTAAATGGAGTTTCCATTATTTGCAGGGGATAGGTATGTTATTTAGGGAGTCTTGCAAAAATACTCAAGTGGTTCTTGTAAATAAAAGTTTCTCAGGAGTTAGCACTAAACAAACGGTAGCACAGGGCTGGGACGTGGGAATGTCTTCTTTGATAGTGTAGATATTCTAAATGGGAACTGCATTGAGCTCACAGATTGTCTCAGTGTAAATCGATGGTTTTTCTGTGAACACATTAATAACACACTTGGATAATTGATTATCCTCATCTGGTTGTCCTACTTTGCTATTACCTGGTAGCATGAACTGAAAAAAGTGCACATAAACTATTAGACAACAATTCATTTATGCTGTGACAAGAGGATTTCTCTTTCAAATTTGTTACCACGAAGAGAAAGTAAGCGTCTGGGGAGGTCTGAGCTTACAAATTCTTGGTAGAAATTGAATCACTATTTCTGTAAATCAAAATTCATGTTAAAAGCCCTGTGAAGTAAACAATATATATGAATTAGCCGTACTACTGAAGTCAATACAAATCAAAGTGGCTTTACAAAGGTATTGATGTTTGCTGTTCTTCCAAAGGTTGAATACATTTATGTTTTTATCCCTCAGGGTATTGTTGATCCAAATGAATCTATTCGTTTTGAAACAAGACCTTATAAAGCTATATTCACTGGTCCAAACAGGCTTCGATAGCATGACTGTTGTGGCAGCTTGCTTTTGGGAAACTACAAGGGTTTGAATTCTCTTGTCCTGGTGCAGTATTGTAGAGAATCAACCTTTCTATTTGATTTTCTTCTATATTAACTTTTTGAAATTTGAACTCTCACAGTGCAGTCAATATAAAGTACTTTTTTTAATCATTTGGCCCCAGCCTAGTGTTGGGGGTTTATGCCTGGAATCCTAATTACTCAGAAGGCCAGTTCAAAAGCCAGCCCAAGCAGTAAAGTCTGTGAGACATTTACCTTCAATTAATCAGTAAAAATCCAGAAGTGGAGCTGTGATTCAATTAGTAGAGTGCCAACCTTGAGAAAAAACAACTAAGGTACAGTGTTCAAGCCCTGAGTTCAAGCCCAAGTACACACACACACACACACACACACACACACACACACACACACACAGAGAGAGAGAGAGAATTTGGCCCAGTAGTTCTTGTCTGGCTGTGACTGCTTTTTTTGTTATTGTTTTAAAGAATCTTTTCTTTTTTGGGGTGTGGGGAGGTGTGTATGTGTGTGTGTGGGGGTCTTACTGAGATTTGAATTTGTGGCCTCTTGCTTGCTAAATGCCACACTTTGTGAAAGTCAGATAATGCAAGCATCCTGTTAGGCTTTACTAAATTAGCTAAAGCATCCAGAATTTCAGACTGTAATTAGATGACTGCACAAGGCGGGGGCGGAGGGAGGGGGTAAGGAATCTCCTCAAAGGTCTTGGCATTATTCAAAGTGAATGCAAGCTGTTGATTTTGGCCTCTGTTATTCAGAGGAAGGTTCTTGGCACATCAGCCCCACACTGGAATTTATCTTACTTTTAGTTAACCTGTGTCTTCTAAAGGAAAGCCTGCACATTATCTGGCCAAAGGCCCTTCCTTGCCCAGGGACCTGCACTTATTAGGGACCAGCACTTATTAGAATGGCACTGAGAAAGGAAAAACACACTGATATGTGGGTGAAGTCATTCATCTTTTAAAGCTCATAAAAAGACAGAATTGTAAATTAAAATGTCTACAATAGGTTCAACACCTCTCATTCAGCCCCGCCCCTCCCTTTGTCCTAGGGTAGCATTCAAGTGTGGGAATGTTTCTCTTAAACAAGTGTAAATCATACATTTAGTCATGCTGCACCCAGGAGCACACAGCACTCAGGGCCAAGGGGAGACACTGGAGGATATCACACACTAGCAGTTTGCTAATGAAACATTTACACAAGCAGGTTATATGGTTGCAATAAAAAAGAGAGACCTCTTTCATCACCCCTTTTCATTACTTAGTACAGTCTTTAAGAGGATTAATGGGGGAGGGGGTGGAGGAGGTGCTTATCATTTGCTTCTCAGGATTGGTAATATGGAGTTCTCAGCAGATTGCTTCTGGGGTAAGGATTACTGTGGTGCAAAGTCTCCCAAGCTTTCAAAAGGATGGAAAGCAGTTTGTTTTTACCCCTTCCAGGAGAAGGGCTATTCACTTGGAGATGAAATAACCTGAGACTTGGTTTATTCCTACAACTCTTCCTTCCTGTTGTCACTTCCAACATGAAAATTTACTTATTTATTTAGGCCTCAGTATCCAATATGCCAAAACATGCCCTAATTCCACCACTGGTGTGATGAAAATGAAACAAACTTTTTTTTTTTTTTTTTTTGCTAGTAGGGCTTGAACTCAGTCCTTTAGCTTTTTTGCTCAAGACTGATAATGCACTATCATTCAGACCACAGCTCCACTACCAGCTTCTTTGTTGGTTAATTGGAGATAAGAGTCTCATGGGACTTTCCTGGCTAAAGAAGTGTCTTACAGCTGGCTTTCAACCTTGATCCTGAGACCTCAGCCTCTGAGTAGCTAGGATTGCATGATTGACTTTTAATGATGTTTGTATTAACCTGGTCTTTTCAAAGGAAACAAACCTCAGGACTTGGACTCCACACACAGCTTTACTTTGGGGGCACTGTGCATTCTCTGGCTCACCTTTTCTGAAAGGTTTCCATTTAATAGTTCAGATAAACTACATATTTTGGAGGGCACTGAAGTGAATAAGTGGCTCTTTTTATTTTTCTGGGGAGTGAGAGGCAGCTTTGTTGGCAATCTCGTGGAGAGTGCAGTGCTGATGAATCAGGCTGCCCAGGTCCCGTGACTTCACACTATTTTTAGACAAGGAAGATGTTAGTTGTAACAGTGTACAATGGACTAATCAGCCATAATAGAACCCACACTGTTTTTCCCTTCACATTGCACTTATTATGTGCCTTGAATGTAAACAGCTCTTTGCTTCTGACAAAGATGGCAGTGTGCCATGCTTGGATTCAGCCTTCGAAAGCTCAGCAAACACTGAATAGAAACAAGCCTGAGGACTCTGAAAGAGCAATTGTTTGAATTTATGTCACTTGCAGCCTTATACAAAATTATTTTTTGTTGCTTCCATCCTTCCCTTTCTATCTCTGTCCTCAAATTAGCAAGCATTCACAGCTGCCAGTTATCTGAGTATGAGAAATTATTTCTATTATTTTCCACTCACATGTACAGAACCATTAAGTCACATTTTATAAAAAATACCAATGGTGAATTTCTTGTACATGTTATACCCACTGTGAAATATATGGAATTTCATATAAAATGTAATGATACAATGCTTGATCATGAAAGAAGATAGAAGTCACTCTAAAGCATGATAAGAGATAGTCTATTTAAAATTACAACCAACACCAAAAAAGAAGTTTATTGTTTTGTACCATCTGTATGTGCCATTAGCAGATTCAATAGTTTGCTCTCAAAACAGATTTAGAGCAATTTACTATAAAGCAAATTACTGTTGGCTAGGCTTCCTACTTATCATTCTCTGATTTTCCAGCCACAGTGGCTTATTTAAAAGATTAAAAAAATGTTTATCACAGTAATATATGCACATGTCAAAAACAATCAAGTAGCATAAGAAGGTTTATAAAGACAAATAGGCCAGGTGCCAGTGGCTCATGTCGGTTAATCTTAGCTACTCAGAAGGGTGAAATCTGAGGATCGTGGATTGAAGGCAGCCCTGGCAGAAAAGTTCACAAATTTCTTATCACCAATTAACTACTAACAATCTGGAAGTAAAGTTGTGGCTCAGGCGGTAGAGAACCAGCTTTGAGTGAAAAAGCTGAATGACAGCACTCAGGCCTTGAGTGCAAAGTGCCAGTATTGCCAGAAAAATAGTCCTTCCCCAAACATTCTCCCTTCAAGTTGACATGCAGGCCTGTTCCTACTAGTGACATTTAAGTTTTGTTCTGTTTTGTTTTTGTTTGGTTTTCAGGTCTTCATTAAGGGATTACCTCTAAAGTGTAAGGAATCACTGTTTCTTAACCTTTTCTATCCAGGCTGGACTCTACCACTTGAGCCCTCCCTCCATTTTTAGCTTTCTTGCAGATTAATTGGAGATAGGAAAAATCTCATGGATTTATAAGCCTAGGCTGGCCAGGACCACAATCCTCAGAATCTCAGCCCCCTGAGTAGTTAGGATTATAGACAGCCACCAGTGCTTGCCTACAGGAACATATTCTTGGAGAATATAATTTTCACTTTCTGGAATGGAAAGGTTCTACTCTAATCAACATGCTCTCAAAAATCTAGTTGGACAGCTCAGGGGGCTCCATTGCATCTGCTACTGACAACTAGAAGTTTAGAAGTGGCAGGAGTTAGTTAGATTCCAGTGAGTCAGAGAGTTAGAAACAATACAGAACATGTGTACCCCAATTTCCCCACCCCATCCTCTGCATCATGGCAGCCTCCCAGTTTAAGTGATCATTGTGAAAACTATGAGAGTGGGTAACACCAGCCAGTGGAGGTGGTTTTTTTATTTATTTTATTTTTTTTATTAGTATGTGTTCTATAGTAAGCACTTTCTATCCAGTTGGCTCTTCATACCTAGTTATCATTTTTTGTCTGTTGAGATACCCCTTTCTTGAGCTTCTGGTCCATAATCGTTTAGTCATTTTCCTTCTAGGTCTCTGACCATCCAGCCACATCATTCCTTCTCGTTTCATCCTCCCACTTGAAGTTCATCATGTGGGATCACCTATGGCCTCAGACATGAGTGGACAGGAGTGCTGTTCCCTTTGTCGGGATGGCTGCGTGCCGTCTCATGTATCGCTCATGCTTGGTTGTAGATGTGCCATACTCCTGTAATGATGGACTGCTTCCTGAAAACCTCAATTATCACTTGGTGTGTTGAAAAAGATACTTCCAGGTCTTTTGTTGTTGTCTTTTTGCACACTAGGACATAATTATGTGTGGCATATAGTTACACATGTATTAGAGTCCAACATTATTTGTGTCTTCCAGGAACCAGTAGAATATCAGAACATGCTATTTACTTAGCAACAGATAATGTGGACTTTTCCCCGAGTCCTGGGACCTGCATAATGTTCTACTATTGTCAAAAACTCTACACAATATTTTTCCCGGTCAGTGTCACTATTATAGCTAAACTCTGCCAGGATTACTAGGCCCCAAGAGAGGGCTGAGGCAGTCTTGTGGAATTCTCTAGCAGAGCTTCCATCCTCAGCCTCCCAAGTAGCTAGGATTGCAAATGTGAGATGCAGATGCCCCAGTTTTAAAGCCTAAAAGTTACTTCATAAAAGATGAGTAGCTTAATATCATAATTAAGAAGTCTTTAAGAAAAATCCATATCATATGTACTATCTACTGTGTAATTACAAATAAAGCAAAGCTTAAGAGTCCATAATATTTAGGGAAAATGCTAAAATAGAAAAAATACAATTAAATAATGATCGTGAAAAAATAGCCAGCCTTACCAATAGTTAAAGGAATATATAGAGCAAAACGTTGGTGACTCTTGTAATCCTAGTTACTCAGGAATTTGAGATCTGAGGATTATGATCCAAAGCCAAAACAGGAAAGTCTGTGAGATTCTCATCTCCAATTAACTACCAAAGAGAGAGAGAGAGAGAGAGAGAGAGAGAGGGAGAGAGAGAGAGAGAGAGAGAGGGAGAAGTGGAACTGTGGCTCAAGTGGTAAAGTACTAGTCTTGAGCCAAATTATTCAGGAACAGAGCCCAGAGCCTGAGTTTAAGCTCCAGGGTTGGCGCACACACACACACACCACACACACACACACACACACACACACACACACACACAAACAAACAAAACCCAAAAGTGTTATATACATTTGTATGGCATTGTAGTATACAATTACTCAATGAAAATTATGTGATTAATCTTCAATGTCAAGAGACAATTCTCATGTTATGTTAAATGAAAGCAGAAATAATAGTTGGTATAGTATGATCTTGAACAAAAATCTATCGAAAGGTACGTAGAAGTTATGACAAAATGTAAGTTTTGATTTGGCTATCTTTGAGTGATTTTATTTTTTTTCCCTTTGGAACTTTAGGAAGTCATGTTCCCAGGAATTATCAATATATTGACATTCTGGTTCAACAGCAATACAACAGTAACAATCACAAAAAATTGTGGGGTGTATGTGTGTAGTTATCTTGGTGGTATCTATAGAAATTTGTTAGCTATTTTGAATTCATTAGAAAATCAATAGATGTTGTGTTGTCTTTTTTATTTTTTTACAAAGATTGTTCTTTTTTATAAATGTGTTGTCTTTTTACAAAGAAGGGCAACAAATATGAGTGTAAGATTGCAATTATGTGATTGTATTTATGAGTGTCTAGTCCCATCAATATTAAGTAAGTTAGAGAATATGTTAGTTTCTTCATTTTATGTTTCAGGATGATCTGAATATTGACTTTTAGATCCACAATATGATATTAGGAAAACATGACAAATTAATTTCTTGTATTTATGCTTGTTCTTTTATTACAAAAGATGATTGCTTTTGGTAGGTGGTATGGTTAATGCTTAGGACTATATATTTAACGTAGAACTTAATGCTTTGACAGCTTAGGTTTCCTGATTTTCCAGGTTAAAAAGAGGATAATGCCTGTCTATGCAGTTAGGGGAGGGCGTTACTGGGCCTTTGTTAAGCAAGCTCTACATTGAGGAACCACTCCTCCAGACTTTCTGGACCTGGCTGTTATTGAGCCAGAGTCTCACTTTCTATCTGGATCTGTGTTTGCAGCTTGATCAGCCCAGTTTGCCCTTTCCACCTTAACTAAGAAGACAGGTTACTGTGTCCAACTTCCCTTCATTAAGATAGATGGAGTCTTGTGGGCTGACCCTAAACCTAGATCCTGCCACTCTCAGCCTCCCACAGTAGTTTAAGATAAGAGGGATGCACCATTCATTGCATCTAGCTATGGGTAGAGAGGAGTCTGGAATACATGTATGGGCTGACATAGAGCCCTGTCTGCTTCCCAAGTCACTGCAGTTAGAGACATGAGCCAGGGGATGAGATCACATTTATTTTTTATGTTCATAGGCCAATGAGTTAAGTTGGAGTCATTCAAAATGTCAACTTGTTCTTGAGAATATATAATATACTATACTTGCCTCATTCAATCAAGGGCAAAGACATTCTTGGGTACCACTCTTCCTGGACGTTTCCCCAGGCTTGTGGAAATACCTCCCTGGCAATCTGAAAGCAGTGGTTCTTGGCTTGTTGCTTAATGTTCTCTAGGTCCTAGGACAGATCTGACCTGGAGTTCAGTCTGACATTGAGACTAGTTTGCTCCTGCGCTTCCTTTCTGTGTAAGCTTGGCCATGGGGGAAGACAGCTCCTTCTCCATGAACATCTATACTTATTGTCTTTGTTATACTTGTATTTTTGTTCTTACATGAAGGTGAGGCTCTCCAGTGATTTGCTGTATACTTAAATTCCACAGTGTTACCCAATGCCAAAATCACTGGTTTACTTTGTTTTCTTAAAAGCTAAGGAAAAGAACAGCCTATTTGTAATGGAAAGGTACAAGTGAGAAGTCAGAGCTGATGTGGAGATGTCATGGAGACATACATGGGAGTGACATTCATGGCAGTGCTCTGCAAGCATTCAGCGGTGTCCCAGAGCTATGCGGCTGGTCCCCAGTGTGATCCATTTCCCAGGAGCCATGCTGTCCATTCAGGGTGAAGGCGATGGAATGGAAAGAATTAGCCATCCACCAAAGTGGTAAGACACTTATGAAAACTGAGAACTAACTGAAAAAGAGTTCAGTCATAGCATGAAAAGTTATCTACACTAAGTATGACCTCCTCAAAATAGAGCTGCCATTGACCACCCTCCAAGACAGTTTACTCTAAAAATAAATTGATCCTTAGCACAAAGAAATTTAAATTCCCTTTTCATTATGTCAACCTGAGGAAGTTTCTAGCCAGGAAAGAGACAGGCTACCTCTTCTCTTTTCTACTAGTGGCATAAAGCTCAATAGTACTTTCCAATTAATGTCCCCCTTCTGTGTAAGGATCATATATAAATCTTTACTTCTGGCTATTCAGTCAGTTACTTTTTAATTGGGGGAGGGGGTTGGATTTTTTTTTAAACTGTATGTGCGTGTGTGTGTGTATGTGTGTGTGTGTGTTATTGTCAAGCTGATATACAGAGGGTTATAGTTACATACGTAAGGTAGTGAGTATATTTCTTGTCCAACTTGTTACATCCTCCCTCATTTTCCTCCCATCTTCCTTCCTCCCCAATTCTCCCCCCACCACTGAGTTGTACAGTTAGTTTACAGCATATTGTATTGTAAGTATCACTGTTGAATTGGTTCACCCTTTGTCTCACCCTCCCTTCAGACAAACATATATATGATCCCCAAATTAAAGACAGTGACAATAGGGACTAACCCATAATATATTTTTTAAAGATCTTTTCATTTTGGGTACTAGGGATTGAACTCAGGATGTTGCACTTGCTAGGCAACTGAGCAACATCACAGCTCTCACTCTGTTACTTCTTACTGAGCAATACTTACATGCATGAGGGCATGCCAGTTAGTCTATTATCAGTTAATTTGCATGTCCCTAACTTTCCAGACCTAAGTTCATAGAGAAAAACCCTTTTGTCCAGAAGGATCATGAGTAAAAATGGTAAAACTGAAGACTTGGCCTTAGGGGCATGTATCTTTATCCACAGTAACAGGACAGAGGCAGAAGTAGTATGTGTATTCAACAGCCCTTTCCTTTGCAGACTACCTGGAAACCTCTCACTGATAGGCATCCACATTGCTCATTCATTACTCTCCCCATTCCAGTATGACTGCCAGCCACAAAATATATTCATTCAATCAGTTATTTGCCTCACATTAAAAAAAAATCTCATATATTAGTTGCACAAGGAAGATTCATCATGATGTTTCCATTCATCTGTATCATGTATCTCAATCTAACTCTCAATTACTCTCTTATACTACAGTTCCTTTCTTAAAATAATCTCAGTAGGTTTCATTGGTTTATTTTTATACATGCAAATATTGTGAATATTTTGTATTATCCTCAGAATAACCCTATTGACCTTTATCTTGAACTTATAAATTGTCTTAGAAGTTGGTTGGTTAGCCAAAAGGATTCTACACAGACCTTTCATTCCCTCTGTTAACAGTCCTTTAAATGACCATGAAGGTGATTTTTAATCACTTGGTGCCATTATTCCCACAAAGTAGACTGATAAAAGCCAAAGGTATTCAGTTCAAATGTAAAGTTTGTCTGGTAGTTAGTGTCACTGGAGAGTTTTCTTGGTGGCCCAAATAACACCTTTTGGACAATCATCTTTTCTGCCTATGTAAAGCTGGTTTTGTTTTGGAGATAACACTTCTGTAGGGGTTTCTTATCTTTTCTTCTCTTTCTCCTTCTCCTTTTCCTCTTCTTGATTCCCCTTTTCTAAACCTGTGTATTGTCCTTCCCTACCTCCAATCAAACATTTCAAATCCTGCTAAGTGATATAGGTGCTGTAGATTATATCACTGAGAAAAAAATTTAAAAAGAAAAACTCTGTTTTCCTTGAGCTGGCTTTTTAGTGTGGGAAAATATACATACACAAATGCATAGTTCCACTTATCCCCCCATATATGGACTCCTAAGTGCTCTTCACATGCTGTAGCTAATACTATTAGATAAAGAACAACCATCTCAAGTTCACTGTGTGATATACTTATTTCTTAATCTGCCTCTCCTCCGCCACCCACAAATCACTCTGCCTCCAAAAGCACTGAACTCAGCATGCTATTCATTTATGCAAACCATAGGCATAAATCCTTGCTATCCCTTCTCCAGATAGCAATCCATCAACAAATTCCGAGTACTTTATTTCCTAGAATTAGCTCAGAATGCTCTACTTCTTATTGTATACCAGACACCCAGTTGGGCTTCGAAGCCATGACAATAGTCACCAGAACTCAGTCAATCGGGCTAGGAGTCTTTCTTTAGCTGTGCATAGTGTCTGCTTGCCACCACCAGGATGGTGAAGAACTCCACTGGGCCTCAAAGGGGCTGGGTTTTTAAAGGCAAAAATCACATGTATCACATGCAAGTGGTCTGGCAAATTAGGCAAAGCAAGCAAGGAGACATACAAAAGCAGAATTTTTGTTAGTGATTACAGTTCCAGTGAACTCTGGTAAACAAGGCAATCAAAGCAATGTAATTCTTGGTTCTGGGTGTGACTGGTCTTAACCTTAAAACTTTCTGTTCCAGGAGCTTCCCCTAAACTGAGAGGTCTGCCTCATTCCTTTCTTTTGCCAAGGTCAAGCAGCTCTAGGTCAAGCTGGTTTTGGCTCCTGTTATTCAGCTTATGTTTGCCCTTCTTCAGGCCCACTACTTTATTTAAGCCTGCTGTTTCTAAGGACTCAAAAAAAGGGGGAGTGGTTCCCTACACCTTTCACTTGGTTTCCACAATTTTTTCCTAAGGAACAATACAAACAAGTTTTCACTATGAATTTTCCTCACTCCTAAAGCAGATCTCACCTGGATAAGTAGTTCAACGGTTGCCCTTCTACCAGATTTTGGCAACTCCAAATCCATGCATGGTCCTTATGAATATTCATATTCAGGACTGCATTATTTTTGTTTGTTTGCTTCTATATATGTTTCTAACTCTTGTAGTCTCCGGGAATGTGTGTGTGTGTGTGTGTGTGTGTGTGTGTGTGTGTGTGTGTGTTGGTACAGGGGCATTAAGTCAGGGTCTCATGTTGTTGCTTGGCTTTACCACTGGAATCAGCTCTCCACTTTTGGGTTTTTCTGACTAATTAAAGATAAGTCTCTGTTTTGTCTACTAGGAAGGTTTCAAACTGGTTTTTCAGATCTTAGTCTCTTGAGTAGCTAGGATTAAAGGAGTGAATTATAGCACCTCACTCAGACTGACTTTTAATTTGTAGATGGACACAACAACACAACATGGATAGAAATCCTTCTGTACTGAGTGTGAAGCAAAATTATTTGCCTTGCAAAATAATTCTGTGAAAGAAATAGATATGAATGATAAAAAAATTTAAAGTGATCTGCATCATTTACTTTAAAGATGTAACTGTGAGCAAGACCTTCCAAGATGAGGAATTCTGTGAAATACAGAGGTTAGTGTTCAAACTATTGGTCTAAGCACGAACTATTGATGGAAGACAAATGAGGCTGCTTGAAATTTTGACTGGAAAAGCAAGTAAACCATGAATCATCCCACTGTAAAGCTTGTAATCAGAACAAGGGAGGACTGAAGTGTGAATAGTTGTCATTAACTCTGTTCTTGGCAAAACATGAACCAATTTATGGCTGTGCATGTCAAACGTCACATGAACATAATTCAGGAAGCGTAGATACTTGGTTTCCAATTTACTTCTTTTTTCCTTTTTTTTACAATTTGTTTACATACAAAGATACATTAAGTACATTGTATATATCTGTAGAATTCCACTGCATTCACAGTGATAAGATGAAGGGTATGTTCACTATTAAATGAGAGATAGAGTACAAGTAACTAAACTGCTGTATTTTACAGTGGTGATGTAACAAGAATAATAGCAATACTAAATTCATTTGTTTGCCAATATTAAAATATAGGCCTTAACCAGGTGCCAAGGCAGATGCCTGTAATCCTAGTTACTAACGAGGCTGAGATCTAGAGGATCATATTTATAGGCCAGCCAAGGTAGATAAGTCCAGGAGACCCCATTTCCAAAATAATCAGCAAAGGTGAGTGGAGGTGTGGCTCAACTGGGTAGAGCACTGTCCACAATCAAGAAAGCCAATTGAACACAGGAACTTCAGTTTAAATAAACCTTAGTATGACCAAACAAGCAAATAAAAAATAAAAGGAATAGAAACCTATTTATATTTTGTTTTGTTCACAATAGTTCTTCAGTGCCTAAAATTGCACCTGACAAGTGGCAGGCTGTCCTTTAAGATGTAAGGATAATGTATGACATGTTTATAGACACAAATACTGTTTCCTTAACTGTCATAGTAATATTTCATTTATATGACTCTCACTACAGTCTTCTGTTTGTAATTTCACATAGTATAAATTTAAAAAGTTAAAAAACTACAAACTGGGTACAGAAAGCCAGGAGTGATACCTCATACTTTCATTCTACACATAAAGAGTTTCTCCATAGTGAAACTCTCAAAAACTTTTAAAAAATTATCGGAGCCAAGGAGGTAATAATTGAATAGATTAGTTAATTAAGACCAACCCCATAATAGGATCCCAGTAGACTTTCCTAACGAACGTCAAATGCTGGCTTAACTAGGTTGCATTCTCTATGGATGGAGGGTGTTGAAAAGCATGTAGAGAAGTTAACCCCCGAGGAACACTTATGTCGGTCAAGATTACAAAACAAAAATAAACCCAAATTGAAATTGTGGAATACAGGAAAGTTTGTCTTTCAATAAGAAAGATTCGTTGGGACAACAGAGATGTTCCTCACCACCTCCCCAAATTATGCACAGCATGCATCTATGTGTCATGCCTGTCTGTGAGACTAAATAACTTCAGATAATAAACCCCAAATAACTGGCAGGACCTGTGAAATCAGAGATGTTTGCAATAATGGCTTGAATATTTTGAAAAACCTTAAAATATGCTTGTGAAATTAGTACAACCAGTAGCCCATATTTATACATGAAAGATTAAATTATGTTTAAAAGGTTAAATTACATTTAATATCACTATTTAAGAGAAAATGGATGCATGTGGTACAATTTTGAATAGTATTTGATAATCTCTGTAGTAATTGGAAAAAAAATCTCAATACCTGCGAAATCCCGCTATGTGGACCAGTAAACCACAAAGTGGATTCAACATAAAAGTAATTTTCTTAGAGATAACCATGTGTTTAATTATGAGAAGAAACATTTGTGCAATAACAATAACATTTTGATAGTTTTATTCCATAAAGACTAGATGATTGTTATGGGGTTCGAGGGAGGAGCTTCCCCATCCATCCAAGAGTCCACCACTCAGAGACAGTTTCAAACAAAAAGATGAAAAAAGATGGATTTATTGGGGAAGTAAAAAGTGAACTTATGGCCAGGGAAGCGGCCTAGACTCGGGAGCTGAAACCAGGAGTGTAAAAAGCAGGCTGACCGGCGCTCTTGGGGTAGGGTTATAAAGGCAAATACCACATGGTCAAGCCTGCCACACATAGGTGGCTAATGAGGTTACAACACTTATAGAGCTTGCCAGGTCACACGCAGGTGGTCAATGGAGTTATCGGTTTGAACCAACCTATCATTCTAGTTAGAATTTGGTGGGGATTTGGCGGATTTGAGAGGGTAGTATTGTTCACAGAGGGGGAAATCTTCCCTGGATTCCAAGCAGACAGGGCGTGGCCCTCAACTCTGAAGTTCAGGGGCTGGGGAGATCTTAGTAAAGATGGGGTCAGCTTCTGCTCTCTTAATCTGAGATGGGGTGAGTCTGATGCCCCCCAACAGTGATAATGTGGTACTTTAATACTTTCTCTTGGAAATCTTAATTATTTTGAATAATGTCTTTTAAAACAATGTATTAAGCTAGGCGCTGATGCTTTATGCTTTTTATTCTAGCTATTCAGGAGGCTGAGAGTTTAGGATTATGGTGTGAAGCTAGCCTGAAAGGAAAGGTCATGGGAGTCTTATCACCCCTTAGCCACCAAATAGCTGGAAGTGGAGCTGTGGCTCAAGTGGTAGAGTACTAGCCTTGAGGAAAAAAAATCTCAGGGTCAGTGCCCTAGGTCCTGAGTTCAAGTTCTAGGACCTGCATGCGTATGCACGCATGCACGCGCGCACACACACACACATGCAGAGAAACACACACTGCCTCTTCTTTAAATTCAACACAATGTAAATAAATATATCACTAAAAATAAGACTTTAGCAGAAAAATTAATGTTATTATCTACTATCTTACAAGGGAACAGATACTTATACACATGTGTGTATATATGTATAGATACTTACAGTTGTTTTTCTTAGCAATACATAGTACCCAGGTTTTATAGGCACCTATTGTATTATAGCATTTGATTATCAATATTAAAATTTGTAATCTCAATAGAACAAGTGAGCAGAATAACGTGGTATATAGAGGCATGCTTATGCACCCCTGCAGTGACTATCTGAAATCTATAGCAACTAACATGTGCATCTAGAAATAGCAACAGCTGTTAAGAAAGAAAATGTTGGGGAAAATGTTCTTTTGAAAAAAACATTTCTTTTACTCCTTTTTAATTTTAATTTTGTGTGTGTGTGCCTGTTCTAGGACTTGAATTCTGTGAGCTTGAGGCCTTGCGTGCTATCCTTGAGCTTTTTTGGTCAAGGCTAGAACCCTATCACTTGAGCCACACCTCTACTTCCAGAGCACTTTGGTTCTTAATTGGAGATAAGAGTCTCATGGATTTTCCTGCCTGGTCTGTCTTCAAACTTTGATCCTCAGATCTCTGCCTCCTTAATAGCTAGGATTACAGATGTGAACCACAGGTGCCTGGCCTAGCTTTCTTTTTGGTGATTAGTTGGAGATAGTCTCACAGTCTTTTCTGCCTGGGCTGGCTTTGAACTGCTTCCTAAGATCTCAGTCTCTTGAGTTTCTAGGATTGTAAGTGTGAACCTAGCTCACACCAGTGCCTGGCTTGCTATTCTTTCATAAGAAGTTCTCTGGGATAGAGAGGTAAAAAGCTCTGAATTCAAACCCCAATATTACGAATACATACATACAGAAACACACAGACACACATACGCGCGCCCATGCACAGTGATCCTATCCATTTCATGTAAAATAAAGAAGTGAAATCCATTGAGGTATCCTTTAGCAACTCAAGTCTCAGTTCACTCCAGAGGCAGGAGCCAAGTCCAAACATGTCATACAACAGTGTTGAAAGGCAGATGTGCAATGTTATAATGCATTGAGGAATGAATGAATGATTTGTTTCCACTTTTGGATGGAGAATTTAAAGAAAGAGTATGCTGGCAAAAGCAAATTCTTAGTGATATTTTATTTCTTCACAGAAAGATAGATGAACACTTGCTTCTTGGAGGTCATGCATTACTAGCACTTGTACTGCAAAAATTAAAAAATGCACTTAATCCATTCTTTATTACATAAATGTTATACAAAAAAAGCACAATTTATGTTTGTGTGTTTATTTCTGTTTAAATACTGCGGCATTGATAATAGGTTAAACAATGCTCTAGTGGCACTGTATTTTCAAATTTATCCTCCATTAAAGTTTAGTGGATTGTAGCTATAAGGCAACCAACAATGAAGCATAATTACATTAAAATTTGATTATATTAAATTATAGATTACAAAACCACAGCAACCCACCTGCAAATCTATTTAATGGCCATATCATAAGGACCTAGAGATGTCTTCAAATTTTCAGAATACGAATCAAGCAAAAGGCCATTGAGGTGCAGAATTCTTTTGAAGGCTAAGGAATATCTAGTGAAAGACAGGGAGACCACTGAATAAAATTCACACTTAAGAGTCACATCTGTTCTTTTCTTATTCAGACAAGAGAAAGCAATTTTCACCCAAGCTAGTCAAAGAAGCAAACTTAGATTTTCACTTGTGAAAATAAAACATTTTGCTTTTAAAAAAATGTTCTTGAACCCTAAGATTTAGGCCTAATTTCTAGGCATGGTGCTTTGATGGAACTGGAGCTTTGTTCATATACATATAGATTCCCTGTTAATTATAATGTGAAGATTTGAGCTAGGTGATTGAGAGTGGGGTGAGGGCCAGGGTGGATAGAAAGTGAAGCAAGTGATTTAGGCTTATGTGATTTTCTCTTGGCAAGGATCCTCACTTCCCCAATAATACTAAGTTCCTTGTAGAAGAATGGTTTGAAAAACAGTCAAGTAGAATGAAAATAACCATGGTCTGGCTGGGCCCTGGTGGTTTATGCCTAAATCCTAGCTAGCAAGGAGGCTGTGGGCAGCTGCCCAGGAAGAAAAATCCTTGAGACTTTTACCTTTAATTAAACAGCCAAATGCCCAAAGTAGAGGTCTGTCTAAAGTGGTAGAGCACCAGTTTTGAGCAAAAAGGCCAAGCCAAGAGTGTTATATCCTGAGTTCAAGCCTTGGTTCTCATATTGAAACAAACATACAAATCATGTTCTGTAGATTTGTTTACATAGGAGAGGTCATAAAAAGGTTGTTCTATTAGAACTTTCTGCGAAGAATGACATCAGTTCTGCACAGTGTAACCATTTCTAACTGCACATATCACCATAGCAGTTTTTTTGAGTCATTTCTTTAGAATATTTAATCTCTTCAAATTTTATCCACAAAAGATTAGATGATAATTTTTTTTTTTTTTTTTTTTGCCAGTCCTGGGCCTTGGACTCAGGGCCTGAGCACTGTCCCTGGCTTCTTCTTGCTCAAGGCTAGCACTCTGCCACTTGAGCCACAGCGCCACTTCTGGCCTTTTTCTGTATATGTGGTGCTGGGGAATCGAACCCAGGGCCTCATGTATACAAGGCAAGCTCTCTTGCCACTAGGCCATATCCCTAGCCCCTAGATGATAATTTTTATATACTTGCTCTAAATTCTTTATGGAAAACATCTCTCTATCCCCACAATTTTCTGGGTGTACTTTCAGTCCCTTCTATTTCTACAAGCATGGGCCTCCAGTGTATCTTCCACATCACGCTGATCCCTAGGTGTTCAGGCAGGATCATGCTGGACATACTGTTGTACCATAATCAGATGCAAATGCAGTCATGAGAAAATAGAGAAGCCACATTTTGAGAGTTCGAGTTTGGAGTCTTTTTTAAGAAAGCCAGCAACTGCATGTTGGACCCTGTCTCAAAGACCAGCAGCCAGCAAAAACACGTAACACTGTTGGGAAACTGAGCCATGAAGGCTGGAAAGGGAAGAAAGAACAAAAACAATACCAAAAAACCAATTCAGCTTCAATGGAGAGCTGAAGTGGGACTGGCCAGGGAAGAGTCAGGAGACAGGGCACGTGACAAGAACACATAGACACATAGCATGGCATAATGACCCCTGGGCTGGTCCAGGCCAAAATAGTGTCAGGTCAGGGGGCTGGGTCACAGGAAACTCCTGGTCCTGGGCACTGGACTGACAGTTCATGTCCCTGCTCCTGCCTCCAGGGATTCAGGCACACCCATCACCTGGGAGGTGGGGCCTTCACCTTCCCCCATTGTGAAGACAAGGTGCCAGACCCTACCATCCAACATGTGCCCAATATGGCAGAACTCCCCACTTCAATACAAAATGGGAAAGTTTGAATTTCTTCCCCCCAGGCCTTGTAAGGCTGCTAGCAGAAGCTCCTTTAGCCACTAACACTCAGAGGAAGGAATTGTTTGTGGCCACAGCAAAGGGAAAAGAAAACATTGAGGGGTTAATTGAAAATAATTATGACATTGGATTACTGCCAATGGAATATCTTCATAAAGATCATCTTTTGCAAGAGAGTAAATCTCCAAATAATTACAGAAGTAAGAAAGAAAAGTTTTTTGTTTTTTTTTGGCCAGTCCTGGGCCTTGGACTCAGGGCCTGAGCACTGTCCCTGGCTTCTTCCCGCTCAAGGCTAGCACTCTGCCACTTGAGCCACAGCGCCGCTTCTGGCCGTTTTCTGTATATGTGGTGCTGGGGAATCGAACCTAGGGCCTCGTGTATCCGAGGCAGGCACTCTTGCCACTAGGCTATATCCCCAGCCCCAAGAAAAGTTTTTTGATTTCCAAAGAACATAATAGAAAAAAAAATTGTGTGTGTCAGGTGAGGGTTATTTTAAGCAACTTTTACCCTTTGGAGAAGACCTTCATGTTCTTAAGAACTTTTCTGAAACATAATATAGATGAATGATAAAATATGAAAGAAAATGCAATAAAACTAACAATTAGCTCTCTGTCTTAAATTGCAAGAAATATTTACATGGTTCCAGGAGCCTGGATCTGGAGGGTAATCTCAGCATTACAGCAGCCTGGGAACCCAGCCTGGGATGCTGTCTGACTGGCTTTTCTAGGGCTTCAGGCAGTTAAGAGACCGAATACCACACTGTTTGCAACAACCAGAGCTCTGAACTACAGATAAACAATAAAACAAGGCTGAGATGTGTAAAATGACTAATGGTTAAATAGTGAGGGGAAACTTAAAACAAACCTTAAAGGCAGGGGATGAAGTTCAGTGGTAGGAAGTGTGTGCCTAGCACATGCAGGACCCCGAGGCAGGCAGGAACTCAATTGGAGCTCACAGAGTTCAAAAACAACCTGAGCAATAGAACAAGACTCCATCAGAAAACAATGATAGTAAATTAATCATGATTTCTTTAAAATCTGGAAACATTTGTTAGAAAACAAAAATGTAAAAGCCTCTTTTATGTGTTGATGGTACAAAGTTGCCCCAAAAGTGAATCAATTTCTAATGACTGTTCTTTCATTCTTAAAAAAGAGTTTGAGTTCTTAGAGAGAATGCATCCAAAAGTGTTCAGGATGATACAGTTGGTTGTTGCTTTTGGCATTATTTGTGATAGTGTTGCTGTTTGTTCTAAATTGTGTGTGTGTGTGTGTGTGTGTGTGTTACTAGGGTTTGAGCTCAAGGCTAGGTTGCTGGGCAAGCATTCTACCGTTTCAGCTATGCCCCTGGCCCTTGTTTTTGCTTTTGAATGCTTTCAGGGTGGATCATGTATTTTTCAGTTGATCAAAATCCTAATCCTTTGTACTCTTTTGGGTAAATGCCCAGGAGTGGAATTGCTGGACCGTAGGTATTTCTATGTTTAATTTTTTGAGGAACATCCACATTGCTTTTCAGAGTGAATGAACAAGTTTACAAAACAGGATATAACCCTGTTTATTGCAGCCCTACTCACTACAGCCAAGATATGGAATCAGCCCAGATGCCCCTCACTGGACAAATGGAACAAGAAAATGTGGTACACAATGGAATTTCATGCATCCATTAGAAAATAAAATAATGTACCACTTGTAAAGAACTGGAAAGATTTAGGGAAAAGAAACTTGTAAGTGAAGAAGGTCAGGTCCAGAGAGACAAAGGATGCATGTTTTCCCTTAAGTGTGGAAGCTAGGTTTAGCTTACAAACATGTAAGTAAATACTTTGAGGGGTATGCAGGTACATAGAAATGTATTAACTGAAATATGGTAGATTTGAGGGAGAATTCAAATAAGTGTAATTTCTTAGAAAGGCAAAGTCAAATCAGCAAAATAAAACATTAGGAAATGGATACTCAAAAGGTATAGGGTGGGGTTAAGGGGAAAAGAAAGGACAAATGAGGAAGAGGTGAGGATGAAAATGCATTCAAGAATTCAATATATATTCTAAAAAATTGAAAAGAGTGAAGCAAGAGGTAGGTAGAGGAGAGATGGGTGAGAATGTTGAAAGGGACAACATTGATCAAGATATACTGTATTCATAAACTGCTGTGTTAAATGGCAATTTATAGACAACTACTTTAATTAAAAATACTAAAACTTTACTAGGAAAGCCTGTTTTGCATTTTTATATATAATCAGATTCATAGTTTCCCCTCCCCCCCCACATCTGGTGCTGCTTGTGGGGCTTGAACTCAGGGCCTGGCACTATCCCTGAGCTTTTGTCTTAAAGACAAAAGCTAGCATTCTACCACTTGAACCACAGCCCTGATTCTGATTTTTCTGGAGATAAGAGTCTCCTGGACTTTCCTGCTTGGACTGGCTTCAAACCATAATAGATCTCAGCCTCTTGAGTAGCTAGGATCACAGGCATGAGCCACTGATGTAGATGATGATGGCTATTGTCAGATAATAACCTAAGTCATATGTTTTACACTCTTTATGTGTCAGGCACTTAAACCCATTCACATTGTGAGAATCCTGCAGATAGTTATCTCAATTTAAAAGACTAGGAATAAGGTCGGGATGCAGTTTCATGGTATAGGGCTTGCCTAGCATGTACAGTTCATGAATGTAATTCCTAGCACCAAAAACATACATACATATACACATACATACATACATACATACATACATACATGTATAACCCAAAGAAGTAACCAAGCAACCAATCATCCAGCCAAACCAAACAAGCAGACAAATAAACAAAAAAGTAGGAGCCTACTGAGAGGCAATTTACCATATCCTCTGTTGCCCCATAAATTAGGCTCTAATGTCTATCCTCTTTATTAAACTTCCTTGTGATTTGGAAATATCATTATGCTTTATACCAACTTCAAATATATTCCCCTTTAAACAACATACAGAATAAATGACACACATATCACATGTTCCAGTATAAAAGTGTAGAACCTTCAACTTCAGCTAAAACTATTAACAGAAAGAGAAATGTATTTCTTTTGGTTATGGTCAATACCTAAAAGACAATTGAATGTTTTCTTATTCTTTCTGATAATACTGCTCTAGGGTCCAAAAGTAGCCAAATATTGTCATAATTCATTTGGCAGTTCTGCCAAAGATAGCTTAGTACCTTTGGCCTAAGAAAATATTTTGTCAGGACACATACTTGATTTCAATCCAGGGACAAATGGTTTTCTAAAGGCTTTCTGGCAGGCTGATGACATGATATGTCAACGGTCTGTATAAAGACTTAGTAGTTGCAAACCATGGGGTACACATTTAACAAGTTCACATACATTCTCAAATATCATAGTATATAACAAATTCCATTGCCTTCAAGTCAATAATATTTACAGTATATGACACATCAGTCTGCTCTCAGTAATGGTCCATAGTTGTCTTGTTTACTAAAAAGGGCTCTTGGGCTTAGTTTGGAATGGCATATATTCAATGATGCTGTAATATGTAACATCTCATAATTTAACCATGCAGTTACAGCCACACATCATTTATCCAGAATTACTAAAAAAAAAAATAGCGGTTGTATGGAAGTACATTTTCTTCATCACCTTAAGAGTACCTCCAAAATGACAAAATCTATACTTGTGTTTATCCATATAGGTTTAAGCTAATTAGATGCATTATTTTAAATTTAATTTCTGAGTTTCTAAATGTAGCATTTTTATTAGTAAAACAAAAACAACATCAGCTACTCAAGAGGCTGTAACTGTCTGGCTTTGAACCTTAGTCTTCTAGCTCTTAGCCTCCTCAGTAGCTAGGATTATAGACATAAGTTATTGGTGCCCAGAGTTTTAAAAATTGATTATGGGGCTTAAATTCAGGGCCTGGGTGCTGTCCCCAAGCTTTTTCACTCAGGCTAGAATGCTACCACTTTAAACCTCAGTGCCACTTCCAGTTTTATGGTGTTTAATTGGAGATGAGTCTCACAAACTTTCCTGCCCAGGCTGGCTTCAAACAGCAATCCTCAGATCTCAGTCTCCTGAGTAGCTAGGATTACAAGTGTGAGCCACTGGCGCCAGGCTTCATACATTTTTTTAACAACTCAGTTTATGTTTTCAGCGTCATTCTTTCAAAGTCACTGTCAGTAGGCATGCTCACTAGTGCCTTGCACACTAGAGACACTTTGAATACACTGACCTTCAGCTGTGTCCTTCATCTATTTACAGGTGCATGCACATGTATTTGTATCTCCAATAAAATTTGTCTGCTAAAATGTCTCCAAACCCTATGGCAGCAGAAATTGTATATTTCATCTCATACAGTCTCTTATCTTCCTTAGCAATTCCTCTCTCCCTGACATTTCTGAAAGTTTTTTGTGATCTAAGTTTTTGCCTATTAATAGCACTAGCTCATATGTCCCATAGAAACCATAAAAGATGTGCCCTCTTAACCACAGACAAGGCTACATGTCTTTGGCCAATTATACAAGTCTCCTTTAGGCCAACACATTTACTTGATGATGTTTAATCTTTAAATTCTTTCTTCTTGGGCCATGCAGGTACTACAAGTATGTGAAGATGGGGGTCATTAGATCCCAATGGCTGAGGATACTGAACTTAAAAGAGCAATGACACCTTCGAGAGTTGTCTTAGAAGGTGCAGGATTAGCAGTAAATCAGAATAAGAGTTTGTTGTTTTAAGCCACTGGGGGATGTTTGCTATAGTTAGCAACTAATAATCTAGCCATGCCTTTCTTGGTCAGTTAGCAAAGTGTGTGTATGGGTGGAGTTTGAACTTATGACTTCATCCTCTCATTGGCTTTTTTGCTCAAGGGTAAAGCTCTGCAGCTTGACTCACACTTTCTGCCTAGCTACTTTGCTGGTTGGAGACAAAGTTTTGTGGACTTCTTAGCCTGGGTTTGCTTTGAAATATATTTTTCAGATCTCAACTTCCTGAGTAACTAGAATAACAACTGTAATACACTAGCACCCAAATTGATTTAATTTTTTTGTAATTCATTTTGAATTCTGATATTTGCTGTGTTGTTCCAGTTTTGAAATTGTTTAAATTGCATCAATATATTCTAGGAATAGTATCTTGCAATGAGTTGGTCTCAAACATTTCTAAAATTCAATATTACCAACCTAACAGTCTTATGAAAGAACTATCAAGTATTGAACCAAGTATTAAACAGATTCATCTGTTTAAACTATACAAGTAATAAAAAAGATTCATTTGTTCTTTATTGTTGCAAAATTTGTTGCTAATTTCAGAAATTAAAGTTGAGTCTTCTAATATATTTTAAAAATATATAGAATGTGCCAAGTACCAGGAGCTCATGTCTGCAATCCTAGCTACTTAGGAGGTTGAGAGCTGAGGATCCTGGTTCAAATCCAACCTGAGTAGGAAAGTCCACAAGCCACTTACTGCCAGTAAACTACCCAAAAGCTAGAAGCAAAGCTGTGGCTCAAGAGGTAGATCACTAGCCTTGAGCAAAAGAAGTTTAGGGATAGCACCCAGGCCCAGTACTAACACAAAAAGGGAAGGGAAGGGAAGGGAAGGGAAGAAGAAGAGCAGAGAGGGGAGAGGTGAGGAGGGGAGGGGAGTAGAAGGGGAGAGAAGGAGGGGAAGGAAAGGAAAGGAAACTATGGAATGAAAGTGTTAAAGAATCATCATAAAATCAATGTTTTACAGATAGGAGAGATCAGCACTTATCAAACCAAATACTTTCATGTTTGTTATTGTTGTTTTGATAAAATGGCTGACTTGGGGTAGAGGAGAAAAGTACATGGCACAGCAACACAACATCTTATAAGGTGCTTATCAAAAACTACTTGGTTATATGAGGACAAAATAATGCACTGGAAGACACCCCTACTATTCAAGTTGGGACGTCAGCATAAACTTTATCAATCTGTAGACTCATTGCATCAAATATAATTCAGATCAGGTATTCATAATTGTATGTGGAGAGAAAAAAGGGAAGTAGAGAAAGGGAATGGAGAATAGGAGAGGAGAGGAAAGGAGAGAAGTGGGAAGGAAAAGAGTATTTGTTTTTTAGATACATGTCATATAATGAAATAACATCAGGGATTTGCATGAAATTACCTTATGGGAAGAGATGGATGGTGGGTGAGAAGTAGATAAGATTATAGAAAACAACATGAACCTGAAGTTGTAGTTAGTAGTTATTAAAGCTAATGATGTCTACACAGGAAACCATTCATTGTGTCTTTTTTCTTTTTTGGTCATGGGGCTTGAACTCTGCGCCTGGGCACTGTCCCTGCGCACTTCAGCTCAAGGCTAGCACTCTGCCACTTGAGCCACAGCACCACTTCTGGTTTTCTGGTGGTTAATTAGAGAACGTCTCATGGCCAGGCTGGCTTTGAATCTCAATCTTCAGATCTCAGCCTCCTAAGTAGCTAGGATTACATGCATTAAGTCATGGGCGCCCAGCATTTTCTCTCTCTCTCTCTGTGTGTGTGTGTGTGTGTGTGTGTGTGTGTGTGTGTGTGTGTACCACTTGAGACACACCTCCAATTCTGGCTTTTTGATGGTAAATTGGAAGTAAGAATCCCACTGATTTTCCTACCTGGGCTGGCTTTGAAATGTGATCCTTAGATCTCAGTCTCCTGTGTAGTTAGGATTACAGACATGATCAAATATGTCCGTATTCAATGATACAAGTTAGGAAAAAATTCATTGTAATATGTAAAATTCCAGGTCTCCTTGGAAAAATGACTATTGTTACAGGTTTGGGGAAATATCAAGAGTTTATCATACCAGGAATAAAGGTACTGAAGACTTGAGATCATGTTGCATGGAGTTTATAGCCTAATTGATGTGATTCCTATTAATCAATTTAGGCAGAAATAAAAAATCAGGGACATGTGTTTAAGCCAAAAAGTTTATAATAACTTCAAAGAAACAAGCTCTTACTACTGTCCTTTGGAACATACTAAAAAATAATTCATTATTTGGGAAATTTGTAAATACCGGGAAATATTTAAGCGTGCATCTCACTTTCCCTCTATGTCTGTTTCTCAAGGAGAATCTACTACCTATAGAAGGACTCTAGCTAGTAAATGCAGAAAATGTGTTGGATTTTTTCAACATTTTGCAAGCTCTAATAAAAATAAAAGATTTACACAATAATGATTAATGACAAGAAACAACTCTAAAGGATAAATGACCAGACACTGACTGCTTCATGAAGGAAGTACTCACTACCACCTCTGAAGTATTCTTACCAAAATTATTATCTGAAATGATCAAGTTTCTAGAGCTAATTGTAAAAGTACAGGAGACAAATAAACAAATATCCACATAGCAATGGGAATAATCAAGTCCAGATTAAGTAATTCCACTAAGAGATGATCTATTTTTTCCCAAGAGCCTACTGTTTTCAAGAGTCTTAAGAGACATTCTAACAATTCAATCTTATTCAATTTGAATCATATTCAAATTTTTTTTTCAGAACTTGACAAGTAGAAGCCAGGCGCAATTTTATATGCCTGTAGTCATAGTTACTTGAGGCTGAGGAAGGAGGACTGGGAATCAAAAGCCAACTCACATTAATTAGTGAGACCCTGTTTCAAAATAAAAAATCAACCTGAAAGTTGGACAACTAGAGAAAATTAACACCATCTAGATAATTGAAAATTTCGATAGTCATATTTTAGTATTTAACGATGTTTAGTATTTAATGTTATTGTGATTTTAAAAAGTAATTATAATATTTTAGAGACATTCTGATGTATTTACAGATTTAATGTTACATGTTTGAGTTGGTTTTCATATAACTCAAAAGATGAGGTAGACTATGGGTGAAATGAATAAAAACTGAATATAAGTTGACAGCTGTTGAAACTGCATAATGAGTAAATGGTGCTAGAATTTCATTCATTCTACATTTGTTTAAAAGTAATGTAATACAATATTAAAAACAGAAGTAGCAATGCCAAAACTCAAAAAGCTGGGACCAGAGTCATGCCCTGACTTTCGTGACACCATACATGTAATGATGGAGAGTTCAGACCTGAAACTAAACTCTAGACTTCCAGTCAAATATTCTCTCCCTTAAAACAAGCTGTTTTTCAGGGAAGCCAAACTTCTGGGATACCAGATATCTGCCCAATGTCTGACAAGCCAAAGGGTGAACTTGGGAATACACTACGATACTATCAAATACTTGTACAAGAAGCTCATCAGCAGGCAGCCAAGTGGCAAATTGGGATTGACTGGGAGTGCAGAGCAGCTGTTGACTTTTGAAGTACTGCCCAGAACTCTTGGCTTCTCCCCATTTGGTCTTTAAGGGAGCTTTTCAAAAGCAGACCAGTCTTCAAAATTCCCAAACAAATGTATTTGAAAGTCTTCTTTGAATGTTGCTAGACTTTTCTGCCTTGTGTAAAATAATTAGTTACTGCTGAAATCTATACAGAGATCAGTACGGGGACTCAGCTGAGGTTATGATGTTTGGACACTAAAGATATGAAAATAGTTTTGGACTGTCATTCCTACATTGCTTAAAACAGCTCTTTGTGCTGGACATGGAAACTCAGTTTCCATTGCTGTAAGCCTGGCATTGTGGAGATACCTGTGTGGGTGAACAGGTCTGTAAACAGATAAACAGTAAATGAAGACCATAATGAAAATGAGCAAGATGGTAGAGAAGCAGTAGCACAAAACCAGGGAAAGCCTATAGAACTGTTTCCAGATGCAGGCAATCACTGAACTAATTTTTTTGTTTTTTTTTGGCCAGTCCTGGGCCTTGGACTCAGGGCCTGAGCACTGTCCCTGGCTTCTTCCCGCTCAAGGCTAGCACTCTGCCACTTGAGCCACAGCGCCGCTTCTGGCCGTTTTCTGTATATGTGGTGCTGGGGAATCGAACCTAGGGCCTTGTGTATCCGAGGCAGGCACTCTTGCCACTAGGCTATATCCCCAGCCCCCCTGGCTTCCTTTTGCTCAAGGCTAGCACTCTGCCACTTGAGCCACAGCGCCACTTCTGGCCGTTTTCTCTATATGTGGTGCTGGGGAATCGAACCCAGGACTTCATGTATACGAGGCAAGCGCTCTTGCCACTAAGCCATATTCCCAGCCCCGACAGGTTTCTTCTTAAAACTGGGTGCTTATGAATATGTTCAAAGACAGGATACTGTCATTCGTGAATAGCAAAGTTCCAGTTTGTTTTTTATGTCTGTGAAGAATAAAAACAATTTCTCAGGAAACAGAGCAATATAAAGAAACAGGAGTGGTTTTTGTTTTACTTATTTCTTCTTTCTTTCTCTGTCTCTTTCTTTCCTTCCTTCCTTCCTTCCTTCCTTCCTTCCTTCCTTCCTTCCTTCCTTCCTTCTTTCCTTCCTCCTTCCTCCCTCCCTTCCTCCCTCTCTCCCTCCCTCCCTCCCTTCTTTCTTTTTCTTTTTCTTTTTTCTTTTTGCCTGTCCTGAGGCTTAATTCTGGACCTGGGTACTGTCCCAGAACTCCTTTTGCTCAAGGCTAGTGCTCTACTACTTGAGCTACAGTTCTATTTCAGGCTTTTTCTGTGATTAATTGGAGAGAGAATCTCACTGACTTTCCTATTGGGGCTGGCTTTGAACCACAATCTTCAGATTTTAGACTCGTGTGTGTGCGCGTGTGTGTGTGTGTGCGTGTGTGCACATGTGTGCACGCGTGTGTGGTTAATTGCAGATAAGAGTCTCACAGACTGCCTGAGCTATCTTGGAACTGTGATCCTCAAATCCTCCTGAATAGCTAGGATTACAGGTATGAGCCATCAGTGTCTGGGGCTATTATTATTATTATTGGAGTATTGTAACCTTCTCATCTTGTTACAACAAACACATTACTCTTAAAATAGCAAACTTCTAGACAAATCTAATTTTAAAACAGCAACAATCACAAAAAGAATGCTTTAGTTCAGCCCATTCTTGTTCCATTTCCCCTTCTTTGTATGCATTGATCAGAGTAAGTTTTGAAAGTTGATATGCATAGTAAAATTAGTAGGAATATAGCTCCTGAAAGATTTTTTTCCCCTCCTCCTAATGCATGATGCCCTTGGGAGTACGCATTCATTTTTTCCACCCATTAATGAATTAGAAGGAAGCATAGTGTTTAAGGTAAACAAAGTAAGTTTATTTGAAAGTGAAAGGAAAGTAGTGTGAGTCTTCAACTGGAGAAGGGCCCAAAGAGGGTCCAATGGAATCCTCTGTGAGAGCGGTCATCCCTCCCACGAGCTTTGTCCCATTGCTTGATAGGTTGTGTATGCACCACCTTGACTCTTGATTGGTTGGGCTGGTACCCAGGGTGTTATTGAAAGAAGTTTTTGAGTGGGAACTCAAAGGCATCATGAGAGATAGCATGGTGAACATGCTATCTGCCATGGGTCATGTCTACCACTTTTTATCCCTACTTAACAGTTTCCCCTTTTCCCCCTCACAAATAGCTCAGTCTCTGGATACTTTGCACTGAAGTGGCCAAAGAAATAGAAGTGATCCTGATGCCTTCATAGGGGAGCCTACTGAACTGCAAATCAGCCTGAGCCCTGTGGATTAAGTGTGAGTTCACAGCTCAGAACAGACAATCAAAGGGTGTTGGGAGGGAGGAGAGGGGAGAGGGTGGTGAAAGAACTCTCCCCTCTGCCTGAATGTTTGGAAAGCTGGTGGAATTATCTGACAAACTGGCTAACCTGCTTGTCATTTTTGTAATGTAAGTGAAACTAGCAGTAAAGTGAAAAGCTGACATCTTCCTGCTAGAGATCAAATCAAAGGATTAATTTATATATTCATTTACACAAGAATGCAAACATTTTATTGTCAGTTCCTGAACCTATCTCCACCCCAGTGTAGCTTCTTGAAACATTTACTGGACCCATTGATTGGAAAATGAGTAGGTGGGGGAAGGGGCTTAAGATTTCTACTTGGCTTTCCAGGTCTGAAGTTACCAAGCTTTGGAATTGGCAAGCCAAAGGAGATTTATACAGAAGAAGAAAATTGGGGCTGGGGATATAGCCTAGTGGCAAGAGTGCCTGCCTCGGATACACGAGGCCCTAGGTTCGATTCCCCAGCACCACATATACAGAAAACGGCCAGAAGCGGCGCTGTGGCTCAAGTGGCAGAGTGCTAGCCTTGAGCGGGAAGAAGCCAGGGACAGTGCTCAGGCCCTGAGTCCAAGGCCCAGGACTGGCCAAAAAAAAAGAAGAAGAAAATTACTTGTTTCTCTTCAAACCACACAAATCTCACTATCTCCAAACTGTCATCTTAAAATGGTATTGTTTCTCATTAGTCACAAGTACTTGGCATAAAAGTTAGTTGATTTTTTTTTTTTACTTTCTTTCTTTTCTTTAGTCCTGAGATCAGAATTTAACTTGGCACATGATGTTTTGTTCATTGGTCAGTGCTCTACCAATTAAGCTTCTAATCCCAAGGTATTGGATTTGCATACAAGGTATTGGATGAGCATACAAAAGAATTTAAAACAAAACTAGTCTGGGTTGCTTATGGGCCTCTGGTTGGCAGGTAAAGTATGCAGATCATGAATAGAATCAGAAAGTCCTCTGGCCTACAGTTTGCTCATAACCTACCTGCGTCAACAACCAATACTAGTTCCTTGACATGTCACTCATAATAACAACAAAACCACACACACACACACACACACACACACACACACACACACACACACACACACACACCCCTTATTGGAAACTTCTTAGTTGGAAACTGGTGGCTCACTACTATAATCCTAGCTTTAAAAAAAACTTAGATCTATGGATCAAAATTTGAGGCTATCCTTGGCAAATAAACACTAGAGACTCTTATTTCCAATTAGCCAATAAAAAGGTGGAAGTGAAGCTGTGATTTAAGTTGTAGACTGCAAGTCTTTTTTTTTCCCGGTCGTGGGGCTTGAACTTGGCCTGAGTGCTGTCCCTGAGTTCTTCAGCTCAAGGCTAGTAATCTACCACTTGAGCCACAGTGCCACTTACCATTTCCTGGTGGTTAATTGAAGAAAAGAGTCTCATGGACTTTCCTGCCCAGGCTGGCTTTGAACCACGATCCTCAGATCTCAGCCTCCTGAGTAGCTAGGATTGTAAGCCTGAGCCACTGGTGCCCAGCTATAGTGACAATCTTGAGCATAAAAGTCCATGGACAGCCCCAGACCCTGATTTGTTCAAGCCCTAGTATAGGCATGCATGTGTGTGCGCTCATACACACACACACACACACACACACACACACACACAGAAAACGAATTTTAGAAGGTTTCTAGGAACTGAGATGGTAAATGAAAACTGCTGGAAAAAAATCAAGACAAAATATGGATTTGTCATTTGTTTAAAGCCAAATACTTTGTTATGATATTGCTTAATCCAGTATTTTATGAAGAAATCACATTGTCCCTGTTTTGTTTGTTCCTTTCTTTCCAGGACTTGTCCTTTCCAAACAGAGTGAGCAGATGGGATAAAAGTATTAACTCCAGCCTTGGGAACACAGAGAGGAAATATTTCCTTTGAGCTACCCACTTTCTACTTCCATTAGTTCAGTGTGCTGGTGAAGTAACCTGGATGGGGAGATAATTTATAGGGCAATGGGGCTGGTGGTCCAGACTTGTAATATGAAGAACTTGCAGGTGAATTTCATATTTTTCCCATGAATTGACATAGGACTTTCCATGGTGGCCCAATGGAGGTGACTGTGTTTGTTTTAGTGTTAATAAATTTACCTGAGTAAGAATTTGTCTTATTCCTCTTCTTTCCTCCTGGATTCATTCCAAGCGGCTATACATTCATCTCTGTAGAAAACCAACTGTGCTCTTGGAAAACCTTGCATAACCAGTTAGAAAACAAGTCTATGGGATTAGTAGTACGAAGAAGAAAGAGAAGCTTCCAGCTCTTTGTCGTGGGTGATATTTATCACATTTTTCAGGACCGGCTCTAATAACAGTGCAGAGATAAAATAGGCCTGATTCATTTCTCCTCTAGAGAGAATTTTATAACAGCTACTGTAAGAACTCCAGATGAAACGCATTCTCTCCTCTTGCAGTTTTTATTAGTCTTAAAATTAGGAGGTGTGTGTGTGTGTGTGTGTGTGTGTGTGTGTGTGTGTGTATGTGTGTGTGTGTGAAGGTGGGGGGGGGAAGAGTATTTCCACAAAAGTGGGCTTGAATTTTCTGTCTGTTATGCTAATATATTCATAGAAAAAGCTGGTACTGTGGGCGGTTCTCCAATTAAGACAAATGAGGCACATTGAATTTCTCCCCCAGGGCTCAGCAGGGGTCTTGGCAAAATCTACTTTATTCTTTTCTGTCAGGACTGAACTGGAAACAAAAGCATGAAAATTCAACACATCCACTTACAGAATAATAAAGGCTGTTGTTTAAAGCGTGAAGAGTTTTGGCACCCTTCTGGGGTCTTATGCAAATCTCTCTTCTTCTCAACTGCTCCCACACCGTGAGCCTTGGAAATTAAAGATGTACTTGGTTGGTTAACAACAGAAAGAGAAGAGCAGTGGAAACTCAATTAGATTTGTATTAAGCAAATAAATCAGGACTGACTGATATTGGCTAAACTAAAATACACTATGGGCTGACAGTAATTCTCACTTGATTGACAAATACATGTGGTATGTTATTAACTTAAATGAAAAATAAGAATCCTTTTTGTAAAGGACTTTGTTCTATCAAGCCACTTTCTTCACTTACAGGAAATAGAGACCACCAACTTGGTACTGCTTCTAATCTGTATTCTAGAACATAGAAAATCTAGTTTCCTTACATGCTAAGAGTCTGAAGAGACTTCTATTTGTTTGTTTATTTTGCCAGACCTGGGGCATGGACGCTGTCCCTAAGTTTCTTTTGCTCAAGGCTAGCACTCTACCACTTGAGTACAGGCTTTTTTGGGTAGTTTATTGGCGATAAGAGTCTCATGTACTTTTCTGCCTGGGCTGGCTTCTAACCTCTAACCTCAGACCTCACCCTCCTGAGTAGCTAGGCATGAACCACCCAAATCCAGCTGAAAGACTTTTTGTTTTCAAAAGAGGTTCCTTCATTTAAAAAAAGAATTTTAACGTTTTTGAAAGTGCTGAGATTTTAACTCAGGACCCCATGCTCAGCTTGTGGCCACATGAGCCACAACTTCAACCCCATTTAAAAAAAATTGATTTATTTGGTATAAAGGAACATCTCACTACATTTATCTGGTGGAATAAAGCACATTGAATGCTAACTTTATAAGGTAACACAAAAAAACATACACAGGCCTATATTGGCTTCATTGTATTTTCAAAAGTGTAGAACCTCATTCTCTTTCTTTACTCAGGCAATTTGAGGCTCCAGTCATCAATAAACATCTCTCTCTCTCTCTCTCTCTCTCTCTCTCTGTGTGTGTGTGTGTGTGTGTGTGTGTGTGTGTGTGTGTGTGTGTGTGCTGATGCTGGGTCTTGAGCTCAGGACCCCCCACTCATGATTAGGTTCTTGATTCAAGGCTAGTGTGGGACACGCCTGGATATGTTACATCAGAAAGAGGAAGTCAACTAGCTGGCCCCACCTGTTTCTCAGTCCTGGGGCCACGTGTGGCTAAGATGGTGCCTGACAGTGAGCCCAGAGGTGGTTCTGTGGGCTGTGAGGAAAAATCAGGCCGCCTCTAGGATTGGACCCTGGCTCTTCTGCCCTGACCGGACAGCTCATGCCTCCTCTCATAGTCCCTAGATAGGTGCACGTTCACCCCTCCCCTTCCTGCCGATCTTTGATCTGATTGGCTCCCGTGCCAATTATATTAGTTGCACGAACTTTCTCAATAAACCGAGATCTTGCACTGACTTGTCTCGTGATGGTGATGCATCTGATTGTCCTTGGGTGAGGGAGGGCATGCCCTTTCCTTTCTTGGCTCTTCTGGTAGGCTCTCCGGTAGGTCAGGGGAGCTGGGGGGTGGGGTGCTAAAAACCCCGAGAGCTAGCACCCTATGCTAGCACCCTACCATTTGAGTCACATTTCCATCTCCAACAAATTCAATCAAATATTCCAAAGTCTTAAGGTTGACAGGGAGATGGTGGAATAAATTATTAACAAATAACATAAATATGTGGTTGTGTGGTTAGATTCAGGAAAGATTTTTCCCTTTTGAGATGAGTTTTGGAAGTTTGTTTTGAACTTATTTCTTTTTCCATGTTTACAGGTAGAGTTTGGAGATGAAGTTCATTATATGTAATATACTGTTAAATTTGTAATTATATACTAACAATATCTTTGCTTTGGATCTACCATTTTCTATTTTCTCCCATCTTTTAGTTTGGGCCATCAGATTGAAGATTCATTGCTATCTTTTCCTACCTGCCTCTTCTTGCCAAATCATGCAGAGTTTTATTCCTTGTAGATGCCAAAACTTTCTTTCTCTCTCCTTAAAACCTGTCCAGATTTTGCCTCTAGTGTGGGCTGTTCTCTGTTGCCAGCCCTATTCTTCAGTCTGCTTGTTCTCTTTTCTCTGGTTTTGACCAAATTAAGCACACTGGCCAAAATGATTCTTCCTGACACCCAATTCCAAATATTCTTCCCCAATACAGTCAATAGTACTATCCACTAATATGGAGAGTGGACAGAATGAAATTTCATGAATTGTCTACAAATATCACATGCAGTTTTATTCATCTTGACATTGAATTCACTATTTTAAATTATTCTCTCTCCCCAAATGATGGAATTACAGGTATATACCACCATGCCTGGTAGTTTTTACTCTTTTTCTTGACTTCTCCCTTAAGAAAAATCTGCAACATTATTTTTTTTACTTCAATATACCTATCCTCATTATCATATATAATCTGTGAATGATGACCTCACTTAATATGACTTAAGAACAACTGTTCCCTAACATTGACATGTTAAGATCACTCGAGTTTACTGAATATTTTACTAGAGTTTATTGAATATTTTAAGCTGGAATTGAGAAATAACATGGTCAGGGAGAACTTTCTGAGCTTTGAATAAAGTCATAAAGAGAACTACCCTTTATCTCATTTGAGAGTTGCCCTTCCTTATCTCCAAAACGCATCTCCCATGCTTTCAAGCAATCTCTTTATCTCCAAAGAAACACAGACTTCCAGTGAGATGTAAGTGCTAGAGGTGTAGGGCAGTGGTAGGCATTAGCGTACTTATCCTGTGTAAGGTTGGGAGTTTCATCCCCAGCAACAACCAAAGCCTACCAAACACAAACAATAAAACAAATGAAACAACAACAGAAACCTCAACAATGCAAATAAAACAACACACCATGGACTCTATGGTTTCCCTCATTGGGAATAATTAGCACAGGTTTAGTCTAGTCACAGCAGAGGATCACAAGAACCCAATAGCTATGCCCTTATGAATGCATAAAATCATGCTAAGTGAAATGACCTCCATGTTATGGAAACAAGTGTTATGTCACTGTTGTAATTACTTTCAATATGCCATGTGAAACTGTAGCTTCTTTTGTTGATGATCCTCTTGTATCCCCTTCCTGTGGTTGTCCCCGTGCTATCACTGTATCTCATCTGAGTAACCCTTGATACTGTATATACTGGTATTAGAACTAGGGAAGTGAAAGGGAATATCAAAATCGAGAGACTAAGGATAAAAAGACAAACAACTCCAAAAGCAATACTTACAAAACCATTTGCTGTAAACCAACTAAACAACTCATGGGTGGAGAAGAAAAGGGGGAGGGGGGAATGAGGGAGGAGGTAACAAACAGTATAAGAAATGTACCCATGGCCTAATGTATGTAACTGTAACCCCTATGTACATCACTTTGACCATAAATAAGTAATTACAAACAAACAAACAAAAAATACACCAGGAACAGACCCTGTTATTTCCCCCAGTTTATGACATTTAGCTTAGAGTCCCTTCAGTACTAAGTCATATTTCTGTAGGATCTCCATCCTTCATCAGACTTAGCATGAACACAAGGCTTGACCACTTGTTTTGGACTTTATGAGAATTCTCATAAAACAATACTACTGTCTTCCTCCTCACTCTAGTCTGTCCTTCCTGTCTGTGTGAGTTAGTCTAGGTTCATCATGCCCATGTAACCATACCATACAATTCTTTTGTGATTGGTTCATTTTACTACATAGGTGTGAGATCTTTAAGGCTCATTCTTTCTTTTTTATTTTTTAGCAAGTATTATAATTTCAGTCCTCTCTCTCTCTCTCTCTCTCTCTCTCTCTCTCTCTCTCTCTCTCTCTCTCTGTCTCTGTATGTGTATACTGCATTTTGTTCATCTACTCTTCTGAGGCTGATCCTACCTGTTGGTATTGATAATACTATAGCTGACAACTCTGGTATGTCAAAATGTGCTTGGGTATCTAATTTCAAATTTTTTTTTTTTGCCAGTCCTGGAGTTAGAACCCAGGGCCTGGGCATTGTCTCTGAGCTTCTTTTGCTTAAGGCTACCATTCTACCACTTAGGCCACAGCACCACTTCTAGCTTTTTCTGGTTATGTGGTACTGAAAAATTGAACCCAGAGCTTCATGCATGCCAGGTAAGCACTCTACCACTAAGTTACATTCTCAGCCACTAATTTCAATTTTTTTTAAGGTACTGAAAGTTAAGACTTGATAACACAAATGTAGCACGTAGTTTTTCTCATAAAACATATTTTCTTTCTTAGATCATGTCATGTCTTCCTCCCAATTTTCTGGTTGTTTTCTTCTTGGAGCTACAAACTTTCTATCCAGTTGGGAAAAGGTAAGCCCAATGGCAAGGTGATATATGTCACTCTTTCTTACCACTCTAAATTTTGCAGAAAGTTTGGAAAGAAGAAAATTGCCAGATTCTGTACCTGTGAGTACTTATCCATTTTAAACCATACTATTACTAACAAGATGTAATATTCCAATGTGCATATTCCAAATTTTTCTGTTCCTGGTATGAGGTCAGGGAGTGAAGGAAAGCCCTACTTATGGGAATTAGTAAAAGAGTTCATCAAAGTGTATTTATTTCTCCCCTCCACTCTGCCCTATTGTCTTACCATACAAGACTTAGTGCAGATTTTCTGTTGTGCTGAGATTCATTCTGCAATGTCTTGAAACTTGGCTTTTTCATTCATGGCTGATATTGTACCACTTGAACCATGCCTCCATTTCCAAATTTGCTGGTTAATTGTAGATAAGACTCTTGAAGATTTGTTTGCCTGGACTGGCTTTGCACCATGATTGTCAGATCTCTTGAGTAGCTATGATAATAGACAAGAGCTACTGGTACCTGGCTGACTTCACTTTGTTTTATAAGTGTGCTATACAGAGTATATGGAATTCTGAATCATCCATAAATAATCCAGTAATTATGGGATAATGAATGAACCTATCTACCTATTGATTTCTAAGTTACATGATTGTTCAGTCACTAGCATATTCAAAAAAGTTACTTTTCAAATGTCATTTGCAAATTCAGAAAGCTAAAAGAATATCTTTCTATGTAGTTATACACATCTAAGTATGATTCATTTATCCCTATTTAATTTTCTTTTGGTGCTTTAACTCAGGGCCTCAATGTTATCCTTGAGCTTTTTTTTTGTTTTTGTTTTTGTTTTTTGTTTTGTTTTGTTAGTTGTAGGGCTTGAACTCAGGGCTAAGTCCTGTCCCCAACTTTTTTTCTCAAGGCTAGTAATCTACCATTTTGAGCCACAGCACCACTTTCAGTTTTCTGGTGGTTAATAGTCTCAGGGAGTTTCCTGCTTGAGCTGTCTTTGAACTGCGATCCTCAGATCTCAGCCTCCTGAGTAGCTAGGATTACAGATATGAGCTGCCAGTGTCTGGCTTATCCTTTAGCTTTTGTGTTCAAGACTAGCACTCTGTCATTTGAGCCACAGCTCCACTGCTAGTGTTTTGCTGGTTATTTAGAGGTAAGAGTCTCAAGGACTTTCTACTCTGGCTAGCTTTGAACCATGATTCTCAGATCTCAGTTCTCTGATAGGATTACAAGTGAGAGTCACTGGTGCTGGGTTACCCTCCATTTCTTGAACATCTATAAGGCTAACACTGAGTCTTTGAGGATACAGAGACAAATAAGAAAGTCTTCACTTGTTGAGAATTCAAATAATTTTTCCATCTAGATCAGATCAGAAAGCCATTGGATTTACTCACAAGTAGTAATCTTCTCATAGCTGATAATCTTTAAAAATAGAGCAAAGGCATTATCTGGGCTGGTGTGGAATCCTGTAGAGCTTCTTGGGCATGTCTGTTCACCAACTCCTCACTATTGCAGTGTTGGGGAGACCATGTAAATCTCTCTGCTTGTTAACTTTGAAGTCTGTAAGATAGGGATAATTACTACCATGAGGGTTTAGTGGAGACTAGAAATGATATATTTAAACTATACTTTAGATACTTTAAATATATGCAGCACATGCGCTCATGTTGCTTATCTATCAGCTTGAGTTCATGTATTAGTTTGATATAAAGACGGGTAGACATTTAAAGATGTTTCCTTGTTGTGGTCTAAATCTTGGTTCAGGGAGCTATGACCTGAAAAGCAGGCACCACGGTGAACTGTTACGGAAGAAGCTCATGGTCGTTCTGGTCAGAAAAGGGCTGTGGTCTTATTCCCCACACAGTGTCCTCAAGGAGAACTGGGAAGGGAGGGGAAGACAGAGGTTATCTGTAATTGGGTAGAACTCAGTGGCTCCGCTGGGGCCTAGCATAGTTTTGGATTACTGATGGAAACTCAACATAAATTTGAGTTCATAAAATTTGTACTTTGCATATTAGAAATACTTTTCTATAATAGAAACAAATGCATTAAACTGAATTCCCTTTGCCATTTAAATCCCGGATACTGATCCTTCCTTGCCTCCCTTCTAGTTCCTGGAAAATTGCCCAAACCTAGTTGAGGATATGCCCCTAAATCAAACTGACCAATAGGTCTTGGGAGTGGACTCTGGCTTGGGGAAGAGAGGATGAAGAGAGAGACACTGGCAGCTGATCTTCTTTTTGGAGTGACTTCCCTCTTTCCCATTGCAATAAACTCTTCTGCTCAAGTTTTTCACTCTTCTGATTCTATTTCTATACTGTTCCAGAAAACAAGAACCCACTCGCTTGCATCACTTTCACACCATCTTCTCTACAGTTTTCATTCTATCTAATTATTTGTGAAATTAAAAGCAGGTAGTTCACAGATCACATTCCTTAGTTGACAGCACTCTTGTGCAGGACAATGTAGAGTCACTCTATTCTCCATGTGCATCACCTGACTTTGTAGAAGTTTTGGTGGACTTATTAGTCACAAGACACAATTCTGGTTCTAAGATCTCCTTAATAAAATATTTAAGATTGGTTGTTTTGTGATCCTAATTATATGGTAAAGAATGTAAGTTAATAATTTGTTATTAATTAAATGTGAAACTTATGATCCTCTAATTTCTCTAAAAGGATTAGCATCAGGGCTGTTTTGGTTGTTGTTTTGTTTTGTTTTTTGGTGCCAGTACTGTGGCTAGAACTCAAGGCTTCAGTGTTTTTTCCCTTTACATTTTTGCTCAAGGCTGATGCTTAAGTTACAGCTTCACTTTCAACTTTTCATTGGTTAACTGGAAATAGGAATCTCACAAAATTTCCTATCTGAACTGGCTTCAAACTTTGCTCCGCAAGATTTCAGTCTCTGGCTGGGAATATGGCCTAGTGGCAAGAGTGCTTGCCTTGTATATATGAAGCCCTGGGTTCGATTCCTCAGCACCACATATATAGAAAAGGCCAGAAGTAGCGCTGTGGCTCAAGTGGCTCAAGTACTAACCCTGAGCAAAAAGAAGCCAGGGACAATGCTCTGGCCCTGTGTCCAAGCCCCAGGACTGGCAAAAAACAAAACAAAAACAAACAAAAAAATAGATTTCAGCCTCTTGTGTAGCTGGGCTTACATGTGTGAGCCACTGGCATTCTACTCAAGGGTTTTGTTTTAAGATTTTATTTTTAATTAATATAGAATATAAATTTTAATTGAACCTATTTATTGTGTGCATTGTGATGATATGTTTTATGTGTCGAATATGAAATGGCTAAATTAGGATTATAAACATATTAATGTAACTTGTGTGCAATGATGATAACACAATCTATAATCTGAGCAATAGTCAAATATATTATATATTACTGATAGCTATATTAATCATGATCTGCAATAGATCTCTTTAACTTCTGGTCTATCTGAAATTTTCTGTTTTTTTGTCAGTGCTGCCCTGATCTGCCTCTGTTCTCTGGCAATCACTACTTTATTCCATTCCATTCAGCTGCATGTCATTCTGCATGTAAGGGAGGCCATGTGATACTTGTCCTTCCTTGCCTGGCTTATTTCACCTAATGTAATATCCTCCAGCTTCAACCACATGTCATAAATGACAGAATGTCCTTTTGAAAGCTAAACAGTGCTTCATTGTGTATGTGTAACTACATTTTCTTTATTCCTCTCTTGATAGATACTTAGATTGATTCCCTCTCATGGCTAGACTGAATAATGTTGCAATGAACATGGGAGTGAAAACATGTCTTTGATATCTGATTTTACCTCTATTTTCATGTGTACCCAGTAGGAGAATTTCTAGATCATATATTGGCTCTGTTTTGAATTTTTTGAGCAATCTCCTTCTGTTTTCCATAATTGTTACATCAATATATATTTTGGTACACCAGCAGTGTACCAAGGTTCTTTTTTCTCTACGTGTTTTTGGGCACATCATTTTCTTGTTACCATTGGCCCTTTAACATAAGATGTGACATGTCATTGCTAATTGCATCTGTGACGTTGAGCATGTTTCTTTCCAAATATGTATTGTCATTTCTTTCTTAGACAAATTTGTACTCAGGTCCCTTTTCCAGTTTTAAGTTAGTATTTTTGTTTCTTTGTAATTGAGATGCTTGAGTTCCTTATGCATTGTACATATGCATCTGTATATATACTTTGTATATTTTATATCAGATGTTCAGATTGCAAATATTTTAATTGTTTGCATGCGTGTGTGTGTGTATGTGTGTGTGGTATATGGCGTATGAGTGCATGCACAGGGGAGGGGAGGCTTGAACTTGGCTTGGGTGCTGTCTCTAAACTTTTGTTCTCAAGGCTATAATTCCACTACTTGAGCCACAGCTCCACTTCCAGTATTTTTGATGAGCTACTGGTACCCAGCCTTTCCACTGTTTCTTTATAGTTTCCTTTGCTCTCAAAGGTTTTTGTGTCAGTGCATTATTGGTTTATATTTGCTCTTTCATTTGTGTTTTCTGGCCCACATTAATAAACTTACCTCATTTTCTTATTTAGTTTTATAGGATCAAGTCTTACATTTAATTCCTTAATCCATTTAACTAAGCATGAGATAAGCATCTTGGCATCTCAAACATGCAGGTCCCAACAAGAATCATTTCTAAGTGGACATTCTCTCCCTCCTTTTCTTCAATAGAGTCTTTTAAAAGACCTGTGCTTTGTCAACTGCTTTATGTGTGTGACTGAGTGTGTGGTGTGGGTGATAAAGGCTGATATTTTCTACTCTCTGATCTTGGTGACATTTCTTGTCATAAAAGACTTGATGAGAGTACAAAATTACATCACCTCTATGAAAACTTTTTCTCTAACAACATCATTTACCAATCTGTCTTCAGTTAGAATTGTCTGTACTGGGAATGGGAATGGCTTTCAGAACTTTAATCCTGCTAACTCACAAGGCAGAGATTTGACGAAAGCCATGTCAACCCAGCCAAAGTAAGCAAGAGACCTAATCTGAAGAAAAGAAAAGGTAAAGAGTTGGTAACATGGCTTACGTGCTTGTCTAACAAAAAGACCCGAGTTGAAACCTCTGTAACACACGCACGAGTTTCCCTTTCCCTCTTTCTCTTTTTCTCACCAGGTGTGATTAACCAGCTGTTCTGGTTAATTATCATTTCAATTCATTTCTATAACTTACTAGCAACATTTATTTGAAAATAAGCCTTAAAAGTAAATATATATATATATATATATATATATATATATATATATATATATATATATGGGCTGGGAATATGGCTTAGTGGTTCAATTCCTCAGTATCACATAAAGAGGAAAAAGCCAGAAGTGGTGCTGTGGCTCAAGTCACAGAGTGCTAGCCTTGAGCAAAAAGAAGCCGGGGACAGTGCTCAGGCCCTGAGTTCAAGCCCCAGGACTGGCAACAAAACAAAACAAACAAAAGGTCAAAATATTCTTTTTGTTATAATCTAATTTTTTTGAAGCACTGTAGTGAAGTTGATTACAAATAAGGAGGTATTATTAACCAAGTTTGCATAGCTTATCATGTAAAAAAGTGATATGTGCACCAAACCAGGTCTACATATTGACTCTAGAACAAAAATTGTTGGTATATGATTGGTTTATTTAGTTTTGTTTCTTTTGTACTCCCTTCCTGTGGCTGTACCCTCACTACCACTGTATCACATCTGAGTACCCTGGATACTGTTTATATGGGTATTAGAACTGGAGAAGGGAGAGGGAATACCAAAATCAAGAGACAAAGAACAAAAAGACAAACCATTCAAAAAGCAATACTTACAAAACCATTTGGTGTAAACCAACTGCACAACTCTTGGGGGGAGAGCGGAAGGGGGAAGGAGGAGGGGAGGGAAAATGAGGGAGGAGGTAACAAGTAGAACAAGAAATGTACAAACTGCCTTTCATATGAATCTATAACCCCTCTGTATCACACTTAGGCAATAAAGAAAAAAATGTTGTATATCATTGTGATCTATCTATCAGTCTGGAAAGATCTATATCTATACAGATAAAGATCTCTCTCTCTCTCTAGATTTACATAGATTTATGCATATTTCCACAAGATGTAAATTTAATTAAAAAAAAAAAAAGCAGAGGACTTCCTTCTGAACCTTCCCTTTGGCAAGAAAAGTGAGTCTGGCATATTTTCTGGAAACAGCAAAGTAGTCCCATTAGATAAAACTACTTTGGATTCAGGAGAGCCATTTCAGAGTTTGTCAAATTCAGGACCCATTCAATTCTTCCATAAACAAACCACCAAGAAAGCTGCTTGAAGAAGTGATTATTTAGACTTTTATGTATGGAACAAACTTACAAATGAATACCTAAAGTACACACAACAAACATGCATAAATAAATGCTTGTCATAGGTTTTGTAATAAGGAAGCTATTTCTAAAGTTGTAGACACACTGGGCTCCCACAAATAATGTGGTCCAATTCTTCAAATAGAAAACATATGGGTGTTGTTCAAATTTAGCTTACACTGTTCTCCCATAGCTAGAAAATTAAGCACTTACACAAAGTGGAAATTCCTATTTTCTTCCATGGAACTAAAATTGTTCACAGGTCACAGCTAAGGGAAACAAAGAAACCACCACACTACCTTTTCTATTTCCTCAGCTGCGCATTACAGGTGCCTTCGGAATATATGTGGGCAGATAGCGAGCTTCTATGTTTAGGAAGTGGTATTTCAGAATGAGCCAGTGTTTCATTTTCTGTAGTATGGGTAAATCAAAGTTAAAATTTAGATTTTTTTCTATTCCATAAATGAGCTGTATAATAAACAAAACTAATCCTGTAAGATTTGCAACATGCTTCTTGTACAGGATTCAATATGACTGCAAAATACTACATTTGACAACATTAATGCTGCTGAAAATCTTTGCTGCCAGCAGTTCCCATAATTACAGCTAAAGGCAATTGGTAATGAATTCTTTTAACTTGCAATTCAAATTTCAGGACTGAATGTTGCCCATTATTGGAGTTCAAAGGCAACTATCTCTAGAATTGTTCTTTTAATGCTTGTTGGATGGTTTTAGTTGTTCTTTTCTTGTATGCACACAATTGTTTTCTTTATCTTGGGATAAAAAGAGCTTCACTGGTCTTTGTAGTGAACCCAGTTGGCTTGGTAACATGCCTGTAGTCAGAATTCCAAAGTGGGGAAACAAAGGTTTAGAAATTATTGGCCCAGAGCTGTTTGTTCAGGACTGTGGGAATCTTACCCTGGCCTGTGAAACCAATGGAGTCTCTTCATTAGATCCACATTCATCCAGAAATCCCCCAATTCTTTGCCCTTTGTCTTTTTTCCAAACTGGAGCATTAGCCACAATAAAAACAAATGTGGCAATTTCTTTTATAAATCAAGTCCTGGCAAAATTCTTTGTGCACTATAATCCTTCCTCTTCATGTCATAATTCCAAAAGAGAGTCATGAGCTTGCTCGACAGTACATTTATTCCCATAAAGAGGATGTACCAGAGGGCACGACTCCACCAAAAGAAGAAAGCCCCTGTTAGACCTCATTGGATAGAGATGAGGTGACTTTCCCTGTCTTGTTCTATTCATTTCTAACTGAATTTAATAAACAGATACAATCCAGCATGACTATTTTAGGTTGTGTACTTTAAAACATTTAGTCTAAGTTCAAACTACAGGCTAGTGAAATTAATTTGACTGAATACCACATATTAGAAAGAGAAAACAATTTTGTACACTTATTCTCCTCAGTGGCTGAGAAGGTATTCTTAAACTAGGCAATGCTGTGTCATCTGATTATACAACTGTGATTAAAAAATGCCAGAAATTTTCCTTTGTATGTCTAAATAATGTAGGCTGAATTCAGCAATGTCAGATAAATACTTCAATTGCACGGAAGCCTTATCAGCAGGGAGTCGTGGGAAGTATGTGCAAACCTGGATAAACATTTTAAAAAGCAAGAACCATTGAAGTTACACAAAAGACAGGGTAGTTATAACAACAGCCACAACCAAAACCACAAACAACTGGGGAAGTTTGTCCCTCAGTGTTTTTAATGAGTTGTTGTATTAAAAAAATTCCCATTATTGTTTGCAGGGAAATACCTACCAAATGGAAAAAAATGAGCTTGAGAAATTTAATGCCTATGAGAAAAAGTCAAAGGAAGCCTGGATAAAATGATGTGGACTCACTGGAACTCAATTTTTAGGTTTGTCTAGTAGAGCTGAAAAATGTCAACATGGGTAAACAAACTTCTTTTATGAATGTGTTAACAATTCCTGTTAAAGTCTGATGGAAGAGTCTGGTAGCAGAAGCTACCAGGCATGAGATCCTACTCAGGAGGGTAATATCTAGCGGACTGATTTTCAAAGCCAGCCAGGCCAACAACAACAACAACAAACCCACTGAAAATGGCAGGTGGGAGGCATGGTTCAAGTGGTAGAATGCAAGCGGAGCAAGTATGAGGCCCTGAGTTCAAGCTCTAATACAACCAGAAAAAGAAAAAAAAAATCCAATGGAAGGAAGGTCTTTCCAATGTTCTCATGCATATTCATGGCTATAGATCACTTTGTCTTTTGCATTCTAGTCACCTTCTCTGTTTCCATCAGAAAATGTACAGCTCCTTAACATTATGGAATGAAAGTTTAATGTATATGGATGCTTCAAGTTACAGCCCTAAATTATTAACTGAGAAGTAGATGAAATTAAATAGAAGGAAATTAAATAATGATTTAAAAATTATGTCATATACTTTAGGTGAAGTTTCTGGTCTGTCTCCTTTTATTCCAATTGTCAGGACATTATACGTTTAATCTGAGCTTTGTCACTGTGAAGTTGACAAAAATTGTCTTATTCATATGTATTTTCTCTTTGGTATTTTTCTCCCTTCCCTTTCCCTGTCCCCTTCCCTTCCCTTTCTTTCATCCTTCCCTCTTTCTTTCTCCCCACGTTATTTATCTTTCTTACTTTTTCTTTCTTTTTTTTTTTTTTTTTGGCCAGTCGTGGGCCTTGGACTCAGGGCCTGAGCACTGTCCCTGGCTTCTTCCCGCTCAAGGCTAGCACTCTGCCACTTGAGCCACAGCGCTGCTTCTGGCCATTTTCTGTATATGTGGTGCTGGGGAATCGAACCTAGGGCCTCGTGTATCCGAGGCAGGCACTCTTGCCACTAGGCTATATCCCCAGCCCCACTTTCTTACTTTTTGTATATGTATTTGTTAAGTACAGCTTTGGTTACTTTCTGAAAATAAAAGAGACAAACATCACACACCCTGGGCACCAGTGTCTCACATCTGTACTTCTATCTACTCTGGAGATCTGAGCATTGGCAGTTTGGAACCATGCTTGGAACACAAATCTGAGGCTCTTGTGTCCAAATAATCAGTAAGAAGCCGGACATGAATGCATGGCTCAAATAGTAGAGGGCTAGTTGTGTTTAAAAAGCTGAACAAGAGCACAAGGCCCTGAGTTCAAGCTTCAATACTGGCCATAAAAGAAAAAAAAAGAGAGGAAAAAATGCACATCACTATAACAAAAATGCATTGTTGTTTAGAAAAAAATAAAAATATGTTTTTTTGTTGTTGTTGTTGTTTGCCAGTCCTGGGGCTTGGGACTCAGGGCCTAGGCAATGCTCCTAGTTTCCTTTTGTTCCAGATGAGGACCCTGATATATTGAAACAGAAAATCTGCAGTACCTTCTGGACATTTGTATTTTCAACAACAGAGAAAAATTCTCCAGAGAAATGTTAGGAACACACAAAGCCATGTCTAATCCAGTTAGGCTCTTCCTAGTTGGTTTGAAGTTTTATTGTTATTGCTACAAGGAACAGTTTTCCTTGAAGAAAATTAACCTTTGAACCAGAGTCACAGAGCTTATGATTCCATAAATACATGTTAGTCTCATTTACTTGACAAAAACATGTGACTTCTGGAATAAGCACAATTCCACATTTGTTTATGTTTGTTTGTTTGTTGACATAGGGTCTCACCATGTTGCTCAAGATAATTTCAAATGATTCTCCCATCTCAGCTACCCATGTAGCTGAGCCTACAGGTGCAAACCACAATGCCCTGCTCCACACAATCTTATTTAGCATCTAACGGCAAAAACATACTCATTTGTGCCTGTACTCATGGATTCAAGTTTTGATTTGATCAAATTTATTTTGTTTTTTATTCTCCCTCTTTTGCGTAACATCGCATTTATCTTGGGACGCAATCAGAATGTACCTCTTTCAAGAACTGTTTTAGAAAAAAAAAGAAGCATCATTTTAGGAGAAGGCATTTGAGCTTCTGAAATCTCTTATCTACCTAAAAGCAGAACTTCCCTAGAGGATCTAATATCTAAATTGTTATAAATTCTCCTTGACAGCAACACTTAAACCCCGCAGTCCATTTTTACCATGGTCCGGGAGCCTTCCCTCATTCTACCATTGCCCCCCCCCCCCCCCCCCCCCCCGCCACGGCTTTTTCTTTGTCTGTTTTTTCTTTCTCCTGGCCTAGGCTCACTTTGTCCCATTTTACTCCACAACCCACTTACCCACTTAGTTATCTCAGTGGTTCCTACTTGCTCTTGTTTCTGTCTACAAAGCTCCTCCTCCTCCTCCTCCTCCTCCTCCTCCTCCTCCTCCTCCTCCTCCTCCTCCTCCTCCTCCTCCTCCTCCTCCTCCCTCTCCCCCTCCCCCTCCCCCTCCTCCTCCCCCCTCCTCCCCCCTCCTCGTCCTCCCTCCCCTCCTCCCTCCCCTCCTTCCTCCTTCTCTTCCCCTCCCCCTCCGCTCCCCTCCCCACCCTGTCCTTTTCCAGTGCTGGTAGTGGGGCATGAATTCAGGGCCTTGGAACTATCTCTTAGCTTTTTCACTCAAGGCTGGTGTTCAACAGCATGAGCCACAGTCCCACTTCTGATTTTGTGATTCATTGGAGACTTCCAGGCTGGCTTTGAATCACGATCCATGTCTCAGCCTCTTGAGTAGCTAGAAATACAGTAATGAGCCACTTTTTTCCAGCTTAAAAAGCTCATCTTTCATTTAAAGTTTTCGTATTTTTAGTTGTTAATTCCAAGATTTTTTGTTTTTTCTTTGAGGCTGTTACAAATGGAATTGCTTTCCTGATTTTAACCCCTATTTCTCACTGTTGGCATACAGCAAAGCTACCATCTTTTGTGGGTTAATTTTATACCCTGCTTCTTTATCAAAGTTTTGGATCTGCTGATCATCCTTCATTTTAACCTGAGTCTATTTTCTATCATTTAGGGTGACTCCAAGCAAAATTTAGATTTTTTTTCTATTTCATGTATAAGGCTAAAGTAATGAAAAAAATATCTCTACACTCTGTCCTAGGCCTTATTTCCTTCATAATTGTGCTAAAATAACTCACACCAGTTTACTATTTCCTAAGTTTTCTATACTTCGGGGTGGGTGGGGGGAAGTGAGGATAGGACAGGGCTTTCTCCCAAAGCCTGATATTGCAGGCACGTAATCTTTTCCTTGTCTAAACTTTTTGAAAAATCTGCTTCATTGTGCCTTATTTTCCATTTTAGCACTGAAAATCATCTGATATATATTCGTAATTTACTTGTTTAATCACTTAAAAAATCTTTCTTCATTAGAGCATAAGACAATTTTTGTTTTGCCAGTTGCATCATTTTTTCCATCAAGAACATGGTTATACAGGTACAGTTGATAAGAAATAATATTCACTGAATGAAAAATTAATCTTAAATATAAGTTGAAGTTTAATCAATAATTTGGGGTTTGACATTTTTATTTATTCTTTTTAAAAATGAATTTTATTGTAAAGGTGATGAATAGAGGAGGTATAATTATGTAAGTCAGGTAGTGAGTACAGGATTATTTTTATTCATTGGTTGATTCAAGGAAATTCCATAGATCTCGTTGGTTCTGTTTTTAAATAGAGTGGCACCCAAGGGATTACTTCATCATCTCGTATCTGTGTTACATTATTTTTTCAAAGCTGAAAGTAATTTGAAAAAAAACAACACATAAAATAGTGCCAATCATGTCTTTTGAGATCTGCAAAGCACCTCTGCTCTGTGACAGTCCCCTTGTCTTTCCACTGTGATAGAGACCAGTTGTCTCTGCACTAATGCACCCTTCCACTCCAGCTGACCCACATCTCTGTCTCCCTTATGAACCAGTAGTGCATCTAAGTTGACTTAATGAGCTAAACACAGTCATTGGCATGCTTTTCTTGCATGAGAATCATCACCTTATTCTTATGAAATTTATTCTTTAGTCAATTTGGTAATAAGGCTTGTGATTGAATGTGAATTATTTTCTTAAAGCATGTGTTGGGTGTGACACGTTTTGTTTTCTTTTTTGCCTCCCACCCCCCCCCCCGCACCCCCCCCCCGATGGTTCTGGGGCTTGAACTTGGGGCTTGGGTGATGTCCTTGAGCCTCTTTGTGTTCAAGCTAGGGCTTTAGTCCTTGAGCCACAGTGCCACAGTGCCACTTCTGGTTTTCTGGTAGTTAATTGGAGATAAGAGTCTCATGGGGACCTTTCTGCTCAGCCTGGCTTTGAAACACGATTCTCAGATCTTAGCCTCCTGAGTAGCTAGGATTCCGGGTGTGAGCTACTGGCACTTGGCTTGGTGTGACAATTAAAGGTAGCTGATTCCTAAAATTCATTTGTTCATCTGTGTCAATGAATGAACTATTACCTGAAATGTATAAAAGAGACATAGAGGATATACCTTAAAAAGTAAAGAGGAGTAAAAGAAAAAAGAGAAAGGATACTGGCCAGCAAACTTTAAAAAGATGGGGGAAAATATTAACTTTGGAAAAGTTATTTCTGGTTAGGTGTGTGGCTCAAGGCTGTGATCATAGTTACCTGGAATGCAGAGATTGGAGGATTGAAGGTTAGACCAGTCCCTGCAGATCAAAGTTCAGAAGACTCCAGTTCAATCAATACCTGGGCATGTTGGTAAATGCCTATTATTCTAGCTACAGAGGAAGCATATGGCTGGGTTTTTCATCCCCAGTGACAGGGGCAAACACATGCAGGAGGGTCACAGCCCAGGCTGGTCTGGGCATAATTCCTGACCATACCTCAAGGATAACCAAGGTAAAAAGGGTTTGCACATGTAGATCAAGTGGTGAAGCACCTGCTTATGGAATGAGACCCTGAGTTCAGTCCTCACTATTACTAAAAAGAAACAAACAACAAAGATATTTCATAGCCATGGCCAATTAGATCTGATGCTGACCTAATTAAAAAATCTTTGGATTGGAGGCAATTCTTAGGATTGGAAGAGACTATTTGACTGCTGTTATTAATTTAAAAAAGATAGAATCATATCTAAGGCAATGAAAGGTGAAAACAAAAATAAATGCAAGGAAAATGTTTTGTAGGGAAAACATTTTTTGAAGGTAGAGTAAGTCACGGATGAGGCAGATGCATACTATTTTGTTCTAATTGCAGCAAAGTGGAAGGGAGAGGTGTGGTATACCTTTTAAACTACAGTCATCAGAAAATACCTCTATCAAAGGCAGTTTTGTTTATGGCTATAGTCCATGGCTTCTTATCTACACAATTAGTCATATAAGATATTTTCTAATTATACACTATAGTGTGTTTGACAGGTTTTTTTTTTTTTTTTTTTTTTGCCAGTCCTGGGGCTTGAACTCAGGGCCTGAGCACTGTCCCTGGCTTCTTTTTGCTCGAGTCTAGCATTCTGCCACTTGAGCCACAGCACCACTTCTGGCCATTTTCTATATATGTGGTGCTGAGGAATCAAACCCAGGGCTTCATATATATATGAGGCAAGCACTCTTGCCACTAATCCATATTCCCAGCCCCTGCTTTGACAGATTTGTGTGCATATTTTCCCTAACACTTTGACAAGTTCTGTCCTCTTAAATTTAAATATATTGTTTTTAGTACTTCCGGGTTACATGCATACTTCACCTTCTATCCACAGATTGTTAAGCCTATTCTCTGCCTAACAATTACATTTGTGTGTGTATATTGGTATTGGAGCTTGAATTCTGGTGCCTGAGCACTTGCTTGTTTTATTTCACTCAAGTTCTGAGCAGCTAGGATCACACACACACACACACACTCACACACACACACACACACACAATACCACCACACCCATACTTATATTTAGGCAATATGAAATTCCATCTTTTACATCTAAAATTTGTGTGTAAATAAAACTCTTCTTTTTTAAACATTAATGTGTGCATTTCTCTGTGTGAACTCCTTCAGTTTGAACTCCCTCAGCTAATTCATAACACTTGATATTTATCATGTGCACAGATCAACAGACTGCTTTTTTATAGAAAGTAATTTAGAACATATTTCTGAATTACTAGTAGTTATTATAGTCAATTTCATTAGCCATCTAATGATAACATCAGCTCAGAATCAAAATAGTCAAGTAGTTCAGCAATTAGATCATATAATTTCTTAACGATTGTTTTTTTTTTTTTTTTTTTTTTTGCCAATCCAGGCACTTGGACTCAGGGCCTGAACACCATCCCTGGCTTCTTTTTGCTCAAGGCTAGCACTCTATCTCTTGAGCCACAGTACCACTTCTGCCTTTTTCTGTTTATGTGGTGCTGGGGAATCGAACCCAGGGCTTTAGGCATGCTAGGCAAGTACTCTACCACTAAGCCACATTCCCAGCCCTTAACAGTTGTTTTATAACAGAAGAGTACAATGTTCTCAGCAGATTTTCTTCAAATACTACTCCATATTCAAAATTATAAAGTCCACAATGTATGCTTTTGATGTTTAAAGCTAGAGATGGAATGTGTAGGCTAAAAGGTACAGCTTCCTTCTGTTTAATTAATTTTAAGTCACATTACATACTAAATCCATTTTCCCTTCAAACCTTTCTATGGTGTGTCATTCACTCCTGGCCAGTGATGCTATTTTCTGTAGGAGACATTGCTATGAATTGTAGCATAATGAAACAAACTTTGTTTGGCAGTTTTAATGATTCTATAATTACAGGAATGGTACAAACCATGTTTTCTTTTTCATCAACTTAGTGACATTTCAATGCTAAGGCAAAAAAGAAAAAAAAGAAATGAAAAGGAAGGAGCAAATTTCTGTATTTTCATTTTAAGAATATCATATTAATGGAAATCTATAAACCAAACATGGATTTTTGTCACAAATGAGAATAAACCTCCAGTCTAACCCGTGGCTGTGCAAAAACTCCAGGCAGAACAGCACTGAAATAGACTTATTTCATTTCTCCCAGCTGTCCGCCTTTCAATTCTTTATCTCAGCTATCAGGATTGAATAAATTTCATCTCCCACACTACAAGTAATGAGCAGGCAGTGACTTATGAAGCACAGAGACCAAGTTAAGACAGAATTAGAATACAATTTTAATGAGAAGGAACTGAGAAACTAGAAGTGTTATTCATTTGACAGACTTGGAAAAATATCCAATATTATTTCAAATGCTCTTTCTACAAAGAAGCTGTCAAATAATAAAATAAAGAATGAAAAAAAAGTACAGCTCTGAAAAATTCTTTAGGGGCAGATTGTTAGTGTGATTGTAAGCTAAAAAAAATAGCCATTAGAGAAGTTGCTTAAGGAGTAGAACAAATGTGACTTAAAATGTAAATGTGTTAAATATAAATATGCTGGGGAACATAAACATCATGCGTTGGTTTCTGCGGAAAAAGGAAAAATACATTGATGTTCAGGTAACCTGCATCTCTGAAATCAAGTCCAAAAATGGTTGGGGAAAATGGAGAGTAATCAATATCTTCTTTGTTACCACTTAATTGGAAGTCTATAAAATAAGGCCATTGTTTTTGGCTTTGAAATACCCTGAAAATAGGCTGGTACAAAAATAAGATAATGCAACCTTATTATTTTTGCGGGATTATACATGAGTGAATAGGTTCTTGTTTCCTGGAACAGTATATAGAAATAAAACCAAGAACAGCCACCAACCTTGGCACTTTTTCATTAAGTCTGATATCCAGAATTGGACATAACTAAAAGAGCTCGTTGAGGTTGTAGAAGTGTAGAGCAACATACTCTTTTTTTCTTTTTCAATTAGAAAGGGTTTCACATGCATGATAGCATTTTTTTTTCACTTAAACAACAACAACAGCAACAACATAGAAAACCAGGCACTGGTGGCTCATACCTATAATCCTAGCTGAGATCTGAGGATTGTGGTTCAAAACCAGCCTGAGCAGCAAAGTCTGGGAGACTCAGAGAAATCTAGAAGTCTCACTGTGGCTCAAAGTGGTAAAGAGTTAAGCACAGAGATCAGGGACAGTGCCCATGTTGTGGGTTCTAGCCTCATGACCAAGAAAAACAAAACAGAAACAAATAACAGACAGAGATTGGGTACTTATGGGCACACCTATAATATTATAGAAGTATTGTGATTCAAAGCCAGCCTGGACAGGAAAACCATTGAGATGCTTATCTTCAATGTACCAGCAACAAGCTCAGAAGCAGAGGTATGGCTCAGGGGGTAGAAGACCAGCCTTGAGCAAATAAGCCCATTGAAAAAGCAAGGCCCTAAATTCAAGCCTCCGTAGGAGTAGGAGCACACGTTCAGCAACAACAAAACCACAGTTTCTATTCCACAAACAAACAAACATGAATTCTATGAAATAACAATTAGCCTAGTTTGATCTCTGTGCATCAAAAATAACATAAAAGAATTTCAAGCATGCTGGCAAGGATGTTAGGTGACAACTCATCCTCTTTATAGGTTTTGTCTCTTCTCAGCCAATAAGAGCAGGATTCTGTGTTAAACTGAGGTGCATTGCAAAGCATCTTGTATTCTATTGTTTAAACTCATCCCTCCAAACGTTCCCCAAACAGTACAAGGAGTCTTTTTTCCCCTTCCAGCTGCTACCCCCTACCATTTCTGTCTTTCTTTTAATGATTACTTCTGGTTGGATTTCCTAGTGCACAAACCATCTGTGATTTGCTGCAGGCACTCAGAGTTTATAAGGAGCCTCTCAGCAGGTGTTACCAAAAAAGAAAGAAAGAAAGAAAGAAAGAAAGAAAGAAAGAAAGAAAGAAAGAAAGAAAGAAAGGAAGGAAGGAAGGAAGGAAGGAAGGAAGGAAGGAAGGAAGGAAGGAAGACCCACACGGGTGAGCCTGAATGCACAAGTGTTATCTATGCTCCTGAGGGTAACACTGCAGCTACTGCTACTGCACAAGGCTGAACAGAGGATCCTTCCATTCACAACAAGGGTTGGCTTCATTGACGCAACTTTGGGTGAAATCATAAGCTAGTGAATCTATCTGTGGTTTTGTTTTTTTATAAACAGTTATGTGTAACTCATGAACTAGGAAAACTGATGGGAGAGGTTGGGCTGGGAAGGATGAGGGAGAGTGATGAAGAATGATGTGGATCACCATGATACATTGAACTGATAAGCTGGTGTGTTGAATGGTAACTCATCTGTAAAACTACTTAAAAATAATAAAACTACGATAATATAATAATATAATAAAACATGTAAAAATGAAATATAAACAATAAAACCATTTGTACAACTACTTAAAATAATATAAATATAATAATACATACTAATAATACAAAAATAATATATAATAAAATTTAAAAATAAAAATAAAATATAATAAAAGTTTTGATGGTAAAGCATTAAGAGAAATACATTGAATATAGAGAAAAACAGAAATGACAAATGTTTGAGGATATAGACATAACTCAAATGTTATACAATGTATACATGTATCAAAATATCTTATGATACTCCATTAGCATGTGCAGTCTTATGTTTTCCTGTATCAGTTAAAATTAATTTAATTATATTTTAAAAAATCTAACAAAAAGAATGCATGTGCTTTCAAAATTGTTTATAGATATCATCTAGCTCTGTAGTAAACACATCACTCATACACATATATACACACTCACATATATACATACAGAATTGCTAATGTTGATGAATACTCTCACTTTGTGTCCCCAGGGTCCCAAATTCACTTCCTTGAATTTTATGTCTAGGTCCTCTACAACTGGATATCAAATAATGCTGGAGAAACTTAATTTGGAGGAAATAATTTGGATCATGCATGGGACCTGTGAATGTGGGTTCTTTTTTTTAACACCCCACAACATGAAAGGGATGTGAAGGGATGTGTTATATTTTCCCACAAGTGTTACTTGTTGGGGGGCTCTGGACCCCCTTTTCCCCTATCTCCCGGGGGAAATGCCTGAACCCAAACTATGAAAGACACTCAGCCCTACCCCTCCCAGTGGCAGAAGGAGTAAGGCGTATCTTTGTGGACTCTGCTGAGTTGAGGACAAATGCAAAATCCCCTTCCCTATCAGCCCCCCTCATGTGTCCAACGCAGGAAGAAAATTCCAGGGAGACAGCCTGATGGTGGAACAGGTATCACAGGATTTAATTGGGAGGGGTTTATATAACAGTAATGGCAGGAAAGGAGGGGAACTGGCCAAAGGGCCAGTCATAGGCTAAAGACCGTGTCAGTTGCGGTGATGTCACGAACTTCCTCTATGGGCGGAGGTTACAGCCTCCCAAGAGCTGGGTCTCTGTAGAAGTCCCCGCCATGATGGCACACACATGTTTGCCCCCCAGGGGAGGGGGCTTCTCTTCCTGTTAAGGGCGGAAGAAGAGGGGACGGGCTAAAGCCAGCTGTGGCTTCTTAAAGGCATAGCTGTCCCCAACATCTGCTCCTTTTTTGTTTGTTTAAATTACCAGGGGATGTTGTAAACATATAGCATATGTAGGCGTAAAGCAAATGCTGACATAAGATATATAAGGGGTAGGTAAAGTGGCCATCCATCTGGCTTTGTCCAGAGAAGTCAGAGTCCTTAGCTGGTTTTCGCGCCCAGTGCAGGAAAAGTGAAGACATTCGTCTTTTGGTGGTGAGGTAGAAGCAGGCTTAAATTCTGGCATCTCTGGTAATTCACAGTAGCTGATAACTTAAACATAAGTGATTAGTAAAACATTTCTTTTTCTTTATAAACATTGAAGCAAAGGTGCTAAACCTTTGCGCTTACTTTTTTCAAAACATTTCTATCATGAAATATTGGGGTTGAGTGTCAAAACCCTCAGTTGCTATTTTCTTTCCAACGGGACTCCCCAAGTCTAGCAGCAGGGGAAAGGAAAGGAAGAAACACGGTGCAACATTTCTTTAGTTTTTGTGTGATGCTGTGGGCAGTATCGCCACGGCAAAACATTGCACCATGAGATGCTCAAGAAAGAATCTAGAAAGCAAAAAGGAAAGGAAGCTTGGTTGCCTCCTACTGGCCTCCTGCCGTATGCAGTCAGGCTTTCCATATTCCCATGGAAGAGCAGAAGTCCAACATGGTCCTCATTTTCCTGGAGAGAACAAGAAGAAAACATTTCTCCAGAGCGGGTACTCTGGGTTTAATTTTCCAATCTGAAAAACACATACAGTGCTCCATCCCACATTGATTTGGGATGATTTAAATTTTTTTGATATTTAATATAAGCATAACTATCCTTAATTAATCCTGGGGGCTACCTATAAGCATAGCTATTCTTAATGAATCCTGGGGGCTACCCCCCTCTTTTTTTTTTTTTTTTAATTATGACACTGGCAGGCACCAGGCAGGGAATATGGGTGGAGGTCTCTTCTTCTGTAGCTACTTCCTGCTGAAAGGGGGCGATGTAATCAAGGGCCCCTGGTCAGCCTGGCACCATCCAGTGTGGCTGACAAATGTTCCCATTATTACCATGAGAATGGTCACTAGGGCCAGAGAGTGCTATGGTTTTCTCTGGCTAACTCCTGCATCTTGGGCATACCCAGAAGTTTTCAGGGCTGGGGCCTCCAGGGTTCAGGTCTGTGTTAGGGTGATGGGTATGAATGGCAAATTCCCAGGTGGTGATCTCAGCAAGAGATTTTATTTTGTTAAAAGAAGCTTTTGAAAAGGTCAGGCAAAGTATTGACAAGTTCTCAGAGCTGCTTGGCATGAATGACATGAAATATATCCTCGGCATAAGCCAGAAAAGTTCCATTTGGAGCATAAACTCAATTGTAAAATGAACAGGTAAGTAGGAATGACTGAAAGAAGTGTTTAGTGATAGAAAACCGATTTGGCGTAGTTAGTCAGAGGCAATATGTATATATATATGTATATACAACTGGCAGAAAAAGGAAAATGGACAGGTGTTACCTCTCTCAATTTCCCGGCTTTGATCCGTTTTGAAAGGGCAAGACAAGGCAGCTCCGTTTAGGATATGACACCATTCTCTTCTCACTCCACTCCATATTCCCATCTCCTGGACTGGCTAAGTCTCAGGACTTCCAGTGCTTGTTGTGGGGATGGCATGCTCCCATCCACATTTATGGGTTTTGAACTCTGGGCCTGAGCACTGTCCCTGAGCACTTCTGTTCGAGGCTAATGCTCTACCACTTAAGCCATGGTGCTGCTTTCAGCATTTTGTTGGTCCTCTTGAGCCAAGCTCTAAATCTGACTCTTTGCTGGTTAACTGTGAGGTGTAGTTTTAGAGAGATTTTTCCTTTGCCTGGGCTGGCTTTGAACTGCATCCAAGGAGTTTTAGACATAAAAGCCCTTTTTATTTCCAATTTTTGCAACAAGGAAAACAACAGAGATAATCCATTTGTAACTTGTTGAGAGCTGACCAAAAACTGCTTGTTAAGGTTTTGCTGCAACACTTAGAGAACATGAGATTTATCTATGTGCCATCAAATCAAATCATATCATTTTAACCTTACTAGCAGGTGGAAGAGAGCACAAATGAATAACAATAAAGAAGGAAAAGGGCCAGCCAGGACAATGTAAAAGTCTCAGCTTCCGCGGTTCCGAAGTGGCCATGTCTTCCATCCCAAATCAGCAGGCTTTGTTAGACATGTATGATGGAGGCAGGCAGGAGAGATGGGTTGGATCTGGGCAGGCTGCAGTGGCATCTCTCAGAATCTGGATAGGTTGTCACACCTCCTGCTGGGTTGCCTGCAAAATTTCTATACAGACTTGTTGATATTTGAAACTTCCCCAGCATTTTTGGCTTTTGTGGGTTGATGTCATTCTGGTTTAAGCAGGGTAAAAAGATTTTCTTAATCACACAATCCACATGGTTATCTATCTCTGTGGCCCCCAACATAACTATGGTGATTTAACCTGGAGTAACTGTTAGGATAGGACTATTCACATCCTTACAAGGCTCACAAATCATTTGAACAGCTTCCAATGCAAGGGAGAGAGAGAGAGAGAGAGAGAGAGAGAGAGAGAGAGAGAGAGAGAGAGAGAGAGAGAGAGAGAGAGCAAGGGATCATTAGTAGTGAAATCAGGCAGCTTGGGAATAGACAGCTAGCACATGCATTGTACCTGCATCCTAGGAAGCAAAATATTTAATTTTGGATTAGGAAAATTTAGGTTAATAGTTACATTTGTATGAAACAATTCCAATTTCTTGATCTTGAGAACACAGGAGAGAACAATGGGAAGGTAAGATCTTAATTTATGCCAAAGAATTGTCAGGACAAGATGTACACTTGACTTTTAACACACTGAATATAAAGAATCACACACAGGTTTTACATCACTGTACTTATACCACATACTACATATTTGAACCTTATGGAGTTTCTCTTAGACACATTTGCCTGCATACGAACATTGGGTTGAAAACCTATTTTGTTTTGCTTTTAAATTTTACCAGACATACATACAGACACACAGACACACATATGAACCCTGAGCGCTCTAAAAATTGCTTTTCTGATTGTCCATTTAAGTTTTCTGGAATTCTAGTGGAAAATGGTATTAATTTGCCCATAATAGAACCACGTGGTTGAATAAAAAACAAAAAGGAAACCTCTCCTAGTCACCCAATCCCAAGACAAATCTGTGACTCCTAACATGACAATTTTTTAAATCACACCAGATAAGCAAACTTCCATCCATCCAGAAAAACTACTCAAATTTTTGTATCATTGAACTGGTAATTATAGGAAATCCAACCAAATTACTTATTGCTGTATCAAACTCTTTGTTTCCCTTTTTAATATTCCGTTTTAGTTTATACTTTGAGACTTTCCTGGTTCCAACCCCGCCCAGCTGCAGCGCAATCGCTGGAGGGAGGTCTGTTAGTCTGAGTCCCCGCCTAGCTGCAGGCGGTGGGAAAATTTAAAATCTCTTTTATCTGTTAACCAAGTTTAGAATTTAGCCCACAAACTCAGAGTTAACGAACTTCCAACTAGCGAACATTGACAAAAAAACCCAACAACGCTTTTGTTTCCATTAAAGCAGATTATCCAGCCTTCCCAGGCCTCAGAGGCGGGGTGTGGGGGGAGGGAGCCAGTATAAAGCAGTTTCCGCCCACCTTGCGCTTTGGGGGTGGAGGGGGCGGGCAATGCTCTGTGCCCTGGGACGCTGCCACACTAAGCACCGCCCACAGCTGCCGGGGGCACCAGCCGCTCTGGCGCTCTCGTGCTTTGGGGGCACAGCGCTACTGCCATTCTTGCTACCCAGGCGCGGGCGCCAAGCCACAGCTCTGTGCTCTGGCAACGTTCACGCGCTTTCGCCGCACCGCGCTTGGCAGCCCAAAGATTTTCGCACTAGGGGCCTGGCGCTGCCCGAGGCCGCGTGGGCTCCAGCGCACGCCGCCCACTTGTGAACCCCGCCCTTGGCCGTGCAGAGCCCAAAGGCTCTCTGCGCACCCCGCCACCCTTTCACAGATCGGGACCTGGAAATGCCAGGTGCGTGAGGGCTCCCGCCGCCATTCCCAGCGCTCCACTGCCGCATCTCCGTGGGACGCGCGCCCTGCTCCACCCCACCTGGCGCCAAGCTGCCATGGCGGGACAACTCTTTCCGGGGCCGCATCCTGGGACTCACGAAGCCCCGCGAGCCCATCCCTGTTTTCTCTCTATGCATTTTCCCCCCTCTGGGCGGGCACTTTCTCCTCTGAAAACCCACTTACTCAGCGAGTCTGTGGGGTCACTCGACCCCGAAATTCCTGGCCGTGTGGTCCCGTCCCACATGGGCGCCGTATGTTGGGGGGCTCTGGACCCCCTTTTCCCCTATCTCCCGGCGAAATGCCTGAACCCAAACTATGAAAGACACTCAGCCCTACCCATCCCACCACAGTAGGAGTAAGGTGTATCTTTGTGGACTCTGCTGAGTTGAGGACAAATGCCAAAATCCCCTTCCCCATCAGCCCCCCTCACGTGTCCAATGCAGGAAGAAAATTCCGGGGAGACAGTCTGATGGTTGAACAGGTCTCACAGGATTTAATTGGGAGGGGGTCTATATAACGGTAATGGCGGGAAAGGAGGGGGACTGGCCAAAGGGCCAGTCATAGGCTAAAGACCGTGTTCTTCGTGGTGATGTCACAAACTTCCTCTATGGGCGGAGGCTACAGCCCCTCAAGAGCTGGGTCTCTGTAGAAGTCCCCACCGTGATGGCATGCACGTGTTCGCCCCCTGGGGCGGGGGCTTCTCTTCCTGTTAAGGGCGGAAGAAGAGGGGACGGGCTAAAGCCAGCTGTGGCCTCTTAAAGGCACAGCTGTCCCCAACAGTTACTATTCTTAAATGACATAAAAATTCAGGCAAAGTAGTTTGATAGAGCTAATTGCATCTTATGGACCCTCTCCAGCTCTCTCTTTTTCTCCTCTACCCCTTGAGTTATTTTTCAGCTTCCTTCTCTAGAAGAGCAAAGCTTATGAAGTGTGGGTCTCTGCTGTTTCTCTAGTGACAGCCCACCGGCAGACTCAGGAAACTAACATCCAAGGAATATTGGGAATTTGATGTGCTTTCCCAAGTGTGTCAAACGATCACAGTTTGGTGTGTTGCAGCACCCCTGTTGGGTGGCTGTAGTAAATTGGTAGAAAAAAGAAGTAACAAATAGTATATACAATTATTATTTACATATTAATATAAACTGTATTAGTATAACAATGCAATAATTTTATAACTATTAATATAAATAATGCTATTACAATAATCAATAATATTAATAATATATTAGTATACATCATAGTATTATAAAATTATTCATGTCATTATACAAAACTGTAAGATTATTTTCCAAATCATGAAGGAATGGTGAAAGACAAAGAATAAAGTTTAAGTGTTTTATTGTTTTCACAAGTAATAGACTCTTATTTCATGGTCTCCTTTTTGTCCTGTACCACAACCTAATTCCCAGTTAAGGAAACTCAATAACTATATATAACAAACACATAAATTTAGTCTATCATCAATCAGTTGTAGATATTAGTAAGGCAAAATTAATAATTCTCAGTACTATTTAATGCTCCTAAAATTTAAGAATATTATTTACAAAAGTCAGAGGCACATCCAGTTATGGTTTTGGGATTGGAGTATATAGTACACTCTTTTAATTTGTGTTGTTTTTGTTGTATATATTATCTCTTTTTATTTGTTCTCCATCAACTCTTCCAATTGAGTGTTTATTTTATCGTTCATGAAAACTGGTATATAACTCTTCTGTGGCAGATACTTTAGCTTTGGCACTGGATTATTGGCTTCTTCTGTATGACTAAGGATTAGATTACTTATGGTCAGTCACTAAACTGATGGATGCTGAGACAATAACCAGTACAGTTCAGTGGAGGGAGGAAGACAGTAAGTGAAGGCTGATTTAAGTGCCGGGGACCATGAATCACATGGAGTCGTAGTGAGTTCTGGGAACTGTAAATCATGCAGAGTCACAAAAGAGCCTGTATAAACTATTTATACCTTTGTCAGTTTTCAAATAGTGCAACAAACATTAAGGGTAAATTCAGTCAGGTTATTTGTGAAGTTTTATTTCTAATGCTATCAAATGTCATCAGTAAATAAGTACAAGTTTCTTAAACTTTTACACCTATTTTCTCTTTGGAATAAATCATATCTACCTGTGAGGATTAATCTTGACGGTCACCCTGACTGGATTAAGGAGTACCTAGGAGTCAGGGCCTAGATGGCAGAAGGTCACTGGGAGTGTGTTCTTGGGATTGATTCTTGTTTCACATGCTACTCTCACTAATTCCTGTCCACTAGGAACTGGGTAATTTCTGTCATATACTTCTACCACCATGAACTTATGCCTTACCACCAACCTAGATCAATAGAACTAACAAGTATGTACAGAAACCTCTGAAACTATGGAGCAAAATCAGTGTTGCTCTCTTTAACTCCCTAACCCTAGCACAGGGGCACAGTGATGAAATAATACCCCCTCACAGAACGAAGTAAAACATCATGTGAAAATAGTATTGGTACAACAGAGTTCACTCTTCTTTCCTTTCCTATTCAAAAAAGTATCTTTCCTCTTTTGTCCATGAGACATAAAGTGTGGTTTTACTGTGAATATCTAAGCAATGAGAGTGTCAAGAATCAGTGAGCCTTATATATAAGACAAAGGATATAGAAATCAACAGTGAAAACAGGGAATAAACCAAAGGAGAAAAGAGAATGAGCAAAGAAATAACTGCAAACAGTATAATAAAAATAATCTTCTTGTTTCCATTTTGGGAATAATTACTTATTTATTGTCAAAGTGATGTACAGAGGTGTTACAATTTCATATTCAGGGCAGTGGGTACATTTCTTGTACAATTTGTTATGTCCTCCCTTGTTTCCATTTTTTGAGTTCATTTTGATAAGCACATTTTATATGGTCATATGCACATAGCTATTGAGCCATTGTTATCATCTCCTAAGAATATCCTCCTTTGTTCTCAGTGTGAGAATACTTAGAGTGCTGTTTAATCACATCCAAGTGTAATTATTTGTCTTTTACTGTCTATTGGATTAATATGTAGATTTATAGATATACTCTACTTATTACAAATGAGGGGAACCATGAATCCTGTGTTTCTTTGGGTCTGGGTCTGACTTACTTCACTTAATATAATTTTTTTTCCAAGTCTTTCCATTTCCTTACTAATGGGGCAATGTCATTCTTTCTGATGGAAGCATAGAATTCCAGTGGATAGTGGATATATATATATATATATATATATATATATATATATATATATATATATATATGTATACATTTTCTTGATCCATTTGTGCACTCAGGGGCATCCGGGTTGATTCCATATTTTAGCTATGGTACATAATGCTGTAATGAACATAGTTGTGCTGGTAGCTTTAGTGTGGCTTTGTCTGTGATCATTTGGGTAAATGCCTAGGAGCAGGATTGCTGGATCATAGGGGAGCTCTAGTCTTTTGAGGAACCTCCATATTGTTTTCTAGACTGGTTGAACAAGTTTATATTCCCACCAACAGTGTAGTAGCATTCCCTTTGGGGAAGGGTAGGGGAATCACAGAAATGATGGGACAACAGGTGAACCAGTTCAACAGTGATATTCACTAGACACCATGCTGGAAATGAACTTTACAACTTGAGTGGTAGGTGGGGGAGAGGGTGGAAGAAAATGAGGGAGTGGGTAACACTATTTAAAAAGAAATGTACTCATTACCTTACTTATGTAACTGTAATCCCTCTATACATCACATTTACAGTAAAATTTAAATTAAAAAAAATTCCCTTGTTTGGGAAGAGTGTTTTTCTCCAGCTCCCCAGCTTCATTTTTCATGATGAGTGGTTATCTGCTATTTTGCACAAATGGGAATTATTCAAGGAGACAAAGGCATAGATCATTTTGTCTTTATTTCTTGCTTTTCTTCTCTGGTATCTTTCCAGTATTTTCTTTAAATGTTCCCTGTAACTTATATCTTAGATGACTTTGGCAAGTATATCATGCATTCTACCTAGCTTGTTTTCTGAGTTCTGGCGGGAAAATAATCTTCCTGATTGTATTTTATTTTTTTTTATTATTATTATTTTTTTTTACTTTTTTTTTTTTTTTTTTTTTTTTTTGCCAGTCCTGGTCCTTGGACTCACGGCCTAAGCACTGTCCCTGGCTTCCTTTTTGCTCAAGGCTAGCACTCTGCCACTTGAGCCACGGCGCCATTTCTGGCCGTTTTCTGTATATGTGGTGCTGGGGAATCGAACCCAGGACCTCATGTATACGAGGCAAGCTCTCTCACTACTAGGCCATATCCCCAGCCCCTGATTGTATTTTTTTTTTTTTCTTTCTCAAATTTTTATTATCAAACTGACGTGCAGAGTGGTTACAGTATCATACGTTGGGCATTGGATACATTTCTTGTACTGTTTGTTGCCTTGTCCCTCATGCCTCCCTCCCTCCCCCCCTTTCCCTCCCCCCCCAGGTGTTCAGTTCACTTACGCCAAAGAGTTTTGCAAGTATTGCTTTTGTAGTTATTTCTCTTTTTTTACCCTGTGTCTCTCGAATATGGTATTCCCTTTGAATTTCCTACTTCCAATACCAGTAAACACGGTTTCCAATATACTCAGATAAGATTACAGAGATAGTGTAGGTACAAACATAGGAAGGTGATACAAAACATCATCAATAATAGAAACTACACATACACATAGGACGTTGAAAGTAGTTACAACTGTGATATATCACTTGTTTCCATAACATGGAGTTCATTTCACTTAGCATCATCTTATGTGTTTCTAAGGGTATAGCTATTGGGCCTTGTGATGCTCTGCTATGGCTTGCCTAAACCTGTACTAATTATTCCCAATAAGGGAGGCCATAGAGTCCACGTTTCTTTGGGTCTGGCTCACTTCACTTAGTATAACTTTTTCCAAGTCCTTCCATTTCCTTACAAATGGAACAATGTCATTCTTTCTGATAGAGGCATAAAATTCCATTGTGTAAATGTACCACATTTTCCTGATCCATTCATCTATGGAGGGGCATCTGGGTTGGTTCCAGCTTCTCGCTATGACAAATTGTGCTGCGATGAACATTGTTGTGCTGGTGGCATTACTGTGATTTTGTTTGTGGGCTTTTGGATAGATACCCAACAGTGGGGCTGCTGGGTCATAGGGGAGTTCTATATTGAGCCTTCTGAGGAATCTCCATACTGCTTGCCAGAGTGGCTGAACCAGTTTACATTCCCACCAACAATGAAGTAGGGTTCCCTTTTGGCCACATCCCCTCCAACAATTGTTATTATTAGTTTTCTTGATATATGACATTCTTGCTGGGGTGAGATGGAATCTCAATGTTGTTTTGATTTGCATTTCCTTTATGGCCAGTGATGTAGAGCATTTTTTCATATGTCTATTGGCCATTCTCATTTCCTCATCAGAGAAGTTTCTTTGTAAGTCTTTAGCCCACTTGATGAGGGGGCTATTGGTTCTTTGCAGTTTTGTTTTGGAAGAAGGTAATTTTTTTAGTTCTGCATATATTTTAGAGATGAGGCCTTTGTCTGTTGAATGTCCGGTAAAGATCTTCTCCCAGTCTGTGGGCTTTCTGTTTATCTTGAGAGCTATGTCCTTTGCCGTGCAGAAGCTCTGGAGTTTGATGCAGTCCCATTTGTCCAACCTTTCTTTGATTTGTAGCCTTTCAGGGTCTTTGTTAAGGAAGTTCTGTCCTGTGCCAAGGAGCCCAAGTGTTTCTCCTACTCCTTCCTTTAGTGTTTTCAGGGTGCCTGTTTTGATTTCAAGGTCTTTAATCCATTTGGAATTGATTTTGGTGCAGGGTGATATATAAGGATCTAGTTTTAGTTTGTTGCATGTGTTGAGCCAGTTTTGCCAGCACCACTTGTTAAAGAGGCTATCTTTCTTCCATACTATTGTTTTAGCTCCTTTATCAAAGATTAAGTAGGCATAGTTCTGTGGGTTTAATTCTGGGTCTTCAATTCTGTTCCATTGGTCTTCAGGCCTGTTCCGGTGCCAATACCAAGCTGTTTTTATTACTATAGCTTTATAATACAGCTTGAAGTTGGGTATTGTAATTCCTCCAGCACTGTTCTTTCTGCTTAGGAGTGTTTTTGCTATTCTAGGTCTTTTATTGTTCCATATGAATTTCTGGATTGCTTCCTCTATTTCATTAAAGAATGGTGTTGGGATATTAATGGGTATTGCATTGAATTTGTAGATAGCCTTTGGCAATATTGCCATTTTGATTATATTAATCCTCCCAATCCAGGAGCATGGGAGGTTTTTCCATTTTCTTAGTTCTGACTTAATTTCATTTTTCAAGCTTTTAAAGTTCTCTTCAAAGAGGTCTTTCACTTCTTTGGTTAAGGTTATTCCTAGGTATTTTATGTTTTTGGGGGCTATTGCAAAAGGAGTTGCTTTCCTGATTTCAGCCTCGGTCTTCGGGTTGTTAGCATAGAGAAAGGCCGTTGATTTTTGAAGGTTTATTTTATATCCTGCAACTTTGCCAAAGTTTTGGATCAGCTCTAGTAGCTTGGGGGTAGAGTCTATGGGATTCTTTAGGTATAGGATCATGTCATCTGCGAAGAGAGAAAGTTTAACTTCATCTTTTCCTATTTGGATCCCCTTTATATTCTCTTCTTGCCTAATTGCTCTGGCTAGGAATTCTAGTACTATGTTGAAGAGCAGGGGAGAGAGTGGACATCCCTGCCTTGTTCCTGATTTTAAAGGGAATGGCTTTAGTTTTTCACCATTTAGAGTTATGCTTGCTGTTGGTTTGTCATAAACTGCCTTGATTATATTCAGGAATGTTCCCTGGAATCCCAGTTTTTCCAGGGCTTTTAGCATAAATGGGTGCTGGATTTTATCGAACGCTTTTTCCGCATCCAGCGATAAAACCATGTGGTTCTTTACCTTGCTCCGGTTGATGTGGTGGATTACATTAATTGACTTGCGTATATTAAACCAGCTTTGCATTCCTGGGATGAATCCAGTTTGATCGTGGTGTATGATTTTTTTGATGACCTGTTGAAGTCGATTGGCCAGAATTTTGTTGAGAATTTTTGCATCTATGTTCATCAGGGAGATTGGTCTGTAGTCCTCTTTCCGTGATGAGTCTCTGCCTGGTTTTGGGATGAGGGTTATACTGGCTTCATAAAATGAGTCTGGCAGTGAACGTTCTCTTTCAATTTCATTGAAGAGTTTGAGAAATATTGGAGTGAGTTCTGTTTTGAAGGCCTTGTAGAATTCTGCGGTGAATCCATCTGGACCTGGGCTTTTCTTGGATGGGAGATCATTTATTGCTGTTTCTATTTCAATACTGGATATGGGTCTGTTTAGAAGGTTTAAGTCTTCATAGTTGAGTTTGGGGGTATCAATTTTTTCTAGGAAATCATCCATTTCTTCCAAGTTCTCGAATTTGTTGGCATAAAGGTTTGCAAAATAGTCCCTTATTATTTTCTGAATTTCGGTTATTTCTGTGGTGATGCTACCTGTTTCATCTCTTATCTTGTTTATTTGAGTGTGCTGCCTTCGTTCTTTGGTCAGGTTTGCCAGGGGTCTGTCTATCTTGTTGATTTTTTCAAAGAACCAACTCTTTGTTTTGTTGATTCTTTCGATGGTTTTTTTCGTCTCTAATTGATTTAATTCTGATTTGATTTTAATTATTTGCTTCCGTCTATTGACTTGGGGTTTGGCTTGCTGTTCTCTCTCCAGAAAATTAAGGTGCTTCCTTAAATTACTGAGTTGCTGTTTCTCCAGTTTGTTGATGTATGCACTCAGAGATATAAATTTTCCTCTGAGTACTGCCTTTGCTGTGTCCCAAAGGAGCTGGTACTTTGTGCCCTCAACTTGGTTGAAGTTTGAATTTCTGTTTTAATTTCTTCAATGATCCACTGATGGTTCAGCAGTGTGTTCTTTAGTCTCCATGAATTGTGGGATTTTCTGTGGTGGCTGAATGAGTTGAGCTCTAATTTTATTCCATTGTGGTCTGAAAGAATGCAGGGAATGATTTTGATACTTCTGAATTTGTACAGATTTTCTTTGTGCCCTATGATGTGATCTATTTTGGAGAATGTTCCGTGTGCTGCCGAAAAGAATGTGTATTCTGTCCTTGCTGGGTGGAATATTCTGTAGATGTCGATTAAGTCTAGTTGGTCTATGCAATTGTTTAGTTCTGTGGTTTCTTTGTTCAGTTTTTGGCGTGTTGATCTGTCCAGAGGTGATAGTGGAGTGTTAAAGTCCCCCACTATCATTGTGTTTGGGTCTATGAATGTTTTTAGAGCCAGTAGTGTTTGTTTGATGAAGTTGGGTGCTCCTGCATTTGGCGTGTAGATATTTAGGATGGTTATTTCTTCCTGTTGGAGAGATCCTTTTACTAGTATGTAGTAACCTTCTTTGTCTCTTCTTACCTTTTTTAATTTGAAGTCAGTTTTGTCTGATACTAGGATTGCAACTCCAGCCTGCTTATGGGGGCCATTTGCTTGATAGATTTGTTTCCAGCCTTTCACTTTTAGAAGATGTTTACTTTTGCTGGATAGATGTGTCTCTTGGAGGCAGCAGAAAGATGGATCTTGATTTTTGATCCAAGTTATGAGCCTATGTCGTTTGATTGGAGAATTAAGTCCATTAATGTTGACAGTTAGGATTGAGAGGTGATCGTTTGTTCCTTTCATTATCACTGTCTTGTTTAAAGCTGTGTCTTCCCATTTCTTGATCTAGTGTTTACTAATTAGGGTTCATTTCTCTGTCTGTGTTGGGATCTTGATTATTTTCCCTGTATAGTACATCTTTAAGGATTTTGTGTAAAGCTGGTTTGGTGGAGATATATTGTTTCAGTTTTTCCTTATTGTGGAAGACTTTTATTTGACCTTCGGCTATGAAGGAGAGTTTGGCGGGGTACAGAATTCTTGGTTGGTAGTTATTTTTATTTAGGGTTTGGTATACTTCATTCCAGGCTCTCCTTGCTTTCATGGTCTCTGCTGAGAAGTCTGGGGTAATTCTGATTGCTTTTCCTTTATATGTGATTGTTTTCTTTGCCCTAACAGCTTTGAGTATTTTTTCCTTGCACTCTGCTGAAGCTGTTTTGATCACAATGTGTCGGTGGGAAGTCCTATTCTGGTCTGGTCGATTTGGGGTTCTAAATGCTTCTTGTATCTGTATAGGCCTTTCCTTCTGGATGTTTGGGAAGTTCTCAGCTAATATTCTGTTAAATAGGTTGCCTATCCCATTAACCTCTTTCTCCAAGTTTTCCTCAATAGCTATTATCCTTAAATTGGGCTTCCTGATTGTGTCTTGAATCTCCTGTAGCGATCTGTTTTGTTGCTTGGACTGGATTTGTATTGATTTTTGATCTTTCTCCATAGAATCTAAGGAATCTTCAGCTCCTGAGATTCGATCCTCTGCTTCAGTTAGTCGGGACTGTAGGCTAGCTACTTGATTTCGAATCTCTTTTCCTTCTGACTGGTCTTTCCTGATGATTTCCATGTCATTTCTTAGGTCCTGTATGGACTTCTTTACTTCATTAACTTCATTACTTTGGTTTTGAGTGTTGTCTCTCAAATCTTTAAGTTGGGTAGCTATCTTTTCATTTGACTCTTGAAGCTCACTTATCTTTCTATTTGTGGATGCCATGAAATTCTCCATTAATTTTTGCTTTGCCTCCTCACGCTCTAACATAATTGACTGATGAGATTCAAACTTTTCATTTATCATGTTTATCAGTAAACTTTGTAGAGCATTTTGGGGGTTTTTTTCTATGTTTTTGATTGACTGCTCTGCTTCCTGCTTGTTTTGGGTGGGGGATAAGACTTCATTATTTGCCATCTTTCTTGTGTTTCTTCTGCCCATTTGAATTGGGAATGCCAGTCTACCAGCACCTGTGAGCACTGTTTAAGACCCAAAGCAGCCCTTACCAAGCACTGTCGTGTAAATCTTACAATTTCACAATTATATACAGATAACTTGTATACCTGTCTATAAAGTTAGATTGGTGTTCCTAAAGAATACAATTTCAATATAACATCTGATCCTGGGCCCTGTATTCAGTAGTTACTTATTTACTGTTACAACCTTATACGCAATTCTTGTTTTTATATTAAGTTCTTTTAGGACTGGCTTTCTCTATGAACCCCTTTGATTCACTCGTATTAAGCTGGGATATCCTCTATCCAATAGTCAGGAGTCAATGGAGCCTGGAGGTCCAGGCAGTAAGTCAGGAGGGTAAGTTGGAGGTAGTAAAGAGAATAGAGTAAAGTGTATTGGGGGGGGGGGGTGGTGGTGATTTTGGTTTAGTTTCAGTGACGTGGAAATGTGGAGAAGAGTAGAATCAGTAGAAAGCACATTGATAAAATGACAGACACTGGAGAGTTAGCAGAAAAGGGTGTAGGTGTTATTTATAGGAAAGTAATTTTTAAAGGAAGAGGACGCAATGAGAGAAATGAAGTAAAAATACTGGAAGACAGATACACAAAACAGAGAAAAATTATTTAACAAGGAAGCATAAGTAAATAAAAAGGAAAATATCAGAAAAGGGACAACCCAAGCAAATAAACAAACACCAAAAAAACTTGATAAAACAAACCAGTAAAAATGGAAAACAAACAAAAAAAAAACAAAAAAAAAAAACAACCAATGATGTTTCAGGTGTGAAAAAATTGAAAAGAAAATTTAAAAGAAAAGTTAAAAAAAAAATGTTTGAAAAGAAAATGAAACCAGTCTCTGGTTTCCCTGCAATGGACTGCAGTCTATTTTCCTGATTGGCTGGTTTGACTTGATTTCAGTTGGCAAGGGGTGGATCTGTTCTGACCTTCTCCCCTGTTGGTGCAATCGTGGGTCTCTGAGGTTCGCACAGCTTGCAGGCAGGCCTTGGGCGTCCTCTGTCGATGGGGACGTGGGCAGTCACAGGAACTGTTGCTCCTCTGTCTGCTGTGGGGCTGCTGCCTTTGATGCCTGGACTTGACTAGACTGTGAACTCAGCAGAGCGTGGTGCCTCTGGCCTGTTTTGCTCCACTAAGAGTTGCTTGCCTGAGGGAGGCGGCCTCTTTGGCATAGGTAGCTATGGAATGCAGCTCCGTTTTGGGCTGGGAATTAGTTTCCTCTGTGACGGGACCGTTTAGCTGTCCCCGGAACTGTTTGTTCCTCCTTCTGTTGTTTCCGTGCCCCTGGTAGCTGCTCGCAGCTTTTGCTTTAAGTTTAGAAGTTCCGGCGGGCAGGGCGCGGCATCTCTGGATAATCCCCGGACTCGCCTCCCGCCAGGGCAGGGGGCGTTCTTCTGGGCGGAGCTGGTTCTCACTGATTCCGCCCCTCCTGCCCTTTTCAAAGATGGCTTTTTTGGCCTCGCTTTCCCCAGGCCCGCTTCAGTTCCAGTCTGGTCTGACCCTATGCCAGTGGCAAAGATGGCGCTTTGCTCTGGCGGTGGGGACAGGGATGCCTTCCAGAAGCTGGACTCTGGGCACAAGCGAGAATTATTATTATTATTATTTTTTTTTGCGGGGTACTCACGCTGTCTCTGCGATGTCAGGTCCTCCGTGCTCGGCTGCCGTCTGGAGTATTTCTCGCTTTAGCTGCGCCGAGTGTGGGGGGCTGTGCCCGGCACTGTGCCGGAGCCGGCGCTGGCGCGGCGGCGGGATGCCGCCAGGAGCTCAAAACTGTGTTTTCAGACCAGCAAAGTCGATTTTCCCTTCCTGTTCAGAATCCCTGTACTGTTAGAACATACTTTGGCTGTCTTTTTCGGAGAAACAGTTTCTATGAGGTGAGAAAACTACAATAACGGAGGGAGCTCTGCAGGGCTCAGCCGCTCCTCCGCCGTCTTCCCCGGAAGTCTCCCCCCTGATTGTATTTTAAACAATACTTTTTAAAAGTTCAGTTATTGTAACACAAATTTGCCTTAAACATGTCTAAACTTAGCATCTTAAGCATTTTAAAATGTTCAATTCAGAAATGTGAATACATTCACATCATTGTGTAACTTATTTCCAGAAATTTTCACCTTGTAAAACTGAAGTGTTGCTGGGCATTGGTGGCTCATGCCTGTAATCCTAGCTGCTCAGGAGGCTGAGACCTGAGTGAGGATCATGGTTCAAAGCCAGCCAGGCAGGAAAAGTGGTGAGACTCTTATCTCCAAACTGCAGGTGGTGCTGTGGCTCAAGTGGTAGAGCACTGGCCTTGAGTAAAAGAGCTCAGGGACAGTGCCCAGGCCCTGAGTTCAAGCCCCAAGACTGACAAAATCTAAAACAAAGTAACAAAAATACCTGAAATATTATCTCTGTCCAACTTTCCTTTTCCTCTGGCATGTCTGATTATTATTATTTTTTTTTAATTTTAATGTTTTCTTTGGGTCTCACTATATAGTTAAGGCTACCCTCAAAGTATTATCTTGTCCCAGCCTCTTAAGTGCTGAGATTACAGGTATGTAACACCACACCTGGCTGATTATATTTTTAACTTCTGGTTTTGATCTCACTTCCGATAGATACAGAGATGCATATGGTAATTATCAGAATCTCTTTATGAAATAGCTATTATTCATTGCAGTAAAACACCGATGCTAACAAATGTGGTGTACCAAATGCTTATTTTCTGCTACACATAACATTAATAGTGAGTAATTACCCAAGAATTATGGTAGTCTAAAGTTCATCCTTACACATAGATATTGGGTGAATATATTTACAACCTTGGACTCTGATTTGGTTGCAAATGGAAGGTGGTATAATGTGTAAAGATCGTTTTCCTAGAAGATGGTGATTATGTTGGAGACAATGAGATTACATGCTTTTTAGCAATGCAAAGTGATGCTTGAAATACTATCTGGATAACTGAGGCCAAATTATTTTTTTGGCATCTAATCTACCATTTCTCTGTCTCATTTGGATTATTTAGATTTTGCCTATACTAGTCTTGGAGGGAAGCTTATTTTCTTTGGACAAGTTACAATTAGGACATTAATTGTTAAGCAGGCATAATATTGGTGCCACAAAATGTGAAGAAAAAGGATAATCACAAAAGAAAACAGAAGTTTTCTTCAAATCATTAATTCTTGGTGAGGAGTGTCACTTAGTTGCATAATGTCTGCTTAGTATGCTCAAGGGCCTGGGTTCAATCTTCAGCATCCCAGAAACCAAACTAAACTCAGTTACAATTATATGTAATTCATTTTACATGAGAATATTCCATTTCAGCTTCAATGTTCACTGTTGATTCAAGCTAGAAATATCAATAATGAAATCTGTTTGGCATGACCAACAAGTTTTATTTCTAATGGCCACTAAATGTTTTTCCCTTATCTCCATTCCCCATGTATAAATAAAACATTTAAAAACATACTGTATTTTAATATCATGTATTGTACTTCTTATAAGCATTTAAAAACTTTAGAAAGTAGTCTTATAAAGACTTTATTATAGTTTACAACTGAAAAATGAAAAAATATGCCATGTAATAAGAATATGAATTCCATTATATGAATGTTTCTTTAAAATTTTTTCTTTATTCTTATTGGCACATTTTGACATGAAAAATGTAATATAATTATTCTTAAACTTATCACTCTGTCAGATTGTAAAACCACAATGTACTTTTGTGTTTCTTAAAGCCAAATCACTTTGAACAAGCTAGGGTCACTTCAGTCAGAACGTCAGAACGTTTCATTCTTTAGGAGACTTGGGACATTATTAATAATTTTTTGTCAAGAAGGATTATAAACAATATGGTGTTTCTCATCAATGAAATGAAAGGCAGATTCCGTCATGTGTCGTAAATGAGGATGGACAGGGTGCTTCTTTACTGTGTAAACTTCTTACTGAAGCATCAGCTGTGATCCAGGGTTTGAAGACACTTGAAAAATGTCAAAGCCAGACCTTGCCTTCAGAATTGGCAGATCCAGGGTGATGAGAGGAGAAAGTGTGATTCTTCTGGAATACCCCTTAAAAGGAATGTCATTGACAGAAAAAGAAGAGTGGGAAAGAGAGGTTCATATGGTAGTGTCACAGAATTGGGGATTTTCTTTTTTATTCCTTGCATTAAAGGCAATCGTCTCATTGTAGGCAAAGTAAGTAGTTAGAAGAATATTTCTTTCTGAAATTAGCCTCATCAATATACTCAGATATTTTTAGCCTGCAATATTAATTTGAAATATCTTTACAGCACTTCTTGGCCTGAATGGATCCAAGCAGCTTCCAGAGAGTTCTACATTATACACAAACTGTCACCCTGTATAGCTTCAAATTAGAGTTCAAATGATTTGTTAACTACTCAGGAATGAAAGGCAGACATTGTCCCCCTGGGAAAGTGGCTTATTTCCTTTATTATTCTTAGCTTCTAAACACTTAACCATGCTTTTCTCTGTTTTGCTAACCCCAGCCATTAAGAAAAAATGTGTATGAAGCAGATTTGTTTCCTACAGCAGCAAAACTGTTGATGTCCATTTGTATGTGGAGGTTGTTATCATAACTGAACTGACAGGGCCTGAGTTGATTCCTGGAAATCAGATATGCCCTAATAGCTTGCTGTGCCCAAAGGCACCGGGTTGGTGCTGAGCAGAGTGTGCCACACAGTGCAGGCTATTCACAGAGGAGCAGGCTGCAGGGCTGCCATGGGAGGCCATGGAGGTCAGAGTATTCGCCCCTGTCATTAAGCACAATCACAGGGACATGGCCCTTGATGGAGGCCAAGAAAAGTTGGAGACTTTTTGTACACCTGCATTTGTACACCTGGCAGCTGAAATCATCGCACCTGGACATTGCTTTTAACCTCAGAATTGCCTCCCTGGATACTAGTCTGTCAGTTAGATGGTGTTTATTTGGTGATACAGTCTGAGAAAATAATTTTCTGAAGATTCGGTTATTTAAATAAAGTCGTGGATCTTGTAATGTCATAATCAGGTACCTGTCCACAGGATGATGAAATCTATTCATTCACATTGGTTTCTCTCATTTTGGAGCACTGGTTCACATGAATATTTTGTCTGACATACATACTAGGTAATGTGTGTGTGTGTGTGTGTGTGTGTGTTTGTGTGTGTGTGTGTTGGTACTAGGACTTGAAATCAGGATCTAGAACTCTCACTTTGCTTTTTCCCTTAAGTTTGACAGTCTACTACTTGAGCCACACCTCAATTTCAGGCTTTTTGCTGGTTAATTGGAGATAAGAATCTCACAGACTTTGAATTAGGAGCCTCAGATTTTAGCCTTCCAAGAAGCTAGAATTACAGACATGGGCCATGGGTGCTGGGGTGTAGCTTTTTTTTTTTTTTCAATCCGTTTGTTTCTGTAGAAAAAGTCTTATAGGAAGCCAATTGTCATCAGAGTGATTTAAGATTCCAATCTTCTCAGAAAAATAAAACTTTGCCCTCTTGCTTCTGATTTGCTGATTTGCACTAGACCTTCAGCTAACAGTGTATCTGCTGAGCTGAAGATGGAGTGCTAATCTAGAGGGACTCCAAATGGCTCTGTCATTTTCTAGATGACAGCTTCTATTTTCCACTGGCTTCTGGCACGTGTGCTGCCATCCATCTGTGTCAAGAAGACACTTTCTTATCTGCTAGCTAGAAATGCTCCTGCTAAAAACACCTAACCACAGTTCATCAGTCTTAGGAGAAAGCTGTTGATTTTTCTAAAATAAGTTTAAATTCCACTATGGTTTTCAGGTATAACATCTATTTGTATTGGGCATGGTCACAATTATTTATATTATAGAGAAGTATACTAGAATTTTTTTTTTTTTTTTTTTTTTTGCCAGTCCTGGGGCTTGGACTCTGGGCCTGAGCACTGTCCCTGGCTTCTTTTTGCTCAAGGCTAGCACTCTGCCACTTGAGCCACAGCACCACTTCTGGCCATTTTCTGTATATGTGGTGCTGGGGAATCGAACCCAGGGCCTCATGTATATGAGGCAGGCACTCTTGCCCCTAGGCCATATCCCCAGCCCCAGCATACTAGAATTTTTAAAAAGGCAAGTTAATCAGCAGATTGAATAGGATAAAAAGATTCAGGGCTATTGTGTACACATATTAATCTCATTCCTTATTTTTTGGGCAATGTAGAAATTACTTGTTAAGAAGTGACAGCAGTTGATTAGGGCCATAAAAATATTTTAATGTAAATAATGTTATTCACAAATGCTTACATATATTAAAAATTATAAACTAATCATCTCACTATAATGTATGAAATACTATCAAATGACAGCAAATATTATCTGAACATGTCCTTAATCAATTACACAAATAAATTTTTGTGTACACTGGAAAATATTTATTTTTTTTATTTCAGTTTTGACAAGTCTACTCACATTCTTGTGGTTTGATTAAGACTTAACTATTCAGAATTTATGTCAACCCCACATTTCTTTATTTTTCCTTTTCTTTTTATGGGTTGGGGATGGAATCCAGGGCCTGGCACAGGCTAGCTAAGTGCTCTTGCCAGTGAGCTACAGCCTCAGTCCTGTGTTGACCTTTCCCTGGCTGGTTGACACAAGCCAGAACTATTCAGGAAGTCTCTGAAGACTTAAGACCCAATGCTGTCAGCGAAGACTGGTTCATATCATTATGTCATATATTATAGCCAAGGTTCTTAACAGTCTATGACAAAGACACAAAAATCTGTTCAAGAGTGGCAATTGAACATTGGAATCTTGTCTGTGTCCAGCTGGCCATTCTTATTTATACACATCATCTCCATATCTCCTCTCTCTTCCTCTTCTCTATCCAAACACACAGTGAAAACTCTTACTGAGTATTTGGGACAATGGTAGTCCATACAGTCCTAGGTACTCAGGAAATTGAAGTCTGAAGACCACAGTTCGAAGCCAGCCTGGAGAGAAAAATTGCAGACATTCTTGTCTCCAATTAACCAGCCAAAAGCCAGAAGTGAGCTGTTGCTCATGTGGAAGCATGCCAGCCTTGAGCAAAACAGCCAACGAGACAGCAAGCCAGGTGCTGAGCTCAAATCTCAGCAGGTACGTGCGCGAGTGCGTGCACACACACACACACACAGATGCACACACAGACGTGCACGCACACACACAGAGAATGGGATGTTCTTGGTCAGGAAAGATCTTGGAATTGAAATCACCTATTGACTGGAAATCTGGCCTAGTGGCAAGAGTGCTTGCCTCATATACATGAAGCTCTGGGTTCAATTCGTATACATGAAGCTCTGGGTTCAATTCCTCAGCACCACATATATAGAAAATGGCCAGAAGTGGAGCTGTGGCTAAAGTGGCAGAGTGCTAGCCTTGAGCAAAAAGAAGCCAGGGACAATGCTCAGGCCCTGAGTCCAAGGCCCAGGACTGACCAAAAAAAAAAAAAAAAAAAATCACCTATTAGTGATTCCATTTTGAACATTTTTTTCTTACTTTGTTGAAAAAAAAATATCTCTCTTTTATGATCTTTTTCCCTCTCGATGAAAAGATAAGAAAATGTTTCTTTTTCATGCCATTCCTGGGGCTTAAACTAGAGGCCCAGGTATTATCCCTGGGCTTTGGTGCTCAAGGCCAGTGCTCCGCTACTTAAGCCATACCTCCATTGCTGGCTTTTGGGTGGTAAATTGGAGATATAAGTCTCACAAACTTTCCTGCCGGGGCTGGCTTCTAATCACCTATCCTCAGATCTCAGCCTCCTGAGTAGCTAACTTCAATACTAATTCACAGGGTCCAACTTTGTACTGTGTTACTTAAAAAATATGATAATTTTTTGTTTGGAAGAATTATGCCCACTTAGAGTAGAAAATGTGGAAAGTACAGAAGAGAATAAAGATATTACTTTCCATTCTCTCTGGGAAACTGTCATTTTGTATCTAGATTATAAACTTTAAAACTGGCTGGATTACTGTTTTTAAAAAGTTTTATTATGAAGGCTTTACCATTTCATAAGTTAGATAATGGGCACATTCATTTTAGACAATGTCACCCCTTTACTCTCTCCTGCTCCTACCCACACGTTCTATAGCTCATTTCCAACACAGTGTCTATTGAGTACTATTGCTGCCTTGGTTCACCCTCTGTGCCACCATCTTTGTGACCCCTGAATTGCTTTCTTTTGTAGGCCATCTACATAGAAGTTCAGATGAATTTGTGAGTCTGCTGATCCATTTGTTAAGGTGTCAGTTTTACTAAGTTAACAATGACAGTTTTAATGTTGTTAATACGATAATAGGAAGTTTGAGTATGTCCCAAATACATGATGGTGTATTATTTTTATTTGATAGAAACAGATGTTATAAAGAAATTGAATCAGAAGTAATCTTAATGGAAATATATCTATTATACTATATATTGTATAAGATGTAAAGCTTTTTCTTATTTTTTTAGCTGAAACTTCAATCCTTTTGAAACATAAAAATAAGATATATATATTCTAAAGCAACAAAAAATGAAACAAAATAAAATTTTAGAGATTAAAAACTTGGCACTTACTTGGGCAAATATACTCAACTAATGGAACAATGGTAGTTTTTTTGGGGGGGAGGGTTATTTTTATAAAAAAAATTCTGTTGGGGAGTATTTTGGATTTGAACTCAAGGTTTCAGCTTTCTAAACATGGGCTTGGTAATGGACCCAGGCTTTTGTCCATTTTATTTACGTTACTGTCAAAAGCTTTGACTGGCTGTGGTGAAATGTCTTTTTTTTTCTGTCTTAGATTAGGTTCCTGGAACAGGCATCTGTGGTAGAGACATGCATTCAGATTTACTGAGGAGTTTTTTCATGAAAGATGGCTTTATTGAAATAAGGAAGCATTGGGCACAGACAAATCAGCTATGATTATGGGCTTAGGCACTCTTCCAAAAAGTTCTAGGATTGTGATAAGCCTTCAGACTTGTCCACATCAAAGCAAGGAAACTAGGCCTTTATAATCTTATATCAGTCAGTTCTTGTTGCTTGAGAGAGGATATAACTGAGTGAGGCAGTTACCAGTAGGGTTCCAAGTTGGGCTCCATCTGGCAACCATATTCTCGGAAGCTTAGAAATCTGATTTGCTCTGAAGAAAATCTCTGGGTGTGACAATACCAAATTCACCATATCACTAGCAGAAATCAGTTGCTTATTTTTATTATGGTTCTTATTCTTTGCCTAGATGTGATTCCATCCTGGAACTTATCTTCTGTTTTGATACTAGAATTATAATTGGAATTAGTGTAGCTGTGTAGTTGTGCCTATGTGAAGGTTTTGTGGAATATTTCTGTTTTTTTCATGAGTAAGGAAAAAACAACTTTGAATAATTTTGTTTACCCCTATCATAAACTTCAAAGAAATTATTCTAAGATGAAGGATCTAGGGTCCAAGCTGAAAATTGGTTCCTGAAATGTCATATATTGGGGTCATACAATTTATGATTATGTTGTCTTCCATGGAGAAGTCAGGAGCTTGATGAAGTGATGTAAGGCCCAGGACAAGTATCTTGTCCCAGTGGGGCTTGATATTTTATTGGAAAGTAGAACAGAACTTGTCTAGGTGTAAGTAACAGGTAAGTAACAAATAATAAACCAAATTGGCCAAAGTGTGAATTCATTAAAAAATGCTAATGGGAAGTCTATGGCTGGTCAGTGGGTTTGACTGTTATAATCTAAATCTAGTATCGCTGTCACCCTGTTGGGCTCACATCTGTGCAAGCTCCAACTTCAGATAAACCTTTCCATCATGATGGGGTTTTCTGCCAGACTTGCCTTTCCAACCATGGAAAAACTTAAGATATATGACTTCTTTCCACATACAGGCTTGAGGTACTTGTTGAACAGATATATTGAATCAAGAGACATTGTACAAGTATCTTTACAGTATCTAATAGTACTGTTGTACTCAAAGAGACAATCAAAGATGCAAGAAAGTGAGAATAGATTTGGGCATGGCCTTGATGGATGCCTAGGCATATATATTGAGTTGTGGGATTTTGTAGGTATCATCTCTCAAGAACTTTTTTGTTTTCCAGACTGAATTTTCTTTATTTTTAAAAAATAATAATTACTTATTTATTGTCAAAGTGATGTACAGAGGGGTTACAGTTACATACATTACGCCATGGGTACATTTCTTGTACTGCTTGTTGCCTCCTCCCTCATTCTCCTCTCCCCTTTTCCTCTTCCCCCATGAGTTGTTCAGTTGGTTTACACCAAATGGTTTTGCAAGGATTGCTTTTGGAGTCCTTTGCCTTTTTATCCTTTGTCTCTTGATTGTGATATTCCCTTTCACATCCCTAGTTCTAATACCAGTATATACAGTATCCAGGGTACTCGATGACAGCACGGGGACAACCGCAGGAAGGAGATACAAGAGGATCATCAACAAAAGAAGCTATGGTTATATATGGCATGTTGAAAGTAATTACAACAGTGATATAACAGTCATTTCCATAACATGGGGTTCATTTCACTTAGCATCATCTTTTGTGTTCATAAGGGTATAGCTATTGGGCTCTTGTGATCCTCTGCTGTGACTAGCATAAACCTGTGCTAATTATTCCCCATGAGGGAGACCATAAAGTCTATGTTTCTCTGGGTCTGTCATACTTCACTTAGTATAATTTTTTTCCAAGTTCTTCCATTTTCTTACAAATAGAGCAATGCCATTGTTTCTGATAGAGGCATAAAATTCCATTGTGTATATGTACCACATTTTCCTGATCCTTTCGTCTACTGAGAGGCATCTGGATTGGTTCCATATTTTGGCTATGACAAATTGTGCTGTGATGAACATTGTTGTGCTGGTGGCTTTAGTGTGTGCTTGTTTGTGGTCTTTTGGGTAGATGCCCAAAAGTGGGGCTGCTGGGTCATTGGGGAGCTCTATGTTTAGCCTTCTGAGGATCTCCATACCACTTTCCAGAGTGGCAGAACCAGTTTACATTCCCACTAACAATGAAGTAGAGTTCCTTTTTGGCCACATCCCCTCCAACATTTGTTATTGTTAGTTTTCTTGATAATGGACATTCTTACTGGGGTGAGGTGAAATCTCAATGTTGTTTTGATTTGTATTTCTTTTATGGCCAGTGATGTAGAGCACTTTTTCATATGTAACTTTGCCATTCTCATTTCCTCATCAGAGAAGTTTCTTTTTAAGTCTTTAGCCCACTTGTCCAGTGGGCTGTTGGTTCTTTGCGGTTTTGTTTTGGAGGAATTTAATTTTTTTAATTCTGCATATATTTTAGATATGAGGCCTTAGTCCATTGTATGGCCGGTAAAGTTCTTTTCCCAATCTGTGGGCTTTCTGTTTATCTTGCAAGCTATGTCCTTTGCTGTGCAGAAGCTCTGCAGTTTGATGCAGTCCCATTTGTCCATTCTTTCTTTGATTTGTTGCAATTCTGGGCCTTTATTAAGGAAGTTTCATCCTGTGCCAAGGAGCCCAAGTGTTTCTCCTACTCCTTCTTGTAGTGTTTTCACGGTATATGTTTTTATTTTGAGGCCTTTGATCCATTTGGAATTGATTATGGTGCAGGCTGATATATAAGGATCTTGTTTTAGTTTGTTGCAGGTGTTGAATCAGTTTTGCCAGCACCATTTGTTAAAGAGGCTATCTTTCATCCATCTTATTTTTTTTAGCTCCTTTATCAAAGATTAAGTAGGCATGGTTCTGTGGATTCATTTCTGGGTCTTCAGTTCTGTTCCATTAGTCTTCAGGCCTGTTCTGGTGCCAATACCAAGCTATTTTTATTACTATAGCTTTGTAATACAGCTTGAAGTTTGGTATTATAATTCTTCCAGCACTGTTCTTTCTGCTTAGGATTGTTTATGCTGTTCGTGGTCTTTTATTGTTCCATATAAATTTCTGGATTGCTCCCTCTATTTCATTAAAGAATGGTGTTGGATACTAATGGGTATTGCATTGAATTTGTACATAGCCTTTGGCAATATTGTCATTTTGATTATATTAATCCTCCCAATCCAAGAGCGTGGGAGGTTTGTGCATTTCCTTAGTTCTGCCTTATTTTCATTTTTCATGTTTTTAAAGTTCTCATCATAGAGGTCTTTCACTTCTTTGGTTAAGGTTATTCCTAGGTATTTTATGTTTTTTGAGGCTATTGCAAAAGGAGTTGCTTACCTGATTTCAGCCTCAATCTTTGGGTCATTGGCATATAGAAAAGCCATTGAATTTTGAGGGTTCATTTTATATTCTGTTACTTTGCCAAAGTTTTGGATCAGCTCTAGTAGATTGGGAGTAGAGTCAATGGACTTCTTTAAGTATAGGATCATGTCATTTGCAAAGAAATAAAGTTTAACTTCATCTTTTCCTATTTGGATCTCCTTCATGTTTTCTTCTTGCCTAATTGCTCTGGCTAGGAATTCTAGTACTATGTTCAAGAAGAGAGGAGAGAGTGGGCATCCCAGGCTTTTTCCTGATTTTAAAGGGAATGTCTTTAGCATTTCATCGTTTAGAATTATGCTTGTTCTTGGTTTGTCATAAACTGCCTTTATTATATTAAGGAATGTTCCCTGGAATCCCAGTTTTTCCAGGGATTTTATCATAAATGGGTGCTGGATTTTATCGAATGCCTTTTCTGCATCTAGGGATATAACAATGTGATTCTTTACCTTGCTCCAGTTGATGTGGTGGATTACATTAATTGACTTGGATATATTGAACCAACTTTGCATCCCTGGGATGAATCCAGTTTGATTATGGTGTATGTTTTTTTTTGATGACCTGTTGAATTCTGTTGGCCAGAGTTTTGTTGAGAACTTTTGCATCAGGGAAATCCATCTATAGTTTTCTTTTCTTGATGAGTCCCTGCCTGGTTTTGGGATGAGGGTTATACTGGCATCATAGAATGTGTTTGAGGAAACTTCCTCTTTCAATTTTATTGAAGAGTTTGAGAAATATTGGAGTGAGTTCTGTTTTGAAGGCCTTGTAGAATTGTGCTGTGAATCCTTCTGGGCCTGGGCTTTTCTTGGATGGGAGATCTCTTATTGCAGTTTCTATTTCAGTCCTGGATATGGGTCTGTTTAGAAGATTTAAATCTTCATGGTTGAGTTTGATTATATCAGTTTTTGCTAGTAGTCCCTTATTATATCCTGGATCTTTGTTGTTTCTGTGGTGATGTTGCCTGTTTGTTCTCTGATCATGTTTATTTGGGTGTGCTGCCTTAGATTTTTGGTCAGATTTGCTAGGGGTCTGTCTTGTTAGATTTTTCAAAGAACCAACTTTTTGTTTTGTTGATTTTTTCGATTTTTTTTCCTCTAGGTCATTTAATTCTGATTTGGTTTTAATTATTTGATTCCATCTATTGGCTTGTGGTTTGGCTTGTTGTTCTCTTTCAAGGAAATTAAGGTGCCTCCTTAAATTATTGAGTTGCTGTTTCTCCAGTTTGTTGATGTAGGCACTCAGATATAAATTTTCCTCTGAGTACTGCCTTTGCTGTGTCCCAAAGGATCTGGTTCTTTGTGTGCTCCTCTTGGTTTATTTCCATACATATTTGAATTTCTGTTATAATTTTTTTAATTACCCACTGGTGGTTCAGCAATGTATTGTTTAGTCTCCATGTATTGTAGGATTTTCTGTGGTGGCTGTTTGAGTTGAGCTTTAATTTTCTTCCATTGTGGTCTGAGAGAATGCAGGGAATTATTTCTATACTTCTGAATTTGTACAGATTTTCTTTGTGCCCTAAGATATAATCTATTTTGGAGAATGTTCCATGTGCTGCTGAAAAGAATGTGTATTCTGGTGTTGCTGGATGAAATATTCTGTAGATGTTGGTTAAGGCTAGTTGGTCTATGCAGTTGTTTAGTTCTGAGGTTTTTTTGGTTAGTTTTTGGCGTGTTTATCTGTTCAGTGTTTCAGTGTAGTGTTAACGTCTCCAACGGTTAATGTGTTTGGGTCTATGAGTGTTTTTAGAGTCAGTAGTGTTTGTTTGATGAAGTTGGATGCTCCTGTATTTGGTGTGTAGGTATTTAGGATGGTCATATCCTCCTGTAGGATAGATCTCTTCAATAGCACGTGGTAACTTTCTTTGTCTCTTCTTACCATTTTTAATTTGAAGTCAATTTTATCTGATACTAGGAGTACAACTCCAGCCTGCTTATGGGGGCCATTTGCTTGGTAGATTTTATTCCAGTCTTTCACTTTAAGAAGATGTTTGCTTTTGCTAGAGAGCTGTGTCTCTTGAAGGCAGCAGAAAGATGGATCTTGAGTTTTGATCCAACTTATGAGCCTATGTCGTTTGATTGGAGAATTAAGTCCATTAATGTTGAGAGTTAGGATTGAGAGATGATCGTTTGTTCCTTTCATTATAGCTATCTTGTTTAAAGCTGTGTCTTCCCCATTCTTGATCTAATATTCCAGTTTTCTATTTAGGGTTCATTTCTCTGTCTGTATTGTGATCTTGATTATTTTCCATGTGTAGTACATCCATGAGGATTTTCTGTAAAGCATATTTGTTGGAGACATATTGTTTCAGTTTTTCCTTACTGTGGAAGACTTTTATTTCATCTTCGGCTATGAATGAGAGTTTAGCTGGGTACAGTATTCTTGGTTGATAGTTATTTTTCTTTATGGTTTTGCATACCTCATTCCAGGCTCTCCTTGCTTTCATGGTCTCTGCTGAGAAGTTTGGGTAATTCTGATTGGTTTTCCTTTATGTGTAATTACTTTCTTCTCTCTAGCAGCCTTAAGGATTCTTTCCTTGAACTCTATTGATCCTGTTTTTATCACAATGTGTCGGTGTGATATCCTATTTTGGTCTGGTCAGTTTGGGGTTCTGAATGCTTCTGGAATCTGGATAGGCCTATCCTTCTGGATATTTGGGAAGTTCTCAGGTAATATTCTGTTAAATAAGTTGCCTATTCCATTGACTTCTTTCTCTAGGTTTTCCTTGATACATATTAGCCTTAAATTGTGCTTTCTGATTGTATCTTGGAGCTCCTGGAGTTATTTGTTTTGCCGATTGGATTGTTTTTGTATTGTTTTTTGTTTTTTCTTCATAGATTCTAGGGAATCTTTAGTTCCTGAGATCCGACCCTCTGCTTCATTTAGTCTGCTCTGTAGCTGAGCTACTTGACTTCGATTCACCCTTCTGACTGGTCTTTCTTGATGGCTTCCATATCTTTTCTCTAATTTTCTCATAGGTCCTGTATGGACTTCTTTAATTCATTAATTTGGTTCTGTGTGCTGCCTCTAAAATTTTTTAGCTGGGTATCTGTCTTTTCATTGGATTCTTGAATTTCATTTATCTTTCTATTTGTGGAGGCACTTAATCCTCTATTAATTTTTGGTTCACCTTCTCATGCTCTAGGATAGTTGTCTGAAGAGATTCAAACTTTTCATTTAACATTTTTATCAGTAGACTTTGTGGAACATTTTGAAGGTTCTCTTCTAGGTCTTTGATTGACTGCTGTGCTTCCTGCTTGTTTTGAGTGGGAGATGAGATTCCCTTGTTTGCCATCTTTCTTGTGCTTCTTCTGCCCATTTGTATTGGAAATGACAATCTACAAGCACCTGTGAGTACCGTTTAAAACCCAAAGCAGACCTTACCAAGCACTAAAAATCTTAGAAATTTACAATTTTATTTTATTTTTTCAAATTATAATTATTAAACTGATGTACAGAGAGGTTACAGTTTCATACGTTAGGCATTGGATACATTTCTTGTACTGTTTGTTACATCATCCCTCATTCTTCCCTTCCTCCTCCCCCTTTCCCTTTTCCCCCCCATAAGGTGTTCAGTTCACTTACACCAAACAGTTTTGCAAGTATTGGTTTTGTAGTTGTTTGTATTTTTTTACCTTGTGTCTCTAGAAATTTACAATTTTATGCAGATACCTTCCCTCTCCTTTTTGCATATAAAAGTAAATTTGGTGTCCCCACAGAATACAATTTTAATATAACAACCAACTCTGAGCTCTCTATTCAGTAGTTACTTATTTACCGTTATAACCCAATGAGCAATTTTTGTTCTCATATTTATTTCTTTTTGAACTGGTGGGATTTCTCTATGAACCCCTTCCACTCACTCGGATTGAATAGGGATACCCTCTATCTGATAACCAGGGGTCAAGGGAGTCTGGAGGTCCTGGAAGTAAATTTAGGAGGGTAAGTTAGGGGTAGTGAAGAGAATAGAGAAAATGAATGGGGGAAATGAATGGGTTTAGTTTCACTCAAGTGGAAAGGTGGAGAAAAGTAGAATTGGTAGAACGAATGAGGCTAAAATGATAGAGAATGGAGAGTCAACAGAAAAGAGTAAAGGCATTAGTCTAAGGATAGTAATTTTAAAAAAGAAAATGTGAAAAGAGAAACAAAGAAAAAATACAGGAAAACAAACACACTAAACAAAAATAAATTACAAAAAATCCCAATAAAACACACAAATAACAAACAGAAAACAAAATACCACCTCAAAAATGAAAAATAAAAAATAAAAAAGTTTAAAAAAATTGAGTATTCCTTGTTTGGATGGGCTCTTTCCAGTCTCTGGTTTCCTTGTGATGGTCTACAGTCTATTTTCTTGCTTCTTGGCTGGTTTGACTTGCTTTCAGCTTGCAGGGGGTGGATCTGCTCTGACCCTCCTCCCCTGTTAGTTAAATCCTGGGGTTCTGTGGTTTTTACAGCTTGCAGGTAGGACTTGGGTGTCCTCTGTAGTTGGGAAACACTGAACAGTCTGGGGAACCGTGGCTCCTCCTGTCTGCTGTGGGGCCACTGCCTTTAACTCCTGGTTCTGAATAGGCTGTGGAGTCAGCAGGGCTGGTTTACCTGGCTGAGGGCTGCTTGCTCAGGGGGAGGTTCCTCCCTCCTGGGCTCGGTGACCTTATCCTGGGGAGATATGGCTGTGGAATTCAGCTCGGTTTGCTGGTGGGAGTTGGGCATCCCCTGTAAAGGGGCCATTTATCTGTTTTGGGAACTGTTTACTCTCCCGTCTGATTGTTCGTGCCACCAGTAGCTACCTGTGCTTTCAGTTTGATTTTAGAAATTCCGGCTTCTAGAGAGTTGGTAGCTGCAGCCTTGGTGCGGCGGGGCGGGCACCTTTGTCTGAATTTACCTGAGTCAGTGAGCCTGGCCTGGCGATGAGCCTCCTGCCTGGGTGGTGGGATATTCTCCTGGGTGGAGATGGCTCTCTTGCCCTTTTCAAAGATGGTCCCTTTTTCCTTGCTTTCCGCTGGCCCACTTTAATTCCAGTCTCATCTGACTGGTTCTATGCCAGAGTTAAAGATGGCACTTCTCTCTGGCGGTGGGGAAAGGATAGCTTCCAGAAGCTGCTCTGAGGGCATGAGTGAGAATGTCTATCGTGGGGTACTCACGCTTTCTCTGTGATTTCAGCCCATCCATGCTCAGCCTGCAATCTGTTTCTATTTGCTGCTGTCTGGAGGATTTCTTCCTGGTTGCCACTGTGTGCTTTAGGTTCATGGAGTTCTGGGTGTTGTGCTTGTGCCGGCACCAGCATGGCAGTGGGACTTTGCACCGGGGCTAAAATCTGTGTTTTTAGGCCAGCAAAGTCGATTTTTCCTTTCTGGCCAGAATCTCTATACTGTTATAACTTACTTGGGCTGTCTCTCTAGGAGTAAAAGTTTCTCTGGAGTGGTAAAACTGGGATGTAGGAGAGAGCTTAGATAGGGCTCTGCCGCTCCTCTGCCATTTTCATGGAAGTCAAGAAATTTTATTTACGATAGGGTAATGGGGAGAAGGTTGGTTGAGGTTTTTTGACAATGCGTAATGGGAAACATATTCCTTGGGAAAAGGGAAGGATTAGTTGGCTAGGGAAAGTATACGCAATGCAGGAGATTGAATATGATTAAATACAACACATTCTTAGTAAGTGAAAGCTAATTCTGATGAAGGCAGTAATAGTCATTTTCTCATGTTTCACATTTTGCAGAAATGTTCACCACACAGTTCACCTCTGCAGGAAAGGCTCACAGCACTGAAATCTGGGACAAAAGCAGAGAGCTTCTATGAGTACAGTATGGAAAAGATACACAGGTGGGCCCACATATCTATAAGAAATTAGTTTCCTAGCCAAATTATGGAATCAGACTAAATGTCCATCAACTGATGAAAAGACAAAGGAAATACATGTATACATAATAGAGTATTATTCAGCCATAAAAAAGAATGAAATTGTGTCTTCTGCAGCAAAATGGATGGAACTGGCAATCATCACTGTGAGACAAGCCAGTCTGATAAGGCCAAAATCTGCATATTCCCTATGAGTATAGAACACTCATAAAACATCCTCAAATATTTTTTATGCATGTGAATCTTTGGGAGGGGAAGGGGAGAGTAGAGGGCCAGAAGGGGTGATGTGATCAAAGTATTTCTCTCTCTCTCTGTCTCTCTGTCTCTCTGTCTCTCTGTCTCTCTCTCATAATCACACACACACACACACACACACACAGGCCTAGTTACACCCATATATATATAGAATAATAAAACACATTACAAATTGCTCAAAGCCAAATGCTGGCTGCTCACATTTATAACCCTCACTATTAGGGAAGATCATGATTCTAGGCGAGCCTGGACAAAAAGGGTTTTGCAATCTCATCTCCCCAGCAAAATCTCTGTGGCATGCACCTGCTAACTCAGCTATGGTAAGAAGTGTAAATAGTTTTAAAAGAGTGTAGTAGAAAAGATAAAGTGGTAGGGTAATATGATCCCACTACATTGTGCACTTGTACAGAGTGAGCACAGTGAAACCACTTTGTACACTACTGAGAAGAAAAATGTTCTTTTCTAGAATTTGAAACCTTTATTTCTTCAGAAAATAATATGCCAGTGGTTTGAAACTCAAAAGATTTATGTTTCCAAGCAAAAAAATAATAATTGTTATACAAGACTGACTTTTCACTGGACTTTAGAGGCTTACTTTTCTCAAGTAGACTTATGTTTTCCAAGTGGTGGAACCTAGTTAATATAAAAGCCACTTCTATGCCCCATGTAGCTTAAAGCATTTGAAGTAGCAGAATAAAGTAGTATTTGCTGAAATATTTTCCCCTCCTTTTTGGAGTTGACTAGGCCTTTTCCCAAATATTAACTCATTAAATCTTTAAATCAACTTAATCTGTTAGGCATTTGTGGTAGGATCTTTTATTAGCTCATCAACCTTTTCCCTCTGGGCTCTGCCTCACATCCATCATTTGTAATTTGGTGACTGCTGGCGTGGAGCGAAGACCTTGTAATTTTCCATATTATTTCTTCTTCCTTGAATGGGCTAGTTGAGTCTTTTTGTAGATGGTGATACATGGATCCTGAGAGGAAAAAGATTTCTTTCATTAACTTATCAATAAATATTAATGAGTATTCACTCTGCTCAAGGAACTGCTTGAGATTTAGTCAAAACAATGTCTCCATTCTCATCTAATATTCCTTCTTCTGAGATTAGCTATAAAAGATCATGTGTATTAATTGTGAGTAACCTGTTCAGGTCATACATGAAGAGTTATATATAGTCTTAAACTTTAAAGTTATATATATATATATATATATATATATATATATATATATATATATATATGTGTGTGTGTGTGTATGTATATATATATATATTTTTTTTTTTTACCTTTTTTTTTTTTTTTGTCATTTGTGGTGCTTGAACTCAGGGGCCTGGATGCTTTCCCTGAGCTTTTCTGCTCAAGGTTATTGCTCTATCCCTTTGAACCACAGCTCCACTTCTGGTTTTTGAGTGTCTCCCTATTCTTAGGGCAGCATAATGTGAATTTTCATTGATAGCATAAGGGATAATTAATGTCTACTTATGAGCAGGCAGGACTCTTGCTCTTTGTTGGGGATGTAGATAGAGGAGAAGAAACAACCTATGATTTCAGCTTTATGGAAATGTCTCATTGAGAATGTAGACAATAAATACATGATACAATTTCAGATAGTAATAAGTTCTTTGAAAAAAAGTAGGAAGGTTTTTAAAGAAAAAACGTGTGTGTGTGTATGATGAAAGTGTGTAATGATGATGTGATTTTGAATCTTAAGGAAAGTCTCTCTGTTGGTATCTGAGGTGAGTAAGACCTGATTGTCCAGGAGCAGGCATGTGACAATCTGGGACAGGAATTTCCTGACATGGAACAGTATAAATGCAAAGTCTCCAATATCCAAGTGTGCTTGTGTAATTAAAATAGCATAAAAGATGGCACAGTGAACAAGGCACAGCCAGTTGATAAGGAACTTGAATTTCATTTAAACAGTATTAGAAAGCCATTGGATGTTTATAGTAAGATGATAAAGTTATCTGAGTTATTTCGAAACAATGATTTATTGTTATATAAAAAGTACATTATAGTGAGGGAAGATGAGAATTGGTATGTCTGTGAGGTGAGGTATCTTGCCAGCCTGGGCTGAAGTGGGATGGAAAAGAGTTGGAAGCAGGTAGAAGAAGCAGACGCTCCAGATGGATTGGCTATGAGTGGACTGGGAAAGATAAACAGGAGAAGAGGAAGAATCTAAAACTGATTGGATAGTGTTGCTTAAAGAGATGGAGAAGATCTGATAGGGAAAGATTGGCAGAACAGAGGATGGGAGGCATGGAGCATGAAGAGATGTTATAATTTGATACCCGGTGCACTAATTTTCAAATGTTGCTCAACTCCAAAACTGAAGATGTTGAATAGAGTGTTGGATTGGCCAGTATGGAATTAAGAAAGCACACTATTTGAAACCACAAAATTTCCCAGGGCTTGGAGGCAGGCACAAATATAGAATAGGAACAAGGGGAGAGTTTTTCCAGATACCACATATAGAATTCAGAAAAAAGAAAGAATCAGAAGAGAGGTTATAGAAAAGCCAAGCAGTTACAACATTAAGGGAATCAAAAGATAAAGTGTCCCAACAGGAAAGTCAGTACTCAATTGTATCCACTGAAGATAAGCTGCTAAGCATCTGGCAAGGGAGGAAGGCCAATTGGATGCTGCTTTTCTAGGTTGACTTTGTAAAGAGAAGTTCCAGCCCAGTAGTGGTAGACATAGGAACTTGCTTGTGCCGAGCTGTGGAGAGATGGGGAGATCAGGACATAGAGACAGCATGATTATTTCTTTGCAAGAAGCAAGAGAAATAGCATAGCCCTTGGAAGGATATTTGTGATTAACTCAATCTCATTCAGGTGATGTCATGCCCTTAAATGTATACACAAGGGAGCTGGGGACCAGAGGTCATTTAGAATCGACTTACAAACACACAAGTAACACATGGCAGTACTGCAGTACAAAATCAACTTTCTTTGCCAAGCCCTGCACTATGCTGTGTATATTCTGAACATACTATCTAACTCTAATAGGAAATATTATGGTAGACAGCATTTGTACACAAGATGGATCTTTATGTTAGTATTGTTGACATTGTTGTTCTGATTTCTAGGAATGGACACAATTTTGCTACTGCTCACATCAAGTAGAAAAATGGTAGCAAATCACACATGCTTTTTTTAGGCTAGAATCTAGAAAACAGTGAAGTTATTTATTTAGCTGATGAAGGAAATTTACAAAATTTAGAATTCTTTATTTTATCATTGAATCAATGCACTGGTGTTCAGGCTCTTCTCTACTCCAATCACTCCCTTTCTCACCCTCTCCCCTGGTCACCCGACCCGCAGGTAAGGCCAGAGTGGAGTGGGGGGCTCAGGAAAGACCTCAGGTGCACACGGTCATACGAAATCGCTTTACCTCCCTCCTTACCCGTGAAGAAAGCCAGGCGTACGCGGATCTCGGAGACACTTCAAGAGCAAATCTGATTTAATAAGGGAGGGGCTAGCAGCTGATATAGTAGAGGGCGACGAGAGAAGGGGTCATCAACTAGAGAGCTGGCGATAGGCTGGCGAGCTTGTCATAGGACCCCCTCATGAGCTAACGTCACTTGGATACCGCCACCCCAGGGGCAAAGCCCGCGAGACTAGGGGGCACATGGGCTGGCGAGAAGGTTGGGGGCTGGTTGCAAAGCCAGTTCTTCTGGTTCCGGACCCAGAGAATTGTGGCCTGCTTCCGCATTCCCCCAGGGCTGGGGGAAGGGCGGCATCTCGGGAGCGCTCTCCAATGCCCTTCCCCTTCAAGGCCAAAGCTGAACCCCAACACACTGGGGTCAGACATGTTCTGTTTGTTTGCAATATAAAACAAGGTAATGCTTTTCCTTGGGGCTGATGAAAGCTGTCATGTCTATCTACTCTCTGGAATTTTATAGCTCCTAATCAGCAATATTCTTAACTGTACCTGATGGAGGTACACATCAAAGTACCAATTCACACAACAGTGTTTTTAATGCTTCATCACAGACTCCCTGGCCTTTTGTGTTTGGATTTTGAATTTCTTTCTTAATGCTTACCTTTTAAATTCAATGCCCTGTGTGCCTGTTTTCTGAGATACATTTTCTTCCTTATAATATTAATTTGAATATTTATGATTTTCTTTATTTCTACTCCTGCACTTTATTGGGCTGCATGGAGATGACCTTGAATTGTTCAAGGATCCTTAAATCTGGTGCAGGGTTTTGACTGTGTTATTCCTTTTTTTGCCTAAGCACAGTAAATCTTAGTAAATTCTCCTCTGCTGTTACTTTCCTCCACTCCACTCTCAAGGTTTTTGTTTGTTTGTTTTCAGCAACCCTCTCTTTCCAGACTATTAGGATCTGGGATTTTTATGATATGTCAAATGCCTCAGTGTTTTGTGCTGTTTTCTTTCAAGGTAGGGGTAGAACTTAATAGTGTTAGAAGAGTGTTGTGAAAATTAATTCTTTGAAGATGAAAAACATGGTGTAAATACTTATTTTTTTTATGTATACCTAGAACCTAGAGAAGAAGGTGATTGTGTTTCCCAGAGATGAAAGGATTATGAAACACAGAAAATTGTGGTTTGGTACTGTGGCTTGGCAAACAGGCTCCTCAGGATTGTGTATGTGGGAATTATTCTCACCAAAAAAAAAAAAAAAAAAAAAAAAAGGCCTGGGATAAAGTCATTTCTTACAACCAGTATGAACTTCTAAAGTATCTCAGCCAAGATGGATATTATTTCATGACACTGAGCATGATGATAGGGTTGTTGAGTTTCTCAGGTGGAAATGAAAGGAAGGAGAAGATTAGCTAGAGGATGCCACTGAAGGCCTTTCACTAGTGGGCTGGATTATAAGATGGAGAGCTGATTGACTGGAATTATTCATAGCTAATCTCAACATGATCAGTATGCCCCCAACTGAGGGCAGAGACAGTAAGTGGAATCTACAGGTATGGAAACAGATATTTTAATCTTGAGCACAGGTGGAGGGTTAAAATCAGTATAGCGTTTCTGGAGAAGTCAATACTATGTGCTTAAGGCATTAAAATAGTCCATGCTTTTAAGCCAGCAATTCCTTCCTTAGAACTTATTATCAAGAACATTAGCCTTCTTATTTTGTGTTTTTTTTTTTTTAATTTTTATTGTCAGACTGATATACAGAGCGGTTACAGTTGTATATGTTAGGCATTGGATACATTTCTTGTACTGTTTGTTACCTCCTCCCTCATTCCCCCTCCCCCTCCACCTTTCCCTTTCCCCCCATGAGTTGTTCAGTAGATTTACACTAAACAGTTTTGCAGGTATTGCTTTTGTAATCGTTTGTCTTTTTACCCTATGTCTCTCGATTTTGGTATTGCCTTTCAGTTTCCTAGTTCTAATACCAGTATACACAGTTTCCAATGTACTCAGATAAGATACAGAGATAGTGCAGGTAAAACCACAGGAAGGGGATACAAGAGGATCATCAACAATAGAAGCTACCATGTCACATCGCATGTTGAAAGTAATTACAACAGTGATATAACTGTCATTTCCATAACATGGAGTTCATTTCACTTAGCATCATCTTTTGTGTTCATAAGGGTATAGCTATTGGGCTCTTGTGATCCTCTGCTGTGACTAGCCTAAACTTGTGCTAATTATTCCCTATGAGGGAGACCATAGAGTCCATGTTTCTTTGGGTCTGCCTCACTTCACTTAGTATAATTTTTCCAAGTCCTTCCATTTCCTTACAAATGGGGCAATGTCATTCTTTCTGATAGAGGCATAAAATTCCATTGTGTATATGTACCATATTTTCCTGATCCATTCGTTTACTGAGAGGCACCTGGGTTGGTTCCAAATTTTAGCTATGACAAACTGTGCTGCGATGAACATTATTGTACAGGTGGCTTTAGTGTGTTCTTGTTTGTGGTCTTTTGGGTAGATGCCCAAAAGTGGGGCTGCTGGGTCATTGGGGAGCTCTATGTTTAGCCTTCTGAGGAATCTCCATACCACTTTTCAGAGTGGCTGAACCAGTTTACATTCCCACCAACAATGAAGTAGGGTTCCCTTTTGACCACATCCCCTCCAACATTTGTCATTGTTAGTTTTCTTGATATAGGACATTCTTACTGGGGTGAGATGGAATCTCAATGATGTTTTGATTTGCATTTCTTTTATGGCCAGTGATGTAGAGCACTTTTTCATATGTCTCTTGGCTATTCTCATTTCCTCATCAGACAAATCTCTTTTTATGTCCAATTTTTGAGGTGGCTGTTGGTTCTTTGTGGTTTTGTTTTGGAAGAATGTAATTTTTTTAGTTCTGCATATATTTTAGATATGAGGCCTTTGTCCCTTGTATGGCCAGTAAAGATCTTTTCCCAATCTGTGGGCTTTCTGTTTATCTTGCAAGCTATGTCCTTTTCCCTGCAGAAGCTCTGCAGTTTGATACAGTCCCATTTGTCCATTCTTTCTTTGCTATGTAACATTTCTGGGTCTTGGTTAAGGAAGTTCCATCCTGTGCCAAGGAGTCCAAGTGTTTCTCCTACTCCTTTCTTTAGTGTTTTCAGGGTATCTCTTTTAATTTTGAGGTCTTTAATCCATTTGGAATTGATTTTGGTGCAGAGCGATGTATAAGGATCTAGTTTTAGTTTGTTGCATGTGTTGAACCAGTTTTGCCAGCACCATTTGTTAAAGAGGCTATCTTTCTTCCAGACAATTTTTTTTTTTAGCTCCTTTATCAAAGATTAAGTAGGCATAGTTCTGTGGATTCATTTCTGGGTCTTCAATTCTGTTCCTTTGGTCTTCAGGCCTGTTCCGGTGCCAATACCAAGCTCTTTTTATTACTATAGCTTTATAATACAGCTTGACGTTGGGTATTGTAATTCCTTCAGCACTGTTCTTTCTGCTTGGATTGTTTATGCTGTTCGCGGTCTTTTATTGTTCCATATAAATTTCTGGATTGCTCCCTCTATTTCATTAAAAAATTGTGTTGGGATATTAATGGGTATTGCATTGCATTTGTAGGTAGACTTTGACAATATTGCCATTTTGATTATATTAATCCTCCCACTCCAGGAGCATGGGAGGGTTTTCATTTCCTTAGTTCTGCCTTAATTTCATTTTTCATGTTTTTAAAGTTCTCATCATAGAGGTCTTTAACTTCTTTGGCTAAGGTTATTCCTAGGTATTTTATGTTTTTTGAGGCTATTGCAAAAGGAGTTACTTTCCTGATTTCATCCTTGGTCTTCGGGTCGTTAGCATAAAGAAAGGCTGTTGATTTTTGAGGGTTTATTTTATATCCTGCAACTTTGCCAAGGTTTTGGATCAGCTCTAGTAGATTTGGGGTAGAGTCTATGGGGTTCTTTAGGTATAGGATCATGTCATCTGCGAAGAGAGAAAGTTTAACTTCATTTTTTTCATATTTGCATCTCCTTTATATTTTCTTCTTGCCTAATTGCTCAGGCTAGGAATTCTTGTACTATATTGAAGAGAAGGGGAGAGAGGGGACATCCCTGTCTTGCTCCTGATTTTGAAGGGAATGGCTTTAGTTTTTCACCATCTAGGAATATACTTGCTGTTGGTTTGTCATAGACTACCTTTATTATATTCAGGAGTGATCCCTGGAATCCCAGTTTTTCCAGGGCTTTTAGAATAAATGGGTGGTGGATTTTATCGAATGCCTTTTCTGCATCCAGAGATATAACCATGTGCTTCTTTACCTTGCTCCAGTTGATGTGGTGGATTACATTAATTGACGTGCGTATATTGAACCAACTTTGCATCCCTGGGATGAATCCCATTTGATCATGGTGTATGATTTTTTTGATGACCTGTTGAAGTTGATTGGCCAGAATTTTGTTGAGAACTTTTGCATCAGGGAAATCCATCTATAGTTTTCTTTCCTTGATGAGTCCCTGCCTGGTTTTGGGATGAGGGTTATACTGGCTTCATAGAATGTGTCTGGTAGTCAATTTCTCTTTCAATTTCTTTGAAGAGTTTGAGAAATATTGGTGTGAGTTCTGTGAATCCATTCGGACCTGGGCTTTTCTTGGATGGGAGATCACTTATTGCTGTTTCTATTTCAATACTATGTATGGGTCTGTTTAGAAGGTTTAAATCTCCATGGTTGAGTTTGGGGATATGAAGTTTTTCTAGGAAATCATCCATTTCTTCCAAGTTCTTGAATTTGTTGGCATAAAGGTTTGCAAAATAGTCCCTTATTGTGTTCTGAATTTTGGTTGTTTCTGTGGTGATGTTACCTGTTTCATCTCTGATCTTGTTTATTTGAGTGTGCTGCCTTCGTTCTTTTGGTCAGCTTTGCTAGGGGTCTGTCTATCTTGTTGATTTTTTCAAAGAAACAACTGTTTTTTTTTGTTGTTGCTGCTTCTTTCTATGTTTTTTTTTGTGTGTGTGTCTCTAATTGATTTAATTCTGATTTGATTTTAACTATTTGCTTCCATCTATTGACTTGGGGTTTGGCTTGTTGTTCTCTTTCAAGGAAATTAAGGGGCTTCCTTAAATTATTGAGTTGCTGTTTCTCCAGTTTGTTGGTGTAGGCACTCAGAGATATAAATTTTCCTCTGAGTACTGCCTTTTCTGTGTCCCAAAGGAGCTGGTACTTTGTGTCCTCATCTTGGTTGAATTTCATAAACATTTGAATTTCCGTTTTAATTTCTTCAATGACGCACTGATGGTTCAGCAGTGTGTTGTTTTGTCTCCATGTAGTGTAGGATTTTCTGCGGTGGCTGTTTGACTTGAGCTCTAATTTTCTTCCATTGTGGTCTGAGAGAATCCAGGAAATGTTTATGATACTTCTGAATTTGTACAGATTTTCTTTGTGCCCTAAGATGTGATCTACTTTGGAGAATGTTCCATGAGCTACCAAAAAGAATGTGTATTCAGTTGTTGTTGGATGGAATATTCTGTAGATGTCGGTTAAGTCTAGTTGGTCTATGCAGTTTTTTAATTCTGTGGTTTCTTTATTCAGTTTTTGGCGTGTTGATCTGTCCATAGGTGATAGTGGTGTGTTAAAGTCCCCAACTATCATTGTGTTTGATTCTATTAGTGTTTTTAGAGTCAGTAGTGTTTGTTTGATGAAGTTGGGTGCTCCTGTATTTGGTGTGCAGTTATTTAGGATGGTTATATCCTCTTGTAGGAGAAATCCCTTTACTAAAATGTATTAACCTTTGTCTCTTCTTACCATTTTTAATTTGAAGTCAATTTTATCTGATACTAGGAGTACAACTCCAGCCTGCTTATGGGGGCCATTTGCTTGATAGATTTGATTCCAGGGTTTCACTTTTAGAAGATGTTTACTTTTGCTGGGTAGATGTGTCTCTTGGAGGCAGCAGAAAGATGGATCTTGATTCTTGATCCAACCTATGAGCCTATGTTGTTAGATTGGAGAATTAAGTCCAGTAATGTTGAGAGTTAGGATTGAGAGATGATTGTTTGTTCCTTTCATTTTATCTATCTTGTTAAAAGCTGTGTCTTTCCATTTCTTGATCTAATATTCCATTTTTCTATTTAGGGTTCATTTCTCTGTCTGTATTGGGATCTTGATTTTTTTCCCTGTATTGTACATCTTTGAGGATTTTATATAAAGCTGGTTTGTTGGAGACATATTGTTTCAGTTTTTCCTTACTGTGAAAGACTTTTATTTGACCTTTGGCTATGAATGAGAGTTTAGCTGGGTACACTATTCTTGGTTGGTAGTTATTTTTATTTAGTGTTTGGTATACCTCATTCCAGCCTCTCCTTGCTTTCATGGTCTCTGCTGAGAAGTCTGGTGTAATTCTGCTTGTTTTCTTCTCCCTAACAGCTTTAAGGATTCTTTCCTTGGACTACATTGTTCCTGGTGTGATCACAATGTGTCGGTGGGATGTCGTATTCTGGTCTGGTCGGTTTTCAGTTCTAAATGCTTCTTGTATCTGTATAGGCCTATCCTTCTGAATATTTGGGACGTTCTCGGCTAATATTCTGTTAAATAGGTTTCCTATTCCATTAACTTCTTTACTCATGTTTTCCTCAATACCTATTATCTTTAAATTGGGCTTCCTGATTTTGTCTTGGAGCTCTTGGAGTGACCTGTTTTGTTGAGCGGATTGGCTTTGTATTACTTTTTGATATTTCTCCATAGATACTAGGGAATCTTCAGCTCCTGAGATTTGATCCCTGCTTCAGTTAGTCGGTACTGTAGGCTAGCTATTTGATTTCAAATCTCTTTTCCTTCTGACTGGACTTTCCTGATGATTTCCATGTCCTTGCTATAATTAACTCTTAGGTCCTTTATGGACTTCTTTATTTCATTAACTTCATTAATTTGGTTTTTAGTGTTGTCTCTCAAATCTTTTAGCTGGGTGACTATCTTTTCGTTTCACTCTTGAAGTTCAATTATCTCTCTGTTTGTGGAGGCCTTGAAATTTTCCATTAATTTTTGCTTTGCCTCCTCATGCTCTAGAATATTTGACTGAAGAGATTCAAACTTTTCATTTATCATTTTTATCAATAGACTTTGTAGAGAATTTTGAGGGTTCTCTTCTATGTCTTTGATTGACTGCTCTGCTTCCTGCTTGTTTTGAGTGGGAGATGATTCTCCATTGTTTGCCATCTTTCTTGTTTTTCTTCTGCCCATTTGGATTGGGAATGCCAATCAACAAGTACTTTTGAGCACCGTTTAAGACCTAAAGCAGACCTTACCAAGCACTGTTGTGTAAATCTTAGAAGTTCACAATTATATACAGATATCTTGTATACCTGTGTATAAAATTAGATTTAGTGTTCCTAAAGAATACAATTTTGATATAACAACCAATCCTGAGCCCTGTATTCAGTAGTTACTTATTTACTCTTACAACCCTATGAGCAATTTTTGTACTTATATTAAGTTCCTTTTTGATTGGATGGCTTTGTCTTTGATTCACTCTGATTGAGCAGGGATACCCTCTATCCAATAACCAGGGGTCAATGGAATCTGGAGGTCCTGCAAGTAAGTCAGGTGGGTAAGTTAGAGGTAGTAAAGAGAATAGAGTAAAGTGTGGGGGTGGTGGTGGTGATGATTTGATTGTTTCAGTGACGTGGAAATCTGGAGAAGAGTAGAATTAGTAGAAAGAACAAGGTTAAAATGACAGACAATGGAGTGTTAACAGAAAAGAGTGGTGGTGTTATTCATAGAAAAGCAAATTGTTAAAGAAAAGTAATGTGAAGAAAAATAAAGAAAAAATACTGCAAAACAAATGCACAAAACAGAGAAAAGTTATTTAAAAAAAAAAGAAAAACAGAAAAATGAACAACTAAAGAAAAAAAACTTGATAAAGTAAGCAGGTAAAAATGGAAAACAAAAAACCAATGACGTTTCAGAAATGAAAAATTTAAAAAACCACTTAAAATGTTTTGAAAAGAAAAATAATGGAGTCTTCCTTTTTTGGGTGGGCTTTCTACAGTCTCTGGTTTCCTTGTGTTGGTCTGAAGTCTATTTTGCTGCTTGGCTGGTTTGACTTGCTTTCAGCTTGTAGGGGGTGGATCTGTTCTGACCCTCCTCCCCTGTTAGTGAAATCCTGGGGCTCTGTGGTTCACTCAGCTTGCAGGTAGGCCTTGGGTGTCCACTGTAGATGGGGCACATGAATAGTCTTGGGAACTGTGGCTGTACCCATCTGCTGTGGGCCTGCTTCCTTTAATACCTGGCTTTTAATAGGTTGTAGACTCAGCAGGGTGGGGTGCCTCTGGCCTGGTTTACTCGGCTGAGAGATGCATGCCTGGGGGAGGTTCCTCTCTCCTTGGTGGGGCAGCCTCTTGGGCAGAGCTGGCTATGGAATTCAGCTCTGTTTTGGGCTGGGAATTGGGTTTACTCTGCGATGGGACCGTTTATCTGTCTTGGGAACTGTTTGTTCTCCTGTCTGGTTGTTCAGTGCCGCCGGTAGCTGCTTGCTGCTTTTGCTTTTAATTTTTGAAATTCTAGCGGGCAGGGCGGGGCACCTCTGGTTGAGTTCACCTGAGTGTGTGTGCCCAGGCCCAGGATGAGCCTCCCGCCTGGGCAGGGGGCGTTCTCCTGGGTGGAGCTGGCTCTCACTGATTGGTCCCTCTTGCCCTTTTCAAAGATGGCTCCTTTGTCCTTGCTTTCCCCAGGCCCACTTTAGTTCCAGTCTGGTCTGACCCTATGCCAGTGTCAAAGTTGGTTCTTTACTCTGGTGGTGGAGGAAGGGCTACCTCCCAGAAGCTGCTATGTGGGCTCAAGTGAGAATGTCTTTCCTGGGGTACTCATGCTTTCTCTGTGATTTCGGCCCTTCTGTGCTCAGCCTGCGATCCATGTGTGTCTGCTGCCATCTGGAGGATTTCTCCCTGCTCATTGCCGTGTTCTTTAGGTGTGCGAAGTGCGGGGCGCTGTGCTGGCGCTGGCACTGGCATGGGGGCAGGTTGCCGCCTGGAGCTCAAATCAGTGTTTTCAGGCCAGCAAAGTCGATTTTTCCTTCCTGGCCAGAATCCCTATACTGTTATAACTTACTTGGGCTGTCTTTCTAGGAGTAAAAGTGTCTCTGGAGTGGGAAAACTGCGATGTCAGAGGGAGCTTAGCTAGGGCTCTGCTACTCCTCCACTGTCTTCTTGGAAGTCTCCTCTAGCCTTCTTATTTTGATGTAGCTAACAATTATAAAAAGTTAAATGATACGGTGTCAATGTTCACTTTGACAAATACAAGATGAGAGCCAATAGATGCAATTTTTTCCACTTCCTCCAGCTATCCCACATGAGCTGCTATAGGCCCTAGGCTTCTTTGGAGATTATTGCAGATGGAACATTGGTAGCATTATGTCAATATAGATGTTGCTATAATTAACGATTATGCCTAGTGTCTAGAACATAGAAACTATTCAATAAGCTTACTTATTATTTTATATGGGGTTGAGTAAATGATTCCTTTGAAACCAATGTGCCTCCTCTCTGTGTCTCACATCCTTTGTCTTTGGTGTTGCCCAGGGGACACAGGAGTGCTACCAATGGCTCATCTTCATACTCAATACCAAGGGTGAACCACATTATGAGAACTTGTGCCTCAAGTTGGGTGGGATATTGTAATTCAGTATTCTCACTGGTAACATGGGCAGCTACTAACATGGCTCCAGAGATTTTCTCAGCATTCAGGAAACATGATGTAAAGTTCAGATCCAAATTTTAGTCAATAAAACATCCAATCAAAGCTTGGCATTCAGTTCTATGAAACTAGAAAATAGCATTAGGACAAGGGTGTGGAAGGGAAGGGGTGAAAGGCACTCTGTTGGATTCTACAATGGCTACTTAAGGAGATCATTAAGTAGTAATTTCCTTAATAACAGCAATCTCCTGTAGTGTTCAAGATGGACAGAAACCAAATGCTGTCAAGACAGATGAGGTCTCTTCAAAAAGCCCTGTCCCCATTATGTGCAACGAGCCCAGCAGGGTGGACAGCCTTCCCTGGATGGCCAGAGTCCAGGTTACACATTGTCTGCCCCAACAATGCTCAGGAACCTGCTAATAACCCTGCAGTCTCTGCCACAGCTGAGGCCATTTCTAGGAAAGTGGGAAGGCAGGTGGAAGGCACTGCAGAAGAGGCTGTACTCTCAAGTTCTGACAACTCACAGTCTGATTTCCATTTGGAAACAGTTTGTTTTTGGCATAGCCTTCTTTCAGTGGGGAATGCCAATAAAACTGGCACAGATGGGGGGGCTTGAGTCTTCTTCTACTGAGAATTTAAATTAGTTCAAAGTCATGGTGAACATTTAAGGGGAAAGAAAAATATGTTGATTCATTTCCCCCTGCCTCCCTCTTCCTACTTCCTTTCTTCCTTCCTTTCATCTCTTTCTTCCCACCCACCCTTCCCCCTTTCCTTTTTCTTCTTTTCCCCTTTTCCTTTAGCTTTCCCCCCCCCATATTTGTCAGTTTGTCATGTTGCCAATCCACTCCACTCCTTGCTTTGACCTAGGGTCCCCAGGTACAGATGGGGAGTGTGAGTCAGACTTGGATTTTTAGTGGAAGGTAGAACTCATGTTCACATTTGAAGAGATTATGCATCATTTTTGTGTGTGTACCTCTCTCCATGTGCATATTGGTGGTGTGGAAGGAGCCAGGGTTGGGACACAGGCACAAAGAAGGAGAGAAATCTGGCTATAAATTATGATCATGCCAGCTTCTCTCTTCTCTTCATCTCAAGACACTCTTCTTTGTGGGTACAACCAAAGCCATTGATTGTAGATCAATTAAAATGCTCTGGGTAAAATAGTGAGATGAATGGGTAAAACACTGAATTAGCAGGTGTCTGTTTCAAAATGCAGGTGAGCTGTCAGGTCATGAAAGTATTAAAGGTGAGGGTTTGACCTTGGAGAAAGTCATGAAAGTATTAAAGGTGAGGGTTTGCCCTTGAAGGGAGTTGTAAAAGTCTTAAAGGTGAGGGCTTGCCCTTGAAGGGTGTCATGGCTTTGGAAGTATTAGAAGAAAATTTCTACTAACCTTGCTGGATGAAACCACTGATTAAAAACATTACACAAGCCAGGTGCAAGTGGTTCACACCTGTTGTCCTAGCTACTTAGGAAGCTGAGATCTGAGGAATGTCATTCAAAGACAAAGACATAATGAACAGGAAAATGTGTGACTCAGCTCCAGTTAACTATCAAAAGCCTAAAGTGTCACCATGGCTCAAGTGATAGAGAACCAGGCTTGAGAAAAAAAAAGGCTCAGAAACAAACACCCACCTTCTGAGTTCAAGCCCCGGGATAGGCTTTCACATGCATAGATGTGTGTGCACACACATACACACACACACACACACACACACACACACAATTGCATAAAAGTTGTTAAAATAAAAAAGTAATGTTTTGACTTTTCAAATTCTTATTGAAAGGTTCAAGGCGAGGAGATAGCACGTGGAGAGAAGTAGAGGTGATTGAAACAGAGTTTATTTGGGCACACTCCCGGATGCCCCTCAGGTCCAGATCAGAGAGGTTGCACCTGGGCCTGGCTCAGGCAGGGGCAAAAGATGGTTTGGTCAGCAGTGGTAGTTAGCACATGGCTTGTTCTGCAAGTATGGATGGTTCCAGTTTGGTCTCAGTCTCATGCTTCTAGGAACAGCTGATGTAGATGGTGTTTCCCAATAGGAGGTGGTTTATTCCTGGCACCTGTAAGCCCTCCAGTGGCCTGACACTTATGTAACAACAAAACATAAAATTCTGATAAAAAGTAACATGAGCAAAGGGTTTAGAAAGTCTCTGGAAGAAAGAGGGTAGCAGGAATGGAAGAACAAAGTAAGTGATGAAGAGGGGTGAGTGGTTAAGAAGAGACAGAACCTTCAGTGTCCCCACAATGGTGAAAGATGCTCTTCTGTGGAAATTATAAAAAGCTTCTTATGAAAAGGGCATTGAATTAGACCCCAGTGAAAAGTGAATATTGAGGGGGAGTAATAATTCTAGAAGAGGACTAGAAAATAATAGCACTGGATTCTGCATTGATGGCTCCTACCTGTAATCCTAGCTAATCAAGAGGCTGAGATCTGAGGATCAAGGCTTGAAGCAAATCTAGACAGAAAAGTCTGTGAGATTCTTATCTACATTAACCGGCAAAAACCCAGAAGAGGTAAGGCTCAAGTGCTAGAGTGCCAGCTTTGAGGGTCAGAAACCCAGGTCCTGAGTTCAAACCACAACACACACCCACAGACACACTAGTACTCATTGTAAAAACTACTGAGTTGACCTTTGTAATTAGGTGGTTTATTTCAGACCAAGCACAGGATGATTGCTTCTGTTGCCTGGGCAACTTTAACAAAATCCAACATCCAGGTCAATTCCAGACCAATTGGAGACCCAAGGGCATTTGTGATGCTCCTCAGGAAGTTAGTATGTGCTGGTAGAAGCAAGAACTTAGTTGATAATTAGAAGCAAGGCTCAGAACTCACAATTACTGAATACAGCATGAAGAGAAAAGTTTCACTGGGAGAAAGGACATTTGAAGAAAACTGGCCTTCTAGATATTTTTGACCAAATTATCTTAGCTGCCTTCCTAGATGGCTTCCTTGTTTACCTCTGAAGTAAAATGGAAATTACAGTAAAGAAAGTTGGAACTAGACAAACAACGGCTAAACTGTGGAAATCTTAATGACAAGGTAAGGAACATGAACTTTTATTCATTAACCAATAGGTAGGAAGTAACATTCTTGCTACTGAATTATGGAGTGCTTTAAAAGTCCCAGCTGTGGTTATGGATATTATGATTGGTATTGGAGGATGAAAGTGATGGAGGGAAGCTGGCCAATTAGGAAGTGATTCTAGCAGGAGGGCCTGAGCACTGAGATAGCCTCGTGCTGTTGAGAATGTAAAGCAAGTGAATACAAAATATGAAGGAAATAGAATTGACAAAACTTAGTGGCAAAAGTCCTGCCTTGCCTGGTGCTGGTGACTCACACTTGTAATCCCAGCTAAGCAGGAAGCTGGTATCTGAGGATCACAGTTTGAATCCAGCCCCAGCAGGAAAGTCCATGAGACCCTTATCTCCAATTAACCACCAGAAAACCCGAAGTGGAGGTGTGGCTCTAGCCTTGAGCAGAAACAAGGTTTCACCCTATTTTCTGGAGAGCACCCAGACTCCGAGTTCAAGTGTCAACACTGACAAAAAAAAAAAAAAAAAGTTCTGCCTTAGCAGTCCTCTGGTTAAATGAGAAAATGAGAAAAAGAGAAACTGAAGGTAGGTGTATCATTTGTTTTTTGCAGAAGCCAGAAACAACTTTTTGCAAAGAACACTTGAGCAGAAGTCAGAAAAAACTGTTACAAGAAATTAGGTTTAAAGGCATGTAGACAGAGGACGGTGGATTTCTCAGAGGGTTGGTAGATTGGTCATCTGTAAAGTTTCAAGTTGATTATATTTGATTCCAGAATCATTTAGGGAAAGAAAGAACTCAAGCTTGGAATTACCAACTTCCCTCAGTCCCTACTCATGGGTTTGGTTCACAATCTACTTTTCTAGAACCAAAAAGAAAGAGCCTGGTGATATAACAGGGTTTGAAAATCATGAAGAGGATTTCCAGAAAAAAAAAGGTGTGTTTAGATTGTGAAAGACTCCTGTTGGTTCACCAGGGGTAATGATCATGGATAGTTCTGAATGACATCAGGTTGCTATAGGTGTGTACAGAAATGGTTACTGTGGCTGCTTTCAAAGGCTCCCCTGAAATATTGACCCTATGCTGGACCCTAGGATTTTGAATTTCAGGAATGTTCTCACAATTCCCTAAGTGTCTCCCTAAGTGCTGTGTAATGTGACTTGTACTAGTTTTTTTTTTTTAAACTTGTTCAATACCAGCTGCTAATAAAAGTCCTTTGATCACACAGTATTTTGCTATTTCAAGGCTCCCTAACCAATGTGGTTGAACCAGTTCCTTGGTGCTCCTACATGTGGCCCCTCTTGGCATGCACTAACTGTGGATCTGTGAGTGTCACAAGGTTTGTCTTCCCAAGTGTTTCCAACTGTACTCCATGGCCATCCAATAGAAGAATGCAGAGAAAAACCACTTACTCATTTTCCAATACGTAGTTTCCAACATGTGCACACACACACACACACACACACACACACACACACACACAATGTGGAAGAAAGATAAATGTTCAAGAAAGGTTGTTGAGATTTACTTTGGCTTGCTAGAGCAAAATATCTAAATACCATTCTATGGCTGGCAGGCTAAGCAATCGGATTTTTCTCTTAGTAATAGGTATCTAGGAGGCTGTGTTAGAAGGGGTCGTGCTCTACTGAGGCACTTTCCTTGAGGGCCATTCCTATGTTCTCACATGACCTTTTTCCATAGGTGCCAGGGTTGGGGGTAGGAAGGCAGTGTGGGTGGCTCTTCCTCTTCTAAGGACATCAGTTCTATTGAATCAGGGCATTATTCTTATGACTTACATTAACTTTCATCGCTTCTACTATTTCTTTTTCATTTTATTTAGTTTTGTTCCAGAAAAAGGACTTGAACTCAGAGCCTGAATGCGCTCCCTTAGCTTTTAAACTCAAGGCTGGTGCTCTACCACTTGGTGGCTAATTGGAGATAACAGCCTCATGACTTTCTTGCCCAGACTGGTTTTGTACATCACAGATCTCATCACAATCCTCAGGTCTCAGCCTCCTGAGGTGCTGGGATTATAGTGTGAGCCACTAGTGCCCAGCAGGTTCCTCTTTTCATCTATGCTATTTCCTTACCGTGCGTATCCAGAGTCCTTTGCAGCTTTCCAAGCTGTGCTCAACAAGCTTGTAGCAATCTTTTTCCCCTTTCTTTTTTACCCCCATGTTTTGTAAAAATTTTAGCTTGGAAAAATCCTTAAAAAACTACAAATTTGGAGAAAATAGTTTAACAAGTCCCAATTTATTCATTTTACCCATAATTACCACTAATTTAATAAATTGATATCTCCCTTCTCAATATTGTTTTAAGGAAAATTGTAGACTACATAATATTTGTACATTAATATATACAATAATTTATTTCTTATTATAATGACATAAAATCACAACTCCAATACTATTTTAATTAATTAATGCAATATTTTGTTTTAAACTCAGAGACTTCTGCTTGCTAGGCAGGTGCTCTACCACTTGAGCCACACTCCTAGCTATTTTTTGTTATAGTTTGAATTTTTGTAGGGCATCATGCTTGTGACCAGGGCCATGGACCATGATCTTGATCGAACAATGATTCAAGTTCAATTTCTTCCAAAGAATACCTCATTCTGGCTGCACTTTGAATTGCTGCTGCTTCCCCTCTTTGTTGCTCAGAGAAGTCTCAGTCTCTAGTCCTGTAGGGACAGAAATCTGTCCTCAACTCTTACTCCTGAAGAGTGATCTAGAATGTTAACATTTAAAAAAAAAACCCCATTGATACAAGGCTCCCAGGTTGGTGTTTTCTAACCGAATTCTGAAAGATACTTGTGAATAATGAGTTTATAGTCAAATAATTTTCGGAAAATCCTGAGTGAATAAATAACAATTTTCTTTACAATATAACTGTACTTTGCAAATCTAAAGACATGGTAATCAGTGTTCACTACATTTATTTGATCATACAAGTAACTCTGCTTCTTAGAATGAATGATAATTATTTGTATATCCTAATGTTCCATACTAGGAATACTGGAGAATTGGGTCTCAGTGAATTAGCTGTCCCTCTCAACCCTAGTAAGCAGAAACTTTATCTTACTTAAAGCACATTGTACACAATATCTTAATTTCTCTTCTTAAAATGAAGCTACAGTTCTCACTTGAATCTGGATCTGCTTTGACTATCTGCCTCTCCCCCTTGGGGATACATTGTCAACACACACAGCAGAGAAATCAGTTCCATCTTTCTGCTGGTTTTCTCTTAACCTACCCTTTTCCTATAGTGATAGAACACTTGCCTTGTATGCCATGGGCTTCTAGAATACAGCTTGTTTCCTAGCATGGTCACTTCTGTTCCTCAGTGTCTAGTACCACTGAAGGCAGGCATTCAGATAAGTACTTAGAAATAGGGAGGTGTGTTGCAATAGCAGAATGAACAGTAGTAAGTCTTGAGAATCTTTCCAAAAGAGAATGGCCCTGTATTTAAATCCCTACAGATCTTATATCCCTCCAACTTGATCTAATGTTATTTACTCCACTCCTTGACTTACAACTTATTGACTATGGCCTGGGCTCTGTACTTAGAATGAGAGAGTTGACATGCTCTTGTTCTGGAGCAAGCTGTATGTGGTAGATGACATCAGTCTCATAAATCAGTCATTACAATGAAGTGGGATATATAAAGCAAGGCCTTACAAAAGGTATTATTGGGAGCATGTGGGCAGTTTTATGAACTTTGCTGCTTATAATTCCTTTTCAGATCTCAAGATTGAGGCCAATTTCTCTTGCTTTTCTTCCATTCAGGCAGTCTGGAACAGTGCTGGGAACAGTCAGCAATAAGGAAGTTGTTATTTTGCTTTTGTTTGTATGGTGTTGAGTATTCATCCCAGGGCCTCCGCATATTAAGTGGATGCTCTTCCATTGGACTAAACTTAAAGTCAGACACTTTTATTTTGCCAGTCTTGGGGCTTTCAACTCAGGGCCTGGGCACTGTCCCTGTCTTCTTTTGCTCAAGGCTAGGGCTCTACCACTTGAGCCACAGCATCACTTCTGGCTTTTTCTAATTATGTGGTACTCAGGAATCAAATCCAGGGCTTCGTGTATTCAGGACAAGAACTCTACCTCTAAGCCACATCCCCAGCCCTCAGACACAATTCTTATTGAAAGATTTTCTTATACATATATTTCTGAAACCACACATTTTACCCTTGTGGTCTGTGTACATTTAACTAATTCTCTCATATTTTTTTCATTTGTTAGAGACAAAAAAAAATCACATGGATAGGAACTAGGTGAATTTTACAGTACAATTGTATGGTATTAAGTTTGAGAGGAACAAAATACCCTTGTGACCACCTGCCAACATTTTGCTTTCTGACCATCAAAACCAGACTCTGAGTTGTGAGGCATTTCTTACCATGTGGAATGGATTCCCTTTGTAGTGTGGGCATACATATGTGTTTTTTAAGCAAAGCAAGTTCCAGATTTAGAAAAGGAGGAAAAATCTTTTAATCTCATTAGGGAAAATTACTCACAGCTAGGAGGTCTTTTGCTCCAGCTGTGGGTGACATGAGAAGTTCATGAATGGTCAAGATCTGCTCATTGGCTTCACTGGTTTCTGTCCGCCCTTGAAGGAGGTTACCCTCTAAAGTTAGATCAGAGCAAAGTTTCTGAACTGGGCAAGTGAAGTTTGTTTTCCATTTGAAAGCAATTTCCTATGCCAAACCCCAGCAGCTTAGCTTTGAATCTAATTCTAATGTCAACCAAAATATTGACATTAAGTATGAGGCATTAAAAGCAATTCTACTCTTACATTTTATTTGATAAAGATACATTCTAAAAAGAAATAAAAATGAAAGCATTTTACATTTCTCCTAATAGTTCTGTAAAACTATTAACCTTTTGCAGTCTGCATTACATAGAGTTTTATTTACATCTACATTCACACCTACAGAATTTATTTATCTGCAGAATGGCTTTATTTGTGTAGTTATTCACACACTTGTGCTCAAAGTCGTCTATTTGTGAAAAAAGGAAATACTCATTTCTATGTGAGTGCTTGGGGTCTTTGATGTTGAGGTGAGAATCTAGCTCTATTTAAAAAATAGCTAAGAGAAATAAAACTCATTCAAACCTTCCAGCTGGGGAGATTAGCTTGTTTGCTCTTTAGACTAGTGTTCCATGGGAGAACTAGCTAATAAAATAAAGAACAATGCTGGTAAGAAAGGTTTGAATTTATGTTATGAAGCAAATCATTTATAATCTATCATTTCTGGGATAGATATAATTTCAATGATCTAGTGATATCATTCTATCATATATATGTATATATTTTTATGCATATACAGGGTTTTAGCACTGTCTTTTAGCTTTTCCTCTCAACACTGATAATCTACCATTTGAGCTACAGCTCCAGTTTTGGTGCTTAATTGGAGATTAGACTCTCATATACTTTCTTGCCAAGGCTAGCTCTCAACTTCAATCCTCAAATCTCAGCCTCCTGAGTAGGTAGGATTATAACCATGAGCTACAGGCCATATGGTCTTATCCTGTAGATTTTTTATTCACCACTCTCTCTTTCTTTTAGCTCCATTCAAATGAGCTTGAGCCACATTACCACTGCTTTTTTTCCCTTTCCCATTAAAAATAATTTGCATTTTCATTAGATCAATAACAGTAATATTTTTCTTGGTCAAGCATACATTTTGACATGTACCATCTCATTGCACATGAGACAAATAGGGCCATGGGCAGCAATCTCCCTATTTTGCCTGTGAGCTTGGTGCCCTGAAGATCCCAAGTTCTCAGTCTTAGGTGTCTTACATTACTCTTTCTACTCCCCCTCATTGCTTTAACTTGGCAACTACCATTCAAACATGTGATGTGCCTAGTTGTTATGTGTGTGACACGCAAGTGAACATCACCAAGGCCAAGAGAATCATCACTCCAAGAGACTGACCCAAATAGACACAGCCTCTACTGTGGGAGCAGCAGGTTAGAATGCCGGCAGGGAGCCCATAACATTTCTCCTTTTCAGGCAGATAGACAGGAATCTGGCTGGAGACCAGCCAGGAGGCCAGAAGTTCTCCCCAATGCTCAAGAGGCTGCCAGGAGAAACCCATAATGATTCCATTTTAGGTTTAAAGGACATTACAGCCACAGCGGGTGCATGTAGCTCTGTCCGTGATGCTGACACAAATGCACATATATCACCTATGTACCTAACTGATATCTTGCTGTGAAGGGGGATCTACATTAAACTTTCTTTTTTCAACTTTCAGTCAAAGCAATCAACATGAAATAGCAGTGCCTGTAGGATGACAGCTATGTATAGGCCTTTGCAGAATAAACTAGTAAATAATTAATCTGGGTTTAAGTCATGGTCTTACTCAGATGGTTTCCATAACTGTGGCAGGGGATACACATTTTCTATCCATTCTCCCTTCATCAGTCATGGACCTTGATTTTGTAGAATTAATGTACAATTAGTATTAAAAATGACTCGATCTCTCTTCTTGCTTCATTGAATTTGAGTGTGATTGCAGGAGCTCTAGAAGCGATTTTGTATGTTTGAGGACAGAAATAATGTGAAAGATGGAATAATATGAGGATTCATACAAAAACTTTGAGGAAACTTTTTGCCAATTCAGCTGGTATTGGTGCCTTAAAGGCAGCATGTGGATAGCAAAGCCCAGGATGGCCTTATTATAGTCCCAACTTAATGCAGAGAAAGAGGATGTGAGTTTCTGGGTCTTAAGGTGGGACCAGAGTCCAGAGACAGTGACAAGCTGGGGGAGGCCTGGTTGGATGAGATCAGCAGAGTGAAGTGGAGTGGGTAGGGAGATGAAGAGATCTTTATATGCAAGTCCCACCTCCACAGATGGTGCTGGGGTGAAGTGTGGCATGATAACCCAGCGCAATTTGATCAGCTATTACTCAGAAATCATTAAATTCCTATCATTCATTTCTTAACACAGGAATTCAAGCTGAGAAATGCACGATCATGTCCTTTAGCTTTTGTGGGAAGATCATAAAATGTATTTATAATAGCCTATATGGTATAAACCAATCGCACTACATAGAGTTGTTCTGAAGTCTTTAATAAACATAGTAAACAACAATCCATGGGATTGCTGACAACATACTGACTTACAGTAAATACTTTTTGTAAGTGGAGTATACCATAAAACAATAATTAGAAGTATAAGACAGCAAATTTAGAAATAGCAAGATATTTTTGTATCATCAGTATCAAATATTACCCATGAAATACAGATGTTCATGCCATACTTTTCCATGGCTTGCTGTGGCTTAAGTTTGCACCATCATCACCATCAATATCCTGCTGTGACAGCTATGATGTCACTGGGTGGCAGGACATTTTCACTCCATTGTAATCTGAATGACAGCACCCTGTGTTTTCCTGACTGTATTTTCTTTCTGAATTAGAAAAAAATCTAGTTCAAAAGCGTTTTCATGTTCATACCATAGCAGAAAAACACCATCTTCACAATTCAAAGTTTTAGTCTAATAAATAGATTTCCATTAAACACACTTTTAAATTTACCATCTTGGTAAATTTAAATGTTTGCATAAACATAAATGATTGAATATGTGAAAGAAAGAATTCACAGTGACTGCAGGAACTTTATTTGTAATTTACAACTTAGGTAGAGAGTACTTTTTGACTGATAAAGAGCTGGGAAAATGGAAAAAGGTAGTGGCCATGGCTTGAAGAAAAAAATCTGGCAGGATGAAAACCACAATCAAGGGAATGCTTGTGAATCTTGGAGTTTAGTTCCTGCTAACTCTAGGCCTTATTCTGAAACTCTGATTGTGGTTAGGGTCTGCTAGACAACACAGACCATTTTTGCCACAACCTGGATATAACTCATTTTAATTTGAGTTAAAATAACACAAAAATGCACCAATTAATTTACTCAGTATCTTTCAAACCAAAGTTAGATGGATATGCGCAAAAACTGAGAAGGCATGTGGCTTATCATGGATTCCTAGGCATTTGAAGTATTATTCTTTGAACCGGAGAATACTAGCCCTACTTTTACTTGGGAAAATAAATTCTTGATAAAAGAAACAGACCAACTGAATTCAGGGCTCCCCTTTCCAAGCACATGGAAGGATTATTTTATTTTTCTATGAATCTCATGGTATACTCCAGTCTTCACAGAACTGTAATTTAGAAATGTAATAAGGGTAGAGTGGTGGTGAATTTCTTTTTTCATTTTTATTAAACTTTTTTCTTTATTGTCAAAGTGTGGTACAGAGGGGTTGCAGATTCATATGTAAGGCAGTGAGTACATTTCTTGTTCAACTTGTTACCTCCTCCCTCATCTCCCCCCTCCCTTTTCCTTCTCCCCTCAAGAGTTGTGCAGTTGATTTACACCAAATGGTTTTGTAAGTATTGCTTTTGGAATGGTTTGTCTTTTTGTCCGTTGTCTCTCAATTTTGATATTCCCTTTCCCTTCCCCAGTTCTAATACCCATATTAACAGTACCCAGGGTATTGTGATGAGATTATAGTGGTAGAGGGGGTACAACCACAGGAAGGGAATACAAGAGAAGCAAAACTCAACAAAACAATCAAACAAACAGACAGACAAGAAAAAAAAACACAAAAAACCCCAAAAGGTATGGTTTTACATGGCATGTTGATAATAATTACAATCGTGGTATAACTCTTGTCTTCGTAACATGGAGTTCATTTCACTTGACATCATTTTATATGATCATATGAGTGTAGCTATTGGGGTATTTTGATCTTTTACCATGACTAGCCTAATCATATACTAGCTACTCCCTATGAGGGACACCCTAGGGTTTATGTTTCTTTGGGTCTGGGTCACTTTACTTAATATGATTTTTTCCAAGTCCTTCCATAAATTTCTATAATTCCAGTTACTTGGGAGTTGAAGGTAGAAGGATTTACCCCCCCAGCAAAAGCATGAGAACCTATCTAAAAAACAAACTCTAAGTAAAAGGGATGAGGTTGTGGCTCAAGAGGTAGAGCACTTGCTTAATGTAAATTTTAAATAGATTTTAAAAATGAAAAGAAAAAGAGAGAAAACACTTTTTTTGTTTTAATTTTTAATGTAAAGGTGATGGACAGAAAGGGTTACAGTTTTATAAGTCAGGTATTGAGTCCATTTGTTTTTGTATGGTGTCATTTCTTCCCTTGTTTTCTCCCATTTTTTTCTCTCCATACACCTCACTCCTCCATAAATCATATAGTTAATTTTCAACATAGTGCCTAGTGAGTATCACTGCTGAACTAGTTCACCTTTTGTCCCACCATTTCCCCAATCTCCTAAGAATATCCTCCTCTGGGAAAAAGATACTCTTTATGATTTGAAGTATAAAGATAATTTACGCATGCCTTTTCTAGGCAGCTATGAACAACCTAACTAAAACAGTCAGACCAGATCTTTAAATGAATCCCACTCCATCTGACCCATCATTAACTTGTTTAAAAGAGAATTATGATGGAGGTAGGTCTGTACTTACTATCCTAGTTAGTACAGAATACATATTATTTAAGAGCCTCTTTACTGAGAGTTCTTTCAAATTCTGTGATAACAGAAGAGTTAATTAGATGGGCATTAGATATTGGTGGGAAGTCAGTGAGCTCTACAAACATATAACTAGGTTGAATTCCTGAAATGAAAGTCCAGCCCACTAATATTTATCCAAGTCTCCAGCATTGACAGGTTAAAGTATGGACTGTCAATGTGGTTTCCTTTTTCCAGGAATAGAAGTAAAACTTTGAACTTAAAAATACCTTTTGGTCATCCTCAGGCTGAAACATGAAATTTCTTTCTATTTTTTTCTCTGCTCACTTCTCTTACACTGTCTCATATCCTTCTGGTTGTAATTTCAGCAGCCCAACATTCTCAACATCAAATAGATGTTAAGTACTGTGTTATTTAAACAAGATGAGTGTATTTGATAATGACTGAGTAAGGAAAGTGGAGAAGGAATAAAGGAGGGAGGAGTGGCTCCTTCCTGAAATGGGCTCCACACACCACACTCAGTGGTCTACTCAGTAAAAATACTGCTGTCATAACATTATAATTTATCTCCTTAAATTTTTATGTTTCCTACTTTAGAAAACAACTATGTGCAATATATAATTTCTCCCTTTTATTATGACATTTGAGAAAGTAGCCAAGACTAGCTAGGTTTAATTATCCCATCAAGCTATTTTAGATGTCAATTTCTATCAGTCATTCACACATGGGCAGATGGCTGGAACATGTGATTCCAGAATGGCCAGGCTTGGGTGAAGCTAGGAAGATGTATCCTGTGTGCTTACTCTGGGATCTCATGAGATGTGATTTTACATGAACCATTAACTGGTCTGTTCTTTAAATAAGCTCATTTTATTCTTCAATCATAAAAATGGGACTCAACCAAGGATTTGCAATCAGAGAACAAAATAATGCAATTAGAGATAGTAAAATAATGGATTGTGTCCTTGTCTGGAGCTTACCACATGCCATTGCTGCTTTCTTCATGGTCTCCGTGTTCATGTATTCTGATGCCATGAACTCAGCAGCGTGCAGCAGATGTAGGTGTGGCCTTCTTTTGCTTGGAAAATCCATATTCCACAGCATTATTATTTGAGGTCATGATACCCCCTAGACTGTGTATGTGTTCAGAATATACTACATTTAGCCATTTGGCCACTAGCACAAACCCTTAATTACTTGTCTAATTCTAGACATAGGAGCTACCTTCCTTTGACTAGATAATAAGCCACCATTTTTTTTTTTCTATTCTTAGGAAGGTAGCACTTTCTCCTTCAAGGTCTTTTACTGTATAACTACTCTTGAAAATATATTCTAGATAAAGTACTGTCCAGTGACATTCCTCCTCAGTTACAGAGAAACAGAAACAAGGATTATTTCCTACTAAATATACGACTTGCACAGAAACTTGGGTTTCTTTCTCTGCAATTAAGCTAAGTTAGCCATAGAATCTCTATGTTTTTTTTTCTTTTAATGGTGGAAAACTTAAACTTGTCAAGGTCAAAACAGTCACTTTGAGCTGAAAATATATTTTCAGTTGTTATAAATTTTAATCTGGCATTCCCCTGCTTTTTTCCTGCATTCCTTTCAGGTCTACCAGTATTGTAGCAAAGACTTAAAATAGTTCTTACATCTACTATTCTAAGCTCTTTGTGTAAGATTATTCACTTAATCATGTAAGTAGAAAGTATCACTATGTCTATATGTATAGAAACTAAGGCCATTGTAGCCTCCCTCTCCTTCTAATTGTTCTTTTCCTTTTCCATCTCCCTGTCCCTCTTCCTCTCCCTCTTCCTTCATCGTGTCTGGCTATACATTCTTTTTGTCTACTCAACATCTTGACTCTGTGGGGATGTCTATCCTCATCCAGGAATAAGAGCAAGGAGACTGGGATCCATGGGAGAGATATCTTTATGAGGTGTTCCTTGGGCTTACCTACTGCCATTGTTTGCACAGATGTCCTTCAAAGGCCTGGGTGCTAAAGGCTTGTTTGCCAGTCTGAGGTGGTAGATCTTTCAGCACTTGGGACCCAAAGGAAGAAAGTTAGGTCACTTTAGGTGAACCCTTGAAGGATTTATTGCGACTGTGGCCTCTTCTCATTTTTTTCTTTGCTTCTTGGCTGCCATGACATCAATAGGCCTCTATAACAGGCTCCTTCACACAGGTTCAAAAACAACACAGCCAAGTGCCCACCAACCAAAACCTGAGTCAAGAAATTCACCTTTCTTTCTAAGTTGTATAACTCAGGTACTTTGTTATAACAATGGAAAGCTGACTGATCTATTCACCCAAACTGCCCTCTTTTGTCTGTAGTATACTAAAAACCACATGCTGTCACTTAGTAGCTGTATGACTTTCAGCAACATGACTTGTATTCTTCTTTCCACACCTTGCATCTGAAGTGCAGATAATAAGATTACATTCTTCACAGGACTGATGTAGAGATTAAGTGAATTAATTTATACTTGGCAGGTAAAAGTACTATATTAAGTGTTTGGCAATCTACCATTATATTTCAGAAGAATGGCAGGAAAAGAGGCTTAGAGTATAGAACTGGCAGAAATTCATAACATCTTCTAAGTTATGTTTGGTTGAGTTTACTTTGACAAGTTTAAATGTTCCAGCATAAAAATTGAATTTTCAAAGTTAGGGTCAATTTAGTTACAGAGAAATAAAGATGTCTACATTTCTATGCACTGAGTCCTATGAATGGTAATTGTAAGGTTTCCTTTTTCAGGGGTAATCATTTAGGTAGAAAATGGTATATTTGACAATAATCTCTACTTTTATGGTGTTCTGGTATACATGTGGCAAATCTATACTTCTAGTAGAAAACCATTTCTCAGGTACTTGCTGACGTTCACACTTCAATCACATTCCCTAAGACCTTATTGTGAATAATTGAATTCTAATTTCAGGTGGGAAAATGGCACTTCACATTTCCACTACTGTGATTTAAAGTACAAACAATGTGGCTGAAGATCTCCTTCCCTCCCTTCCTCCCTCCCATTCCTCCCTCCCTCCCTCCCTCCCTCCCTCCCTCCCTCCCTCCCTCCCTCCCTCCCTCCCTCCCTTCCTTCCTTCCTTCCTTCCTTCCTTCCTTCCTTCCTTCCTTCCTTCCTTCCTTCCTTCCTTCCTTCCTTCCCCTTCTCCCTTTTCCTTCCTTCTTTTTTGTCTTTTTTTCCTTTTCCTTCCTTGCTTTTTTCTTCCTTTTCTTCCCCTTTCTTGCTTCATTCCTTGTTTTCTTCCTTGCTTCTTCTTTCCCGCATGGAGGCTCAAATCCAGGCAAGCAGTGAGTTATAGCATGATTTTTCCCAAGTTTTGTTTATTGGTATTAAAAAACAAGAAAAGCAAACTTTTGCATCTGGGAAAAATATCTCGCCTCTTAATGACTTGTCTCATAATTAAACAATAACTTCTCCCTCACTTTTCTCCCTCCCCTCTACTATCCTTTCCTTTTCCTTCTCCTTCTCTTTTTTTCCCTTTTTTCTTTTGCCAGTACTAGAGTTTGAACTAAGGGACAAATTCTTGCTCTGCTTGCATTCTCTGGTGCTTTGCCATTTGAGTCACCTATCTAGTTCAGCATCTTGATGATTTATTACAGATGAAGTCTTGCAGACCTTTCTATCAGAGCTGGTTTTGAGTCATATGATCTTCAGATCTTAGTCTCCTACATAGCTAGAATTATAGGTGTGAGCCATTGGTGTCTAGCCAGGATGATCTTCACTTGTAACAATGTTTCTATCAGGTCTATCTCTTGTTCTAAGGATTTATCCTCCCTAGAAGCTAGTGAGTGTCACAGACTAATTAGGTAAAGTGAGATTTGCAACAGAATACAGAGAGAAAAATCACCTATCTCACCTCAAAACCCTCACCTGGCATGGCTCTGGTGAAATCATGTAATCCTAGTTATTCAGGAGGCTGAGATCTGAGTGTTGTAGTTCAAAGCCAGCCTGGCTGACAAAGTTTGTGAGACTCCTATCTCAACCACACAAAAAAAAGGGAAGTGGAGATGTGGCTCAGTTGGTAGAGCACTAGCTTTGAGCAAAAAATTTAGGGACAGCAGCCAGGCCCTGCATTCAATTCCTAGGTCTAGCACATACACAGACACACACAGACACAGACAAAGACACACACAATCACCCAATTTCCATGAAATATTCTAGAGTCTTAAGAGCTTTGGTTTGTATTGTAGAAAACTACTGTTCATGATTAAAACAATTAAAGACTGATCTTCAGTTTAATGTGTGTTTTAACTTGCTAAGTATACGAAAGTCACTTGATATCAGCAGGTCTACTTTCTGTTTTGTTTTACTTTCCCCTCAAATCAAGGTAGGAAGAAAGTTTAAGTGTGGACAGCCGGACACTTACTTGCCTTGGCTGTTGTCTGACTTGTTAGATCAGTGAGTTCTTTTTACATTTTTCCCCTTTGCTGGTGCTTGGGTTCAGTGTCAGGGCTAATTCTTTCTGGCAGGTGCTCTTACCCCTTCAGCCCACACTTATTTCTAGATAGGATCTCCTAGATTACCTTCGACTGGCGTCTCCCAACATATGGCTTCAAGTATAGCTCAGATCAAGGCAGATGCCACCACTCCAGGACTATTGATTATTGACTTGAGATTGTGCTAACCTTTAGCCTAGGCTGGCCTCAGGCTGGCCTCAAACCACGAACCTCTTAAGTAGCTGGGATTATAGACATGAGCTACACAACCAGCCTGAGAGAGTTCATAATGTGTAGTAACAAGGAAAGTAGTTAGAAGCCCCAAAATGATGATGTTTGAGCACATAAAATTATTTTCTTTTTCATTATTTCCCTAATTTGAACAGCTTCCCTAGTTCACAATTCTTTCTAAGTATTGAACACTTGATGGTGTTTTTGGTTTGAAAGGAAAATTTTTCTGGTTCATTCTCTCTGTCTTAGGAAATTTAAACAATAAAAATGTTTTTAAAAGAGCATTTTTAGTTTTTCTTATTACTATTGCATATGTAACTATTTTTCCTCTTTTTCTTTCTAAATAAAATATGGCGTGCCTTTGAAAAGAAAATAAAGTTCTCATGGCTTTCGTGCCAACATAGAAAAATGCAAACATTGCATTGGGGCAGGTGACATTTTGGATACTTCAGTGTATTCTCTGAAAGTAGATTTGAATTGAGCCTGCTCATCATTTCTTCCTGAAGCTTGGATCACCTAAGAATATTGAAGATGGCTGGGCACTGGTGGTTAACACCTGTAATCCTAGCTACTCAGAAGGCTGAGATTTGAGAACAATGTTTCTCAAATCCAGTCCTAGCAGGAAAGTCTATAAAACTCTTATCTTCAATTAACCTGCAAAAAGCTGGATGTAGAGGTGTGTCTCAAGTAGTAGAGTATAAGCCTTGAGCACAAAAGCTCAGGTACAGCACTAAGCCCTAAGTTCTAGCCCCAGGACAAGAAGAAAGAAATCCTTCCATGCCTTTGACTGCAAAGGCCAAGCTTAAAGGCATGTAAAGGCGGGCTGGGCAAGTAGCTGTGGGGAGCTTGGTCTTGGAATGACCCTATTAATTTCTCTGTTGCCCATTCTGACCCTGTTGGGTAGAAAGAGGCTCCTCCCACCTCCCAGCTGGTGCAACAGTCTTTCTTATTCCAGCATCATCAGGGACTGCTTCTAAGAGCATTTTGATGGATGGTATTTTCTGCAGTGTGGGTAGTGGGAGGAGGGGGAGGAGGATGTATTTGCTGCACAGGCAGTTTTTGTGGTTTTAACAGGCCTCTCCCTTCCCCCTCCAAACCTGACACTGTAAAACAGACTACACAGACTAGCTTGTTACCACTCGCCTTCTGTGGCCTCTGGGATTCCTTTCTGTTTAGCTGTATTTCACAGTCTTTTGTATCTCTCTGAGGCAGAAGTTGTGAAAGCAGCAGGGAAATGGCAAAGAAATACAAATTGAAGCTGTTTCTGGAACATACCAAGCTTATGTCCACACTCTGGTGGGAGAAATTCTGCTTTCAGAAAATTAAGTCACTACAGAGCTCTTTGTCTGCTTCCCAGAGCATATGGAAGTGAATTAACTTAAAATGCATGAATCCAAATGCCTAGTGTGGGATGGCCCTACACATTAAGAACCTAGAAGGGTCCTGAAGTACAGAGAAAAGAGGTATTCAACCTCCCCAGTAGTAGAGTATAGAAAACATAGCCTCATAGCCTTATACAAACTCTTACATGAAAGTTTTACCTTTTTTTCCCCTCTCTTCAAAGCATTCCAGAATGTAAGTAATGGAGACTGAGATTAATTAATTTATGTTTGTTTGTTTGTTTAAATTTTTATTGGGCTGGGACTGGGACTTAAGTTCAGGTCCTGTGCATTTGAGCCCCACTTTTTGCTTTTAGGGGTTAATTGTAGATAAGCATTTCATGGAATATCCTGCCTGGGCTGGCTTCACACTTCCATCTTTAGACCTAAGTCTTTAGCAGGCTAGGATTTCAAGAATGAGGCACTGGTGCCCAGGGAGATGTGAGTTTTATTCAAGGAACAAGAGGATTTTCTCTTTCTCAGGCACTGCACACCATCTCATTTACAAATTCTCCAAACAAAAGCCTGTATGAACCTCAGCAAATCCATCACAAAGGAGTTCTGAGAAAATTGCAGGATATTTACTGAGCATCCCCAGCTTCATCACACGATTGTCATCTGTTCAGTCATTTACTTTACCTTATTTTTTATTTCCCAAAGAAGAGATTGATATTCATAGCAAAATGGTTCCTAGGGCAATAGGCTGTAGAGGAAATCATTTCCTTTTTTTATATTTTAAAAATATTCTCCTTTGGTAGTACATAATCTTTAAAAAATGATCCTACTTTGAGATAGCTACAGATCACTTAGTGCTTTTTGCATGAACATGGGACTGATAGCTTTAGATACTCAGGATGGATTGCAGAGTTTTCATTACCATAAACCCTGTGTCACAGGAGGATGATGGAAGCTTTTCGATAGATAACAGAAATTCATTAATCACCACTCTCTTAAACTAAGTACACAGAAAGAATTTTTACATGTTCTACATTCCAACAATTGCAAATGCCTCCTCTTCTCCAAATGCCATTTTTTATTAGTTCATGCTGTTTCAGACAGCTCTCGTTAACTCCACAGAGATTGTGTTCCAAGCGAAGAAAGGGCTGGAGGGGGGAAGAAAGCAGGGAGATTAAATTCTGTCTTAAATCCAAACATGGCCAGATTGCATGCTAGCATTCATGTCCTTGTCTTCTTCCCAGAGAATTTTGGCAGACTTCCAGTTTATTAAAACAGCAATCCTACACTGATCTTCTCTCTGTATACACAATTCAAAGATAGATCGTTTACTCAGAGCCGTTCTCTGTTTGATAAAAGCAAAAAAAAAATGCATTTTTAGGAGAGGTTGTTTATGACTATTACATAAAAGACTGTATTGCTGTGTTTCATACAAGTAATTTGGATCATTAAGTGAGAAAATAAAGCCACAATTATTCTAAAAGCAGTAAGCTCAAGTTTCATCCAGGTATTTAATAGCTTGAGAAGCTGTACTAAACACAGGAAGTGTTTTCCTTGCAGATATGTTGTGTTTCCTACCTGCCAAAGCCTTTTGGAACCAGTCCTCTTACAAAGCATGATACCCCCTACCCCCCATCCCCCCACCCTGCCAGTCAAACAATGCTTCACAGGACTGTTTTCACTGCTAGGTTTCCCTTTTTCATTTAACATTGAGAGAATCTCTGTGAATATTCAACTTCCTTGGCACATATTTAATGATTCAAATGAAGTTGATCTGTTCACACATTCATTGCCAGTAGATGGGTGTTTATTAAAGAGAAGGCATGCATGCCCAGACCTATTTCTTGGTGTAAGAAAGATGTGGTATTTCTTTGGTCACACAAAATTATATAATTTGACCAGTGCTTTTCAAGGTTAAGAATTCCACTGAGTGTCCAGAGAAGTATGACCAACATCAAACAGACTTTCCTCTAGAGGATTCCGCTTTTGGAGAAGAGAAAGATCTGGTAAGTGTGCTACTTTCAGAGAGCATTCCAGGTATGGATTAAAATCTTTGAAAACAAAATGGTGGATAGAATGGTGACCATGACTGAATGGTTCTCTAACTTTTATGATATGAGCCACATTCCTATGAGAATAGAAGACAAGAACAGTAAAGACCAGATGGCATTTCAAAGCTCATCAGATATCAGACCTTTTTCTCTTCTTACTAAAAAGCAACAAAGCCTCCTCTCAGAAAGAAAGGAGGAAAGAAGGAAAGAAGGGTGGAAGGAAGGAAAAAAGGAAGGTAGAGAAAAGGAAAAGAGAGAAAATAGATGGAAAGAATGAAAAAAGAAAGAAACAAAGCCACTAAGATAAATGAGTTGATTTGTTTTTCTCTTGCTTGGCTATTCTAGAGAATGCAGAGGCATGTGTTAGATTACAAACTGGACTTTTGACCAAAGCTGAGCACTGAAGTCATGGGTCAAGCTGATCTGAGCTGTGTCAACTAGACCAACATGAAACCCTAAACCAAAGAAAACATGTCATTCTCCACAGACAGTGAAGTGTACCAGTTAAGCAGAGCATTTGGCTCTTTGCCTATAAGAGGAAATCTAAGATGGCATCATTGGTCAAGTCCATGTGAGCACATGTGATAGACTGGCTTCCCATAATCTAGCCTGGATAACTGGATTTGTGAGTACAGTGTAGCTATTCACCAGCTGCTATTCTACCAGCACCTAGCTGGCATCTGTGGTGTGAATGAAATATTGTATGTGACTAACAGGCCGAGCCACAGTGTACAGATACTTAGCTAAATATCATTTTGTGCCTTCTATGCAGATGTTTTGGAATGAGATTATAATTTCAGTCCATGAACTTGGTGCTTAACGTATTGTTAGTGGGACTCTTCTAATAATTTGAAGGCTTTAAGAGCCTGAGCAAGCAAGAATTTTTTTTCAGTAAATTTGGATTTAAGTGGCCACTCTTTTCTAAAATCAGGCTTCTACATACTCTATCAGGTTTTGCTTACCAAGCATCTACACTGGTGTGATAAAACCCTTAAAATTCTTTTCCTTCTGTCTCTCCCTCTCTCTGGTATGTAGTATGCTTTATATACAGTATATAGTACTAGGAAAGTTGCATTAAAAAAAACTGGAACATACTACATATTACTAAGTTGTTGATTGCAAAATGATTCAGATGATTTTACATGAATTTTACCACTATTAACAGGCTCTGATGGCATAAGGTTTGTGGAATATACTGGTTGTATTAAGTGTAGATGGAGAAGAACCACTCAATTATTTTTGCAAACAGATGACCATCAAGCTAAAAGCCACTTTCAATCTGATGAGCTCACTACACATGTCACACAGAAAAGTACTCCTCTACTCTAACTTATGTGAAGAACTCTAAGTCCCATCCTGGGATAAGGGACCCCTGAGATACACATTCTTCACAGAACCATGGCCGGTGCAAGCTTTCCCTTTGACCAATTTTTCATGTAAACATTAGGCTAGCCTTTTGTGCTGACCACTCTTCATTCAGGAGCTCCTTACATCCTTAGTATTTATTGTTCATTTATTTATTTAGTGTCAGTACTGGGCCTTGAATTCTGGGTATGGACACAGTGCCTTAGAGCTTTTGCTGAAGGATGCTCTATCACTTGAGCCACAGTTCCACTTCTGGCATTTTGGTGATTAATTGGAGATAAGGGTCTCATGGACTTTCCTGCTTGGGTTTGCTTCAAGTTGTGATCCTCAGATCTCAGCCTCTTGAGTAGCTAGTATTATAGTTTTGGGCCACCTGCACCAGGCTTTTCTTGTACCTTTAAACTGCTAAATTTGGCTCCACTGGAAGGGTTGATTAGAATGCAAGAGATGCCTGCTTTGTGTTTGAATTCAGCAGGAGCCACAGGCACCTAAGGCTTTCTATGGGAGCCAATTGCCTAGACTAAGGTGAACATTTGGCTTTTTACTTGATGCTGTGTCTCTCTTTTCAGCAGTAAACATTCTCTCTCCTTTTATCTTTCCGAGACTGGGTACAGTAAAATGGTATTTTCAGAACTATGTGAGTGTCAATACTTCCTGGTGATTTCTAGTGTGTATGGAGCCTGTCACACAGGAGCAATTCAGATGACAAAAAAAGAGCACTCTTCAGTCCAGATGTACACTGAGATTCTGTTTAGTGACATATCCACAAACACTGTAAATGCCTTGCCTGTGTAATGAATGCTTTCAGAGCAAGTTCCTGGGCTGGCAGCAGGCTTGAAATTCTATCGACACAGGCAAGGCAGAGGACAACCAGGGTCGAGCTACGAGAAAGGATTAATGAGGGGTGATGGCTGAGCATACTGCTCCTCTGTTTTCCCAGTTACTAGACTGAGAAGCCACTGATTTTTGCCTCCAGGACTGTGCTTTTATAACTTAAGACAAGCCTCTTTAAAAAAAAATCTACATCAGGCAATGCGTCAACACTTCATTGGTTTCAATAGATTAGTTTTCTAAATGCTCTTTTCTGAAGCAATTTTTGTACTTGAAAATGCATTACAAGGAACATTTACTATAACTACTGTATGACAATGTAGAATATGGCAAGTAGAGTTTTAATCAGCACAAGTTGCCATACAGAATGCAGACTGTATGGTTCCTTCCCTTCTCTTCCAGTACCAACATTAGTAAATCCAGGAAATTCAGGTGATTTTCTTAGTTATTGATTGGAAATAATAACAAGAAATTTAATTACTTTTGCTCAAAAGGACCTAGGCTAACGTCTTTGTAAAGATGCCCAGGCAGGTGGTGATTTAATAAACTTACATAACTCAGGCTCCTTTTTACTCCATGACTAACAATCTCTCAATTCTTTAGGTTAGACTTGCCTGGGGCCGACTCAGAGCACAACAACCAGGCTTGCTGAAAATTCATTGTCTCAAATTTGCATATGTTCTAGGACCGTGCTCTGTGCTACTGTGATCCATTAACAGGCACAGCACAGGGTTCCATGAAATGGAGAAGTATTTTCCCTGTACAATCTCTCATTAACCTTACTGTGTGGTTTACTTTCCTTTTTTTCCTAAAAGGGAAATAGAAGAAGAACCTTTCAAGTGCTCTAATAGAAAGAGATTGTGAGTTCTCTATCATGGCCATTTAACACATTCTACTCCATCCTGTGTGTGAGGGGTGGGGGGGCACACAAGCACGCCCCAGAGTTTGAACTCAGGACCTGGGCACAGCCCTTTAGGTTTTTGGTCCAAGTTGACATTCTATCATCTAGTAAAAAATCCCGTTTCTGGCTTTATTTTTGGTGGTTAATTGGAGATGTGAGTCTCATAAACATTTCTGCTCAGGCTGGCTTTGAACTATAACCCTCAGATCTCAGCCACCCAAGTAGCTTAGATTATAGGCAAGAGCCACAGGCATCCAGCTTCTACTTCACTTTTCCCCCTTCCTAAATTGAGCTCAAGGGGCTGGGGATTTGGCTCAGGGGAAGAGTGCCTGCCTGGTGAGCACAAGCCCCAAGTTTGGTCCTCAGCTCTGGAAAAATAAACAAACAAACAAAAACTATAAAAGACCTAAATGGAGCTCAAATGGAGACAGAGGGATTTGCTAAGATTTTCCAGAGTGGGGAAAGGGCTTTTGGGATGATGAATTTCACGTTCAAGTGTGTCTGGGTGTCCTAAGATATTCTCTTAGGCTTTCAGGAAACAGTAAGAAGGAACAACCGATGTCCTTTCTTCTGGTGCCTTTGGAGAACATTTGCTATTTGTCTTTGAAAAATGCAGTTGGTAAGTCAGAGTCTGCATGGGTTTGTGTGTGGGAGGATACATGCTTGACGCAGGATCTACTCTCTTCTATTTTTTTAGTTGCATATACATCGGCTAATGACTTCAGGCCTCTGACCTTCAGTGTGCTCATCTGTGAAACTGGCACAGATCTGATTCCACCATCTCCAGTTACTCTGAGCATTACAGGTAATGATACTTGGAATAGTCACTTGTTGACAAGTGCTGGCTGATAGTACTTTTTTTTTTTTTTTTTTTGAGGAGTTCAAATGCAACACAGACTACGAAATTAACTTTTATTAAGAATCAAGTAGCAGAGCACTATGAGTGACTAGGATTTGGTTCTTGTGTAAAGGATATTACAGGCTTGTTGGAAAAGTCAGAAGGATGTGATTTTCATCCAGGGGTGAGTACTCAGATTCCATGTAGTTGCCTTTTGGATAGAAGGTAAATCTGGACATGTTCAAAGTCAAGGATGCCTGCAGTGTGAGACAGGAGTGTTCAGTGAAGAAGGATGGTTCACAGAGTCTATAAAACAAGACCATTCCTCAGATCTCAGATCTAAATTAGATTTCAGTAAATTCAGGAATTAATTCTGTGGAATTTCTCTCCACCAAATTTCATTTTTATTGTAGCTTATTCTGGTCCAAAAATTGCTATAAAAGAAACATGATAAACCTCACACTTATAGTCCTATGGGAGGGAAAAGCCATCTGTCAATTGCCCAAATTAACATCTGACCTGGCTGAATCAATTTATTATTTTATTGCATGACTTACATCACTATTGGATTCACTTGATTCCTTTAAAGTTAATTTAGCAAAGCTAAAAACATCAGAGACTATTTTGGGTAGCATTATGATCAAACACTGGGCATAGCAGTTATTCACTTGTCTTTTCCTGATGGCATGGGCAGAATGTGGGCACCGAAGCTAAACTTGGTTTCTGTTACTTGTTTTCTGTATTTGAAGCCTGGTTCCAGTTGGGATTATAACAGAAGCCTCAAGTGTTTCCAACTATCATAGGCTTTCAGAGGAAAACCACGTTCATGCTAAGAATAGTTATTCAACATGGTAGAAATCTGTCCTGTTTTCCCCCCTTTCTTCCATTAAGCTTATTCTCCATGATATTAGCTGATATTAGCTGGTATTAGCTGATATTAGCATTACTGGTTAGAAAGCCAAGAGGAGACCTGCTATATGACTCAATGATAGCATTAGCAAGAAGGAACAGAAAATCAGAAAAGTCTGTTTGGTTATCAAAATAGTAAAGGCCCTGTCTTCTTGTACAAAAATCCCACATGATCTGTTAATCCCAACTACTAGGGGGATGGATGAAAGTGGGCCAAATGTCTCCTGAAAACATTTGTGATAAAATTCTGTTTATCATCTAATGAATTTTTATCTCTTAATACTTGTGACCCTTCCTGAAAAACATTAAGATATTAAATGCCAAAAATGTAAATAGTCTCTATCCCTTTATGCTATGGTCTATTTCTCATAGAAGTCATCCTGATAATTATATTAAAGAATTGCAACACTCCAGGCATTAGTGGTTCATACGTGTAATCTTAGCTACTCAGGAAGCTCAAATCTGAGGATTGAAGTTTGAAGACTGTCTAATAAGGAAAGTCCATGAGACTCTTATTTCCAATAAACTATCAAAAAGCCAGAAGTAGAACTGTGGCTCCAGTGGTAGAGTACTAGTTACTAATTTTGAGCACCAAACCTTAGGGGCAATACCCAGACCCAAAGTTCAAGCCCTAGAAATTACACACACACACACACACACACACACACACACACACACACACACACACACACACGAGTTGCAACCCTTTTGCCTCTAGATTATTTTCTCTACAATAGCTTATGTGTTTATTTACATGGTGATTGTTTCTCACACTGGGTTCATTATAATTATTATGTTTGTCAGTTCTTCACTGTTGAAGCTCTAGCTCTCACATTAGGAACTTAGAGCAATGGATCATCAACGTTTGTTAGCTGGCTTAGTAAATTCGAGATTTATGTTGTGGTTATCAATGGTAAAGCTTCAAGGGTAGCCTGGTTCCAGTTGGGATTATAACAGAAGCTTCAAAGTGTTTCTGATCAGGCAATTATCAGTAGGCTTTCAGAGGAAAACCAAGTTCATGCTAAGAATAGTTATTCAACCTGGCAGAAATCTGTCCTGTTTTCCCCCTTTTCTTCCATTAAGCTTTTTCTCCAAGATATTATGTAAAATAAAGTGTAATTAACTTTTTTTGTTCCTTGGCTCTCAGTTCTTTTGCTTGTGTGCATATTGGGCTGATATTAGCACTACTGGTAAGAAAGCCAAGAGGATCAGTGGCTCATGAAATATTAGCCACGAAGGAGGCTGAGATCTGGAGGATCATGGTTGGAAGACAGCCTTGGCAGAAAAGTTCATTAGACTCCATTTACAAAGTAACTAGCAAAAGGCCTGACTGGAAGTGTAGTTCAATTCTTAGTACACCAGTGTATCAGGTTACCAGGCAAGCTTAAGGCCCTGAGTTGAAGCCTAGTACTGACATAATAAATACCTGAGTACAAATCTCATTTCAGATACTGGCCCTGAATACGGAGGCTGAATAAAGGGATTCATTTAAATAGTTCTGAATATTTAAGGAACAGTATATTTTGTCTGTTTTTAATGGTAATTCTCAAGTATAAGCAAAGAGTAGGAGATAAGATTCCAGGGAGGGAGGCTGGGAAATATAGTCAGTTGAGTCTATCACACCCCTAATAACCTGAGGAAAACCTGGAGATTTTCTGTCCATTGTGTTCCTATTTAGTAGAAGGTCATCACCTACATAGTCTGGTCTCTGCCCTCTCTTATTAGATCCAAGAAAGGCATTTGACCTGGATATTATTTCCCAAGGTGGAGCATGACCAGTGAAGACAGATTTCTGATACTCAATTTGAAGTTAATTTTCATTTTGAAGTTTTATCTTGTACTGTGATATAATTAACTTGTTATTTTTACTCTTTATTTAATCCAGTGGTCCAGCATAGAAAATTACAGCTCTAGGAAAAAAAATATATGTTTAAAAATGATAGAAGACAAAGTTAAAGGAAGAAAACACATAGTAAAATGAAATGGTCAAGAAAACAAAAAAAAAGAAAAAGATTAGCCTAGGAAAACACTTCAAAAAGGTTTAATCATTGGTTGTTAATGGAACAACAATATGGAAAGGGGAGGAGAAAATTGTCAAAACATGATGGGAAAAAATCTGCTATATTTGAGAAAGATAAGAGCTTTCATTTTAAATGGAGTCAATTGTGGCTAAGTGATCTAGATACTATTTCATGACATTCCAATAAAGCAAAGGCAATGACAAAAGCCTGAAAGCTTCCAGAAAGGAAGAAAAATTCTTGTAAAGTTTGATATTAAAGTGATTGCTATCAAATTTATCTTCAGTAATCGTACCTTCAACAATTTGAGGAAAAAGAGCTTTTGAAGCTGTAGCATTATATATGTAACAACTATTTTGATGGAGTATAAAGGTATAAATGAAGACATATTAGATAGCCACAGATACTTTTCCTCCCTACAACTAATAACAGAAAAATACTTAAAATCACAGTCCAGAAAAGTGTAGAGCAAAAGTAATAAGAAGATAGGAACTTAAAGAATTGGCGCAATTAACCACAGAGTACAAAACAAAGCCAAACAAACATCCAGAATGTAAGATAGGTAGCATCAGAATCAACAAGTTCAACCTAACAAAATATATCAAGTGTACCAATGATGAGGTCAGGAAGCATGGAACAAAGTTATTCTGTTGTGTTGAAAACCTGGGAGATCTTATTGACAAAGCCAAGAAGACATATACAAATACTGATGAAGATAAAATAGTGCAAGAAAGACAAATGTGAAGGAAATGGAAGAATTTTGAGATATTGAGGGAATCTATGAAAACAGAATCTGACTTTTATCAAAGAGACATGCTGCTTTCTAGACCTTAGAAAGTAGAGAATAGAATTACCACAATCCTCGTATTGTATATTGAGACACTGTTGAAAGTTGGCAGAGAAACAGGCTTAGGTATGTTATTAAAATTTCTATGTATAATAATTTGAATTGCTTCTTTTCAAATTAAAAAAACATTACTAAAATGAGCACAAGAGGATTAGAAATGGGGGATGTGAAAGCAAGTTAATACTCATGTTTCCTAACAGGGTGTAAAAAGAAGACATTTAAAATTAATATATTAAAAATATTTTATTTATTGCTGCATTAAAACTGGCCCCAAAATTTGCACTTTAAAAACAATAACAACCACTGGGCATTGATGGTTCATGCCTGTAATCCTATTAAGGAGGCTCTGTTTTTTTTTTTTTTTTTTTTTCCCTCAGTCCTGGGGCTTGAACTCAGGGTCTAGACATTGTCCCTGAGCTTCTTTTTGCTCAAGGCTAGGACTCTACCACTTGAGCCACAATGCCACATCTGGCCTTTTCTGTTTAATTGGCACTGAGGAATTGAATCTAGGGCTTCATGCATGCTAGGCATGCACATTCCCAGTGCAGGAGGACCAGTTTTGAGGATCACAGTTTAAAGTCAGCCTGAACAGGAAAGCCTGTGTGACTCTTATCTCCAGTTAACGAGCAGAAAAACGAAAGTGGTGGTGTAGCTCAAGCTTGAACAAAAGAGCTCAGGGAAGAATCCGGACGAAAATGCCAGAGATGGAATGCATTTATCATTCACCTCCAGAGTGAACTGAATAAGTAGCAGGAGAAATCCTCATTCTGCTGGCCAGAGACAGATGCAGATCATGGACATCGGAAAAAACAAACAAACAGGGGAAAGCGTGAGTATCCCACAAAATATGCTCTCATTCCTCTCATAGAGCAGCATTTGGAAGGTAGCCCGTCCCCCACGGCAAGAGTAGAATTCCATCTTTGATTATGGCACAGACCCTCCAGAGCAGCTAACTGATAACTTGGCCCTGAGAAGCAGCGACTGTGGCACCGTTTTCAACAGGGCAAAGAAATCAGAGCAGTGGGAGTCAGCTCTGCTCAGGGGAAGGTTGCCCCATCCAGGAGGGAGTAGCTCCTCCCAGGGATGGACAACTTTCTTCATCAGGTAAACACAGCCAGAGATGCCCCCACCCCTCTGCAGCACTGCTACATCAGTTACAAATAAAAAGTAAAAAACTGGATAGGTTGTAAGGGTCTAGAGCAGCTCCAGGCTGGGCCAAGAGTGTCTCAGGAGCTGGCCCCTGTCCCAAAAGCCATTGATTCCAGACAGGCCACAACCCCATCCACACTCAAGCTTCCTGGCATTGACTCTAAAAAACAGAAAAGAAGTAGCTCCCTCCTGCAAGTCACACAAAGCTGATTGTGCTCCCACAAAACTAGTCTGGGAGAAGGGCCACAAAGATCCCATGTCTGTAAGGCCGAACTTTTTTCTGCCTGATAAAACAAACTGATTTGAGAAACTAACTGAGCAACAGGAAAACTGACCACTGCAAGGAAATCAGAGGCTCCATCAAGACACTTGATAGGGGACACAGGGGAGACAAAAGATCCCTCAATAAATTCTTTGTTCTAATTATAATTTTTAAATGTTTCTACCTTCTTCATTATTTTTTTTTCCTTTTTTGCCTTTTTTCTTTTACCTGTTCACTCTGGAAATCAGTATGAAGCTTCCTCAAAACACTAAACATAGAGCTCCCCTATAACCCAGCAATCCTACTCCTGGGCATTTACCCAAATTATCACAAACAAGACCATACTAAAGCTATCAGTACAACCATGTTCACTGAAGCTTTATTTACCATAGCTAAGAAACCAAGTCAAATGCCCCTCAGTAGATGAATGGATCAAGAAAATGTGGTATATATATATATATATATATATATATATATATATATATACACACACACACACACACACACAATGGAATTCTATGCTACCTTCAGAAAGAATGACATTGTCCCATTTGTAAGAAAATGGAAAGACTTGAACAAAACCATATTAATCTAAGTAAGCCAGACCCAAAGAACCACAGATTCCATCATTTCCCTCAGTGGTAATAATTAGCAAATATCTAGGACAGCACTAGCAGAGGATCACAATAGCTGAATAACTATATATATAATTATATGAGATGATGATAAGCAAAATGAACTCCAAGATATGGAAACAAGAGGTTTTTCTTTGTTGCTGTTGTTTTTAATGTACTACATGAAGTTATTTCTTTTATTTTCTTAATTTTTTTCCCTATGGTATATCCCCAGTTGTCACTGTATCTGGTTTTGGTACCCTGGATATTATATATACATTTATCTGAATTAGGGAAGGGAAGGGAAGCAACAAAATGGTGAGACAAAGACAAAGGGCAAACCAATGCAACAGTGATACTCACAAGACAATATATTGGAAATTAACTTTACAACCTGGAGGGGATGGGGGAGGCAAATCAAGAGAAAAATGAGGGAAGAGGTAACAAGTTTGACAAGAAATGTACTCACTACCTTATACTTGTAACTGTAACCCCTCTGTATATTACCTTGACAATAACTAAATATATATTAAAAAAAAGAGCTCAGGGACAGAGCCCAGGTCCTGAGTTCAAGCCTCAAGACTGCAAAAACAAAAACAAAACAAAAGAAAGAAACCAATCTACAAAAAACAAAACCAATAACATAATCTTTATATATCAGGAATTTGCTATGGCTTGGTTGATGAGATGTGGTTTAGATTACAGTCATACTGAAGGCTTGACTTCAGTTATCAGGTTCTCTCCTGTAAGTTGCCCCATTATGGTGCAGGGTAGGAAGCCTCAGCTTTTCTACACAGTACTGCTGTTTTGTCTTTATGACCTAATAGCATCCTCCTCCTGAGAGAGTATTCTAAGAAACCATCCTGAAGTCATGCACTGTCATTTCTTTATACCCTGTAGCCACATAGGTCAGCTATATTTATTGGATAAGTGTGTCACATAGATGTGAATATCTGGAAATGAGTGCAATTAGAATCCAAGTTCATTAGAGACTGGAATGGAGGTATAAAGCTTCTTGTTGAGAGTTATAGAGTAATATCATAAGACAAAAAAAATACTAATGCTAGGCCCACCACTGGTGGCCCATACTGTAATACTAACTACTCAGGAGGCAGAGTTCTGAGGATTGAGGCGTGAAGCCAACCAGAGCAAAAAGTTCTTGAGATTCTTATCTGCAATTATATACCGAAATATGAAGTGGAGCTGCTTTTCAACTGGTAAAACATAAAACATTAGCCTTGAGTGAAAAAGATAAGGGAAATTGCCCAGGGGAGTACAAGCCATAGTATTGGTACCTAAAAAACAAAAAGAAGGAAGGGAGAAAGGAAGGAAGGAAAGAAGGAAGGAAGGAAGGAAGGAAGGAAGGCAGGCCATAAAGAAATTCCTACACAATTCAACTCTTCTAAGTGTACTTATTAGTTTGATTATAAATTTAATTATCTCAAGCTTAGTGATCAAGAGAACAGAGACAAAAAATAATCAAATCAGGAAAATAATACACAGAAAGATGAAAAGGCAGGCAGAGACAAATTCTGAAGCTAAAGAACCCAGTAGATGAAATAAAAATTCAGGAGACTTGATCAAGAAAATGAGTGAGCTCAGAGATTACCCGAATCAGAGGAAGAAATGGAACAAGAATGAAAAAGAATAAGACAGTTCATGAGTTTCCATGAAGTAAGATAATGTGCATGTTGGGAAAATCTCCAGAAGGAGCATAGAAAGAAAAGAACAGGTAATATAAAGAAATAATAATAGTAATAACAACAACAACAAAAGAGAAGCTTTTCATAATTTGGAGAGAGAAATGAACAAACTTTGTACAAAAATACATTGTAGTCAAAGTCAAAGCTAAAGAAATATTAAAATCAACAAAAGAAAATAAACGATACATACAGGTGAAAACTAAGAAGTCTGTAACAGATTTCTCCAAAATAATAAGTATCAAGATACTTCAGTAATAATAAAATATGCATTTTAATTTTAAAAATGTGAATGGCTGGGTGTTGGTGGCTTGTTCCTGTGATATTAACTACTCAGGAGACTGAGACCTGGAGGATCACACTTCCAAGCCATTTTAGGCAGAGAAGTTCTTAATAAGCAGCAAAATGTCAGCTGGGGTTGGGCGACTCAAGTGGTAAATCGTAGCCATGAGAAAGAACAGCTTAGTGAGTGTGTTAAGCCCTAAGTTAAAAAACAAAACAAAACCAAAGAACCTGACCAGATAGTTCTCAAATAACGATTTGAAAATTGCTAACAGGAAATTTAAACAATTCTGACATTAGTAGTCACCAGGAAATGCAATTCAAAACCACAAGGACATATTGCCTCCTATCCATTAAAATGACTTTGTTTTTAAAAAAAAATAGGTGTGTGTGTGTGTGTGTGTGTGTGTGTGTGTGTATACATTAAAAAGTGGGAGCACCCTGAAACTTGATTGTTTTGGCTGTATTTTTTTTGCTTTATCATTTAAGTATTCTTCTTAACTGTTTCCAGTTGTCAGTTATAATAACAAGAACTTTATGGAAAACATGTCTTCTTTTTAGGTAAAATCTAAAAGAAGAAACATACAGAAAAATTATGCATATCTTCAAAGGCTGTTGAAAAGGCCTGGAAAAGCTCCCCTGAGATCTAGAATACTGATAGGGCTTCTACTGTATCAGTAGAAGAATCTATTATACACATACTGCTTCTACTGCAGCATGTATGAACAGTTGTCCCTTGTCATCCTATATGTACTTATCAATAAATGTTGACTGGAAAAAGATATGATTTCTAAGGAAAAACAGTCCAAAAGAGGAGAATTAGAATCCAGCTCTGAAATAGATTCAAAGAGAAAACAAACAGAACAAACTTCTTTCTTGGACTGCCCCAATAGAATTAACTAGAAACCCCTGAAGGGAGCCTGGGTATGAAGCCTCCAGTGTTGTTAGTTCAGTAATCCTTCCTTTCACAATGGGTTTGTTCTCTGTCTCTTCTTATAAATGCTCATACCCCTAAATTACATTTACCTTTACTTGGATACAAAGGTCATGTATAACTTACTTAATAGAACCAGTTATCTGTACAGTGGGGGAGACAGAGGTTTGTGGAGCTAGGAGCTATCTCTGTGCCTCACTCAACATGTTTTAAATATGATCTAGTATTTGGTGAACAGATACTGCATGCCACCATGTTTAAATAACTTTATGAATCTTATTGCCACAATTTGGAAGAAAAATAAAAGCTAAACCAAACAAAACACCACCAAATGATTATGAATGATGTTTCCTGTCACGTCATCTGTCAGCTCCCTTGTAATTCTTGTTGATGCTTTACCACTTACTAGATAATATTGAAAATAAAAATCTCTTGAAAGACATCTGTCTCAAATTTTGTCTTCTTGGCTCTGTACAGAATGATAGTTAAAAGAGAGAGAAAGCAAGGGAGGAGAGAGAGAGGGAGAAAGAGAGAGAGAGAGAGAGTGCAAACCCAATGATGACAGTGTAGGAGTGATTCAGGAGATGGCGTTCAAAGCCACCTCCTATTGCTCCTGAATTTTGTCCAGTAGAGTGGCTCACAGCTACCCCCTTTTTACTCTCAACTGGGCCATTTTCTCATTTTTTTCCAATTTTTTATTTCTTTACTGTTTTTTTACTCTGTGTGTGTGTGTGTGTGTGTGTGTGTGTGTGTGTGTGTGTGTCCCAATATTGGGGACTGAACTCAATGCCTTCTATTCTTGCTTGGCATTTTCATTCAAGGCTCTACCACTTGAGCCACATCTTCACTACTGTCTTTTTGATGGTTAATTAGATACAGGAGTCTTGTGGACTTTCCCTGCCTGGTATGACTTTGAACCATGATTCTCAGAACTTTTCTTCCTGAGTAGCCAGGATTGAAGGCATGTCAAAATGAAATTTGTGAGGGGACTTCAAAATGGTTGAGTAGAACTTTCTCCCATAAGACTCTATGCAGGAGTGTCTGGGTAACAAATGAGAGATGAGCAAACTATAAAAGACCTTTGAAAATTACAAAAGAGGAACAGGACAGCTGAACAATGGGGTGAAACTGAACAGGGACAGCTCCAGCCTAACACCTCAAAGGGGTATGTGGACACAGAGGTAAGGGAATCTTATGGCTTCCTTCTGCAAGATATTGGCACTCCTAAGTGTAAGACAAATCTATAATTAACACAGTTCTTAAAACCCAGTGACAGAATTTGGCAGGCTAGTAATTTTCCCAATGGATAAGCTAGCATCACACAGGGTGGCCTTTCATTCTCCATACCTCAGAGAGCCATAGCAAGTTGCTATCTCCTGGGAGAGCCCATGCCCAAGGGTCAGGTTATAGTAACTGCACATAAGCAACCTGCAGGCAGGCAGACCTAGAGGCTGAGACATGAGAAGCTTGAAAACAAATAAATAATAGGTCTCCATGACATCTGTGGCCCCTAGACAATGTGCAGGTGGCCGTCAGCCATGAGAGGAGGGCATTGAGAGTTAGAGCTGGCATTTTGCCCAGTGAGAGCCACTTCATCTCCTCAGTGCCACTTCAGAAAGCAAAGGATTTGGCTTGTGCCCATTAGAGCAACCAGTTTACATTGATTACTGGCAAGCAATCTGAAGTCAGGCAGGCTCTGGAACTGAGCCACAACTTGGGAGTACCTGAAATTTAAGCTCTCAAGGAATCTTGGAACACCTAGCCAGAGCTCTGGTCAAATATTGCCATAAAAGATGAAATAGAGAGGAAGAGTCTTAATCTGGGACTCAGTAGTCAGCAGCCCTACTTGAAAGACAGTTTGGAAAACCTGACACTTGCCTCTGTTGGTGTTGAGCTCTGGTTGCAGATGCTGCCAGAAAAAGCAGTCTGTATTAGTTCCTGGTGAACAGCCTACACACAGGCAAGCAGAGAGGCCCAAGCACAGAGGCCCAGTCACACCCAGGAGTTTGTAAAACAAGGAATAATCCAGGATAGCCATGTGACATAGAAATGAAGAGGAAGGAGCTTAGAGGCCAATTACACATTCATAGTAGCAACTGAAGATCAGGCAGCAAAAGGCCTGCCTGTGGGGACAGTCACTTCTTCAGTAGATCAAGTTCTAGTGCTTGAGGATAACCGCAGAAACAGTATCAGGCCCTTGCCCAGCAGACTGCTCAGCATCTGGGAGCTACAGTGACTTTGGAGGCTTGCTACCATGTGGAACTGAGAGTTTTAAGCACACAGCTCAGGACCTATACAAAGCTCAGCAGCCTCAGCCTTGGCCTGGTAGGACAAGCTTCTGGACAGGGTCTGGAAGCACTGAAACCGTGTACAGAACACCTGGGGCCACTGGGGCCTCGCACAATAAGGAACCCAAAGAGAACACCTCATAGGTATGCCATTTGTGGCACTAGGAAGCACAAACAGGTGACACAGTGCAGCAGGTGGGAACTTGACTGGCCCATAAACCAAAACCAACATCAATCTGCAGTGACTGGCAATACACAAAGAAGGGAAGTAGTGCAGGACTGGACAACTAATCCTTAAGCCACTCTGCCCTCAACTCCCATATAAAACCAGCCAAAACACAAATAAATACAAAAGACTTGATCTAGCTCTCCTCTATCTAAGCATCACTGGAGGTTGTAGGCTTCATTTCCTGAGCACATAAACAAAAGCTTGAATATTAAGTTATTCCTCAGTCTAGTGGAGAGAATTTACCATACATAGTCCTGTCTGAGCAATGGAACATTTTGAATCATAGCATAGGAGGAGATGAGGTACAAGCTAAAGGCAGAAAAATGTATTTAATAAAATGATAAGAGAAAATTGAACAACTCTTGAAAAAGAAGCATTCATCAGGAATAAGAGACCCTCAGGATCCGAAGGGATCAAACTAGTCTAGACAAAAACACTCTAAGACACACCAGAGTTAAAAAAGATGCAAGAGAAAAGTGCCAAGTCACACACAGTGGTAAACCAACCAATATAATAGCAGATTTATCACCAGACACCTTAAAAGAAAGGACGGCATGGAATGATTCATTTGAAGTGTTAAATTAAAAAAAATTAATCTGCCCAGCAAGACTATTACTTATAATTGGGGAACATGATAACCATGGAAGGTTATCAACACTACAGACAATAACTGTCATCTGTAATATTGACTACAAACAATACTTAAAGTAATCTTACACATAGAAGAACAAGATAAATATGGCCATGAAAACAGGGAGAAAATAATTCCCACCAGATGAATAGATGAGCAAATGCAAAGAAAGAAAGAACAAAACAGTAACAAGACAATAAAACAACAAAAATTACTACTTCCAATAACACCTCTGAATGTTAATGGTCTCAGTTCTCCAATAAAAAATACAGAATGGTGAGTTGGATTAAAAAACATGGCCTGACCATTTGTTGTCTATGAGAAACACAGCTCACTGATAAACCCAAGTCCTGGCTTAGAAGTAAAGGGTAGACGAACATCTATCAAACACATAGACTCCAAAAAGAGGAGTAACTATACTCATATCTAATAAAGTAGACTTCAAACAAAAATCAGTTAGCAGAGGCAAAGAAGATGGCTTCTTTAAAAAGGGGAATCAGGAAATAACAATTGATAACATCTGTGTGACAGCATTAGTGCACCCTTAAGCATCCTTAAGCAAGCACTACTAGATTTAAAGGTACAGAGACCCAAACATACTTACTCTCAATATTAAATAGCTCACCCAGACCAAAAAATGAGCAAAGGAACTTCAAAATTAAATCACAATATGGATCAAATAGACTTGACAAACATCCATAGCTCATCCACATTCAGCAGTCAATGAAATTTTCTCCAAATCAGATTAATTTTCAAAACACAAAGATTCTACAAATAAAAAAAATGAAAATAACTCTCTATAATGTTTCAGATAAGAATGGAGTAACAGTAGAACCCAACAGTAAAAGAGACTACAGATAATATACAAATGTATAGGGATTGAATGTTGAGTGGATCACTAAAGAAATATAGGGGGAAAATCCAAAAATATGGAGAATCTAGAAAAATAAGAATTAAACCTGTTGGAACCCTTGAAACATAAGAGGACATTTATTGTTGGTTATGTTAGTGTATTTTTTTTCTGTACCAGTCTTGGGGCTCAAACTCAAGGCCTGGGCACTGTTCCTGAACTTTTGTGCTCAAGTCTGGCCCTCTACCAATTGAGCACTGGTGGCTCATGCCTGTAATCCAGGTTCAAAGTCAACCCAGGCAAGAAAGTATGTGAGACTCATTGCTAATTAACCACCAGAAAATCAGAAGTGCTGTTGTGGCTCAAAGTTGTAGAGTACTAGCCTTGAGCAAAAAGAGCTCAGGGACAGGGTCCAGGCACCAGGTTGGCACAAGTCCCACCACTGACCAAAAAAACAAAAAAAGGCCATACTACCAGGGCTTACTTTGAACCTGGATCTCAACCTCCTGAGTAGCTAATATTAGAGGCCTGAGACACTAAACTAAGAGGAAAGTTTTATAGCTAGGATCATCTGTATTAACAAACAAACAAAGTAATAAAACAAACAAACAAACAATAGCCCACTGCCGGGCCTCAAGCTCCTAGGTAATGCAAATCAAAATGACATTGAGATTCCATCTTATTCCAGTCACAATGGCCATTGTTAAGAACATGAATGCTGGTGAAGATGCAGAGAAGAAAGAATCCTTATGGAAATCAGTATGGTGGTTCTTCAAAAATCTAAAAAAAGAACTACTATAGGGTCCAGTAGTACCATGGTTGGGCACATAACTAAAGGATTATGAATCAGGGTACAGGAGATACTTGCACATCTATGCTTATTGTAGTCTTATTAAAAAGTTATGCTATCTAAATAGTTCAAGCACCTACAATGATGAATGGATGGGTAAAATATAATGATGAGTCTTCTTTGAGGAATTAGTATACACTTAAAAAATCAGCAACAAAAATGTAAAGCATGTCTAGTCTGTGGTGTAGCTAATAATAGTGGGAGAGAGAAGAGTGAATAGAGAGGTCAATGGAGGATGAATATGGACAAATAGTATGTAGATGTGTGAAAATGGAACAATGAAGCTTGTTGAGTTTGGTTTAGGAAGAGTGGAGAGAGGATGAGGGAGAGTCACAGAGGAGATGAGACTAATTGAGGTACATTGCATTCAAATATGGATGGACATGTCACAGTGAATCTCACTTTGATTGATGCTAAAAAAAGAGAAAAATTAAAACATATGTTTCAAACCCTGAATAAGTATTATGCTGGTGCTTGGCATTAACAGCACAATTTAGACCTCATTTTACATATATATATATATATATATATATATATATATATATATATATATATATACATATATATATACTTTTAAATTTTCTTTAAAAAATTTTTATTGCTTTAAAAAGTTTAGACTAGCTCTACTACTTTGGATTGCTAGTAGCAGTAGGCCAATAGGACTTTATTTTAGTGACCTTTAGAGTTTCAGAATTTTTCCTTTATAAAATTTTATCATTGATTTGACAAAATGATAAAAATTTTAAAATATATACTATTTTTTTCAAATTTTTATTATCAAACTGATGTACAGAGAGGTTACAGTTTCATACATTAGGCATTGGATACATTACTTGTACTGTTTGTTACCTCATCCCTCATACCCCCCTCCCCCCACCCCCTTTCCCTTTCCCCCCCATGAGGTGTTTCATTCACTTAGACCAAACAGTTTTGCAAGTATTGCTTTTGCAGTTGTTTTTCTTTTTTTACCCTGAGTCTCTCAATTTTGGTATTCCCTTTCAATTTCCTAGTTCTAATACCAGTATACATGGTTTCCAATATACTCAGATAAGATTAGAGATAGTGTAGGTACAAACACAGGAAGGTGATACAAGAACATCATCTATAATAGATGCTACAGATGCACATGGTAAAATATATACTATTTAAACAATGCTATTTCATTTTGGTCCTCTGAATGGTAATTTTATTATGCAACCCTTAGTATGAATAAGATGCTTTTTAAATGCTTTTTATGTTTCTAATTGTTTATGTTTTTTATGTTTCTAGTTATTTCTAGTACTTACTAATTCTTAGTATTTTCTCCAAGATAGGTAGTTCTTCTAGCTAATCACCTAAGCACAACATTATATACTGATAAATGTGTTGAACGTGATCTTATAAAAACCTGCTATATCTGTTCTTTCCAAGAGAAATCCCAGTAGCCTACGTCTTAAGAGAAACTCACTAATTTTTATTGTGTGACAATATTGATTTTGATACTTCTTCAAATACTGTTAAAGCCAAAATGGTCCCAATGCATTGATTGCCTCGTGGAATTTGTTGGATCTTCTGTAGGGCAGATCCAAGGAAGTAAAACATTTGCACTTAAGGCAGGGGGAATTGAAAGAGGCTATAGGAGCCCCCTTGAGTAGGAAGTTACCCAAGCCCCTCTCCCTCCGGGACACGAGGACAAACCCCCCATCCTGCCATCTATTGTCATCTGGACTTTGCAGTTATCTGAACTATGCAGCCTGCAAGCAGTCACCCAACCCCACCTTGAGGGGAACAAACAAAAGGCGCCAGCCCGTCCAAAAGGTCACTTGCACATTCCAAGAATCCTCGCACACATACAACTTGGCACATATCCCTTACCAGCCCAAATTAGGATTCCTTAAAATGATTGGTAAATGTATGTGACTCAGTGTAAAATGATTGGCTGCCTGCGTGCAGACCACGATGTGTTACTTTAAATCTATTGGTTACAAATGCGCGGGCTTTCCCCTAACGGATAGTAGAGTCCTATATAAGGTCACCCTCAGAAAAGCTCGGGGCTCTCAGTTGTTGACTGGTTTACGGTCATGCTGTGAGCCCGAGCTTGCTCGAATAAACCCTTTGCTTTTGCATGAGAATGTCTCTTGGTGTCCTCCATTCCGTGGATGCGCTTCTCGACCCTCGACCCTTTCAGAATGAGGGAGGAGGTAACAAGTTGGATAAGAAATGTACGCACTGCTTTATGCATAAAACTGTAATCTCTCTTTGCATCACTTTGACAATAAAGAAATGAATAAATTTTAAAAAATTGTACCTGCAAACAACAATAGCAAAAGACACTTTTGCTGCCTGTGTTTCTAGAAGCTTCCCTTGGTTACTCCTACTTGGCTGTTCAGGAACATTATATCTGTCCTTCTAACTACACACAGGGCTTTTCCTGAGAGGGGCCCCTCTGTGAGTTCATGCACCATGTGAGTGATGTAGAGAGTGAGAAATCAAGTGGTTTGTCATGTGCTTGAGGCCCGGGCACAAGCCTGCTGACCAAACTCTCCCTGCTAAAGTTTTCATGTGCTGTATATTTCTCTTTACCTTAAACTGAGCATTTATCTTCTGTTACTCATTGTCTCCTTGATTATTAATGCTCTAGCTTAATTGGTAATTACATCAGGGGATGAAAAAGCCATGACGATTCTTTAAGGACCACTATCACAAGGACAATGAGCTATGCACACACTCTTATTTGATAAAAAGCTAAGGTGTGCAATCTGCTGTATCAGAAATAAAAGTCAGGCTGTCTTTGAAATGACTTGTCTTTTAGCTCTATGCTCTGCTTCTCACTTCCATTGGGAGTAGACACTGGATATTTGGGACTGCTTTTGCAAAGGGTGATCTGAATCTTACTTAGGGAAGACATCGCTTCATTTGGGACTAATCTTGAAAAGGGAGGCTTTGCCTACTAAGATCATTCATTGTCAAAAGAGACTGAACTGAAGTGTGGAGAGCAGCCCACATGGTGAGGAAAGGCTTGTAGCAAAGTGGGCTGTACCTAATATGGAATCAGAAAGGAGAAGACCTAAAATCCTGGGGCCAGGGTGCCAGATCCAAGGTGAGACAGAAATCTACAAGTTCAACAAATGACTAGATACAGAGCAAAGTCTTAAGAAAAAGAAAATGTCAAATATAATTCCAAACATAGAACCTGGAGGCTAGAGAACAGTTGTAAAATCTAGCAAAATCACCAGAACAAAGATAGTGAAAAGGCAGTGCTTTTTGTTTGGGAACACTGAGTTTGATGTGTTAGTTAGCTATCAAATACCTGTAGCCTAGAAATCAAAACCACATTACTCATAGATAGGTCTCAGCTTTCTTTTCATTGGGAATTCTACCATCACATGCTAGGAATGTTCTGATTTGTATTTTCTTCGGGGATTTTTGTTTCTTCTGTGCTTATCAGATTTTCTTTCCAGAATGAGGCCTGTGTAGCTTAAGGACACAGTTGCTCATTGAAAATAATGTCAGATTGAGGAATGTATGATTTCTCTGCTGGTTTACTAACATCGCCAGCTGTTTTGAAGCTGTGGCAGTAAATCCACCCAGATGTCTCTGATTGCATCTAGTTTGTCATAAGTTCTTTTCTCATCTTGTGTGTTCCTTTCATTTCATCTGCTATAAATCAGTGCAGCTTTGAATTTTTTTAAAGGAAGTTTGAGATTTAATGATATGAATGTACAGAGTGTGGACTTTGTGAGGTCATTCTTAGATCTCAAAATAAATCAGTGGGTATGAGAGAGCTAGAGAGCGCCAAGACCAAAAGCAGGCACAGCCATCTTCTCAGTCTTCTCATGTTGCACTTTTAAGGGTCCAGAGACTTCACAAAGCCACAGACCATGGTCATGATAGAGCCGGGATTATACAACAGCTGTACATGGTTTGCAATTACATAAGTTTAAAAGGCAACCTTTATTTTTGTATTTTAATGAAAACAAATGAATGGAAAATAGAATAATTAACTCCTCTCTTCTATATCATCAATGTTTTCATTCTATGTGGTTATTTATTTCAGTTTTCAAACCGACTTGGTTTTTCCATTAAACTAAACAAAACGAAGCTAAAACAAAACCTTCACTTGGGCCCTTCTCCTCGATCTACTTTTGTATACTTTACAATTTTTTATTCACCTTTTACAACAAACCCCCTTAGAAAAACGATCTGTACTCACCACCCACTTTCTGTTTCCTATTTTATACTGAGGAAAAATGCATACAACACAAAACTGACTAAGTGAAAAATTTGATGACATTGATTTAATACATTCAGAACGTTGTGCAACCACCACCTGGTTCTAAAATCATTTATACAGCCCCCGGAGGAAACCCTAAATCCTAGTTGTTGAAGTTACTCTCCATTTCCCTCCTTTCTCAGTTGTGACACCAACTAGTCTGTTCAGTCTCTATCAGCTGAGACATGACTCAGTTCCTTAGCTCAGTTATTCCCATTGTTTTGAGGTATAGAACCTGAGGTGGGCTGCTTCTCATGGTCCACAATGCACGGGGCACATGCTAACAAAATTTCATCTATCCTGGGCAGCTTATCTGAGCCCTCAAGGACCAGCCCATAATGGTGCTAAGACTTCAATTGTTTCTTGCTACTTATCTGCAAGGAACAAATCTGCTTTATGCAATTTTTTGTGTAGATGTGTTAGCTCATCAGACTCAGAGACAAATTGGTAAATATCCCATTTCACACATAGCCTCTTCTTTTGCATAGTCCTAATTTATATGTCCCTTGAAAGTGCAGTGTTTTTCTGAGTTATATGAAACATTTTAGTGAAGCATCAAATTCTAGAAGTTGGTGAGAATCTTTGCTTTTGAAAATTATTTACATTAGTTCATAACCTCTCTAAGCTTGGTAATCTCAACTCAAAACCTCCACCCTTTCCTTAGAATCATGTTCCTCAACATTCATTTTGAGTTTGTACTCCAGCTCAGAGATTTAGGCTTAGTTGTCAAATAGCATGAAAATTTGACTTACCCAGAATTACAGCCTAAGCTTTTTGCCCCAAGTATGTTTGGCATACCCTTTTATCCATATATGAATGGGTTATTCTTCCTTTCTATTGCTCTTCTTTGATCTGAGCATCACACTTTAGTAGTTCAAAGCCAGTCCGGGTAGGGAAGTCTGAGAAACTCTTATCTTCATTTAAACTACCAAAAAGCCAGAAGTAGAGCTAAGGGTCAAGTGTAGAGTGCTAGCCTTGAGCAAAAAAGTTGGGGGAGAGAGCCCAAGCCCTAAATTCAAGTCCCAGGACTGACAAAAAAACAAACAAAAATCCCAAATGATTAAAACAAAGCACAATCAATCCACATCAGAGACTATCCAGCTTACCAGAGTAACACAAGTTCTTACAATGTTCCAAAAGGCCAGATGTGACTGCATCTTCTGTTAGCTCAGCAACCCTCAGCAGCATGCTCCACAATTTACTTATTTTCCTTACAATTATTTCCAATTTAGATGACACAAGCTCCACGAGAGTGCTTGAATTAAGGCATACATTTCATTTGGGGAAGCATTTTTGTTGTTTTCTCATTGGAGTGTCATTAGTCCTCCAGATTTAGCAATTTGACAAATACTGGTTGAATAATGGCTTGTGAGATATCGAACCCACTGAGAAGTGAAGACACATATCAGTAGCAATTTTATATGCAAATAAATGCTGTTGATCAGAGTAGTTTTGGGTAGCTATGCAATTATTTCCATGGTTTGGAATTGATCTAGGAGCTAGCTTGCAAGTCATTAATAATGTCAATTTAATTACTTTACAGTTACAGCTCATTTTTGGATCCTAAACTGAATTACTCATCATGAACACCACCTTATTCATCAGACTTGTCTCTTGTAATGATGCAGTGAAAACTATTATTTATTTTCCATATTATTTTCCCTTAGTCAATAGCTTTATATTTGCAAGTAGTTCATATGCACTTAAAACTTTTTTGTGTGTGTGCAAGTCCTGGAGCTTAAATTCAAGACCTGAGCACTGTCCCTTTGCATTTTTTCTCAAGGCTAGTACTGTACCACTTGAGCAACAGCTCTACTTCTGGCTATTTGGTGGTTTTGACAATAAGAGTCTCACAGATTGCTGCCTGAGCAAACTTCAAACCATTATCCTCAGATCATAGTCTCTGAATAACTAGGATTATAGGTAGATGTGATCCACTAGCACCCAGCTATACTAAAATTTAATGTGAAATAGCTTGCAAGCATGTTAATTAAGTGCTTGGGTTTTTCCTTCCTTACCATAGGATGTTTGAGCTTTATGGTTGAAGCAAAAATATCCCAAAGTCACTGTTTTCTGTATTACTTTGTAAGGAAGTCTAATTTCTTGAAGAGTTTGTGCTCAGGTGAATTGGTGTAGGAAAGAAGGCAATGATCTCATGAGAGGGGACAGAGTTTGTTTGTTTGCCTGAAGATTAAGGAAATGGCTATGCTTCAGGTGCATTGAGCACATCATGGTGGGTATTGTGTTGTCCCTCAAGAAAGAAGACAGGGGATGTGTGGGGTGTCATTTGCAACTCCTCAGAGCAAAGTTGTGTACTACGAGGTGGCTCACTGAATGCAAAGAAGTATGCAGGGTTGGGCTTCATAAAGGATGAAGGTCAGGAAGCAGAAAAATCTGTCAGAGACCATGCAAAACTGTAATGCCATCTCTCTCTCTCTCTCTCTCTCTCTCTCTCTCTCTCTCTCTCTCTCTCTCTCTCATGGAATTTTCTTTCCTTATTTGAAGGATAGCTTTGCTTGCTTTAGAAGTGAGTTTATTTCACTCTCTATTTCTAGAAAATCCCTATTTCCTCTCTAGGTACTTTGTGAATAAGAGGTAAGAAGAAAGATAGAAAATGTGAATTTACTACTAAGTCACTACATTTTAGAAGTCTAGTAGATAGGGCCCTGTCATAACTATTTCTTGGTCTCTGGAGAAAAAGTAGTTTGGTAATCAAGTGTAAGTCCTTTAGCACTTCTGGATTAAATATGAAGAAGGTGTGGATTTTTGATGAGGAACTATAATCGTACAAGGATAAGAAAACTTTCCACAGAAATTAGCCAAATTTACTTGTGGATCTGCAATGGATAGATTGGTGATGTGGATAGTGATGTTCCATGTGAAAAGTTAGATTGAGCCGTAAGACAGCAGTAACGTAAACTTCATATCTTTGTAAACCAATGCACTGCTCCGAGTTCTAAATATAGATTTTTTTTTTTTTGTCATTCCTGGGGCTTGAATTCAGGGCCCGGTCTCTGTCCCTTAGCATCAGGGTAGTGCTCTACCACTTGAGCCACAGCGCCACTTCCGGCTTTTTCTAAGAAGTTTTTATTGGAGATGGGAGTCTCACAGAATTTCCAGCCCCATCTGGCTTTGAATCCTTAGATCTCAGCCTCCTGAGTGGCTTTTTTTTTATTTAAAATTTTTTATTGTAAAGTTGATATACAGAGGGGTTACAGTTACATAAGTCAGGTAATGAGTACATTTCTTTTTTAATAGTGTGACCCCACTGCTATTTTTTCAGTTTTTGCCCTGCAACTCCCTCCCCTACCACGTTATATATTCATTTAGTGTCTAGTGAGTATCACTGCTGAATTGGCTCACCCTTTGACTCACCTTTTCAATACAGATATTTTTGCAATTAGACAATAGAAGGAAGGAAACAGTATATGGCCTTTTTTCTTTCTAAGGATCTGTCTTTCAATTCTAGGATTTTTTTTAAAGAGATTCATTTCTCCTTGACAGCAATACAAAACACTTTGGTTATGCAAAAATGAATGTAAACTAAGGAAGAATATGTCCTAGAACTCTAAGACATGACTAGTATATTAAATAATTAAATCAATAAACAAAGGTGCACATTATTATATCATGATTATAGAGAATACAATATCTAGGTGAACCTAGGAAAATTTAGTCTGAAAGTTCAGACTTGAATATAAGCTTTAGAACACTTTATACAATGTAAATTAAAAATGTTTAGGAAACACCTGTAATCCTAGCTAGTCAAGAGGCTGAGATCTGAGGATGAGGATTTGGAGCCAGCTTAAGCAGGAAAGGCTGTGAGACTCTTCAATTAAACATGAGGGCAAAGGGAGTCATTCTATGATTTAACAATCAGAAGTGGTGAGACTCTTACCTCCAGTTAATCACAGAAAAAGCCAGAAGTGGACCTGTGGCTCCAGTGGTAGAAACTAGCTTTGAGCAAAAGGAGCTCAGGGATAGCTCCTAGGCTCATAGTTCAAGTCCCAGGATGGGCAAAAAGAAAAATAAACATCAGAAGTAGCTGAAGAAAGAAGTTGCAATGCTTTAATCAATCAGGCTGGCCATGGTTAATATAGGATAAAGCTCAAGTGTAGCTGAAAAATGTCTTCTAAGTTGGTGATGATATCTGAGGTACATATGGTATGATAGATTTAAGTGGAAAAATAATGTCATTTTCATTGCCTTGACAAGACTAAAATCTCTGAACTATTCTTTGTTGTTGTTTTGTTTTTTTGCCAGTCCTGGCCCTTGGACTCAGGGCCTGAGCACTGTCCCTGGCTTCCTTTTCTTTTTACTCAAGGCTAGCACTCTGCCACTTGAGCCACAGCGCCACTGCTGGCCATTTTCTGTATATGTGGTGATGGGGAATCGAACCCAGGGCCTCATATATACGAGGCAAGCTCTCTTGCCACTAGGCCATATCCCCAGCCCCTCTGAACTATTCTTGACAAAATACATCTACTACTGAATTACAAAAAAGACTTCAAAAGGTTGATGAATGAACACTGAATGTGGAGGTGCTTGTTGTTTTCTGAACTGTGGAGCTAGAGGTAGGAAGATCGTGTTCAATGTTCAGCCCAGGCAAAAGTGAGAGAGCTGATCTGTAAAACAAATTGATATAGCTAAAGTGATAGAGTGCTTGCTATGCATGCACAGGCCCTCGTATTGCCAAGGTGGAAATGTATACAAATTCTCAAAAGATAATTGTTTTCATAATAGTGTGCAATAAAACAAAGTTTGTCAGCTTATTTAATTTTTGCTTCATCTATTATCCTAAAATTATATGAGTGATTTAGAAAAATGTAAGCTCTCTTAGGATGAAACATATAGGTTGTGCATATATATATATATATATATATATATATATATATATATAAGCTATAATATAGATTTTAAAACATCAACCCTGTTCTTGCAATGCTTACGTGATCAAACATGTATTATACATTTATGGTTTGGGATCCTGTAATATTTTCTTTCTTTAATTATTTTTCATTATCTTTAAAGATATAATCATACTGTGTAAATAACAGAAACATGACAAAATATGTGTGTCTTAAATAAGGAGCCTCTCAGTCTATTACAAAAATAAAAATTCCAGCTCTCAATTTCAAAATTTCAAAATGTTATATTTAGGCTAATGAGTTTAGTTCCTGAATTACACAGGAGCCAGTTTGTTATTGGTACATATTTATAGACCTTTCCATATGTACATCAAGTGCTTTACAAGACTTTCAGTTTCTTATAGAAGCTCACATACATGTTCACCTCTTTACTTACTTAAGACAGACACATACACACCTGTGGTTACAAAGAGAATTCAATTAGAAACTGTCTAGTGGTACAAGATAAAAGAAACATGATCCTTCTTGTACAGAAGGTGGTTTTTTTTTTTTTTTAAACTGAAGTAAAGTAATTGAAATAAAGGTAAAGGTGTAGCTCAGCATTTGAAGTAAAGTTCCTGGATTTGCTTTGAACTTGAGAGCATAAAGTTTTCCCCACAGCTGAAAAGGGGGTTCAGGTTCCATAAAGGAGTCTGGATAAGTACTTAGGTAGCATACAAATTACTGAAAGTGGCCAGGTGCTTCTGTCTCACACCTATAATCCTAGCTACTCAGGAGGCTGAAACCAGGAGGATCACAATTCAAAACCAACCATCAAAGAAAAATCTACAAGACGTAATCTCCACAGTCATCAGTAAGAAGTGGAGCTGAGGCATGGCCCAAGCGGTAGAGTACAAGCCAAGTAAACAAGAAAGCTGAAACCTTAAGTTCAAGCCTTAGTGTCCCCCCCCCCCCCCCGCCAACCTTAGAAAGAATGAACATTAAAAAAGAAATAAGGGAACTACTGGGCACAGTGGAAAATCAAATTGAATACCATCCCATTCTTGCCCAAGATGGTACTCATTTTTGATAAACTGAGACAGAGAATGCAAAGTCATGTGTCAGTTAACAGCCAGATCTCATCTTGTGAATATCACAGAATGCCCATACATAAACCTTGTGGCACTTTCAGTCTGCTACACTTAGGATTTGTCCTAAGTTAATGGGCCCACAATTAGTTGTCAACTGAAATCTATTATATGCAGCATGACTACTGAAAATATTTGCACATTTTGGGGCTGCTTCTCTTTTCTCTTGGCTCAGCTTGTCTGCTCATCTGGCACTCTACCACTTAAACCATGCCTACAGCCTGGCTTTTCGATGCTTAATTGGAGATGGAGTCTTGGAGTTTGCTTCCTGGACTGGCTTCAGATGGTAATTCTCCAGATATCAGCCTCCTGAGTGTTCAAATTAGTTATGAACCACTGATACCTGGGTTATATATTTTTTTTGTTTTTAAATGCATATCCTTAACCATAAATTCACCAACAATTCTGAATCTTAAAAAGAAAGACAAACTATTATCTAACAAAGAATTATCAACTACCTCTTATATTCCAGGTAAGAAGGTTTCTAAGTGATAAAACAAATAAGTATTTGATTTGCATTTCTTTTATGGCCAGTGATGTAGAGCACTTTTTCATATGTCTCTTGGCCATTCTCATTTCCTCATCAGAGAAGTCCCTTTTTAAGTCTTTAGCCCACTTGTTGAGGGGGCTATTGGTTCTTTGTGGTTTTGTTTTGGAGGAATTTAATTGTTTTAGTTCTGCATATTCTTTAGATATGGGGCCTTTGTCTGTTGTATGGCTGGTAAAGATCTTTTCCCAATCTGTGGGCTTTCTGTTTATCTTGTGAGCTATGTCCTTTGCCCTGCAGAAGCTCTGCAGTTTGATGCAGTCCTAGTTTTCCATTCTTTCTTTGATTTGCGGCATTTCTGGGTTTTTGTTAAGGAAGTTCCGTCCTGTACCAAGGAGCCCAAGCGTTTCTCCTACTCCTTCCTTTAGTGTGTTCAGGGTATCTGTTTTAATTTTGAGGTCTTTGATCCATTTGGAATTGGTTTTGGTGCAGGGTGATGTATAAGGATCTAGCTTTAGTTTGTTGCATGTGTTGAATCAGTTTTTCCAGCACCATTTGTTAAAGAGGCTATCTTTCTTCAAACTATTGTTTAGCTCCTTTATCAAAGATTAAGTAGGCATAGTTCTGTGGGTTCATTTCTGGGTCTTCAATTCTGTTCCATTGGTCTTCAGGCCTGTTCCGGTGCCAATACCAAGCTGTTTTTATTACTATAGCTTTATAATACAGCTTGAAGTTGGGTATTGTAATTCCTCCAGCACTGTTCTTTCTGCTTAGGATTGTTTTTGCTATTCTAGGTCTCTTATTGTTCCATATGAATTTCTGGATTGCTTCCTCTATTTCATTAAAAAATGGTGTTGGGATATTAAAGGGTATTGCATTGAATTTGTAGATAGCCTTTGGCCATTTTGATTATATTAATCCTCCCAATCCAGGAGCATGGGAGGTTTTTCCATTCCCTTAGTTCTGCCTTAATTTCGTTTTTCATGTTTTTAAAGTTCTCATCAAAGAGGTCTTTCACTTCTTTGGTTAAGGTTATTCCTAGGTATTTTATGTTTTTTGAGGCTATTGCAAAAGTAGTTCCTTTCCTGATTTCAGTCTCCACGTTCAGGTCATTAGCATATAGCCATTAGCATATGTCATTGATATTTGAGGGTTTATTTTATATCCTGCAACTTTGCCAAAGTTTTGGATCAACTCTAGTAGCTTGGGAGTAGAGATTCCATCTCACCCAAGTAACAATGTCCTATACCAAGAAAATTAACAATAACAAAGGTTGGAGGGATGTGGCCAAATGGGAACCCTACTTCATTGTTGGTGGGAAACTGGTTCAGCCACTCTGGAAAGTGGTATGGAGATTCCTCAGAAGGCTAAATATAGAGCTACCCTTTGACCCAGCAGCCCCACTTTTGGGCATCTACTCAAAAGACCACAAACAAGAACACACTAAAGCCACCAGCACAACAATGTTCATCGCAGCACAATTTGTCATAGCTAGAATTTGGAACCAACCCAGGTGCCCCTCAGTAAATGAATGGATCAGGAAAATGTGGTACATATACACAATGGAATTTTATGCCTCTATCAGAAAGAATGGCATTGCCCCATTTGTAGGAAATGGAAGGACTTGGAAAAAAGTATACTAAGTGAAGTGAGCCAAACCCAAAGAAACATGGACTCTATGGTCTTCCTCATAGGATATAATTAGCACAGGTTTAGGCTGGTCACAGCAGAGGATCACAAAAGCCCAATAGCTATACCCTGATGAACACATAAGATAATGCTAAGTGAAATGAACTCCATGTTATGGAAACGACTATTATATCACTGTTGTATTTACTTTTAACATGCGATGTGAAACTATAGCTTCTATTATTGATGATCCTCTCATATCCCCTTCCTGTGGTTGTACCTGCACTATCTCTGTATCTTATCTGAGTACATTCAAAACTGTGTATACTGGTATTAGAACTAAGAAACTGAAAGGGAATACAAAAATCGAGAGACACAGGGTAAAAAGACAAATGACTACAAAAGTAATACTTGCAAAACTGTTTAGTGTAAACCAACTGAACAACTCATCGGGGAAAGGGAAAAGGGGAAGGGGAAGGGGGAATGAGTGAGGAGGTAACAAACAGTACGAGAAATGTATCCAATGCCTAATGTATGAAACTGTAGCCTCCCTGTACATCAGTTTGACAATAAAAATTAAAATAAACAAATAAGTAAAAGATGTATAGGGCTGGGAGAACTGAGAAATGAAATGGTTTGGAATGCTTATCTGGTTAATCCATACTCAAGTCAGTTGAGTAACCTGTCTTCTTCAATTAGGCTAAGTAAGTTTATTTTGAAAATATAAATGTTGCAGGCGGAGGACATACATTGTTGTTTTTAAATAAATGAGAAAACATATTTTAAACAAAGATCTACTTCTTTTGACTGCCACTGTAGTTTTCAACCAATTAGCCAAAAGGCCTATACAGTAAGGTTCTGTGTGGCTTTTCTTCTGTAAAGGGGGGTGGGGTGCTCCACCTTGTGCCCTTTGAGCTCAGTCACCACAACCTTGCCCTGAAGACACCTGGGCATGGAGGGGGAATTGCTCAGGAAAATCCATTGGAAACTCTAAAAAGGAATCTCCTGGCAAGGTCACTCTGGACTAAGGCTTCTCAGAGATCTTGATTTTGTTGTTCACCAGCTCTATGGAAGAATGAGAATTGTCTTCATTCTTAGTAGTAGGAAATTGACTCAAAATACCTGTGATTGATACACTTGTTGGTTTATGATTGCAATTCAAAGGCCTTCAAACCAATATGCTTAAAGATCTAGGTTTTATTGAAAAATGTATGCTTGGATGTATATGTGTATGTGTATAAACCTTAGAAGTAAAGGTATTTTTCACTGTAGTAAAATTCATGTGTAATATTGGCCACTTGTACGTGTGTGTGTGTGTGTGTGTGTGTGTGTGTGTACATGTATGTGCTGACACTAGGGGTATTGTTCTAGTACTTGGGCCACACCTCTATTTCTAGATTTTTCCGGGTTAACCATAAGGGGAGATAAAAGTCTCTCTAACTTTTCTACCTATGATGGCTTTAAAACCATGATCCTTAGACTTCAGACTCTTAAGTAGCTGGAATTACTGGCACATAGTGTTTCCATCATTTTCAATTTTTCAATCCAGTGGCATCCAGTACTTGCAATGATGGAGACAAGTAAACAATACTCAACTATTACAAGGATATTGAATTTATTTATAGCAAAGGAAGACTTGAAACATTTGTTTTCCTGTGGATATATATTCAGGTAAGAAGTAAAATTGATTTTTGAACAGATGCATTTAAAATGTGACATTAAATATTTTTCTTATTTAACTCTCCTTAGAAGATACAAGAAACACACACACATAAACACGCGCACACACACACACACACACAGGCTCACTCATCAAAAATGAATCTACTATTTAGCCATTTGAGGAGAAATTACTGCAGGCAGTAGCTTATCATGATTTGGATTCTTTGCTGAAGAAATTGCTAATGCCAATTCCAATTTGTTTAGTTCATTTACTTTGCACTTAAGTTGTAAATTAATCATTTCTAGTAACATTAATTTAGTTGTAATTAATCATAGAGGGAGGAGTAAGGCAGTTTCATAGGAGCTAGTCAGTCATATGAAGTACCTTAGCTGATTGTTCTTGCGTAAATTTCCAGCACTTTGATGAAACTACAAGTCAAAAAATACTTGGGGAACTGCCAAGAATATTCATGTTTTATTTGAAAATATACATGGAAAATGCCATAAATATTTGATTACTGCTTTATTTAAATTTTTTTGTGGCTATTGCCTATATAACCCTCTCTTTCTCTGTCTCCCCCCCCCCCCCCCCATCCTTTCCTTGTCTTGATTTGAACAACTAACATGTTGGTGCTATGCTCAGAGCAGGTAAAGTTAAAAATGCAGATTTTTATTGGAGTCTTGGTTGGATGTTCAAAGGCAGAGAATAGTTTTACACAAAGAAAATGCATTGATACCTCATAGGCTGAACCCACCTGGCAAATAATCAGAGGAAAATACATTTCACATTTGCAAATATGCAGTATTTATCAGCCCCTGACAAAAAATGGATATTTACACCATTCCAAACAGAATGTATGCATGTATTTATTTATGATGAATATAACTCTACATGATTTAAGGCATATAACACACTGATAGAAAAGGAATAATATGTTAAAAGATGTATTTTACAGTCCAGAAACATTATGTGACTCCCGTTCTATTTTCTCAAGCCAATCTTTGATTTAAAGTAAATGCAAATTCCCTCTTTACATAAAATTAAAATCCTTGCATAGCATAAAAATGATAGCCTGGAGGCTGGGCTGTGTGGGTGTTCTAATGTAAGCAAGGGGCAGCCAGTATCTTATTCTCTTCCATTCCCTTGCTGGTCTCCATGGCAGAGGCACATTTTGGGCCTCTGAATCCCTTCAGCCATAGTATGACTACCTACTTCTCAAATTCCTGCCCCTGTGCCTTGACATTGGTTATATTGAGTCAGATTTTGCAGCCTCTAGGGCACTACATAGTCTTCTTTAAATCCTTAGGTTTGCTCTGGAATCTCCCATTCTCCACTTGAGACATGGGGCAAGAAGATCTTTCACATGCAGTGAATAAGGCAGATGGCATCACTGTGCTGTCTCAAAGCTATCTGCTTAGACCGAGCCCTAGTTTTTAGGAAATGAACTACAACATAATTGGGGTTTGACTCCAAGAAGATAGAGGACATTCACAATGGAAAAAAAAATCCTTCTTAGAATAAGCTCTTGTAGAAAGAATTCACTTCAAAATGTGACAAAGATAGAGGAAAGACAAGTCTTTATCCTAGCCTTGTCTCTTTGACACTTGGCTAATTTCTTTGGAGAGAATCTTCATTCTCTATGGTTTTACTCTCTCAGTGTCGCTACTGGTATGCAAATGTAGTTTTCCTTGTGTTTTCTTCTGCACCAGTTTTAGGGCTAGAACTCTTCATGCTCTCACTTGGCTTTTGCTGCTTACAGCTGGTGCTCTACCATCTGAACTACACCTCCAGTTCTGATTTTTGTTGGTTAATTAATGAGTATTAAATTAACCATTTATCTGCCTGGGCTGACTTTGAACCATGATCCTCTCATGTAAGACTCCTGAGTCTAGGATTATAGCTTTGAGCTACTAGTATCCAGCTGTTCTTTTTATTTTTAAGAAAATTTGTAGCATACTGTTTTGTAACTTCCTTCTTACCTTTACTATATTTTCATTACTCCATACTCCAGAGTCATGGTTGTGTTGTATCCAAAGATAAGAAAGCAAATTTAATAAGACTACCATTGCTTGTTTCCAATATGTTTTGAAAAAAATGCTGTGGGAAAAGATCCCTCAATAAATATTTTGTGCTCTGTAGTATATGGTAGTATGATGAATTTTTCCTTTCTTTCTAAACTTTTAATCATTTTTGTCAGTTTGTATATTCATTTACCAGTATGATAGAAACCTAAATATTTAGGTAATGTATTGAAAAATGTATAAAGTTGGTATTTTTATGATACTGCATTTTAACTTAAATGATTAAAATATAATTTAAGCTAATTATATTTCTCTTAGAAAGAAAAGTTACAATCAATAGCAATATCTTTGAAGAATAAACACATGCTACAGACACACCTTAGAAACTGATCTTGCAAGCCAGGCACTGATGAGTCATGACTATAATTCTAACTACTCAGGAAGCTGAGATCTCAGGATCGCGGTTCAAAACCAGCCCTGGCAGGAAAGTTTGTCTGATTCTCATCTTCAATTAACCTGCATAAAGCTGGAGTGGAGATGTGACAAAAGTGGTAGAGTACCTAGCCTTAAGCAAGAAAGCCAAGTGAGAATGAAAACCCCTGAGTTCAGGCTCCAGTAAGAAATACAAGATAAATTAGTTCTACATGTCTATATCATTACTAAACCCTGTGTTTTTTTCACTTTGAAAGTCTTTAGAAAAATATGATAAATGTCAGGGTCTAAAGTGATATTTAAAAGAATAACAACATTGTTATGTTGATTTTCTTACCTGGTAATATCTTAAACTAGTAGTTGTTAATTAGGTTGAGTAAGAAACTCAGTAGCAAGAAAAATTTAGCACTGAAATTCTTTCTCAAGTAAATACTTACCTTAGCCTCACAGATTTTAGGCATAAGGTCGAATTGAGTGCACCATATTAATACTACCAAGGTAAGAAAATAGAGATTTCACTGCATAGAGAAAACAATAGTAACACTATAATTCATACTGAAAATAGCTCCTTTTTATTATTTAAGGTTTTTTGCCATTTTTTTAGGTACAAAGCAACATAACTCTGCACATTCATACAGGTTTACATAGTACAACTCTGTCTTCAGTGTAATATGAACCTCCTATCTAGAGAGGACCCCAATACAAACATTACTGGACACATTTTTAAGTACTATAACATAACTCAACTGTGAGAATTTTTTTTTATTGTTTTTCTTTACAGTACTATATACCTTAATCTTATTAGTGAATTTATAGGGGGTTTCTTCCTCTATTAATACATGGCTTGAATTACTTTTTTTTGTAGTTGTACTACAGTTTACATCAGCAATTTTCTCTTTGTAAAATTTATAATTCTCATCATTATTTTATTTTTCAGAAATATACTCACATTTATAAGCAATTAAATAATGAGCCATAATTTGAACCCTGTTTGTTACATTATATAGAAATCACAATTCAGGATTTATGTCCTCCATTATTAAGATATATGTTAAATAATTCACATTTGAAAACAGTACAGTATCAAATTTGATAAAATCTTATAAAAACATCTAAGTATTCAATATAAATCATATTATTAAAAGTATAGGATAACATTAAAAGAGGTGCCAAGGTATTTCCTATTAAGTATACACAATTCAACATTTATAACTACATAAATTAATGCTTGTTAAGTGTTGATTCAGTTTTACAAAGGCATACTTTGAGAATCATAATGAATTTCCTCAGCAGCAGTCCTTTTTATTCTAAAAATAACTTTTCTAACGTTTTTGTCATTCATATGTAAAAAGTACAAGTTTACAATACCCAACCCTAATAGTAACATGTATAAAAATTGTGTACATTCAACTACCTATGACAACTCAAATTTCTTGATTATAATCAAATAAAAAATAAATAAGACTTTACTTAAATCTTTGAAAAAAAAATAGTGTACCTTCCACAAATAAGAATTCTCCAGAAAAGATATTATTTAAAATATTTCCCATGTTTGTTAATTTACTTTGTCTTATCAAAACTATTTAAAAGTCTAATAAGGACACATACTTACAATGCCGTATTACACAACTACAGTGGTGTTAAGTAAAGCAGCCCAGTGAAGTTGTAAACATTTCAAATGTAGTAAACAGGACTTGGCAGATCTTCTTTCCCCAGAATCGTACAAAACTCTTTCCATGAGTATTTATTCTTCCTGGGAAAGTTTTCAGGTATGCTTTAGTTTTTGAAAAACGAATACACTGAAATAATGTGTAAAGAGATCATGGCAATTTCATGGAAGCTTTTATTGCCTCTGTTGGTTAGATGACAGGGATCTTAAGAAACACAGTTGAGGGCTGGGGATATGGCCTAGTGGCAAGAGTGCTTGCCTCCTATACATGAAGCCTTGGGTTCGATTCCCCAGCACCACATATACAGAAAACGGCCAGAAGTGGCACTGTGGCTCAAGTGGCAGAGTGCTAGCCTTGAGCAAAAAGAAGCCAGGGACAGTGCTCAGGCCCTTAGTCTAAGCCCAGGACTGGCAAAAAAAAAAAAAAAAAAAAAAAAAAGAAACACAGTTGAACTTACAGATACATTCAGGTGATATAGACTAAAGATAACCTTAATCTCAAGTATTTTTATATGTGGGTACTTCTAATTTTATACATTTTACTATTTAAAAAACATTACATTTTATAATGGGTACCTGTTCTGCTATTTGGCAAAAAAGGAAAATGTACCTGTGGTTCAGTTTGAAACAAAGAGATCAGCATGGGAAGTTGACTAGAATGAAGACCAAAATGCTGTGAACTAAAGCATTCAAGTCAAGTGTGTGTCTTTCTTTTAGATGCACACACGTGCACACAGTCATATGTGTAAGCTTTTTTCAGTACAAAACCTTAGCTATAACCATTTATCCTTAGAATAATCACACCACATTAAATCAGTTTTCTCTTCAGCCCTAGTACTAGTTTTAATTCTAAGATGCCATCATAGTGAACAACCTTAACTTTTATGCTACATAATTTATTCAAAGCTTTATGTATTTTTGTTTATAATTACACAGTAATTATAAATGTTTAGTACCATACTGATGACATTACTATTTTGTTGAAAAATTCTTGCATTTAAAAGGAAAAATTTGTAAAACTCAAGGTACTATGTCACAACCAATATCCAGTTTTTATGAAAAAAATTGTATTATGGGAAAAAAGCTAATGAAATCTCATTTCAAAACATAGCATACTTGAATTAAGAATCTAAAAACAATATTAAAACTCAAAATCTCCAAGACAGAAAACAGTACAGTGAAATATCTTTTGAATTTTTTTCATAATTGAAGTTCCTCTTCACAGTTACAAAAATGAAACCAAGAAAACAGCAGGATTCTTCTTTTTTTCTTTTATAGTAATTCCTTTAGCCTAAACAAAATTTTCCAATTCTTGTTTTTGGTAGTACTGTATTCTTGAAGCTGTAACTAGAATATTAACATAATATGGAGGGGATGAGACTTCTAGTCAATTTCAAATCAGTAAATCCATGTTTTAGTATGTCACTGTTTCTTAAAAACATATTGTATAAAATGTACTGCTACTCTGAAGTACACCTTTTGTTAATATCAATACTAGATTCTTAGTACCAAGATACACAAAGGAAAATCTGTTCCTGTTAATGGCCATGGTCATCTAAAATTTAAGCTCATCATCATTAACTTGCCTTATCAAAACATTTAAGAAGTAATTAAAGCCTTCACATGTAAGTAAACACAAATGGGTGTTTTCAGCAGGAAAAGAGTGCGTGGGCCTTGTAACAAGCAAAATAAATACAAGATAGCATACTGCTTTAATGTGAAAACTGAACTAATTTGAGAGAAACAAAAAAAATAGTCCAAATAATTTATAAAAATAACAGCCAGGATGGTATCCTGCATAAAGTATATGGTTGGTTGAAAAATCTTTGCTCTTGAAGTTTTTAAATATTTGGCAACCACAGTGATTTAGCAGTTAAAGCAATTTCAACAAAATAAGAAGTCATCAAAAAATGTTCTACTTGTCTGAAAGAGCAGTACCTATATTATAAAGATTGAACTTCATGGCTCATTACAACCATTTCCAAAATTTAATTCCTACTATCTTCTTATAAATTAAGAGAATTTCATTTGTGTTCCATAGTGAGATGACCAAAAAAGAAGGAAAAAACAAAAAATAACCCCTCATGCCTAAATTTAGAATACTGTATTGTGTAGCAATCCAAAACATTCAAAAGAAGTTAAATAGTTTAACTTATCGGATAAGCATATAAGTATTTCAAAAGCATAATGAAATCCAATTACGTAGTGCATAACGTAGACCAGAGTGGGATCTACATTATGCAGATGTTTTCTCAATAAAAGCTCCCTGTGGGACCACCTGGGTAAGGTAAGTACAGACTAGTTCTGTGGAACCTTTTTGGAATCAAGAGTCTAAAACACAATACATCTTTTGGGTAGGCACCAATTATCCTAAAAAAACTTTTCACTTTGGTTATTTTGACATTTCTTTCATCAGATATTCTACTCACATCATTGATACGTGTGATTCGCCAGGAAAACATTAAATCCTCCCCAAACAAAAACACCATCCCAGATTCAGTACTCTTAAATATATCACTCTCATTGGAAGTGCTATCAGCATAGTCTTTGCAACTAGCCCAAAGCATATATTTAAGAAGTTTTTGTAAATTGTGATGTTCATTATGTTTAATTCTTATGCCAAACTGTTTTCTGATGAAGACAGCATTGTGCTTTATGCAAGAATGGAAACCTCAAAATAATCACCATAAAGCTTCTAAGACCTATGAGAGAACAAACTAGGATGGTCCACAGATATAAGATAAAATCCACAATGTTGGAATTATAAATGTTTAGAGCGGTCCAGACTAGAAGACAAGCCCAAACCCCTATTAGGAGAATGAAATACGATATGGTCCAAGTTGTATCCTTAAAGATTTGTCTCAAACCTCAGTTTGAATTATGAGGATTGATCTTCAGTCTAGCCAGGAGAAATTGACTGTGCAATTTTCTGCTGTATTTCTTGTACAGACTATGTACATTCTAGAAGGTTCCTTTGGTGCTACACTGTTGTACTTTTTGTCTCAGCAATTTGAGGGAATGCAAATTCCACAAAGTCATCAATAATAACAGGCCATGTTCCTTCTTCATCATAATTAGACATGTCATTGGCAATCTTTGTACTGAAGTCTAAAAGAAGATTCCAAGTAGCTTTTGGTATTGATAGTTTATGATGTTCCAACAAAAATGTATTCCATAAGTCTAAGAATTTAAATCTTCCATTAAACACTAAGTTCCAGTATGCCATGGCCATTTCTAGATCTAATCCTTTTTGTCCTGGATTCTTTGCAAAATTAAAAGTAAACTAGTAAAAAATCCTTAAATCATCCTGGTTCTTTCAATTCTTGTTCCATCCTGGGTATCTGGGCCTTTAGTTTTTCTATGCTGTCACATCCTAGTTCTGTATGCCATCCAGAAACTCCTGTTTGGAGAACTCACACTGTGTTGCTGCTCTGAACTTCCATGCAATGATCAACACACTAATGCTGGCTGGATCAAGTGCCAGGTTATCACAGAACTGCTGTATACCATCTATTCCAATTTTATTTTCATCTTGAGGATCTTTGTATCTATTGTATAGTTCTTCTAATTTCCTCCTGTCCAATGATTCTTTTACGCTTTCTGGTATATAAAGTTCAGGATTTTGGAAAAAATTATCTGTTGCAACATCTAACTTCCAGTCATTTTGAGAAAGACAATTTCCTGCTGTTTTTTCACTAGATTGTGTGAAGATCATAAACTAAAGAACTTTATCCTTCTGCGATGATTTCAACTTGTTCATGTTGGTGTCCTCCAGGGCTCTCCCCTCCTCCTCTGGCTCCGCAGCAAATGCATCATTATTATTTTAAATTAGAGATAAAATCTTATAAAATGTAAGAAGTCCATGATTGAAGCTAATGGAAGAGAAAATAATTCTGTAAAACTAAAAGCTATTATAATTCATCAAATGCACAAAAATAAAAATCGGAGAAATGGACATTTTCATATATTTCTGTATTTGTTTTTAGAAAGTATCATTTTCTTTCTTGTGTTTTCTCCTTTTCTTCTGTGCTAGTACTAGGGTTTGAGCTCAGGCTCCTGAACTTGCCTCGGTTACTTGCTTAACTTGTACAGTCTCACGCCAGTCATGGCGCCATCCCAGTTTCTGGCTGTGTTTTTGTAGATGGGAGTCTCACATACTTACTGCTGGTTGGCCATGAATTGCCATCCTCTGGAAAGGAACCTCCAAGATTACATGCATGAACCTTGTTTAATTATATTTTTTAATAAATGAGACATATCCATATATTTAGTAGTCCATCCTACTTGTTTGCCTCAATAACTTCATGGATCATGTCTTTTTCAGAATGCCAGAGCGCACCCACACAGACACACACACGGAGATTTGTATATAGAGAAGTACACGTATATTAACATAAAACAAGTTTGAAATTGTACACTGGACTAGTAGTGTTTCTTAATAGTTATTAACAACAAGATGATTTTTTGGTATAATGTGATATTCTTTAAAATTTATGCACAGTTATGAATTCCCTTATCTTTTAAGACTCTTTATTTTCTTTTATGCTTTTGTTTGTATTTTGAGACCAGGTTGGTCTCAAACCCTCTGTGTAACCTAAGCTGGCTTTAGAATTCATAGTCTTCCTGCCTCAGACTCCTGAATCCTAGGATTGTAGGCATGAGCCATCATGCCAAACCATTTTTATCATTTAAAAAAGTGAATGAGGAACCCTTAAAAATTAAAAATAAGTGATTATACGAACAAGTTTTACAGGAAATACCTTTTAATTGTCATATAAGTTTAATGATTTTTAAAAGACATCCTAATAATTGAAAGAAAAAAAAAAACCTTCTGAGAATAAGTTGTTGGTGTCAGGTGATGTTAAGTAATACATTACTTTGTTTTTGTTCAGGGCTCTAGAATGCTGCTATCACTTTCTCCCCCTTTCCCACAGGATCTGTGGACAATAGAAATGGTTTAAAAAAAACTAAGGAAAAGGCTTCTTTAGTCTTAGAAGGGCCAGAGGTCAACCCCAGTGCACCAGCCCCTAATAAGCCTATGTCACTACCATGCCTTCTTTTTGCCAGATCTAATGGGCCTAGCGGGGAGACTCAAAGCTGGCTGAACTCAGGCCATATGACAAATCTGAATCTACATCAAAAGAGCATGGCTTAGGAATCTAATACTACAAAGGCACTTTTGTCTGGAAGAAGGAGCCAGGGGCTGCAGGAGAGTGTCATGCAGGTTGACTTCTACCTCCATGTTTCACTGATTAGAAACTACCGTGGACCTGTGTCTTGGTATTCATCAGACAAACATGCTCACCTCTTACAAAGTGATTTTCTTGCTCTTGATAACCTCTCAACCTTGAGTAAGAAAGAGGAAAAGGAAGAAAAATGAATGTACAATTCTTAAGTGATCTAGGTTAAAAACTAAACTAACTAAAAAAAAGAGAAGGCTACAGTCTATTAAAATGTAAAGCAATAATTGAAACAATGAAAATTAATCTTCAACTACTTTTCAAACTTTAAGGGTTCATGAAAATAAAAGCCATATTTCTTTTTCCAGGCATTTTTAGGTTTCACAAACCATCTGTGCTTCAAGGAGAATTTAGTCCATATGCTTTTGGTTAATTTACACTTAACTCATCAAAATGTTGACTTGTTATTCCAGCTATTTGATGTCTCAGAAATCACACACACATTTTAATATATGTTCAAAAGTCTTTTCTCCATTTGGATAAGGAAGTCATTGTTAACTTATAGTAAACAGAACCTGGAAAAGCTTAAGTCTGATTCTGACTGGAGAACCAAGGAAATTCCAAGGGTTTTAAATTTTGGCAAGCTACTTTTCACACACATGGTTACAAAACCTTTAAAGTGATAAACATGAGAAATGACCCAAAGATATTAAGCATAACTTGTAAACCAAAGACTTACAATCTATTTATCTTATCTCTGTTTCTTAAATGAAGAAACAGCCTTCCCCTGTCTGATCTGTACCAAACATTGTACAAATGCTGTCAGGTAGACTTTTCTATCATTGAGGACAAAGTGATGTTCTTCCAGTTTTGACGACTCAAATATTTTTTTTTAAGAAAATATACTAAAAATACATGTATTTGGGGAAGCTTCTATATGGTTGTGTTAGCTGAAAGTAATTTTTTCCTTAGATTAGACATGATTTTAGATTAGAATACTGGAATAAAACATCATGGATTAATGTTTGACTGTGTGTTTTTACACTTAACTAGAGCTCTACGGAGGGGGAACCACTGGGATAGAGGAGAAGGTGTGTATGTGATTGCAGCACATAATATGCATTTATGAAAAATAGAACAATGAAACCACTAAAACTGAAAAGCCAAATAAGAGTGGAGGATAAAAAGATAATGGACAGGGTGAGTATGATCAACATATAATATATACATACAAGGGATGCATGTCGTCAGCACAGTGTACAGTTAATAAGTACTAACAGGATGTGAATCCATTCTATGATGTGTACATGGAATTTCAGAGATGTTTGACTTGGGAACCTAACCATTTGTGACAACACTTAGGGTTTCCATGACTGCAAACCACAGAAGGTATTCTGGGGTCAGATCCCATGTGAGGGCCACAGAGCCAACTCAGGCCCCAAAATGGAGCATAATATGAAGCAGCAAATTCATGATCCACAGAAATAGACTGATAGAAACATGACACAGAAATGAATCAACAGGAACATCAGTTGGGGTGGATGAACAGGAATATGAAGGTAGTGGAATGAGAGTGGCAAGGAGATTAGAAATGTGGGAGAAATGAGGAGATGGGATGATATGGCAAGTGGAGAGAGGGCAGAGACAAGCTACATGTAGAAGAAAATCTAGTGTGGGGGAATTCCTATGATCACTGAACACTTCAAGTTCAACTGACTTTATTGTTCAGGGATGAATCCATAAAATAATAGAAATGCCAGGGACAGGTACACAGTTGATTGTCTCAGTTAACTTTCCAAATTCAGACCCTTCTGTTTATGTAACTTTGGATTTTGTAGCCCAAAATGGACAGGCACCATTTTTTTAAATTAAGTTTTTGAGTAGATTTGAAACATATATATATATATATATATATATATATATATATATATTATTGTTATCATAAAGATGATGTAGGGGTTACAGTTACATCAGTCAGGAAAAGAGCCATGTCATCCTGTCCCTCACTATCTCCCAGTTTTTCCCTCCCATCCCCACCCACAAGTTGTATAGTTCATTTCCACATAATATCTAATGAGTACCACCATTGAATTTGTTCACTCTTTGTTTTACATTTTCTGTGTCCCTCCTTGCCTTCTGAAAGACAAATTAACAACCAAGACAAAAGGAAAAGGCAACAAAAGCAGCAACAACTGAAGTGGGGAGTACGGGTCTGGCTTCCTGCACCATCTTGGCCACAAGGTTGGGTCTGGCATCTTGGCTTCATTATGGGTGAAGATGAAGCCCAGGTGATGGGTGTGCCTGAGTCCCTGGAGGCAGAATCAGGGACATGGATAATCGGTTACTACTCCTGTCATTCCAGTGCCCAGGACTGGGAGTTTCCTTGACCCTGCCCCCTGTCCTGACCCTATTTTGGCCTGGACCAGCTCAGGGGTCATTATTCAATGCCACATGTCTCTATGTTTGTGTCCTGTGTCCTGTCTCCTGGCTTGTCTCTGGTCACCAAGATGTCCCACTTTGGTTCTCCATTGGAGCTGAATTTGTTTGTTGGTATTATTTCTGTTCTTCCTTTCCTCTATGGCCCTCATGGTTCAGTTTCCCAACAGTGTTAAGTGCACTTGTGGCTGCTGGCAATTGAGACTGAAGTCCACCATGCAGTCACTAGCTTTTTAATAAAGACCCCAATTTGACCTCTCAAAATGTGGCTTCTTCATTTTCTCACTGTACAGCACAACAGCAACAAACATCTCTTACTTCCATTTCTTGGAGTTCATTTCATAAAATATTATTTTATATGATCATATGCACATATCGGTTGAGTCTTTGTGATCCACTACTATGAATGTCCTCCTTTGGTCTCACTGTGTGAATGTCTAGAGACCTGTATCATTTTTCCATGTTCCATTTTTATCTAGTTATTATAGCATCAGAACTGAGAAGAGCAGTCACAGATGGTGTCTCTCTGTACTTTTTATATTGTTAGGGTTGGCTTCTTTTTTGTCCAGTGATTAAATAATTAAAAAGCATGGAAGTATTTGAAGCAGAGTAAGTTTGTGAGCAAAAACAAAGTGGACTCTCCAAGGACAAGGACCCTGAAAAGGAGAGTCTGTATGCAGGGCCTTTGGATGGTCCCTAACCAGTCCCCTTACCCGTATGACCTCTACAGGCATATCTTTGGTTTAACTGGGCATGTGCCACTAGGGCTCTTGTGATGGGTTTTCTCACCTTGGAGCATAAACATGGACGTTTTCTTTTGATCAGATCCTTCACCTTGAATCTCATGAATGTGATAGAGGTTCTTCCATGAGTGGGGGGGTTAAAGGGGGGAGGGAGAGGGGGCATGCACTCCACTATAGCTCAGGTAAGGTGAATATGCCAGGACCTTGAGCCTGCATGTACAAGAGTGACATTCTGTACAGTGGCATAGTTCCCCATAATGTCAGCATTTGTCTCAGACGCCTTTTTTTTTTTGCCAGTCCTGGGCCTTGGAATCAGGGTCTGAGCACTGTCCTTGGTTTCTTTTTGCTCAAGGTTTGCACTCTGCCACTTGAGCCACAGAGCCATTCTGGCCATTTTCTATATATGTGGTGCTGGGGAATTGAAAATGTCTATACATGCTTCATATATATGAGGCAAGCACTCTTGCCACTAAGCCATATTCCCAGCCCTCAGCTGCCTTTTTAAATTCTTCACTACCCAGCTAGGGTAGCTAACTCTCCCTCACTTGTCCATCCTTCTTTTCCACTGGGATTATGTCCCAAGGTAATTATTTCCTTTTGCTTTTCCTCTATCTTCTCCTTCCAACTTTCTACCTTTTGCTGGTTTACGTTCCTTCACCTCAGTCACTCCTACTGTTAAGTTGGAAGTAGAAATGATAAAATGTCACACCTGATATATACATGTCTATGTATACACATGTATATATGTGTATGCATGTATGTATGTATTTATATATACAGATATATGTATATACTATGCCAGTCTTGGGGCTGGAACTCAGAGCCTATGTACTAATCTTGCCACTTGAGCCACAGCAACCTTTCCCACTCTTTGGTGGCTAATTGGAGATAAGAGGGCTTTCTTGCCAGGAGTGTTTTTGAACTACAATTTTCATATCTTAGACACTTTAGTAGCTAGGATTATAGGTGTGAGCCACTGGTGTCCAGCAAAATTGGCGATATTTTTTTAAAGGAGATCAGAGCAGCACATATTTTTCTTCAATGTGGAGTTTCAGGCTTATTTTTGGTATCTGCTTCAGAGCTGTGAACCACCTTGACAGTTAACAGCCATGATCCAACAAGATGGGACCCAGATATAAAATCAAAAGGTTGAGATTTGTTGGACATAAGTTCTTTTTTTAAAGACAACATTTTGGAGTGTTGAGTGTAAAGAAATCCGAAACAGATTTTATTTTTCCTGCCAAATGCAAGAGTTTAAAAATTAATGAGAAAAAGTGCTCTGGCCTGTTTTGAATTTTATGTGTCCTTTTTCTCTTGTGATCTTCTGAGAATGGAAGCTGAAGAATGATGACAGTAGAATCAAGAGCTATCACGAGGTCTAAATGTTTATGTAACATGTGCTGCTTTGTTAGAGCATGCAAGCGGAGGGCTCCCATTCTGAAAGCTTGAAAGACATTTTGCCTTTCACCTGTTATATTATTAAAGGAAATTTCTGAGAAGGTCTTTATGTGAACTTATCCTGTGGGAAACAGGGACAGAGTTGTGCAAAAGTAATTTCATGTCAGGGCATACGTTGCTTGAGGAAAGATATTTAATAGGACAATTAGAAAAAAAAAAAAGAAGAATTTCATTCACATATTTAAGGGTTTCCAAAAAATTAACTAGTTGATCTTTTTATTTTTTTTTTTTTTGGCCAGTCCTGGGCCTTGGACTCAGGGCCTGAGCACTGTCCCTGGCTTCTTCCCGCTCAAGGCTAGCACTCTGCCACTTGAGCCACAGCGCCGCTTCTGGCCGTTTTCTGTATATGTGGTGCTGGGGAATCAAACCTAGGGCCTCGTGTATCCGAGGCAGGCACTCTTGCCACTAGGCTATATCCCCAGCCCATAGTTGATCTTTTTATGTATCATTTTGTCTATTGTTTTACTTTGTGTAATATTTTTTCATCTTTTATTTTTACTGTTATTATAAAAGTGATATAAAAAGGAGTTACATAAGTCAGGTAATGAGAACCTTTCTTTCTGGACAATGTCATCTCCCTCTCTCACTCTCAACCAGGTTTTGTTTTCCCTCCAGTCCCCAGCCATGCTTTGTATAATACATATAGAATTTTTGTCTAACTTTGATTATGTCTATTAAGAAAAAGATGTAAGTACGTCTGGATTCTTATTGTCTATTTTAGTTTTTGCTATTATTTGCCAGCTTGATGGCATTTGGCAGTTGTTCTTTTGACCTTATACTGTTGGAGCTGGTCTTAGATTCACCTTTTAGGTTGTAAGAATACTTCAAATCAGTTAATTAAGTTTTTGACTTTTCTTTGCAGGCAGTACCTACAAACTCAGTGCTTATTTGAACTCATATTTTTCTCCTGATTTGCCTGAGAACTTCTAAGAGAATATAGCATTTAAATAAACTGTCTCTGGTTAACTTGTGGTTTGGCTTAAAAGAAAAAAAAAACAACCTTAGAGTGATTTAAACCAACCATTTCAGACTCTGAAACTGGATGAACTCACAACAAAGATATGCTTGCTATTTTATTAAAATGATAGGTTTGTTAGGACAAAAATAATCAACTGGTTATAGTGCCAGGGCAAAGTTGACTCGAAATAGCCTGCTTTCTTTGGTGGTGCTGGGTTTTATCACACAGCAAAAGCACTCACATGTCACCATCACATCTGTCACCAGCAATATGACGTTTTACATGTTGTTCCATGTATTTTAAATAGATGTAAAACTGGGCTACATTTCAAAATTTAAATATGGTATGCAAAAAGGCTTTGTTTCCACTTAATTAAATTACTCTCTATGGGCCATATGTGCAATCAGATAGTGCTTCTATCCCAGATGGAGGTAATGAGTAGGAATAAGGTATGAAGGTTTTTCTTTTCTCGAAAAACAGAGTACAAATTGAGATGGTTTTCTAAAAAATGCCATCACAATGACAAACTCCTCTGGCCACTGCTGTGTCATAAGCTCTTAAATGATCACATCATGGCTCATTAACTACCAGCTATAAAAACAACTTCTTTGAGGATAGGTGGGACCCTTAGTTCCAAATCAGTTCTTAAATTATTTTCAGGACTGGCATTATAACTTCACTCCAGCTCACTTACACCATGCCTTGTCCAAGGTCTTCTGTTTAGTATTTCACACCAAGCTTATCTTATACTATTTCTAAGAAAACAAAGAGAAACTTGTCACTAATTTAAAGATGAAAATGTGAACTCAATAATATCTAATGCTACTTGAACCAAAGACAAATGGATGCCTGCTAGGGTGTCTGTCTGCTTAGGAGAAGTAGGAAACATTTTGTTAGTTCTTCCAGTGCTCGTGCTTTGGGGAGAGAAGGGAATAGTCATTTTTGCCATTGTGAACATGTGTTTTTCTTACTGAAGCTCCACTGCTTTTGCCATATTCTCTGAGTTCAAATCTCTAATCAGTTGGTGGGAGTGTAGATTTAATGATATTTATTTTGGAAAACATGTTCTGCTAGAATTTTGTACTATTGTAAGCCATTTAATTCTAAAATTGGCAGGCAAAACTAACACTATGTTTACACAAGCAACTATGTGAATGGTTCAGTTAAAAGCATTTCAGAGCCACAGAGGCCAGGACATCACTTTTGGTTGAGGTCTTGAGAGTCCTGAGCCACGGGCTTCCTTCCAATCCCATGCACATGTGGATGGAGAAGCACCCAGGGTGTTCTTTCTTTTTGCATCATTTTCCATATATCTGAAAAGAGTAACTTAGCCCAGGGTGATGGAACACAACTGTAATTCCAACACTCTGGGGGCTAAGAGAAGATCAAAGTCCAAGCCAGCCTACCTCTGAAAAACAAAACAAAACAAAAAACAAACAAAAGAGAACATATTTTCTTCTGTATAAGAAAAACCCTGGAGACAAAGATCAAATATAAGGATGAGAATGGAACTTCAGAAGTTGTCGTGGGGTGTGTGTGTGTGTTTGTGTGTGTGCAATGTATGACAGGTTAAGAAATCAACAACAGAGCTGAGAAAGCTTTCCTTTGAAAGAAATGCTCAAATTAGAAGAGGTTCTTCATTTCCTCATAGGCTGAAACTGGAGAACTCGTAGGAGAGTATCTACCAACTTGGTTTGCCCAGGAAACTGAAGCTACAGAGAAATAGACATTTTTTTAAAAAGTACATCCCACATGAAAGGACTGCACCAGATCATTTTGATATATTGCCCTCCTTCAGAAAACTCCAGAAGTAGGTATTATGACAAATGAATAATGTAGTGGGTGATGAAAAATACATGTAGAGAGTCTGGCTAGCTTGTTATAATCGCAGCACTAGCAAGTGGCATTACTAAGATTTGGAAATGAGAATCTGGCACCCTCTTTCCATATTAGCATCCAGATAAAGTGGTGGCACAGATTGTGAGAAGCACAGAGGGAGAAGAGAGAGGTAGGGCATAGAAAGTGACAGTGAGTGAAGTTAAAATGCAATTAAATGAAAATTCTGTCATGCTATTAATTAAGACAGATTTTTCCTAAATCCTTAATGTATGGTAATGGATGCATAGAATCTTTAAAACAATTTTATTATATGGAGCATGATTTAAAATTCACTCTCCAAAGGCAGAAATATATTCATGGATATTTATTTCTGCTAGATTAGACACTTATGGAGACTTCCTCCAGTGTTATCTGCTCCCTGATGTTTGTAGCTTTTCTTACCACAGATCCTGTTTGGTCCATTTTCATGATGGGCTGTAGCAACTGTTCCATTGCATAAGCCAGAGCCTGAGTGTCATCCTTCACCAGAATCTCCTTTTTCAACAATGTTTGAATCTTCACTAGTTTCTGTATCTATCTGTCTCTTGCATTTTGTTATCTTTTGCTATCTCTACCATTCATGTTGTTGCCTGGGTGCCTATGGATCCCTCTACCTCTGAATTCTAACCCACTCTCTACAGAGAAGGCAGGAAAATGTTGTATTATTTTAAATCTTATCCCATCAGGCCTTGTTTGAAATACTTTAGAGACTGGAAGGACCTTCCCATGGTCTGTCAAGTTCTGCATTGGTTGGCTCTTCTCTCTCAAATGTCGATTTATATAACTTTCTTTCTTCCTCGATTCAGTACCTTGCCCTTTCACTCCCATAGAAGGCATGCACTTCCATTACTTCCTTGCCTTTGCATGCTTGGAATGCTATCTCTAAAATATACTTCTTTCCATGTTACCTTGAATTGTTCCTTTAGTTAGCTGAGCAGGCCCTTCTCACCAGTCAAGATGTCCTCATTCTTCCTCTTCCCTTACCACCTTCTTCTTCCCTTTCAACCTAATAACAATGGTAATTAATTTTTTGTCTTTAGTTCCTTCAGGTAAGTCCTGTGAAAGCAAAGCCATATCTGCCATGTTTGGTCTTCTGTGTGCAGCACATAACATGGTATTTTTAATATATTAGGGACATAATAAATCTTTGCTGAATAACACAATGAATAAAACCCTCTTCTATCACCTTCAGTTAATGGAGTATAACTGTGACAGTGAGTTTGGTCTGTATGTGAACAGCCATTGTTTCTTTTACTTTTAGTTCTTAGTAACTTGTATGCTTCCTGAGAGATTGTCAACAGTGAGTGTACTGACTATACTGAGAGGTCATAACATAGTACAACATTGTTATATCATATAAGACCTAGCTTTTATCTACTCAGCAAATTAGGGAGTTTGATGATAATAGCATTGGATTATCGATGTTCCTCTGATTTTAGTCAAGCTTCTCCAGAGAAACACAGTCATGTCTATCCATAGCTAATCTACATCTAAGTACGCTATCATTTTATACATAACTATTATCTTATATTCAAAATTCTTTTCATATTAAATTCTTATGATAAGAAACGGATCCCCAATTACAGAAGTGAGGTCCCATAGTTTCCTATCTTTAAACTAGAGGCCCACAGAAATTGATGATATTTTGAAGGCCTGAGTTATAGATAGTCTCAGTGTAGACTTCAGTCTCAGTCAGAAGACTGAGAACCAGGAGTAGATCAGTATCATTTCAGTCAAGCAAAGTGCATTCACGTACCATTCTATCTCATCCAGGCCCTCAGTGGACTGGAAGATGTCCACTCACATGGGGGAAGGTTTTCTGGTTTATTACTTTAATCAATTCAAATGCTAATACCTTCTAGAAACATACTCAGACACCAGAAACATATTTAATTGGATATCTGAGCATCTCGTGGTCCTGTCAAGTTGACAACAAAATTAAACAAAACATTATTTTAGCCAAATATTCATCTAATCCTACTGAAACCAAATATCTGGCTTTCTTTTTACCTTCAAAACCACTCTGGAGTTTTGAGTAACTGAGATTCTTGTATACTTCAAATGATCATTTACGAGATTATAGTTGTTGAAAACCTCATGGAGACTATACAGTGAGTCGTGAAAAAATTCTCCATAAATCTCTGTGACATACTCACATATGAAACTTAAAATTCCTCCAGAGATGCTTAGAGAAGCATAAAGCTTCAAAGAGGCATAAGTACATGAAATTGTCAGGGTTTCTAAAATGTAATAACATAATCCAATGACTTAAAACCCTTGTTAGTTATGCTTGAAGCCAAGATACTATGAGATTCCTATATTTTTAACCTGGCTGTGTGTATATGTGTATGCACTTATGTATCTATTTGTTGTTACAAAATCATAAAGTGAATGTTCTCAGTTTAGTTATGTGCATTTTTTTTTTTTTTTTTTTTTTGCCAGTCCTGGGCCTTGGACTCAGGGCCTGAGTACTGTCCCTGGCTTCCTTTTGCTCAAGGCTAGCACTCTGCCACTTGAGCCACAGCGCCACTTCTGGCCGTTTTCTATATATGTGGTGCTGGGGAATCGAACCCAGGGCTTCATGTATACGAGGCAAGCCCTCTTGCCACTAGGCCATATCCCCAGCCCCCAGTTATGTGCATATTTTAATTCTATAGGATCACATAAAAATTCTAGTGTATATTTTAGGGACAGAAATATAGTCAACAATTAGCTTATTCTTCTCCATATAAAAACTATAGCCAAAACTCTCCAAAATGCAAAGCAAATTATATCTGAAAGTGGGAGAAGATAGGAAGATGGCGGAGGAGCAGCAGAGCCCTAGCTGAGCTCCCTCCAACATTGCAGTTTTCCCACCCCAGAGAAACTTTTACCCCTAGATAGACAGCCCAAAGTTCTAACAGTACAGGGATTCCGGCCAGGAAGGAAAAATCAACTTTGATGGTCTGAAAACACAGATTTGAGCTCCGGGCTGTGTCCTGCTGCCACACCATTGCCGCCGGCGCCACAGCGCTGCGTGCCTCGTGCACCTCAATGGAGACTAGGGAAAAATTCTCCAGACGGCACCTTACAGACAGACCGCAGGCTGAGCACAGATGGGTTGAAATCGCAGAGATAGTGTGAGTAATCCCACAAAAGACAGTCTCACTTGTGCTCACAGAGCAGCTCCTTCCCCAACCGCGAGAGCAAAGCGCTATCTTTGACACTGGCAAAGGGTCAGACCAGACCGGAGCTAAAGCCCGCCTGGGGAAATCGAGGACAAAGCAGCCATCTTTGAGAACGGCAAGAGGACCAATTAGTGAGAGGCAGCTCCGCCCAGAAAAATGCCCCCTGCCCAGGTGGGAGGCTTGTCCTAGGCCTCAGCTAGAGGTGCCCACCCTGCCCTCTGGAATTCCTAAATTAAAAGCAAAAGTGGCGAGCAGCTATCAGGGGCACGGAACAGCCACATGGGAGACCAAACTTCCCGAGACAGATAAATGGTACCATTTAGAAGCCCAATTCCCAGCCCAAAACAGAGCTGAATTCCATACCTAGCTCTGCCCAGAAGGCCGCCCTGCCCAGGAGGGAGGAACCTCCCTCAGGCAAGCGACTCTCAGCCTGGTAAACCAGGCCAGAGGCGCCCAGCCCTGATGAGTCCACAGCCTATTCAAAGCCAGGCATTAAAGGCATCGGCCTTATAGCAGAGGGGAGGAGCCACAGTTCCCAAGACTGCACATTCCCCCATCTACAGTGGATGCCCAAGCCCTACCTGCTAGCTGTGTGAACCACAGAATACCAGGATTTCACTAACAGGGGCAGAGGGTCAGAGCAGATCCTCCCCCTAGGAACTGAAAGTAAATCAAACCAGCCAAGTGGCAGAATGGACTGCAGATCATCGCAAGGAAACCAGAGACTGTAGAAAGCCCACCCAAACAAGGAAGACTTTTTTTGTTTGTTTGTTTGATTTGTCTCAAAAATTTTTTAAGATTTCATTTATATTTTTATTATTTTTCTGATATTTTCATTTCTGAAACATCATTGATTTGTTTTTGTTTTCCATTTTCAGCTGTTGGTTCTATCAAGTTTATTGTTGTTGTTCTTTTTTTTCTTTTTTCTTTTTCTAGTTTTTTTTCCTGTTTATTTTTTTAAAATAATTTTTCTCGGTTATGTGCATCTGTCTTTTAGTATTCTTTCTTTATTTCTCTTTAAGTACTCTCTTTCTTTAAAAATTACTTTCCTGTGAATAACACCTCCACTCTTTACTGCTAACTCTCCATGTCAATCATTTTAACCTTATTGTTTCTACTGATTCTACTCTCCTCCACATTTCCACGGCACTGAAACTAAACCAAAATCATCACCCCCCCATACATTTTACTCTAGTTTCTTCAAGACATCTAACTTACCCTCGTGACTTACTTCTAGGTCCTCCAGATCCCATTGACTCCTGGTTATTGGATAGAGGCTATCCCTGCTTAATTCGAGTGAATCAAAGGGGTTCGTAGAGAAAGCCAGTCCAAAAGGAACTTAATATAAGAACAAGAATTGTTCATAGGGTTGTAACAGTAAATAAGTAACTACTGAATACAGGTTTCAGGATTGGTTGTTATATTGAAATTGTATTCTTTAGGAACACCAAATCTAATTTTATACACAGGTATAAAAGGAATTTGTATATACTTGTGAACTTCTAAGATTTACACAACAGTGCTTGGTAAGGGCTACTTTGGGTCTTAAACGGTATTCACAGGTGTTTGTAGATTGGCATTCACAATCCAAATGGTAGAAGAAACACAAGAAAGATGGCAAACAATGGAGTCTTTTCTCCCACTCAAAACAAGCAGAAAACAGAGCAGTCAATCTAAGACATAGAAGAGAACCCTCAAAATGCTCTACAAAGTCTACTGATAAACATGTTAAATGAAAAAGTTTGAATCCATACAGGAATCCTTCCATAAAGTAATAGATGATTTCATGGCCTCAACAAATAGAAAGATAAATGAAATTTAAGAGTCAAATGAAAAGATAGCTACCCAGGTAAAATATTTGAGAGACAGCACTCAAAACCAAATTAATGAAGTCCATGCAAGACCTAAGAGATAACATGGAAATCATCAGGAAAGACCAGTCAGAAGAAAAAGAGATTCGAAATCAAGTAGCAAGCCTACAGTGCCAACTAACTGAAGCAGAAGATCGAATCTCAGGAGCTGAAGATTCCCTACAATCTATGCAGAAGGATAAAAAGTCAATATAAATCTAGTCCAATCAACAGAACAGATTAATTCTCCAATCAAACGACATAGGCTCATAAATTGGATCAAAAACCAGATCCATCTTTCTGCTGCCTCCAAGAGACACATCTACCCAGCAAAAGTAAACATCTTCTAAAAGTGAAAGGCTGGAATCAAATCTATTAAGCAAATGGCCCCCATAAGCAGGCTGGAATTGCAATCCTAGTATCAGATAAATTGACTTCAAATTAAAAAAGGTAAGAAGAGAGAAAGAAGGTTACTATATACTAGTAAAGGGATCTCTCTTACAGGAAGATATAACCATCCTAAATATGTACACACCAAATGCAGGAGCACCCAACTTCATCAAACAAACACTACTGACTCTAAAAACACTCATAGACCCAAACACATTGATAGTTGGGGACTTTAACACTCCACTATCACCTCTGGACATATCAACATGCCAAAAACTGAACAAAGAAACCACAGAACTAAATAATTGCATAGACCAACTAGACTTAACCAACATCTACAGAATATTCCATGCAAAAACAACAGAATACACATTCTTCTCAGCAGCACGTGGAACATTTTCCAAAATAGATCACATCTTAGGGCACAAAGAAAATCTGTACAAATTCAGAAGTATCAAAACCATTCCCTGCATTCTCTCAGACGACAATGGAATAAAATTAGAGCTCAACTCAAACAGCCACCACAGAAAATCCTACAATTCATGGAGACTAAACAACAAACTGCTGAACCATCAGTGCGTCATTGAAGAAATTAAAACGAAAATTCAAATGTTTATGGAATTCAACCAAGATGAGGACACAAAGTACCAGCTCCTTTGGGACACAACAAAGGCAGTACTCAGAGGAAAATTTATATCTCTGAGTGCACACACCAACAAACTGGAGAAACAGCAACTCAATAGTTTAAGGAAGCACCTTAATTTCCTTGAAAGAGAACAACAAGCCAAACCCCAAGTCAATAGATGGAAGTAAATAATTAAAATCAAATCAGAATTAAATCAATTAGAGATGAAAAAAACGGTTGAAAGAATCAACAAAAGAAGGAGTTGGTTCTTTGAAAAAAAATCAACAAGATAGACAGACCCCTCGCAAACCTGACCAAAAAAAAGAAGGCAGCACACTCACATAAACAAGATAAGAGATGAAGCAGGTAACATCACCATGGAAATAATGAAAATTCAGAAAATAATAAAGGACTATTTTGCAAACCTTTATGCCAACAAATTCGAGAAGTTGGGAGAAATGGATGATTTCCTAGAAAAAAATCATATCACCAAACCCAACCATGAATATTTAAACCTTCTAAACAGACCCACATCCAGTAATGAAAAAGAAACAGCAATAAATGATCTCCCATTCAAGAAAAGCCCAGGTCCAGGTGGATTCACTGCAGAATTCTACGAGGCCTTCAAAACAGAACTCACACCAATATTTCTCAAACTCTTCAATGAAATTGAAAGAGAACGTTCACTACCAGACACATTCTATGAACCCAGTATAACCCTCATCCCAAAACCAGGCAGGGACTCATCATGGAAAGAGGACTATTGACCCATTTCCCTGATAATCATAGACACAAATATACAAATATTCTCAACAAAATTTTGGCCAATCGACTTCAACAGGTCGTCAAAAAATCATACACCACCATCTAACTGGATTCATCCCAGGGATGCAAAGTTGGTATAATATGCACAAGTCAATTAATGTAATCCACCACATCAACTGGAGCAATGTAAAGAACCACATGCTTTTATCTCTGGATGCGGAAAAAGTGTTCAATAAAATCCAGCACCCATTTATGCTAAAAGCCCTGAAAAAACTGGGATTCCAGGGAACATTCCTGAATATAATCAAGGCAGTTTATGACAAACCAACAGCAAGCATAACTATAAATGGTGGAAAACTAAAGCCATTCCCTTTAAAATCAGGAACAAGGCAGGGATGTCCACTCTCTTCAACATAGTACTAGAATTCCTAGCCAGATCAATTAGGCAAGAAGAAAATATAAAGGCAATCCAAATAGGAAAAGATGAAGTTAAAATTTATCTCTTTGCAGATGACATGATCCTATACCTAAAGAAGCCCATAGACTCTACCCCCAAGCTACTAGAGCTGATCCAAAACTTTGGCAAAGTTGCAGGATATAAAATAAATCCTGAAAAATCAACGGCCTTTCTCTATAGTAATGACCCGAAGGCAGAGGCTGAAATCAGGAAAGCAACTCCTTTTGCAATAGCCCCCCAAAACATAAAATACCTAGGAATAACCTTAACCAAAGAAGTGAAAGACCTCTTTGATGAGAACTTTAAAAGCTTGAAAAATGAAATTAAGGCAGAACTAAGGAAATGGAAAATCCTGCCATGCTCCTGGATTGGGAGGATTAACATAATCAAAATGGCAATATTGCCAAAGGCTATCTACAAATTCAATGCAATACCCATTAATATCCCAACACCATTTTTTAATGAAATAGAGGAAGCAATCCAGAAATTCATATGGAACAATCAAAGACCTAGAATAGCAAAAACAATCCTAAGCAAAAAGAACAGTGCTGGAGGAATTACAATACCCAACTTCAAGCTGTATTATAAAGGTATAGTAATAAAAACAGCTTGGTATTGGCACTGGAACAGGCCTGAAGACCAAAGGAACAGAATTGAAGACCCAGAAATGAACCGACAGAACTATGCCTACTTAAACTTTGATAAAGGAGCTGAAACAATATTTTGGAAGAAAGATAGTCTCTTTAACACATGGTGCTGTCAAAACTGGTTCAACACATGCGAAAAGCTAAAACTAGATCCTTATATATCACCCTGCACCAAAATCAATTCCAAATGGATTAAAGACCTTAAAATCAAAACAGACACCCTGAAAACACTAAAGGAAGGATTAAGAGAAACACTTGGGCTCCTTGGCACAGGATGGAATTTCCTTAACAAAGACCCAGAAAGATTACAAATCAAAGAAAGGTTGGACAAATGGGACTGCATGAAACTGCAGAGTTTCTGCGCGGCAAAGGACATAGCTTGCAAGATAAACAGAAAGCCCACAGACTGGGAGAAGATCTTTACCTGCTATTCAATGGACAAAGGCCTCATATCTAAAATATATGCAGAACAAAAAAAATTACCTTCCTCCAAAACAAAACCACAAAGAACCAATAGCCCCCTCATCAAGTGGGCTAAAGACTTACAAAGAGACTTCTCTGATGAGGAAATGAGAATGGCCAAGAGACATATGAAAAAGTGCTCTACATCACTGGCAATAAAAGAAATGCAAATCAAAACAACATTGAGATTCCCTCTCACCCCAGTAAGAATGTCATATAACAAGAAAAACAATGACAAATGTTGGAGGGGATGTGGCCAAAAGGGAACCCTACTTCATTGTTGGTGGGAATGTAAACTGGTTCAGCCACTCTGGCAAGCAGAATGAAGATTCCTCAGAAGACGAAATATAGAACTCCCATATGACCCAACAACCCCACTTTTGGGTATGTATCCAAAAGACCACAAACAAAATCATAGTAAAGACACCAGCACAACACTGTTCATCGCAGAGCAATTTGTCATAACTAGAATCTGGTACCAACCCAGATGACCTTCAGTAGACAAATGGATCAGGAAAATGTCGTACATATACACAATGTAATTTTATGCCTCTATCAGAAAGAATGGCATTGCCCTATTTGTAAGGAAATGGAAGGACTTGGAAAAAATTATACTAAGTGAAGTGAGCCAAACCCATAGAAACATCGACTCTATGGTTTTTCTTATTGGGAATAATTAGTACAGGTTTAGGCAAGTCACAGCAGAGGATCACATGAGCCCAATAGCTATACTCTTATGAACACATAAGATGATGCTAAGTGAATTGAACTCTATGTTAAGGAAACTATTGTTATATCACAGTTGTAACTACTTTCAATGTCCCATGTGCATCTGTAGCTTCTATTATTGATGATGTTCTTGTATCACCTTCCTGTGGTTGTCTCTACACTATCTCTGTAATCTTATCTGAGTATATTGGAAACCGTCTATACTGGTATTAGAACTAGGAAATTGAAAGGGAATACTAAAATTGCGAGACACAGGGTAAAAAAAGACAAAGAACTACAAAAGCAATACTTGCAAAACTGTTTGGTGTAAGTGAACTGAACAACTCATGGGGGGAAGGGAAAGGAGGAGGAGCGAGGGGTTTAGGAGGGACGCGGTAACAAACAGTACAAGAAATGTATCCAATGCCTAATGTATGAAACTGTAACCTTTCTGTACATCAGTTTGATAATAAAAATTTGAAAAGAAAAAGAAAGTGAATGATTGAAGAGAGCTTTGTCTTCAAATCATAGGCTCTATATGTAAACTGTCAACTAGTCAAATAGTTCCTGTCAAATAGTTGCTGTGTTTCCTTTGTGTCTTTGTGACAAATACTTGAGAGAAACAATTTAACAGGAAGATTTATTTTAGCTCATGACTTCAGCGGTTAGAGTCCATATTTGGTTAGCTCCATTGTTTTTGGAGCTGATATGAAGCAGAATATTATAGCTGAGGTGGGTGGGAGAGTCAACCTGCACATCTCATGGTGGGCAAGAAGCAGCGAGAACTAACAGAAAAGGGCCAGGGCCAAAATACATCCCTCAACTACTCTCCCCAGTTACACCATTTTTAATAGTCTATTAATAGTCCTCTTAAAATTTTAACTCTTCAATGGATACAGCTATTGATGTAGCCAGAGCCACCATGATCTAGTTACCACTGGAAACTCCTCCACCACTTGCCTGGATATGTGATTTACTCATCTTCAAGTATCTCTCATTCCAATCAAGCTGACAATCAAAATCAAACAGCACAGTGTTGAAAAAGTTAACTTTGGAACATAAATTCTGGTGGTTTGCTTAGGTTAACCCAAATTTAGTATAAATCTAAATAAAGAAATTTTTCTTAAACACGACTGAATAAAGACTAAAACAAGACTTTTTAATTCTCTTAACCTCTTGTACATCCATCAGTTTTTAAAACGTACTACAGATAAATTTTTGTGTACTTCTGGGATTGGTTATGCCAGTGCTTATTCTGGTTTAACTCAATGATAAAACAACAGAAATAGTGCTTTACAAATAAATCCAAATGTTTCCTCCCTTGGAAGTTCATATGAAATATTATTAGCATTACTAGTTAAAATGGGGAAAATAAACTATACAACTTCATCAAATCTATTAATTATCTAATTAAAGGGAAGAAAAACAAAAGAATCAGTAAAGATATTATTTTAGTTGAGTTAGTAGAGATAAAAATGAAGATATTACCTATATTTTACATGCTATGGAGCAATTTCTGAATTAAAATATAAAAACGAACCTAATAGAATTACAACCACTGAGCAACAATGTTCTGTTTTTCTTCCTGTTTGACAGAGCATTGTGTGAGACATACATACGTTGTCACCAGCAAATTTACTCATACAGTTTAAAATTTGAAGGTTATAGACTGTAGAGACTATGCTCAACACAATAGTTTTCATTGTTTTACATTTGTATATCTTATTTTTACATGTTATTTTAAATTAATAATTTGGACATTTTCTATATAATCTACTTTATTTGACCATTATTATTCTTTATTCAATTTTATAGTTACAGTATTAACTAGTTACTGAATTTTGCAGATTTTGAGATAAAAAAAATCTAGAGTTAAGCAGGGCACGGTGGTATATACTTGTAATTCAGCATTCAGGATCCTGTTAGATCCAGATCCTGTTAGACTTTGTTGTGGTCCTCTTATGGCAAGGGAAAAGGCTAATTTATGCTATAATGTCAACATAGAATTTAGAAAAATTTCAAAGATTCACAGGCGTTTTTGAGGAGGGGATTGTGAAGTCTTACCACCATGTTTAAGATACTAACCTTGAGATTCAGTGTCCCCTGTCCATGTAGGTGGGTTTAAATGCAGTGATTAGCAAATGGTAAGTGTTCCAAACAGGCAGCATTGGGACCAGTTTCAGTTTTGTGACCTGACAAACCAAGGTTTTCAATGATTGCTTCACTGTTAACATTCTACATCACTGTTGTATCCTCAGAAAAACCAAGCCATTTTCGCTGCCAATTGTGAGACCAAAGGAGGTTATTCCTAGGAGAGGATCACAAAAGCTCAATAGTTATGTGTATATATATGATCATATAAAATGATATTTACTAAAATGAACTCCAAGAAATGGAAATGAGATTTTTGTTATGCTGTTTTTTGTTGTTTTTCCTTTATGTCTGTTTTTGTCTTCTGGACCTTTTGTCTTGTATGTAAGTTTATCTGTTTGGGGGAAGGTGAAGGGGGAGCACAAAAATGGAGATGGAAAATGTGAACAAATGCAGTTGTGATACTCACTAGACATTATGTTGAAAATGACTGTTACAACTTGTGGGTGGGTTGGGAGGGAAAATCTGGGAGAAAGTATGGGAAGGGATGACAATATTGAAAAAGAAATATACTCATTACCAACTTATGTTATTGTACCCCCTCTGTCCATCACCTTTACAATAATAATTTAAGAAAAGAAAGAAAAATTAAGCCATCTGAAGTTCCATAGTTTCTTGCACACACAAAGCACACTCATTAAAATTTAGACAAATCTGTTTAGCAACCTCTATTACTGCCATGATACACTTTGAGATTTCCAATTCTGATTCTGTTTATCACTTGAAAATTTCAGGTAGGAAAAGTTTAATCACTGCATTAGTTTTGTATATTGGCCACTAACATAGTGACTGCTTGTGCCTACTTCACCATTTACCTTTTTCTATTGTACTGCTAGGCAGTGTTCTGTCTGCTGTGACAAAATACCTGAAAAAAACAACTTAAGGGAGAAAATACTGATTTTGGCTCATGGTTTCAAAAGTTCTCATGAGTAGTGTGTGGCTCCATTGTTTCTGGGTCTGTGAGAATACAGAACCATATGTAGGAGAGCCAATGTGCTCAACTGTGTCTAAAGCAGAGAGGAAAGAGAGAGAGAAGAGAGGAGAGAGAGAGGGGAGAGAGAGGAGAGGAGAGAGAGGAGAGAGAGGAAAGCTGAGAGAGAGAGAGAGAGATCAGTGACTGTGATTTAAGACCTGTGAACTCTTTTCACCAGGGCTCCTAGCTTACCTTCTGGTTTGGCCTCACCTGTCCACCATGAAGCTGTGAGCTGTTTCTTAGTCTTTTCTGCATAGCTTTCTTGTTTATTCATGATTTTCAGCTGTCCTGTCAAAGGACTGACAAAGGACTCCTGTCACTTTTCTGTTCTTTCTGTCTTTGAGACACAGTGTTTCCTTTCTTATCCCAACTCTTCTTTTCACAGAATTATACAGAGGACATCCTGCCCAGGAAGCCACATTGTTTTGATATTTTGGATCCATAAACTGGATTTGGGAGTTTTTAATTTTAATATTGAAAGCTCAGATTTAAAACATGCACATTCTTAGTTCAAGGCTCATTAGAGATTTTTGTTGTACCTGAAAGATTCCAATTGAAGTTATCTAGATATTAATAAATTTGTATGCATGTCTTATCTTCTTCAATAGCAAGGTTATTATTATTTTGGTAAATAAAGGAAAGACAAATAGTGATATTCCTCCTCATTCCTAATGTCTGTCTAAGTGACTATCTTGGCCCAAACATCAGCAAAACACTAGCCTTTATTTGCTAATAAAAGATAGGTAGAAGGCAAGTGCTGGCTCAGGCCAGTAACCCTAACTACTCAGGAGGCTGAGATCTGAGGATCATGGTTTGAAGCCAGCCTGAGAAAGAAAGCCTGTGAGACTCTTCTCTCTAATTAATTGCAGAAAAAGTCAGAAGAGGTACTGTGGTAGAATGCTAGCCTTGAACAAAAAGGAGCTTTCCAATAGCCAATCGAGTTAAGAATCCATCCATGATGACCTTGGATCTCTTGTAATCCATTGAGAAGTCCTACCCCTAAGTTCTCACTTCTGAAGACTGCTACATAGTGAATATATTTTGAGGGGACAATTCAGATCCCAACTATAGCATGTATTAACAATTGAAGCCACTCAATACAAATAAATATCTGTAAATTCTACTTGGACTTAGAAGTTAAGAATTTTCTCCCTGTCCTTAGTCAAGTTGAAGAACAACTGCTTTGTGTCCATGGTGAGGATGAGGAGCAGGTGTTACAGCTGAGTTTTCAGCTGGAGGACCACTAAGGTGCTCTCTCAGGGCATATTCTTCAGGTCTCAAATACTTGCTTGGGCCTGTGCCTTACTTTCTGGAGACATCTGTGTTCCTGGCAAATGCTGCCTCTGCTCCTCAGCAGCTGTTGTCTGATCTCTGGCGATGCTTTTTTTCTGCTATTATTTCCTGGCTCTGACAATATGACATTCACTCTTTTGGATTCTCCCACTTGCCCAGATACTGTGTCCAAATTCTCCTGCCTCAGTATTACTGAGTGACATGCCATGTCTCGAACTGTGAGTAAGCTAATGTGATTTCACACTGAAAGTTCTGGAGAATATTCAGAGTCACTGAACATTCCTGTAAACAGCTCCCTGATTGTTTCTTTGTGGGTTGCGCTAAAATTACATGGCACAGTTAGTGTAGGATTATGATTCAGAAAAGTTTCCATCGTCAATTCCCAGTATGGCTATACTGCAGAAATCATGCTTTTTGAAAGCATTTGGCAACCTATTTTTTTTTTAGCTGTTTCTAAAACAACTTTATCATCAGATTCCTTTTGTCTTCTAAAGATAAAGGAATTTAATTTTATATGGTCTTTAGGCTTATTGACATGAACTGCATAACACCACAATTTTTCAGATGTTATTGTTTTCTAACTTATAGTGTGTTTCCACCCATGTAGTGGTGATGTGAGAAATACAGGCTAGGGCATGGAAGGGCATTATTAGCCTGTGGGAAACATCTAGCAGAAAACGGTTCTTTGTTCTCTCTTTCTTCCCACCTATCTTCTGTCCTATACTGATTTGAGTGATGTTGGTCTACCTCTGGAGATCACTGATCATTGCTGATGGAGTTGCTTATGCTCTGAGAGAGGCCTCCCTGTGAACCTGGACATCCTCTCCCCTCTCCTGCCTGAAAATTGTGCAGGCATTCTGAGAAACACTGTTTTTTGTTCCCCTCCTTCCACCCCAATCAAGAGAACTTGCATACTTTTTGATGACTTTAATGCTAAGTATTTTGTATTATGGATGATATTTTGAATAGGTTTAAAAATGGCTGTTTTCTAATATTTTCTACTAATACATAAGAAACAGCATTTTTATATGTTGACTATATTTTATGAGACTGCTCAATTTGTTGTTGTTTTTTTTTTTTAGAAATATCTCAAATTTTTATTTTGGAAATTCTTTTTTTTTAAATTAAATTTTATTGACATGGTGTTGTGCAAAGGGGGTACAATTACAAAATAAGGCAGTGAATAAATTTCTTGTGATATCTTACACCTTCAATTTTCTTTCCCTTCCCTAGATCAGGTAGGCATATATAAAATATCCAGTATACCAAAATCATATACAGTAACCACATAGGGTATGCCACAGGAAATTCACCTAGAACTTTAAAGATAACTTCAACAGTAGAATCCTCCTGTGTTCTTCTCTTGGAGTTGTTTTTGCTTATCCTCATCTTATATGATCATGTGAAACACTTTTAGCACACATACTGCACTCTTCCACTTTTGTTGGGGACATATTGAGATTTGAACTCAGGGCTCGCTAGTTATCACACATCTACTTGAGCCATGCCCCAGTTCATTTCCCTTTAGTTTGATGTTCAGCTAGAGTTTTATGCTTCTTGCCTAAGGTATGGATTCAGATCTCAATCTTTATACATATTCTTTCTGAATCACTGGGATTTCAGTTATGCACCACCACGATTGGCTCCTGTTTATCTTTCTCTTTTCTACTTGGTTGTTGTTTTCACAATTTCAAGTACCTGACAGAAGAGGATTTCTCAGCCTGCAGCGTTGGGTTTACTCATGAATCACAGGCCATGAACTTACAAAGCACCCAAACATGTTAAGTAAGGACAAGAGATCTCACTCTGAGTATAAAAATTAATGGAGAATAGGGAAACAACTTTTTGGTACACAAACAATATACTTTTGATAGAACAAACTGGACTTTTTTACTTTGTAAGGTTTTTTTTTTTTTAAGGAGTTAAAGCCCAAGACTTGTAGCCCACTGAGTATGGAGTATATATGTATATATATATATATATATATATATATATATATATATATATATATATATATATATATGTGTGTGTGTGTGTGTGTGTGTGTGTGTGTGTGTGTATGTGTATGTGTGTGTATGTATATACACACATATATATATTCTTGTCAAAGTGATGTACAGAGGGGTTATAGTTTCATATGTAAGAGAAGTACATTTCTTATCCAACTTATTACCTCCTCCTTTATTTTTCCCCCGTTTATCCCCTCCCCCTATGAGTTGTACAGTTGGTTAATAGCAATTGGTTTTGTGAGTATCACAATTGTAATGGTTAGTCTTTCTGTCCTTTGTCTCTTGATTTTGGTATTCCCTTTCCCTTCCCTAGTTCCCATATACATATATACAGTATCAGGGGTATTAAGATCAGTTACAGTAATAACAGGAGTAAAACCACAAGAAGGGAATATGAGAGAAAAAAGAAGTATGGATTCACAAGCAATGTTGAAATTAACTACAACAATGATATAACACTTATTTCTATAACATGGAGTTCATTTCACTTAACATTATCTTGTATGTTCATACTGGCATAGCTATTGTGACCTTCTGCTGTGTCTATCCTAGAAATGTACTAATTATTCCCTGGGAAGGAGCCTATAGAGTTCATGTCTTTTGGGGTCTGTCTCACTTCACTTAGTATGATTTTTTTCCAAGTCCTTCCATTTCCTTATGAATGGGTCAATGTCATTCTTTCTGATAGATGCAGAGAATTCCATTGTGTATATGTACCACATTTTCTTGATCCACTCATCTACTGAGGTGCATCTGGGCTCCTTCCATATTTTAGCAATGGCAAATTGTGCTGTGATGTACATAGTTGTGTTGGTCGCTTTAGTGTGGTTTTTCGTGTAACCTTTTGGGTAGATGCTCAAAGTGGTACTGCTGGGTCATAGGGGAGCTCTATATTTAGACTTATGATGAACTTCCACATTGTTTTCCAGAGTGGTTGAACAAGTTTACATTCCCACCAACAGTGTAGTAGGGTTCCCTTTTGACAATATCCCCTCCAGAATTTGTTATTCTTAGTTTTCCTGATAATGGACTTTCATACTAGGGTGAGGTGAAATCTCAATGTTGTTTTTATTTGCATTTATTTTATGGCCAGTGATGATGTAGAGCACTTCTTTATGTGTCTCTTGGCCATTCTCATTTCCTCTCCAGAGAAATCTCTTTTTAGCTCTTTGGTCCATATTGCCAAAGGCTATGCATAAATTCAATGCAATACCCATCAATATCCCAACACCATTCTTTAATGAAATAGAAGAACCAATACACAAATTCATTTGGGAAAATAAAAGACCCTGGATAGCAAAAGCAATCTTACATTGAAAGAACAGTGCTGGAGGAAGTTCAGTACCAAACGTCAAGCTGTATTATGCAGGAATAGGCCTGAGGACCAATGGAACAGAACTGAAGACCTAGAAATGAACCCACAGAACTATGGGTACTTAGTATTTGATAAAGGAGCTAAAAAGATAGGATAGAAAAAAAGACAGCCTGTTCAACAAATGGTGCTGGTAAAACTGGTTCAACACCTGCAACAAACTAAACCTAGATCCCTATATAAAGTACAGCACTAAAATCAATTCCAAATGGATCAAAGACCTCAAGGTAAAATCAGATACCCTGAAAACACTACAAGAAGGAATAAGAGAAACACTTGGGCTCCTTGGCACAGGACGAAACTTCTTTAATAAAGGCCTAGAAATGCAAGAAATAAAAGAAATGTTGGAAAATGGGACTTCATCAAAAAGCACAGCTTCTACCGGGCAAAGGACATAGCTTGTGAAATAAACTGAAAGCCCACAGATTGGGAGAAAATCTTTACCTGCCATACAATGGACAAAAACCTCATATCTAAAATATGCACAGAACTCAAAAAATTAAACTCCTCCAAAACAAATCCTCAAAGAACCAATGGTCCCCTCAACAAATGGAATAAATATATTTTTACTGAGACTTTATTTTTTCTTGGGAAAAATATCATACATCATGCAATTAAATCCTTATTGTTTATATATATATATATATATATATATATATATATATATATATATATATATATATATATATATATATATATATTTAGCCAGTCCTGAGCCTTGGACTCAGGGCCTGAGCACTGTCCCTGGCTTCTTCCCGCTCAAGGCTAGCACTCTGCCACTTGAACCACAGCGCAGCTTCTGGCCGTTTTCTGTATATGTGGTGCTGGGGAATCGAACCTAGGGCCTCGTGTATCCGAGGCAGGCACTCTTGCCACTAGGCTATATCCCCAGCTCCTATTGTTTATATTTTTGTCATAAATAACCACTTAGACCTCATTTCCACATATATAAAGTAACCTCATTTTAAAATGGAATGAGCTCTAAAGGTGATTACAGAGAGGACTTCCGGGAAGACAGCGGAGGAACAGCAGAGCCCTAGCTGAGCTCCCTCCAACATAGCAGTTTTCCCATCCCAGAGAAACTTTTACTCCTAGAAAGACAGCCCAAGTAAGTTATAACAGTACAGGGATTCTGGCCAGGAAGGAAAAATCGACTTTGCTGGTCTGAAAACACAGATTTGAGCTCCAGGTGGGGACCCACTGCCACGCCAGTGCCTGCTCTGGCACAGTGCCCCACACTCACCATACCTAAAGCATTCAACCAAGACCGGGGAGAAATCCTCCAGACAGCGGCATACAGACTCGGATCGCAGGCTGAGCATGGACGGGCTGAAATTGCAGAGAAAATGTGAGTACCCCATGAACAAAATTCTCACTCGTGCCCATAGAGAAGCTTTTGGAATGTAGCCCTTCCCCCACCGCCAGAGACTGACCAGTCAGAGCCAGCTCCGCCCAGGAGAATGACTCCTGCCCAGGCAGGAGGCTTGTCTTGAGCCTCAGCTCAGCTAGAGGTGCCCCACCCAGCCCACTGGAATTCCTAAACTAAAAGCTTGTGAGCAGCTACTGGCAGCACGAAACAGTCAGAAGGGAGAACAAACAGTTCCTGAGACATGTAAATGGTCCTGTCACAGAGGAAGCCCAATTCCCAGCCCGAAACGGAGCTGAATTCCATACCCAGCTCTGCCCAGGAGGCCGCTCCACCCAGGAGGGAGGAACCTCCCCCAGGCAAGCAACTCTCAGCCAGGTAAATCAGACCAGAGGTGCCCCACTCTGCTGAGTCCACAGGCTATTCAAAGCCAGGCATTAAAGGCAGCAGCTTCACAGCAGACGAGAGAAGCCATGGTTTCCATGACTGTTCCTGTCCCCCATCTATAGAGGATGCCCAAGTGTTACCTGCAAGCTGTGGGAACCACAGAGCCCCAGGATTTCACTATCAGGGGAAGAGGGTCAGAGCAGATCCATCCCCTGCAAACTGAAAGCAAGTCAAACCACTCAAGTGGCAAAATAGACTGCAGACCATCACAAGGAAACCAGAAACTGTAGAAAGACCACTCAAACAAGGAAGACTCCATTTTTTTCCTCAAACATTTTTTAAGCTTTCTTTAAAAATTTTTTTTTTATATTTTCATTTCTGAAATGTGTTTTTTTTTTGTTTTGTTTTCCATTTTTATCTGCTTGTTCTATCAAGTATTTTTTTTTGTTCTTTTTATTGTTGTTCGTTTTTCTGGGGTTTTTCTTCCTTTTTTTTTTTTTAAATAATTTTTCTCTGCTTTGTGCATCTATCTACCAGAATTTTTTCTTTATTCCTCTCTTTGCATTCTCTTTCTTTAAAAATGACTTCCTTATGAATAACACCTCCACTCTTTACTGCTAATTCTCCATTGTCTATCATTTTAACCTTGTTGTTTCTACTGATCCTACTCTTGTCCACATTTCCACATTACTGAAACTAAGGCAAAATAATCACGCCCCCCCATACATTTTACTCTATTCTCTTTACTACCTCTAATTTACCCTCCTGAATTACTTCCAGGACCTACAGATTCCATTGACTCCTGGTTATTGGATAGAGGGTATCCCTGCTTAATTCGAGTGAATCAAAGGGGTTCATAGAGAAAGCCAGTCCAAAAAGAACTTAGTATAAGAACAAGAATTGTTCATAGGGTTGTAACAGTAAATAAGTAACTACTGAATACAGGTTTCAGGATTGGTTGTTATATTGAAATTGTATTCTTTAGGAACACCAAATCTACTTTTAGATACAGGAATACAAGTTATCTGTATATAATTGTGAACTTCTGAGATTTACAGAACAGTGCTTGGTAAGGGCTGCTTTGGGTCTTAAATGGTGCTCACAGGTGCTTGTAGAATGGCATTTCCAATCCAAATGGGCAGAAGGAACATAAGAAAGATGGCAAACAATGGAGTCTTTTCTCCCATTCAAAACAAGCAGGAAGCAGAGCAGTCAATCTAAGACACAGAAGAGAACCCTCAAAATGCTCCACAAAGTCTACTGATAAACATGTTAAATGAAAAGTTTGAATCAATACATCAATCCTTCCATGAAGTAATAGATGATTTCATGGCCTCGACAAATAGAAAGATAAATTAAATTCAAGAGTCAAATGAAAAGATAGCTACCCAGGTAAAAGAATTGAGAGACAGCACTCAAAACCAAATTAATGAAGAAGTCCATGCAAGACCTAAGAGATGACATGGAAATCATCAGGAAAGACCAGTCAGAAGGAAAAGAGATTTGAAATCAAGTAGCAAGCCTGCAGTCCTGTCTAGCTGAAGCAGAGGATCGAATCTCAGGAGCTGAAGATTCACTAGAATCTATGGGGAAACATCAAAAATCAATACAAAACCAATCCAATCGACAAAACAGATCACTCCAGGAGCTCCAACACACAATCAGGAAGCCCAATTTAAGGATAATGGGTACTGTACTGACGAAAACCTGAGGAAAGAAGTTAATGAGATAGGCAACCTATTTAAGGGAATATTAGCTGAGAACTTCCCAAATATCCAGAAGGATAGGCCTATACAGATACAAGAAGCATTTAGAACCTCAAACCAACCAGACCAGAACAGGACATCCCACCAACACATTAAGATCAAAACAGAATCAATAGAGTCCAAGGAAAGAATCCTTAAAGCTGTTAGGGAGAAGAAAACAATCACATATAAAGGAAAAGCAAACATAATTACCCCAGACTTCTCAGCAGAGACCATGAAAGCAAGGAGAGCCTGGAATGTGGTATGCCAAACACTAAATAAAGATAACTACCAACCAAGAATACTGTACCCAGCTAAACTCTCACTCATAGCCGAAGGTCAAATAAAAGTATTCCACAATAAGGAAAAACTGAAACAATATATCTCCACCAAACCAGCTTTACACAAAATCCTTAAAGATGTACTATACAGGGAAAATAATGAAGATCCCAACACAGACAGAGAAATGAACCCTAATTAGTAAACATCAGATCAAGAAGTGGGAATACACATTCTTCTCAGCAGCACATAGAACATTCTCCAAAATAGATCACATCTTAGGGCACAAAGAAAATCTGTACAAATTCAGGAGTATCAGAACCATTCCCTGCATTCTCTCAGACCACAATGGAATAAAATTAGAGCTCAACTCAAACAGCCACCACAGAAAATCCTACAATTCATGGAGACTAAACAACACACTGCTGAACCATCAGTGGGTCATTGAAGAAATTAAAACGGAAATTCAATTGTTTATGGAATTCAACCAAGATGAGGACACAAAGTACCAGCTCCTTTGGGACACAACAAAGGCAGTACTCAGAGGAAAATTTATATCTCTGAGTGCATACACCAACAAACTGGAGAAACAGCAACTCAATAGTTTAAGAAAGCACTTTAATTTCCTTGAAAGAGAACAACAAGCCAAACCCCAAGTCAATAGATGGAAGCAAATAATTAAAATCAAATCAGAATTAAATCAATTAAAGATGAAAAAAGCGATTGAAAGAATCAACAAAAGAAGGAGTTGGTTCTTTGAAAAAATCAACAAGATAGACAGACCCCTGGCGAACCTGACCAAAAAATGAAGGCAACACACTCACAAAAACAAGATAAGAGATGAAATAGGTAACATCACCACAGAAATAACAAAAATTCAGAGCACAATAAAGGACTATTTTGCAAACCTTTATGCCAACAAATTCGAGAAGTTGGAAGAAATGGATGATTTCCTAGAAAAACTTTATATCCCTAAACTCATCCATGAAAATTTAAACCTTCTAAACAGACCCATATCCAGTATTGAAATAGAAACGGCAATAAATTATCTCCCATCCAAGAAAAGCCCAGGTCCAGATGGACTAAATGCAGAATTCTACAAGGCCTTCAAAACAGAACTCACATCAATATTTCTCAAACTCTTCAATGAATTTGAAAGAGAACGTTCACTACCAGACACATTCTATGAACCCAGTATAATCCTCATCCCAAAACCAGGCAGGGACTCATCATGGAAAGAGGACTATAGACCAATTTTCATGATGAACATAGACACAAATATTCTCAACAAAATTTTGGCCAATCTTCTTCAACAGGTCATCAAAAAAATCATACATCACGATCAAACTGGATTCACCCCAGGGATGCATGGTTGTTATAATATATGCAAGTCAATTAATGTAATCCACCACATCAACTGGAGCAATGTAAAGAACCACATGCTTTTATCTCTGGATGCGGAAAAAGTGTTCAATAAAATCCAGCACCCATTTATGCTAAAAGCCCTGAAAAAACTGGGATTCCAGGGAACATTCCTGAATATAATCAAGGCAGTTTATGACAAACCAACAGCAAGCATAACTATAAATGGTGGAAAACTAAAGCCATTCCCTTTAAAATCAGGAACAAGGCAGGGATGTCCACTCTCTTCAACATAGTACTAGAATTCCTAGCCAGATCAATTAGGCAAGAAGAAAATATAAAGGCAATCCAAATAGGAAAAGATGAAGTTAAAATTTATCTCTTTGCAGATGACATGATCCTATACCTAAAGAAGCCCATAGACTCTACCCCCAAGCTACTAGAGCTGATCCAAAACTTTGGCAAAGTTGCAGGATATAAAATAAATCCTGAAAAATCAACGGCCTTTCTCTATAGTAATGACCCGAAGGCAGAGGCTGAAATCAGGAAAGCAACTCCTTTTGCAATAGCCCCCCAAAACATAAAATACCTAGGAATAACCTTAACCAAAGAAGTGAAAGACCTCTTTGATGAGAACTTTAAAAGCTTGAAAAACGAAATTAAGTCAGAACTAAGGAAATGGAAAATCCTCCCATGCTCCTGGATTGGGAGGATTAACATAATCAAAATGGCAATATTGCCAAAAGCTATCTACAAATTCAATGCAATACCCATTAATATCCCAACACCATTTTTTAATGAAATAGAGGAAGCTATCCAGAAATTCATATGGAACAATCAAAGACCTAGAATAGCAAAAACAATCCTAAGCAGAAAGAACAGTGCTGGAGGAATTACAATACGCAACTTCAAGCTGTATTATAAAGGTATAGTAATAAAAACAGCTTGGTATTGGCACTGGAACAGGCCTGAAGACCAAAGGAACAGAATTGAAGACCCAGAAATGAACCCACAGAACTACACCCTACTTAGTCTTTGATAACGGAGCTAATACAATAGTTTGGAAGAAAGATAGCCTCTTTAACAAATGGTGCTGTCAAAACTGGTTCAACACATGTGGAAAACTAAAACTAGATCCTTATATATCACCCTGCACCAAAATTAATTCAAATGGATTAAAGACCTTAAAATCAAAACAGACACCCTGAAAACAGTAAAGGAAGGAGTAGGAAAAATACTTGGGCTCCTTAGCACAGGACGGAACTTCCTTAAAGAGACCCAGAAAGGTTACAAATCAAAGAAAGGTTGGACAATTGGGACTGCACGAAACTGCAGAACTTCTGCTCGGCAGAGGACATAACTCGCAAGATAAACAGAAGGGCCACAGACTGGGAGAAGATCTTTACCTGCCATTCAACGGAAAAAGGCCTCATATCTAATATATATGCAGAACAAAAAAATTACCTTCCTCCAAAACAAAACCACAAAGAACCAATAGCCCCCTCATCAAGTGGGCTAAAGACTTACAAAGAGACTTCTCTGATGAGGAAATGAGAATGGCCAAGAGACATATGAAAAAGTGCTCTACATCACTGGCCATAAAAGAAATGCAAATCAAAACAACATTGAGATTCCATCTCACCCCAGTAAGAATGTCATATAACAAGAAAACCAACAATGACAAATGTTGGATGGGATGTGGCCAAACGGGAACCCTACTTCATTGTTGGTGGGAATGTAAACTGGTTCAGCCACTCTGGCAAGCAGAATGGAGATTCCTCAGAAGGCTAAATATAGAACTCCCATATGACCCAGCAACCCCATTTGGGTATCCATCCAAAAAACCACAAACAAAATCACAGTAAAGCCACCAGCACAACAATGTTCATTGCAGCACAATTTGTCATAGCTAGAATCTGGAACCTTCAGTAGACAAATGGATCAGGAAAATGTGGTACATATACACAATGGAATTTTATGCTTCTATCAGAAAGAATGACATTGCCCCATTTGTAAGGAAATGGAAGGACTTGGAAAAAAGTTACTAAGTGAAGTGAGCCAGACCCAAAGAAACATGGACTCCATCGTCTCCCTTATTGGGAATAATTAGCACAGTTTTACGCAAGTCACAGCAGAGGATCACAAGAGCCCAATAACTATACCCTCATGATCACATAAGATAATGCTAAGTGAAATAAACTCCATGTTATGGAAACGATTGTTATATCACAGTTGTAACTACTTTCAACGTGCCTTGTGTAAATGTAGCTTCTATTATTGATGATGTTCTTGTATCACCTTCCTGTGGTTGTACCTACACTATCTCTGTAATCTTATCTGAGTATATTGGAAACCGTCTATACTGGTATTAGAACTAGGAAATTGAAAGGGAATACCAAAATCGAGAGACACAGGGTAAAAAAAGACATAGAACTACAAAAGCAATACTTGCAAAACTGTTTGGTGTAAGTGAACTGAGCACCTCATGGGAAGAAAGGGAAAGTGGGAGGTGAGAGGGGGGAATGAGGGACGAGGTAACAAACTGTACAAGAAATGTATCCAATTCCTAATGTATGAAACTGTGACCTCTATGTACATCAGTTTGATAATAAAAATTTGAAAAAAAAATTGAAAAAATATACACATTGCCTTCATGTCCTTTAGTGAATTAATTATATTCAGGAAGAAATTGAGCTCTGGATATGTCCATATCTCTATTCTTAACAACTCTTTTGCAGAGTTTATGGAGTAAGGAGACCTTAATTGACAGCTATATGCATACCTGCAGTAAAAATTGGTTCCACAAATGCTGTCTACCCTGATGCTATATTACAATATGAGTTTAGTATCTGCAGATGTAGTTTATGATACTTCCTCAAATATTTTCCCACATTTTAGGATTAGACAATCTGTCATAAATGATCAGTAGTAATCTCTGCTGTGTAAAGTTTATCACAAGTGTCTTATTTCAATCAGAAAATAACATCATTTAGAATTATAGATTTACCACTTTTAGTTAAAGAGGATATTGTCTTTATGTAATAATTTTTGAATTGTGTCACTTTTTATTATTTCCATTGGGATTTGTCTTTACTGATAGTAATTGACAGAAACCAAGTCAAAGTAGCTGAAAGAAAACAGTGTTTTATTGGCTTATGAAAATTCAGAGCATTAGTTTCATATGCAGTTGTGTTCACATGGTTCACTATATTGGGCATCTGTCTCTTTCAATTTCTCCTCTCTTCTTTCCTGTGAGTTGACACGTCTGCCATGGGCTTTCTCTGCCAGGATGTCTACTGGTGCTTCCAGGTAAATCTCCAATGATTTAGAACAAAAATCAGAGTCTCTTTTTTCCCTGTAGTTCTGACAAGGATTTCAAGTTGAGTCAGGCCATGACTGATTGTGGCTCACTAGGAGAGGCTGAAACCCTGTGATCCAGGCCTGAACTACATTTCTCAGTAGCACCAGACCACAAGGAGTGAGAATATGGCACTGGGAAGGGTGAGTGCCTGCAAACCTGGCAAAGGGAAAACAACAGATGTCCACAGCCTGGCTTCGTTCACTCACCAGACATTTTCTGAGTTGCTGCTACTGCATTCCCTGCACCAAATGTATGTGTGTGTGAGAGAGAGAGAGACAGAGAGTAAGAGAGAGACAGAGACAGACAGACAGACAGACAGACAGAGCGAGAGAGAGAGAGAGGGAGAGAGTGAGGGAGAGGGAGAGGGAGAGGGAAAGAAAAGGCACTAAGAGAGTGCACTGGCAGAGTAGGAAGGGAGAAATTCAAGAGGACAATCTCTCCCCTCCAAAGAGAGATCTCTATAGGCTCTAAAACTACCCCTAAAACGATCCTGTGATGAAAGTATTGACATTGATGGCAGAAATTCAATGAAAGCAAAAACACTGTGAGCAGAGAGCCAAGAGAGAAACCTCAGACAGAATCTTGCATGATTGATTGAATTTGGATGGGTACAGAATAAAGTGGGATATTCGTTGAAGCTGGAAGATATTGGTGGATGCTCATGGCTTTGGTGTGTGGAAGGAGTTGGTGAAATAGGTGGAGAGCATGTCTAGTGGTTTCTAGGTATGTTTGGGAGGAGGAAAGGGGATGGAGCTAGGGTTGGAGGGGAGATTAATTTACTTCATGAGGTCTGAACATACAGTGGAACAAGAAGGGAGGAGCCAGCAGAAAGAGGAAGGCTGGCCATATGAAGGCATTTTAGGAAGCTAATTTTTGTGACAAGCTGTAATACATCTTAGAAAAAAGGAGGATGGGAGGATTTGGAGTACTGCAAAAACTACTAAAGACATTTGAAAGGAAGTGCAGTGTCTGAGGAGAGCATGAGTTCATGTGGGAGGAGAAGAAACGGATGATGTGAAATATTTCAAAGGTAGAGCAGTTGAATTTTCAGGAAGCAGTGGAAATAGGAAAAAAGAAGAGGATTCTAATGATCAAGCCTCGAATCTAGCTAAGTTAGGAATCATTAGACAGTAGTTCCAGGTGTCATTATGCTATCATATTTACAGTGCTTTCCTTAGTGTCACTTTCTGTTACTGTATTATAGCAATTTGCATAGTTATGTTTCTTTAGGGATGATGTATAATTCATATTTGTCTCTTTTACAGCATCAGATTTGGTGCTTTGCACTTGACTAAGTTAAATTTGTTAAATGACTTTTTGCAAGAGGAAAGACTGATTCCTAAGAATCTGTTTCATTTGTCAGTTTACTACCAAACTGAAAACAGGTTGACCAGAAGTTATTGATAGAATGGCAGTGTGTGGAGACATCTTCTTGACATTGCCTGGTTGGATTTTTACTCTCTTAGTTATTTTACTACTATGTTTTTCTTCCTAAGGGATAAGACGATGTGGTATGTGGCAAAAAAATAGAAGACACTCATGTCCTGTCATATCTAAGCATACAATATATATATTTTTTTCTTTTTTTGTGTTTTCTTTTTTATTTTTTATTATCAAACTGATGTACAGAGAGGTTACAGTTTCATATGTTAGGCATTGGATACATTTCTTGTACTGTTTGTTACCTCATCCCTCATTCCACAATATATTTATTGATGATACTATTTGCTCAAGATCTCTTTCAAAGTTAAAGCATCTGAAGCTAGTCTTGCTCTGATCTTTCAAGACTCATGGTGACTTTCAATGAGTTTGATAATTTTGAACTTGCTGAGATCACAAGAACTCTTTTGAATTCCAAGGTTCTGTTAGGTTTTGTTTGACATCCCAAATACAGTACTAGAGTCATGCTAAAATAGGCTATCTTGACATCAATGCTGAAGTATGCTTCAGGATTTGCCAGAGATTGGTCTTCAGTATCATGGGCACATGGGAATGTAGAGGTCTAAATCCTCGGGCACACCCAAGACCTACTACGTGGAAAGCATGGAGATGTAATCCAGCATTCAGATTCTTTAGGGCTATTTTTCATGTACTGAAGGCTGAGAACCAAGGTCTGTGGTAATATCCATAACATCTGTGAGCTTACATTGGGAGTCCAGCCACTAAGATTTTAAGTTAGAAAGTCTGTGTCCTATGAGTTGTTTTTTTTAAAACACATTTGTAAATGGTGCTTATAGCACTTATTTATGGGGATACTTTGAGAACAACTATTTTGGTGTCAGATCATAATAGAAACCTCATGTGAACCTTATATGCTTTTAACAAAGATATTTCCTTGATTTTTTTTCTAATCATATCCTGGTGCTCTACAACTGGGTTATACCTCAAGCCATATTTCACACTGTTTTTATTTTTATTTTCAAATTATCTATAAGTAGTTGTATAAAGGTGTTTCAGTTCAACACATCAGTTTATAAGCACAATGCATGTTGATCATGCCTGCAATTTTTCTCCCCCATGATACTAATTATTCTTGAGAGAGGATCTCACTTTCAGCCCAGGCATGCTTCTGAACTGCAGTCTGCTTATTTTTTAACGTTCCATCCTACTTTGAATGGTAGGCGTGCCCTACCACATTCAGTTGCTTTGGTTCAGATGGAGTCTCTAGGGCCATTTGTCCTTGGAACCACACTCTCAGCTTCCCACATCACTAAGGATGAGAGGAGCACAGGAGCACAGGAGCACACCCAGAAGTTAGACCAGCAGGGGCCTGGCAAACCTTTCTACTTGGATGGTCCTGCAACCTTGTGCTTCCTACCCTCAGCCTCTCCAGCAGGTAGGATTCTATAATCCTACCACAAGTCACTAGCATCAGACTGAAATTAGCTTTTAGGGGAGCTATAAATAATTTCTGGAATCCACATATGTAGTACAAAATGAATCTTTCTGATGAAGTTTATATTCCTGTGAAAAACAAAAGCTTTTTGACCAGAGAGGGCAAAGCTGCTTGTGTCTAAGCATTGGATTGTGGGAAGTAGCAGAAATTGTGGTTGAAGCTATACTAAGAAACCATGGTGGGAAAAAATAAGAAAACCATGCTGAAAAATCTTTTTTTTTTTAATTTAAAACTCAGTTTAACAAAATACTTCAGGGGCACAAAGCTGTAGTCTGCTTTGGGGCAGTGATTTGTGTGTACCATGAGGTCAGAACAGTAATGAAGCCCCATGACTTTTCATCAGCAGGAACCAATACAAATCTGGCCCATAAATGCCAGGGATTCTGAATCACCATTACAAAGTAACTATCATTTGGCATCTCAATGTAAATGCATGATGGTTACTGAGCAAAAGAATGTGATGGGAAACTTTGCCTGCAGAAATACTAGCTCTTGAATATGAATGAGTAAGTGTAGCAGCTTTAAAAAAAATCTTCTTTCTTTTTGTCTAATTCATACACACACCCTTTGTTCACATTGAAGATTGCTGAGCTGGAAGATGGGGAAGAAAAACTGTCTATCTGGAAACAGGTAATATGTTTGTGTGTGTGAAGCCCTGGACTTAGTTTTGCTTCTTCTATCACTGATTGAGAGTGTTATGGCTCAGATCTTAAATGTCTTCCAAAGGCTAAGTCCCCAGGGTGGTATATCAAGAGGCTGTGGAACCTTTAGGATGAGGGGCCATGTGGAAGGCCCTTAGGTCCTTACAGGTCCATGCTTGCAGGGACTGTGGGAGGCCAATCTCTTCATTCTTCTGCTTCCTGCTCACGAAGTAAGCAGTTTTGCTCTGCTATAAACTTTATGCCATGCTGTTTACCCCCCACCAAAAAACCAAGGCCAATCCAAGGTTCACCTGATCATAGACTGGAATCTCTGAAACCATGTCACAAGGGAAGCCTCATCTCCTTATGAGGTGTTTTATTACAGTGATAGAAAACTGATGAACAAGAGTTGTAGGTTCCATACAATTAGGATATCTCCTAAATCCTGTGAATTTCCTACTACAATTTGGTTAGCGGACAACCTCTTATTACCTCCACTCCTAAGCTTCCTTTGCTAGGCTTACTTCTTTGGAGAGACACTGGCTGTCTAGACTCCCATGAACATTCACACATACGACCTTTTAGATTGTTAGGATGCCATTCACTTATGTGTTTGCTTCATTAATCATTTATTCAGTAAATGTTAATGAAACATTTGTTACATTTCTGACATTCTTCTGAAGACATTCTGAAGACATTTCTGACATTCTTCTTATCTGCACATGTGATGGTCAGTTTTGGTACCTCTGTTTTCTTACCCATATATTGTCTTTTTACACAGATTTTCTTTTTGTGTATTCTTGGTCAGGAATCTACCCTATTCAAAAAATGGTATAATAGGTTCCTGATGAGATGAAATTTTACCTTTTAAAAGTTGAGAGAAACCTGGACACAGTGACTCACACCTTGCATGTTGTCCCTGAGCTTTTTCACACAAGGCTAATGCCCTACCATTTGAGCTACAGTACCACATTTTTTTTTTTTTTTGGTAGTGGTTAATTGGAGATACGAGTCTCCTGGGCTAGCGTTGAACTGTGATCCTAGATCTCAGACTCCTGAGTAGCTAGGATTAGAGGCATGAGTGACCAGCAGCTGGTCATTGATCCTTTCACATTTCATCTAATATTGAGAGGACAGAGAATACAGAATCTTTCAAAATTTTAAGAAAAAGAGAACTTGAATATGATAATTACAAAGGCTAGATAATTTTTTAGGGATATATTTTTTATCCATTCTTGTCATTGACAACCCCCACAGAACACAAAATCCTTGACTTTTCTGTACCAGATGAAAATAAAGACTAGCATATTACTCAAGATTTATCTTTCAGTACGACAAGGCATTCACTCCCAACATCACGTTCAAAACGTCAACACATTCCAAGGGCAATGCTAATTGTCCAAAAAGAGACAAAGCCACTGAGTAGATAAGAGTGTAAAATGAAGTGGAATCCTAACATTAACCTGTCATCCTTTCCAAATATCAGAGGTGAGACTGACATTTATCAGGCACTTTATGTGTGGTATGAATGGATCTGAGTCTTTATTTCATCTTAACCTTTAATAATGGTGAGGTGTTAGCATCTCTACTTTCCAAAGAACATCTCTGGCTTAGCGGAGTTTAGTTTATCCTTAAATTCAGAAAGACTTGCCTGATTTTAGAAATCCCTTTTGTAGAGTTCATTTCTCTTCTGCATACTGGAAGCAAGTGTATGTTTTGTCATGCTGATTTATTGCACATGACTTTTCTGAATGGCAGCTTTCCCTGTTTATGAAAGAATCCATTGCCAATCCAACACTAGTTGCATTCCATAAAATGATAAGAGGAAGTCAGGAGGAAAGACAGCTGTAATATTCAATTGTCTGTAACCAATGTGTTAGGAGGCACTGTCTTTCATCCAGACAGAACAGTTGCATTTTAAAAATGACATTTATTACCACATTACAGACAACCTGTACCAATCCCTTATAGAATGTTTGTCTCAATTGTGGTTATTTAATGTCATTATACCAAATTTCAAAGTGCTCTTACAGTAAGCAGATGTAGTGAAAATATTAGATGGCTAAAAGCTCGTTTACAAGTTACCCAAACTCAATACTATGGCTTTTCTCTCTTTTTAAAAATACAAATTTATTTTTTCAAGTCTCCAATTTATTGGTATCATAAACCACAGAAATTTCCCTTTAAAATCTTTCTACTTGAGTGTCATTGGCTTATCCCTATAATACTAGTTACTCATGATGCTGAGATATGACAATTGCGGTTCCGAGTCAGCCTGGGCAGGAAAGTCCATGATACTTGGTTCTCTAATTAACCACCAAAGGCTGGTAGTAGAAATGTCATTCAAGTAGTAGAGTGTCTGTCTTGAGCAAAAAAAGCTCAGGGAAAATGCTCAGGCCCTTAATTCAAGCCCCAGTACCAGCACACACACACACACACACACACACACACACACACACGCACACACACGCACACACACACACACACACACACACAACTCAAGGCTTTCTAAAACCCTATTGGGAACATAGGTAAAAATCAATTGTGTGTAGAGACAGCTACATTCCATCTTCACACAGATGCAAATGTACATTCAAGGCCCAGGTTCAAAGTCAAGTGTCAAGTTCTGACAAATGCCAAGTTTAAACATCTGACTTATAAACCCACTAATAAAGAACCCGAAGAAGAGATGCCTGCAGACCTTCGCCTCCAGGAGGGCTGGTGGACAACCGATCACAGGAGATAGCCGCCATAGCTGCGTACATGGGAGATGAGCTCATGAGCATTTAGATAAGCAGGGATCACCATTTGCTCATCTGTGGTCCTGCTTACAGTTTCTGTTTACTAGCTACTTTTACTATGGGAGACAAGCACAGTTATAATGATATACAAACCAAATAAGAAAAGGATTGGAACTATCTTTTATTGTTCTAATTTCACATTATGAAGACAAAACAAGATTGCTTTGAAGAAAGGGTTAGGAGGCAAATTCTCTTAAACAGAAATAAAGCAGCAACATACTGGCATATTATTATTACAACCTGGCTATATTACTTTGTATTTCTCTGCCATGGGGAAGCTAAGTATACAAGGAGATAAAGAAATCTAGAAGGATGTCTGACATTGCCCCATCTGCTTTGACACTTTTAAAGAGCTGTAGGCAGAAAGACTTCAAGTACACTGAGCCTTTCACAAAGCAGACATTCAATTTTAGTTGCTAGGGATTCAAAAATCAAAATATTGAAGTGGTTTCTGAGAAGGGGCATTCAAAAACCACAGAACTAATTCTAAATCTTGACAAATATTTACTCCACTTTAAGTGTTAAAACCATGCCTCCAAGTCCATACACACATGCAAATGGAAAGAAAAAAAGAGGGGGATCTAGGACCACAAAGGTTTATTGTACTATTATCTCTAATTATGTATTTAAACATTTTTAATGATGAAAGTTCATTTTTGAGAAGTCACCACTTCAAAATCTTTTGATTGATGATAGCTTCAATTTTCTAGATGACTGGGCATGATTATATGTATTTTTTAACTCCTTTCAACAAAATATTCACATTTTTTCATTGCACTTGAGTTTTGCTTGTTTGTTTGTTTTTGCATTACATATTGCTTGAAGAAGTGTTTGAGGATTCTTTCTACAACTGCAATATTTGTGTTGCATACAGGGATGTGCCAAGTTTAGATTATGGTCTACACAAGAAGAACTAACTACCTTGTAGAATTCCCATCTGGATATGACCAACTGGGTCTTTTCTTAGAATAGTAAAACCCTTAAAGCTGTCAACACATTTTGCAAGCAGTTTACTGTACTGCAAACATTGAGTTACCTCGAATGCAAGCTATACAGAACCGTTAGCACAATGGACAGATTGGCAGGAAACTGGGAGACAGGAAGATTTGGAGATGTCTTTGCAAACTAGGCTACAGAACTCCCAATTCCTTTGGTTTTACTCTTCTTTACTTGGAATGAATTATCTTCAAAACCTGTAGTCATCTTAAGTTATTCTTTCCCCTCTGCATTTGCCATATCCTATCTGTTCTAAGATAAGCTCATAGAAATAAAATTTGGGAGGCTGGGAATATGGCCTAGTGGCAAGAGTGCTTGCCTCATATACATGAGGCCCTGGGTTCGATTCCTCAGCACCACATATACAGAAAATGGCCAGAAGTGGCGCTGTGGCTCAAGTGGCAGAGTGCTAGCCTTGAGCAAAAAAGAAGTCAGTGCTCAGGCCCTGAGTTCACGGCCTAGGACTGGCAAAAATAAATAAATTAAATAAAATAAAATTTGGGGCCTTAGAACCTGTCCTTGCTTCTCTCCTGGACAGTGGGAAGGCACCTAGCCATGTGCTAAGAACCTCACAGCTCTGTCTTCTTGGATCTCTCCAACACCCACCAGCTTGATAGATCTAGCATTGTACTTTATTGTTGCCAACTGCAATCCTAGAGAGAATTTGTTTTCTTGTTAGGCAAAATTTCCTGGGGTGCCATGTCCTTCATCATCTGTACTTTGTATATCTGAAGTTTGTTACAAGTTATGCTGTTTCCAAGTCTGGTCTTGGGTGGATTTTGCCAAACTAAACTTACTACCCTCTCCTTCCAGGGTTTGTACTACTTTTATTTATTACCAGGCTTCCCTCTGTACTTCAACCCCTAAGAAGTGCAGACACTCTTACAGAGCTCAAATAGCTATGTCATGTCTTATAATGAAAAAAAATAACTTTTTAAGAAAGTTATCTCTGTAATTTAATATGTATTTTTAATCATAGCCCCAGGGAATATAAATATGCTTGTACTAACTTCTATGTCAATTGGAAAATAATCTTGGTTTAATGGAGATTACAGCATGTGGATGGGATTCCCAGTTACATATTTGCACAGACATATGTGTCAGAACGAAGTAGAAGATCTAAGGATGGATGCATGGACTGAGAATTGTCATGTGTGTTCTTCACTCACTTGACTTTATTGTGATTATGTTTTCAATCAAGCTTCTAAAAACCACAAAGCCTTGCTTTGTGAAAGTCTTGGAGGACTTAGGGCAACATTGCTAGTTGTCAGATGGGTAGAGTCCATCTATCCTTTCCAATTTGCTAATTAAAACTGTAGGTAGAGGGGGCTGTGAATGTGGCCTAGTGGTAGAGTGCTTGCCTAGCATGCATGAAACCCTGAGTTTGATTCCCTAGCACCACATGTATAGAAAAAGCCTGAAGTGGTGCTGTGGAATAAGTGGTAGAGTGCTAACCTTTAGCAAAAAGAAGCCAGGGAAAGTGCTCAGGCCCCGTGTTCAAGCCCCAGGACTGGCAAAAACAACAACAACAACAACAAAAAACACCAAAAAAAACCACACACACATAAAAAAACCCACCAAACCCCAAACAAAAACTGCGAGTAGAATAATGCTAGGCTTGCTAGGCTACTTTATGAGGTGACCGACAGTTACTTGTGGGGGTGATTTCTAGGAGTTTCTTCCCATCCTCCTCCTAAACATTGCTCTTTTAAGAAGTCTACTTTCTGTCTTTAAAATTTTGCCTGGTTTTGTGCTCTTGCAGAAGGGATAGCTATCTCCTTTCAGGGCAGAAAAGAGGCAGGCAAAGGGGACCCTAAGCTACTTCTATGCAGTTGTGTTGTGAGGTGCTAATACATTCATCACATTACATCCTTAATGACTCAGTCTTTCAGTTGGCTCCATCTCTTAGTAAGAGTTGTCAGTACAATGTGGATTAAGTTTCAACATGAATTTTGTAGAGTCCATATGAAGAATATAGCACAATATCGAAGTGTATTTGTTCAGCCATAAATATGTGTTGAATGATTATGGGGTACCAAACTGTAAATATAAGTTAAAAGATGTCATAAACTCACTTAACATGATTACAGTGACCCTTACTGGGGAGATAGTAAGGAGAACAATAAAATCCCATTCATAGTAATGGGAACAAGATAAGAAAACGTAAGATCAAATTCGTGATGCTGGGAATGATCAATACACAACGATGTGAAGTGAGATGTGTATCATATAAGAAAGAAAGCGTGAAATGTCTGAAGTGAAAAATCTAATGTGTTATTTGTTTGAATTCTTCAGGTAATGGTTAGAGGATATTCCAATTGATTTCAACCTATGACACACCATGAAATAGGGAAAATATTTAAAGTAGCCAGATTAAACAGATCTCCCAATCCTCACCTTTGGGTAGCTACTCCATGAAAAGAATTCATTTTAAAACCTTGAGCATTTATGCAATGTCATTTAGTGTATTTGCAGTTAAAAGTTTTTAACATTCTGCAAAAAGAGAATATTTTGTAGAGAAAGATAACATCATGACTGTCATATAGATAGAAAAGTGGACATGTTCTAAAAATTCAATTCTACTTATTAATCACTGAGAGTACTAGAAAGATGTTATAATTGGCTCAAGAGAGAAAGTTGAAAACAAATGCACTTATAGATAGCAATTCTAAAGTATATATATGTAAATAGGAAGCAACACATTTTGAGGGTGGGAAGTCAGTTTTCATCGGCAGCATTCTGTTAAGTAGAGGTGATTCATACCTCCCACTGTCCCGTGTGATGCATAACACCTCACCCAGCACTAAGCCTGGGTGTATTTCTGACAGCATCCACTTGACACTATTAATTGTAATTTTTCTCAATTTATCATAGGAAAAATAAACAACCGGATTTTGTGTTTCAAGTGTCCTGCCCTTCAATACACTACCATAACATCTCTGAGTGACTAAGCACCAGTTCTTACAACATGCACCTGTGATGCTGGGGTCCTCCAGCCCCTCTCTCCTCATTGGTTTCTAGTTTGGGGGCAAGATGAGTGTCAGCTTGGCTTTGGGATTCATTGAAGAGATGAAGTAGCAGCTATAGTCTGAGACTCATTAGAAACAACTATGTGGCTAGAACTCGGCATGAAAGTATACCCAGAGTCAGCCAATGGATACAATGCACTATTAGTTGAATGTTATTTTGGCAGTATTTTCCATTGCAGGACTTTATAAAATAAAATGTTACAAAACATTACAGTTTAAGAAGCAATTAATATACTTTGCTCTGAGAACACTTGGCAGAGAGAAATATATCTACACCGACAACACAAGTTAGCTCATAAAGTTTTCAGATGGCAGGGTAAGTTACTCAGCCCAAACTTGGATAACAGTAAAATAGGGACAGGGATTTACAAAAGAACAAGGATGTAAAAAGGAAAAAAAAGTTTAAGAAATGAGGATGGACACAGTAAGTCTATCACATCACAACTTTCTGAGAAACAGATGGGAGAACCACCAATCAGAAAGCCATTTTCAAGGACTACAGTTCTCTGCATTTCATTCAAAGCCAATCTGCATAACAAATAAGTTGGCTAAGATGTCTAAGATGGCCTGAAGTGCAAGCAGTGGAAGATACCATACACTCTCATTCTCTGCCATATTTCTTCCCTAGTAAATTTTCCTATCACCTATACTTATGTTTATGTCTTGCCCAAGTTCTTCTCTTGCCAGATGCAAGGACCAAGGTTGTTTAGCTGTCCTAAAATTTCTGGTAACATTTTGTGCATTGCCTGGGAAGTTAGAGATTACATGTATCCTTTTTTATCATGTACTCATCAAAAGGTAACATATTTTGGTGCTGTGACTTGAGTACAGATATTCAAAAGGTTACACAGGGACAAGGAAAAACCTGTGATAATACATTTATTTAAACAAGACATAAGAAAGGAAGATTCTGGTGCCTTTTCTTAAATTAAGTATTTCCAGATAAGCTAGTTTAGTTGTTCAACTCATTTTTTAACATCACCTACATTCTTGGGGATATTGTGACTAATAAATAACTTTTTGTACTAATGCTTGATATTTATGTCACAGACAAGAGTTCTGAAAATTTTACAAGATCAATGAGTCAGGTATTAGGTTATGTGAGGCTTAGAGATGTTTCATAGTAGTCTCAGAGGGTTAACTGACAGTGAACATAGAACTCCCAAGCCCAGGCCTTCAGGTAGTTTTGCTAATAAACATGGGTTTGGTTTCAGATGGGTAGGTGATGTGCAGAGGAGGACAATCCTAAATGATCTGCCTGTGTGTAAACCTCAGCCCTCACTTTACTCTTGCTCCTTGTAATATTAACTATTCAAAAATATGCTTACTTTTTCTAATTTTAGTTGCAAATGAGAAGAATGCAAAATAAAATAACATGTACACTTGTAAAAAATAATCATGTAGCACACGGAGTATCTGTAATAAACTGTAGGATCCTTTTTGTATGAAGTAGAATGCAAACTCTGCCCTGTCTAGCTTATGATGTCTTGCAATCTCTTGACTAATTTCTCTGGAATTTGCACTTAATCATCCTTTGCAGAGTAGTCACATAATTCCCTTTAAGTGATCCAAAGAAGCACAGAAAATAAAACAATAATTTTTATGTCATTGCTTTGTTAATGCCTTGAGAGCTATTCAGCCCACCCACATTCTATCAGGATGCCATTATGGGAAGAATAAGCCTTTTGTAACACAAAGGAATATGATTTCAAGACTGTGGTCATGGTGGTAGTGGTGGTGGTAGTAGTGTGTGTGTGTGTGTGTGTGTGTGCACCTGTAATCACTGTAACTATAGCTATTCAAATACTCACAGCCATCGCACGATTCATCACCTTCATCTAATTCTGCATTAGATCATTGGAATATAAAGTTATCCAAAGAAGCTACTCTGTAAATTGAAATTTAGGATCAGTTTGCTTGAGAGCTCCATCTTCCCTATCTCCTGATTCTATGTCAACAAAGGGAGGCCAGAGGCCCACGGTGTGGACACGCTGGCTACTGCACTTCATGCATTCTCAGTAATAATTATGGATCATGTTTTGATGGCAAGTAGAACCAATACTGAAATGCTGATATAGAAAAGGCTGGTTTTCCTCTGTTTAATCTTATTTTCTAGTAATTCAACTATTTTCTTTTATTATGATGAAGAGAGTATAATATATTCTTTCATAGTTTGTTTAAGTAATTCCATGTTTTCTGGGAGATAATTTAGTATATTTGTTAGGTAAACAGGCTCTGGGGAGCCTGTGTTCCTGACTCAATACTATTTATCCAGAACAGGGGCTTCTCAAACTTTACAGTGCATCAGAATCTTGGAAGCCTTGCTAAAATACAAATTCTGGAATGTGTTCCAAGAGAGTCTGATTAAGTAGCTCCAAGACTGCTCAATACTGTGCATTTTTAGTAAGTTTCCTGGTGGCACAAACTGTGGGTACAGAAGCAACACCCCAGGCTGCTGTCCACAGTGATTGTGTTATTTTACATTCCCCCCAACAGAGCAATAGGGTTCCCTTTTCCCACATCCCCACCAACATTTGTTGTTGATCAAATTCACAATATTGTCCAACCTAAATGGGATGAGATGGAATCTCAGCATTGTTTTGGTTCATATTTCCTGTATGGCTAGGATGATGAGCATTTCCTTAAGTGTTTCCTTTCCCTTCTTCCTTCTGAGAAGTCTCTCCTTAGATTCTTTGCCCACCTAGTGACTAGTTATTAGCTTTGGGAAAGGTTAGCTTCTTGAGCTTCCTGTATTTTTGGGGTGTGAGACTTTGGATGTGTTGCTGGTAAAGATCTCCAAGTCTGATGGCTGTCTTTCTAGTTTAATTACTATGTCCTTTGCTGTGATAAAACTTTTTAGGTTGATGTAGTCCCACCTCTCAAGTCTCTCTCCTATTTGCTGTTCCTCTCAAACTCTTCAAAAAATTCTCTGCTTTGCCTATAATTTCTGGTGTCTCTCCTCCTTCCTCTTTCAGAAATTTCAAAGTTTCTGGTCTGATGTTGAAGTCTTGATCCACCTTGAACTGATGACATTAGTGCATAGTGACAAACAGGGATTCACTTTTTGTTTCCAGCATATGGTTGTGTCCAGGATTTTTAACTGGACCTTGAGAGTTCTCCTCTTTTCTATGCTCTTCTTCTTGGAGTCAGTTGTGATTTATATCTACGAACATGCTGGCATCTGTTACTGCCTTCAATTACACTATTACTGCCTTCTAATTATTTTTGTCCTTCATTTCTGTCCTTAGTTCTCTGATTACTGTAGGTCTTGAGGTGTATCACCCCTCTCAGAGAGGCCATGTGCTTTAGAAGGAGCTGGGTAGCTTCTTGTCTCTGTGATGCTCTGGTCCATGGAAGCTCAATATGGGGCTCCCATTCCTTGAGTACAGGATGCAGTTCTGGTTCAGGAGTAATGAGGGCCAGATTTCTGGAGGCACTTCTAGGAAATTGTTCTTGTGCACATGAAATTATTTTTAAAGAGAGAGAGAGAGTTGTCTTTTTCTGTTGGCTCATGAGAAGTCTACAGCGTGGCTAGTACTACTCTGTTGTTTTGTGACTATAAGGGGAATCAGTCTGAGGTCAGCCTGGGAGCAGGGAAGCCAAAGATTGAAAGAAATCCAGGCCTTGCACCATGTGATTGAACCACAGAGCTTCCTTCTTGTTCTCTGTTATATAAGGTAATACATACTCTTTGCTGTTTAAATTGATTTAAGTTCTGTTTTCAGTTATTTTCTGTTATGGAGTCTTAACTGATAAACCAATTTATAAAGTGTATTATCTTTGAAATTAAAATGATCAGAGTACTGCTAAGCCAGGAATCTCATCTTAGCTGCAGCATTAATGGACAATATGGGTAAATATTAATTAATTCACAAGTAGTTTACACATATTCCTCCCTTTCTTCTCTGTAGTTCCAAGATGGCTATACATTGCACATGGGAAAAGATATGGTTCTAGTCACTGGAATCCAATCTCAGTGGACTTCATTCATGCATAAACATGTCTTTCTCTCAACCCATTTGTCTCTGTTGGTCCAGTTGCCATTCTCTTTCAGTCACTGTTCCAGGAAATTCCTTTTGCATCTTTCTTATCCTTTGATTTTTTTTTTTTCTGGTCCCTACATCCATGAACTGCTCAGTAAATTCCTCACAAGGTTTACATCATTTGTGAGTGCCACCACCATGTTAATCCTCATTGGAGAAGAAAGACACAGGTGTGTTCTCTTGTAATAGCTAAATCTCTTTGGGTTCTTTATCAGAATTTTTGTCTTGGGGTTTGATTTTGAGGAGGCAGCAGTAGAGATCTGGGGCCTGTCCTTATGCCACCTCACATGTTTGTAGTGATTTGGGGCCTGAACTCTTGTGCTGTGTGACCTTTAGGCATCTGATCTTGATGTACAAAGTTTCATGTTTGGATAGAAAATGTCTTAATAAGGTTGATCTTTGATATCAATGACACTATCTTTGCCATGTATTCAACAAAAAAAGAAACCAGAGAAAGAGAAAGATACCCAAGAGAAATCCCCTGAGGCATGTAGTTTAGAATTTCATCCTGCCAAATGCAAAAACAAAACAAAACCCAACAAACTTGATTTTCTTTTTTTCACTGGAATTTTATTTCTCACCAGAGAATATGTTTTTCCTTTTTCTTAATGTGTCAGCATAGAAAACTCTCTCTCCTTCTCTCTCCAGTCACTATAAATTTCTGCTTCCATTGTCTTCTGTTGAGGCCTAAGTTTGCTTTATCTTCTCACTCCATATATATACAAAAATGTACTAACTCATTTTTACATTTTTCCATATCACAGTTTTCCCCACACAGATTGTTTCTTCATTGTTCTATCCATCCATTCATCCATCTATCCATCCATTTACCCATCCTTCCTGATTTCTTTCTGAACACTCAGGAGAGGCAAAATTCAGAGTTTTGTAAAGATAATTTTATTTGTTATTATACATTTATTTGGTTGCTACTCAAATATCTACAAGGATGGGAATGTTTTCTTCTGTTTTTGAACACTTTATTGGAAAGATAATTTGTTCACCTAGCCCTGACCGTTTCAGATACTTTGTCTGCCAAGTCTGGGGAAGGTTCTGAAAGTGGCTGATCAGTGGCGCTGCCACCAGGAGGTCCTAATAAACCAGCAGGAACTTGACTTTTCTAGGAAAAATAATTTGCATCTAGCTCCAAAGTTTCCAGAAAAAAAAACTGATGAGATTTGGATACAAGAAGGTAGGAGGGAAAAACATTAGATTGTTCTTCAACAATCATTGCAAATGTAAGAAAGCAGAAAATCTAAGAGTCCATGAAACAAATTAGCAACAGAAGTACCAGCTCTACTGCTCCTTTGTGGCATTATTATTTAAAGTTCAAATGTCTTCAATATGATTAAATTAATCTTTTAGAATCCTGCCACATTTTGAAGAACCACAAAAGCAGGCTGAATGAGCTGTGAGAAATACACAAGTGGATCAGCAGGATGACAGGTGCTGCCCTGAGATCTGAATTGTAACGTGTCAGTTCCTAGCCCATCACATAGAACTCAGACAGAAACTGTGCTTCCCGTTGGTCTCATTATGCTTTCTTTCTGTCTGGTGTGGTTTGGGTCACATCTGTTGGATGCTTTCTCATCTTCACCAGAGCTGCACTGACTGATGGTTTAAACCTCTTGTCTTTCCATGTCGGCGGTCCTCATTTCTCTTCCAGGAGGTCTCCAGGGAAATGCACTATCCCCTGATGTGGGCGCCTTGGTTTTATTAAATCAAACTTGGGGCCCATGTTCTAGAATATTGGGTGTGTTCATTATGCATATCTTCTAACACTACTAGCTCAGAAAACAATAATTAGATAAAACAAAAACCGAAGCCTACATACTGATAATTTCAAACTAATTTTAAACAGAATTACTCACATTAAATGTCCCACATTTTTTGTTTGGTTGTCTTTTTGCATGTATTCTACCCCTGCATTGTTCTATTTCTCATCATGAAATGATTAAAAACATTGTCTAACCCTTAAAACTTGGCCAGTGTCTATATAAGTATTTAAATTTTAGCATACCTATCTACACTCAAGCCTAGGAAATCCCTTTTCACTTTATTCATTGCTAATGTTTCTTATCTCATCACTGACTCTTACCCTTGATTTCTTTTGTGAACATATGCAACCTGAATGCATGTGGCATTTTTCAAGTGTTGACCCATAGTTTTATTTTATAAGATCATTTTTGGTCTAACAATAGTTTTGATTACTACCATATTTCTGTTACTTGTCAATATCGCCAAACGTGTTACTATTTTGTACATCCCTTTATCACTGCTTCTTTCATCCCTTGCTGTGAGAGTATAAATTGCTGACATATTCAGTGAGTTTAAATCCTGTTTTTTTGTTTTTGTTTTTGTTTTTTTTTTTTGCTACAGAAGAGTCAAAAACAGAGGATAAAAAGACAAACGACTCCAAATGCAATACTTGCAAAACCATTTGGTGTAAACCAACTGAACCACTCATGGGGGAAGAGGGAAAGGGAGAGGGGGGAATGAGGCAGGAGGTAACAAACAGTATAAGAAATGTACCCATAGCCTAACGTATGTAACTGTAACCCCTCTGTACATCACTTTGACAATAAATAAGTAATTAAAAAAAGTTAAAAACAGTTTAAATTTTCTGATACTAAGTTGAGTACCACTATACACTCTGTTGAGTTAATCTGTTTGAATCATATCTGAAAATACTAAAATTGTACATGAGAGAAACAGTGCATTAAGTTAAGCTAGATCAAATGTTACTTTAGTATTTGTAAAATTAAATTTTGATTTTGTTCTATCCTCAACTTTTAAAAACCCTGGGTTTATGATCTTGGCTTATAATAACAATAGAATTATATGTTTAGAGTTTATAATATTTAACTGAATAAAAAAACTTGATTTTTTTATGTTTACATATGTGCTAATTATTAGTTACCACTTTGATACTTCAATGAGAATTGATGCATGTAAGTAATGTACTTTGGATTTGATTTCATAATGTATCAGGTAGGATACATTAAACTGAACATAAATAGTATCTACGTCAAAAATGATATTGACCCTAAGGGACAGAGAATTTCAGAGGATCAGGCTTCTTCTGTCCTTTTATTCTCCCCTCCATGAGTAGTTGGTGTCATTCCCTGTAATCACATCTGGAGATGACACACCTTGCCTAAGCCAAAAGTGAAGAAAGCAAGGAACTGGGAAAGGGAGAGGGAATACCCAAATCAAGAGACAAAGAACAAAAAGACAAACCATTCAAAAAGCAACACTTACAAAACCATTTGGTGTAAACCAAATTGCACACTCTTGGGGGGAGAGGGGAAGGGGGAGAGGGGACAGGGAATGAGGGAGGAGGTAACAAGTAGAACAAGAAATGTACTCACTGCCTTTCATATGAATCTGTAACCCCTCTGTATCACACTTTGATAATAAAGATAAAGAAAACAAACTAAAAAAAATAAAAAGGCTTTCCTCTGCAGACTCCCACTTCATATTAGGGAAATCTTCCATGTAAGGCATAGGCAGTCTCTATCCCGATAATTCTGGGCCAACAGGTCACTCATAGAACACATTAGCCCAGAGGCATGAATTACTACCAATACCTTTTTCTTTTAATATGTTTACAGTTGTATTAGTGCCAAATAGTTACATAAGAGTTTCATTTCAACAGGTTCTCATAATGCCTACAATAGACCTTGATTAGACCCCTTCTCTCCATCATTCACTGCCCCTCCTTTTCCCTTTCCTAAATCATTCTCAGGAAGCTTCATTCTTCTATTTTCACACATATACACAAAGTATTTTGATCATTTCCAACCTTTAGTTATTCTCCTTTCCCTTACTCCTTATTCCAATGAAGACCTGTTTTATCTTCCTGTTACTCATGATTTTAGTGTATGTTAAGTATTCAAAGGGGTGTGAACATAGTATTTCACATGTGCATATGTAATATTTAAATCAAATTGATTCTTCACTCTCATTTTCCCCATCTCTACTACCTCTTATTATTCAAGAGATTTTGGTGAATTTCCTTTTGCGATCCTCATTGCAAGGTGTACTCTATGTCAGTGTTGTTCACATTTTTATACTCTCTTTTCCTTCTGTTCCCAATTTTCTCAACAAATTCCAAACATACAAATATGTTTTGCATTAATAACACTATTTTGTGTATGTCTCTCTCTGTATGTGTACATATTACACATATACATATGTACACATATACATATATATATATATACACATATATATTGCATTCTCTTGAACATTTATCAGTTGATTAGTTTTAGGGCAACTGCACTGTTTTCATAGCTTGACTATTGTGTAATATGCTTCAATTAAAATAAGGACACAAATGTCGATATCATAGCCTGACTTACATCCAAGAGTGGTATACTGGTTCGTATATGATTTCTACTTTTAGTTTATTGAGGAATTTCTATATTGGTGCTCACAGTGGTTCTGCATGCACTAGTACAGTCACACAAACAGAATATAAGGACTCCTTTTTGCACAAATCATAACCAGTGTTTGTTATTGTTTGTGTTCTTGATGATAACCATTCTGAATCAAATGAGAAAAAAATCTCAATATTGTTCTGACTCTCATTTCCCTAATGGTTAGGGATTTTCAGCATTTCTTGATGTATTTATTGGCCATTTGTGATTCTTCTTTAACATTCTGTGTTCAGTCCATTTGCCTGTTTATCTATGCATCTTTAAATAGTTGTACAAATGAGTTGCTATTTAACACAGAAGTTTATGAATACAACACAACTTGATCAATCATCCCTTTCAACATTATTTTCCATCCTTCCCAACCCACAAATTTCTCTCACTTTTCTTAATTTTGTTAGTACATTCAATTCCTGACTGCATTTTCCTTTTCTCACTGTTTCTCCTCTTTATTCATCTACCACTCTGCCTTTGGCCCCACTCCAGCCCTTTCAAGTACCCATTTCCTAGTGTTTATTTTGTTGAACTTTTACTTTCCATTATTACTCTCTTTAAGTAGTTGTACAAAGGAGTTGCCATTTATTAAAGCAGTTTATGAATATTATATACCTTGATAAAGATGCATTGTATCAAGACTTATTATGGTATCTCTCTCATCCCTCCCCTTTACATTGGATTCTTGTCTGCATATTTCCCCTCTTCTCCAATTCATTTGCTAAACCTTTCCCTTGACCTCACCCCACCACTTTCAAGAATCTGCTTCCTGGTGTTTCATTCTACTGAACTTTGATTTTGGTTTCCTAAGGAACTACACTCTTTGGGATTTCCTTTGAACCTATGGTATTTCACTTACATATTTCTATATACTTGCATGGTACCTAATATGTTTACTTATGAGTTTGTAAGCTAAATATAGCTTATACATATAGTGAAAACATGGATCATAATACATTTGGGTTCTCTCTTGAATCTATCATTTTCACTTAATACATTTGTATATACTTGCACACCAATTAACGTATTTACTTATATATTTATAAACTAGTTCTAGCATCCAAATGTAAGGGAAAACAGAAAACCTTTGTCTCTCTGGGCCTGACTTCACGTAAGTTTTTCTAGATTCTTCCGTGTTTTTGAAAATGGTACAGTATCATTCTTTTTAATAAATGAGTAAAATTCCCCTGGGCATATAGACCACATTTGCTTGATCCATTCATCCATTGAGGGGCATCTGGGCTGATACCATATCTTGGATATGGAGAATAGTGCTGTAAGAAACATGGTTGTTCTAGTGGCTTCACTGTATACTGGCTTGTAATCTTTTGGATAAATGCCCAGGAGAGAAAATGCTGGATCACAGGGTAGTTCTATGTCGAGTTTTTGGTGGACCCCCCATATTTTTTTCCAGAGTAGGTGAAGGAGTTTTCCATGAGCAATTTATTATGATTCCCTTTTGACCACATACTTGCCAGCATCTGTTACTGTTTATTTTCTTGTGAATGGCCATTGTAACTGGGGTAAAGTGACATCTCAGTGGTTTTGTTTTGTTTTGTTTTTTGTGTTTTTTGGGGGGTTTGTATTTCTTTTATGGCCTAATTTTTTCCATTTATTAATTGGGTTGTTGATTCTTTGAAAGATTATTGTTTGAAACTCCTGTGTATTTTAATTATTAACCCTTATCAAATGTATGGCTAACAAAGTTTTTCTCTCATTCTGTAGGCTTTTTTCAGCCTAGTATTTGTTTCTTTTGCTGTGCAGAATCTTTATAGTTTGATGCAAAATCATTGTCACTCGTATTTGTCACTCTTATTTGCTGAACTATTGGGATTCTGTTTAAAAAGTCACTCTCTATGCTCTAATAGTTTTGCTATTCTTTCTGTTAGTCTATTCAAAATTTCAGGTTTTAAATTAAGATTCACAATCCAGTTTGAATTCATATTAGTTCAGGGTGAGAGTTAGTTATCCAGCTCCAGTCTTTTGCATATGTATATCCAATTTTCCCACCCCATTTGTTGAAGGGACTATTTTTTTCTATAATAGGTATTTTGGCCTCCTTTGTAAAAAATAAGATAGTTATAACTGAGGGGATGACTTCTTTGTCTGTTTTTGTCAGTATCATGCTGTGTTTGTTAATTTTGAGGAAGAGACAAAAGGAGAAAATTTAGGTTGATAGGAAGAGACAGTGATATGGTAGAGATATAACTCCCTCATCCTTCTGGGGACCCTGGGAAATGAAGACAAACCCTGCAGATACTTGCCCCTCTTCTTCCTAAAGATGTGGGAAACAAAGATAAACCTTTATGAAAGCAATACTTCTGACAATCCTCAACCGGACCCACACAGGGGACAGTTGTCCTCCTCAGGGTGAGTAAGGTAGTGACCCAACCAGATGCTAGAACAGCTGAGATTTGCTCAAAAAGATTTAAATGGGAGATCCATGATCCTCTATCAGAACCAAGATCTTGCATCAAGAAGTCTATACACTTTTTCTTCTTCCTTGCTTTTGGTACATGTGGACAGGACCACAGATAGGATAAGGAGGACTTCCCACCCATGAGTTCTCTTTGGGGATTTGTACCCCCTATCAGTAGACAAGAGGTAATCTGCACCTTTTGTTTTTTGTTACCCTCACTTTCAAATACATTTTGCCTCTGCTCCCACTTTTCCTGCCTCATAATTCTGTATTTGGTGGACAAAAGGAATATATGACTCCTGGACAGTATCACTATGGCTTTGTAGTATATTTAAAGTCCAGTGTTGTGATATCTCCAGCACTACTTTTGTAGCTCAAGATTGCTTGGATAGTCAGGGCCTTTTGTGAATTAAGGTTGATTTGTCTATTTCAGTGGTGAATGATATTGTGATTTTCATGGGGATTGCATTATATTTGTAGACTACAGTAGTATAGACATTTTGTGAGATTGATTCTGACAGTCCATGTGCATGGGAGGTCTTTCCATCTTCTGGTGTAATTTCCTTCTTCAAGTTTTGTAGTTTCCTTTATGGAAATCATTCTTATAGTAGTTAAAATTTATTCCTAGGCTTTTCTTAGACTACTGTGAATGAAATTGTTCTCCTGGTTTCCAAAGCACACTAGAGATTCCACTTCAAAATTCTTAGATCTAGTATCACCTTCAGGAATAGTAAGATAAAAAAAAAATCAACATAACACAATTCAGTAACACTTTTGTTTATTTGTTTTGTTTTTTGTTGCCAGTCCCGGGGCATAGACTCAGGGCCTGAGCATTGTTCTTGTCTTCTTTTTGCTCAAGGGTAGCACTCTGCCACTTGAGTCACAGCACCACTTCTGGCCATTTTCTATATATGTGGTGCTGGGGAATTGAACCCAGGGCTTCATGTATATGAGTCAAGCACTCTTGCCACTAGGCCATATTCCCAGCCCCTCAGTAACCCTTTTGTATACCATTTTCTTTACATGTGATCCCCCAAAATGTTTTCAAGTGTTACATGTCCATTCAAATGTAGAATATTTATTATAATATTTTCTTTTTTTGTACAATTTATAGTGTAACATATAATTATTCACATATGCAAAAGGAAAGAAGCAATGCCTAGATGTTAAGACAGTTAAAGGAATAAAGGAAATGGACAACAATTTGATTGTTTAGAATTTAATTTGCAGTACTTCTTCTGGTGTAGAACAGATGTGTGGCCTTATGTGTTTCCAAATCCAGTGGTGAGTACAACTCTGGAGCTGAGTAGGTGAAAGGTTGTCCTTGATAAAATATAATTCTATGGCAGACTGTAGTTACTTGTCTCAAAGAATAAATACAGAAATGTGGAAACTAGAGTCTTTTGCCATTAACCTTCTGGCTTCTCTTATTTTTTTCTGAGAGTTTAGTCTTGAGTTCACTATGAGTCACAACAAAAATAGGGCTATCCAATGTAGAACAGTTACACTTCCATTCTCAAGGCAGCATAAGATTTGACAACTGCCCGTTCAAGACTGTGGAAAACAATCACCTAAGACACCTCTTTTTTTTTTTTAGCTTAAAATTTAAAGGATGTATAACTACTTGTCTCAGACTTCTCTTGAATATAAATGACAGAATTTCACTCCCAGCGGACTGAAGGAAAATATAAAGTTTTGTAGAAGAGTATTCGAATAGAAGAAAGACTCGAGGGTCTCACCAAGTATTGAAAGACCAATTGTGACCTAAACTTAGAATTTAGCTTTGCCCCACTTTGGTAATTCAGTGTTTTCCTTGTTTCAGGGGCCAGTGCCATGGATGACATTTGAGTGATCTTCTTATACATTTTGATTAGAGAGGAAGGAGCAGCCTATTCTCCCAAGAAATTTGAAATATTTTGAGAAAGGACTCTGTATTTTTCTGGTTTGGGTAATCTGGGGTTAGGCAGCCATGGTTACCTGAAGGTGAGATAAAGAAGAGGTTACAACACACATTAGTAGTCTTAAGATTGGTTTATCTAGAATTGTGTTCTGCACAGTTGGTTAGAAGAATATATGGTCCTTAATTTTCAGTGGGGTTACATCATGACAAGTTCATCATAAATGGAAAATACCTACATTAAAATGCATTAGAATAAAGAGAAGTATGTGGGGGCATGAAGTCAAGAATTCAGTATATATCCTACAGAAATAAGAAAAGTGAGGTAAGCGGTAAGTTGGGAAGAATGGGTAAGTGCTAAAAGGGGGTGACATTGATCAAGATGCCTTATATTCACAAACTTCTTTGTTAACTTACAACTTCTTTATGTAACTACTTAAAGGTAATCATTTTAAAAGGAAAAGAAAATGGATCAGTATAGTAACTCACCAAATGCCATAGATTAACAACACACAACTCTATAGAATATGGATTCTTTACCTCCCAAGTGGCTGGCTAATTGGAAACTGTGGCTTACTTTTGGTCAACTTGCATAAGGGTATTTGATTGCATATCACTACTCTAGAAAAAGATAAAATGCAAATAATGGTTTCTATTGAACACAAATAGCTTTGATTTCATTACATAGTAAAAAAAATCAACAAGAACAAGTCAAACTATATTACCCAGCCCAGTGGCTCATGCCTGTAATCCTTGTTACTTGGGAGATATAGGATAATTGTTCAAAGCCAGCTTGGGCAGGAAAGTCTGCGAGAATCTTACCTTCAATTAACTCCCCGCATCCCCCCAAAAAAGCCAAAAGTGAAGCTCTAGTTCAGGCTCTAAATTCAAGCCCCAAGACTGGATACATACACACACACACGTACACACACACACACACACACACACACACACACACACACAGAGTCAAACTATTGTAAGTTTGGAACTTTCTGCTCCATGATGGAGCATATACCCCTTCACCAACAATTACTGGAAAATGTCTTTGAATAAATGTTTCCAGAAAGGGGAAGTGTTTCACAGTGGGATATGTTCACGGCAACTCAGGCTTCACACTCAGAGTTTCTGATTTCATACTGCCAAAGATATTTTGGGTTTTTATTGGTGTGAATAATCAATGAAAAATAACCCCTGTTCTCTTTTGCTGGGTTGGTATGGGCTTAGCACATGAAGAAGAGACTTTTTAGTATGCACAATCCAAAGCATGCTTCCACAACAGTCTCAGAACTCCTTGGATTCTCTGGTTCTGTACATCTACTCCTACTCCTCTAAGTCACTTCTTCCTAAAGACCACCATGCCTCCACAGCCACACTTTCCCATCAATGTCACTGCAATACTTTCATGTTTGTTCATTAAGGTATTCAATAATAATGAGGAATCCTAGGAAGTTTGCAGAAGACAAATGCTATCTTCTCAGAGATACTTTCATATGGGAATGAGAAATAATAACTATACCAGCAAATGGATTTTTTTTTGTGGGGGGGCAGAGCTGAGGACCAAACTCAGGGCTTTGCCCATCTTATTTGGGGATGGAGTCTCATAGACTCTTCTGCTATAGCTGGGTTTGTATGATGATGTTCTGAATCTCAGTCTTTTGAGTAGCCACTGTGTGAGCCACTGGCACTTGGTATCAAACTCTCTTTGACCCACCTTCTGAGCTTGCTCTTCCTGTTTGTGTGATACAGGCCAACCTTGAGACCAAATAAATAAGTAGTTAGCTTCCAAGCTCTATCTCCTTTCTTATTCTGTGGGCCCTTCCTCATAATTTTTGTGTTGCCAAAGCAACGATTAAGTCCAACATCTCTGAGTAGATATACAAAGTATTAGTAAGATAGTTCCGATTTTCATTGGTACCCTATTCCATTTTTCCACTGTGTCACTTATTCTTTCATAAACACATAGATATGTTTATAAGCAAACATAGTCATTCATTTCCTTCAATGCACTATAGGCAAGTAATGGTGTTTAAAAAATACCAACACTGATGTGGGTACCAGTGGCTCATGCTTATAATCCTAGTGAATCAAAAGATCTGAAGATCACAGTTCCAAGCCAGCCCATGCAGGAAAGTCCATGAAACCCTTACCTCTGATTGACAATCAAAAAGCCAGAAGTAGAGCTATGGCTCAAGTAGTAGAGTGCTAATCCTGAGCAAAAAAGCTCAGCCAGAGCCTAGTTTCTTGTTATATGGGAACTCAGTCATGAGAAACAGACAAGCCACATATTGAGAGGTCAAATTGGGAGTTGGGAGTCTTTTTTGGAGAGCTGCAATAGCAGGTGGACGCCTGTCTCAAAAACCTGCAGCCCTGAAAGTACATTGCACAAAGCTTTCAAAGAAACTCACATTTTTGGAGTGGAGACTCAAACCAACAAAAAACAGACCATACAGGGGAATACTCATGAGTAAGCAAAAACCATACAGGGAAACACTCAGTGGCGAGCAAAGCAGACCATTTAGGGGAAACTTAAGGGCAAGAATTCTCTGTAGTAAAGTTTTCCTGGGCCTAAACAACATGGCATCTGTAATTTACAGAATGACCTGTTTCATCTGTAGGCTTTTCAGAGTTAGGTGAAAAGCCGTCACCACCTAGCAAGGGGCCAGGATGGCTGTGATAACAAGATAATGTTACTTAGACCCAGTCTCCTTATTTCATTCTGAGTTTAAGACCCAGAACTGGCACACATACAAGAAAGGAATACTGGCATTGTTCGAGTCTGAGATATTTTCTCCCATTGCTGAACATTTGTAATATACTCTCTGTAACCTCCATATCCTCCCAGCAAATAAATGCCAGGCAGTGTACACTCAGCAGGTAGCCAAAGTCCAGGATATGGGCCAAACTTGTCATGTCTAAGCTGCCATGTTTTTCTCAGAATGAATTGATATTTGCTTCATTTTCAAGCTGGCTTGCTGTATGTGGTGATGGAAATCTGTCACCACAGTCTTGGTGGGGCTTTCTAGAATCCAGGCTGTGCTGTTCTAATTTATAAGGCCAAGAGGAGTTTGTGGCTTGGCACGTTATTTTATTTAAAATATGCTATTTATATTTATAAGACACATTAAGTACTTTTATAATGTTTTAAAAATCAAGAAAATTTACTTGATAATAAAATATGTTTTCCAAGAAAGTTGTTTTGAGAATCGTGGTCCAATGTTTGCGAAAGCACATAATTAGATCCCTAGCCTAATACAGATCAATCACTCAGAAAGTGGCTCTTGGCTAATTCTTTCCTTCCTTGCCTTTCACTAGTTACCCATTAATGCATTCCTCTTTACGTCTTTTCTGTTTCTATTATACTTTTTAAAGCAGTAACTCAATTTTAGTTATTGGGGTTCTTTCATTGTAATATACCTTATAGGGTTCCCTAGACTCATTTCTTAGATCTGTTTTAGAGATTTTGACAAAGTATATTATAGTAAACAATGAGAATGAACAGAATTTATTGGCTCTTCACTGTGTGATACTGAATGGCCAAAGCAAGATGCAGAAATACTTATAGCCCAGTTGACAGACAGCTCATACACCCATGAAAATGACAAGGAACAAAGATTAGAAAATGGTAGCAGTAGCTGGTTCCAGACAGATAGCTGAGAAGCATCCAACTGTCCTAGGTTCATTAGGGAAGATATTCTGAAAGAGAGCAGTTGAAGGTGGGAAACTGAAGAAAGGACTGGAGTGAGAACAGCTGTGTGCAGGCGAGAGGCTCTCTCTATGGCCCTGCAGAGTCAGGATGGTATTCATCTAGGGAGCTTTGATACTAACAACCACTGTTAGAGTAGCTTTTTTCTCTCTTGTACTCCTTAGATCTGGGTTGTTTTCCAGCCTCAATACAGGAGTCTTAGCCAGTGTTGTCAGCTGGGGGCTGCTACTACAATTCAAGTCCTTTTAGCTGGACATGTCTAGGGAAATGAAGGGGTGAGTGTGTAAATTTGTTTCCCTAGGGAGACCTAAAATGTTTCCTTTCCAAAAAAATTGTTGCTGATTCTGTAAAAAAATATCGCATTTTTCCCCTTTTCATACAGATTGCATACAGGAACTGACAGCTTGCAAAAATACACACTCAAAGTGGTTCTTGTCTCCTCAAGGTGATAAACAGTAGTTGATGAACTGCAAATCATTCTGAATTACAAAAGCACGCTGTTAACCCAAGGGGACGTTACAGATTTTTTCAAACCTCTCTCTCTCTCTCTCTCTCTCTCTCTCTCACACACACACACACACACACACACACACACACACACACACACACACATCTCTTGGCAGTACTGGGGTTTGAACTCAGGTCCTCAGTACAATGACCCAAGTCCCCAGCATTGGTTATTTATTTATTTATTTATTTTTGGATGGTTGTGGGGCTGGAACTCAGGGTCTGGGTACTGTCCCTGAGTCTCTTTGTAATCAAGGCTAGTGCTCTATTTGAGTAACTAGGACTACTGGCATGAGCCACCAGTGCCCAGCTAGAATTAGTTATTTTTGAGATGCGGTTTTAATTTCTACCTGAACTCGCACCTGGACCATGACCTCCTGGTTTTCACTTTCTACTGTAGCTGGGTTACCAGGCACATGCACCACACCTAGTTTTCTTTTCTGAAAGTTGTGTGGATTTTCTGCCTTGGCTAGCCTGGGATTGTGATCTTCCTCACCTCTTCCCTTCCAACTACAAAACTAGGATAGGATTCACTGGCACCGGGAGAATCTTCTGTTTTTCTTAACTGTGTTATTCTTCCTCTGGTAAGCAGATGAATAGGATTAATCCCATAATTGTGCCCAACAATTGTTTCTGATCCTCGTTTTCTCTACATGGGAAGCATTACATCCTAACAACACTGAATTTTCAGCAGTGTATTGAATGTGCCAGGAATTGCTACACCATATTGCTTTTATCTCTGTTGCAAACTTTGCCTTAATTCTCTGCTGGGCAAATGCCTACTGCTAAAACTCTCTCAATGACCTCATCTCTGACATCAGTACTTCTTTTATCTCTTATGACTAAGCTCTTCTTCTGCTGTGACCCATACTGCATTGATCAGATCTCTGCCGACTTGGGTGCCCTATCATCATTTGCAGAGGGCAAATCTTCAAACCTCTACATGTGATTTCCCCTAGGGTTGGGGGAACATTTTAGTATAATAATATTTCCTATTCTTAGGACCACAGAAGACTGGCATGCAATTAGTATTCACATCTTGTTTACATAATGGGAACTAATGAACTTTTTTAAGTATCTGTACTCCCTTAGGGTATCATTTTATTTTTTATAAGTTCTTGACAATAAGTGAAATTTTGCATAGAATCTCAAATTTCTAATAAATGAGATTGCTGTTGATCTGAAACAACAATACTACTCATATGTATGCAATTTGTGTGTGTGTGTGTGTGTGGTGTGCATGTGTTTGTGAGTGTGTGTGTGTGTGTGTGTGTGTGTGTATGTTCTGTTGGTAGGAACTCAGTGCCTCTTGCTTACAAGGCAGGTATTCTGCCACTTAAGCCACAGATTTTTGCTGGTTAATTGGAGAGTGTATCACAGATGTTCTTGCCCATACCGGCTTCAAATTGAGATCCTCATATCTCAGTCTCCTCAGTAGAGAGATTAGGCAAAAGTCACTAGAACCTAGGTGTATTGTCCATTAAACACACAAAACAGACTCAAATCACCTCCTTATTTCCTTTTGAGGTTCACATAATGTCCATGGAAATAGGGTTCTGATAGGTATCCATAACAAAAAGTAGTGAATGAGTTTGATATTACAAAGTAAGTGAAAGTGATGGTTATTTGATATACAGCTTTCTAGTAAACTATATATTTTACTATTTTTTCTCAACAAAACACAACGAATACAATGCACTCATCCTTCTGTTCCTTTATCTTGGGTGTTTTATTCACATTTTATGTTTGCTTCTTGAAGAATTTCAGTAAACAATCTTGTAGACAGTTGGTGAATCTACTTCAAGTATTACAATGTGTATGTTACAGTATGTGCCTGTGTATATTATTGTACATATTTAGACACTTAGGAAGGCTGTGGGACACTTTTATACATGAAAGTATGAAATGCAAAGTGACATAGCTCCTATGAATAGAGTCTGGCATAGTGCAATGTAATAACGTATGCATTAACCTTTATGATGGAAAACTTACTCTTTTTTTTTTTGTAGTACTGAGGATTGAACTTAAAGGCTTTGCTCTCAGTAGGTTGGCTGTCTATCACTTGAGCCAAACTTCCAGCTCAACTTTTTCCTAATTAACTGGAGGTGAATCAAGATATTATGGACTTGTCTATCCAAGTGGTCTTGAACAGGGATTCTCTGGGTCTCAGGCTCTTGAATAGCAAGGGTTGTAAGCGCAAAGCCACTGGTACCCAGCTATATTGGTTATGTCTGAAATAATTCCTGCTTTATTCACTAGCCAGACTGGGCTATGATTCTCCTACTTGTGCTTCCTTCTGTCCAGGGGGATGACAGGTACACAGGACCATGTCTAGCCATTGGTTCAGATGGAATCTTGTGAAGTTTGTCTCTGCTGGCCTTGAGCCTCAGTGCTCTGATTTCTAACTTCCAAGTAACAAGGTTCATAGACTTGAGCCATTTCACCTAACTTCACCATAAATCTGATGGATTCTGAGTATAAAATTATGGACAATATTATTTAGCATGGCATTCTTCGTAATACCAATGTACATATTTTCAGGAGATTGGTAAATAATGGTGCATTTATATGTATGGTCTAATGTAATGGGCTAATGTAAGTATTAAACAATCTAATGTAATTATTAAAGAAACACATCAACAAAGACATAATGAGGCTGGATACTGGTGGCTCATGCCTGTAATTATAGCTACTGAGGAGGCTGAGATCTGAGGATCATGATTTGAAGCCAGCTCAGGCAGGAAAGTCTATGAGACTCTTATCTCCAAGTAACCACCAGAAAACTGGAAATAGAGCTGTTGTTCAAGTTGGTAGATCACTAGCCTTGGGCAAAAAGAGCTCAAGGATAACAGCCAGGCCCTGAGTTCAAGCCCTACCACTGACAAAAGAAAAAAAAGGAAAAAGAAAAAAGGACACCATGATAAGATACACTACTTTAACCTGAATCTTACCATGAGGAAAACATGAAAGTTTCTCAAAAGCTCAGAAGTAATGGCAAGACTGTAAATTTTTCCACACAGGGCTGATAACAAATATTTTAGGCTTTCGCAGAGCATCTCTGTCCTATATTATACTTTATTTTATATAATAGTTTTGTTTTCACAGCTCTTTAAAAAGTTAAAAATCTATTGCTGCTTGAATGTAAGAACAAGCAAAGCTGGATTGGCCTGTGGGGTATTGTTTGGTGACCCTTCCTCTATGTTAAAAGAAAACGAAGATCTATAACAGCCAAATTAAATTGGCGAGCCTCAATTGCAACCTGGGTTGAAGAATCAGACAGTTATAAAGGTCATTTGGGAATGAGAGGGGAAATTTAAATGTGGCTGTGTATTAGAAATTACTTTTAATTATTGCTGCTGTTTCAGGGTGATTTTGGTGTTGTGGCTATATTGGACAGAGTCTGTTCCTTTAGTCAAGTATGCTGGAACATTTTGAAGGAATGAAATGAAAGCAATTAAGAAGTTAATAATGCTCCTAAATGATTGAGTGAGTGTATACCAATTGACCAGTTCTTTTGCAAAAATAAATGGAGAGCTGAATGATCATAAAGATCAATGGTAGATTCTACATAGTCTTGACCTGTGGAATAGTTTGGATTTGATTTATTAGTATTTGAGGATTTGGGTCATCTGATTGGTCAGAGAAGGAAGAAAAACTGGTTTTCTTTAGGGCATAAAGGAGATAATAAAAGAGATCATAATAGTAAATATTTTTAGTCTCAAATGAGAATTTTGGAACTATAGCACCATGGAAATCACTGCCTGTAATTGTAACTACTCAGGAAGTTGTGATCTGAGGATCATATTTCAAAAAAACAACATGACCCGGAAAGTCCTTAAGACTTTAAAAAACAAGTTTTTAAATCTCCAATTAACTGGCAAATGGCTGGAAGTGGAGCTGTTGGTTTAAATGGTAGAATGCTAGCTTTGAGCAGAAAAAGGTAACGGACAGTTTCCAGGCCCCAAATTCAAGCCTCAGTACTGGCCAAAAACCACCCCCCCAAAAAAACCCCACCCAGAATAGCTTTTCCTTCTTGTTCTAATGAAGAATAGAAGTACAATTTGATGACCTTGGATGGATGATGGATGATGGATGCTGAAATATGATGGATGATGAAGTAGACCACAGTCAAAGTTAAAAGGAGATGGAGATGGGACCGAGGGAGATGAAGAAAATACAGTCACAAGGCATAGAATATCCACTGTAGAAAGAAATTGTCAGATATCAGGAGGAATAATAAGCTCATGGTTGGTTTTGAAAATCAGAAGGAAACTCAGTCGTGAGAAACAAAGAAGCCACCACTCAAGATGCTGAATTGGGAGTCTTAATTGGAGAGCGGAGGAGTGCTGGTGGACTCTTGTCTCAAAGAGTAGCAGCCCCAATGCAGCTAGTACAACACTTATACAGGCAAAGACCACATAAGTTTTGTGAAATTAAACCCAACAAAGGTGTTATACATAAGCATCAATCTGGCACTTGATGGATAATGCAGTCCCTCCACTTTTATATTCAAAATTAATTCTTCACTTGAAAAATAACAAGATTTATGTGTTGATAATGTCCTTAAATTTTTAGGAAATAAAATTATTAAAGTTCCAATTAACTCACATTGAAATTTGACAATCAAGGACACCTCAGACAAAAAGACATTGCTATGTGCCAGGCTATGTGTACATGGCTTTGATGTCTACTGAATGGAGAACAGTGGCTGTTCATTGCTACCCCAATGAGAGAATGTGTTGGAATATTTTCCTGTTAGGTTCACACTAAAGTCTGCTATGAAATGATTTTTATGAATGTTATTTCCTGGGAGTCTCATAAAACTCAGAACTGCATGTTACAAGGCTCTGATCCCAGGAGCAGAAATTATATCTGGGGTCTAAAATTGAAGCAAAAAAGCAGAAGAGAAAAGGGTTCATAAGATATAATGAAAATGGTTTAATGTGTAGTTTTAAAGTTTTATATTTAGCAACATTCATATTTAGGAAATGAGAAATGGCAATTTAGAGCTTACTATTCCACAAGAGTCTGTGTTTGATTTTATTTTTCTTGTGTTGGCACTGGAGTTTGAACCTAGGGCCTGGACACTTTCCCTCCAAGTTAGCATACTACCACTTGAACTATACTTCTACTTTTTGGCTTTTTGCTGCTTATTTGTGGCTAGGCATCTCAAGGACTTTCCTGAACAGGATGGCTTCAAACTAACCAGTACCATGCACTTGAACGTCCTTCAATATATGAGTTTTCAGTAGATACTAAATATTTAGTGTTATCAGTTTATGTATTATACAAATGGCTATAAATACTCTGTCATTGTGAGTGAATAATAGTAAACACAAACACTGCAGGTGCTGATTGCCAAGACTTAAGCAAATAAAGAATATTGTGATCAAGATGACAATAAAAGAGTGCTGCAACATGGAAGTTAATGTAATTGCTTATGTCCTTTTAAATAAAAAAGCCCTGGAGACATAATCTATCTTATTTAATATAATTATAAACAAAAAACCCGGAGAATGTACTCTATTTTAGGTTGTGGGCCCCTGACCAGATACAAGACCAGGATTTTAGAGCCAATGATATAAAATATAAAATCAAGAATAATAATGAATCTAGGAATAATGATTGTATGAAGGCATAACATACAATGGTATACCTGCTTGGACTCCTTTCATTCCCATAGCTCATGGAGCAATTTGTTTCCCATTAAAAGTAAGGTTAAGAATCTTGCCCAAGGTCACGCAAATAATAGCTAACAGAGCTAATGCTAATTCCACTTAGTAATCTTAATGGCCGCTGTTGAATTACACTTCACATTTGAGAGGACATAAACATCTCCCACTCCCTGTACAGACACAGGTACCTTTTCTGTGTGGATGTAGGAGAGCCATTAAATTCTATACATAGGCACCCAATGGATAAGAAGCTGCTATGGGGACTGTCTGTGTTTTGGGTCCTCTTAGATATTGTTAGCAAGCAAGACCAGGTAGCAGCTTTTAGAGAACTTTTGTTTGGGTGCTTTCTCTGCAGGGGAATGCTGAAGATGGACAGAGGAAATATGACTGCTTGTGTAAGATAAGGTACTTTGGTCTATTGTCCTATAGGGGCTCCCAGAAGGATATTTTAGGCGGCTGAAATGAGTGGCATCGCCTTTCATATCCAACTTAATAAACTGTACTCATATAGAGAACCTAAACGTGAATAGAAGAAAATGTTTTTTTTCTATCTGAGATAGATGAATGTGATTGGTGCTAAAAATTTCTTCACTTATCATAAATGTACTACAAAATTTCTCTTACAAAGGAGGCAGAGGAGCAAGATCCTAGTGAATTTAATACTTCTAATACTTGACCTTAGTCTTTTTGGAAGAACTCATCCAGCTAAGATGTCCCATTTTTGTTTTAGCGGCAGATGTTTTGGTAAGCTAACCAAGTATTAGATTTGCTATAGTTGTTTCCAAAGAAATTCACCAATTGAATATTATGCAAGAAACTCAATGTTCTTCTGATATTTTATTGTCAATTAAAATTTATAGAGAATAATTGCATATTTTATGTATTGCAAAGACAAAATAGGAAACAAGAAAGCAAGATTAAGTGATACAAAGTGAAACAAACCAATAAACAACAACAACAAAAATCAAACGAACAGACACACCAACAAATTCTTTTTAAAATAATTATGTTTTCCAAGAGTTGTTTTTTTCTTTGTTGGTGTTTTGGTTTTCCTTCCCTTTTGTCTTGTTTGCTCATGTATCTATCTTTAGGAAGGAAAGAGGAAATAGTGAGACAAAGGGTGAACAAATGCAGCCATATACTCACTAGACACTATGTGGAATATGAGCTATACAACTTGTGGATGGGGATAGGAAGGAAAAACTGGGAGAGAGGGAAGGAAGTGGTGACATTGTTCAAAAAAAATGTACTCTTTACCTGACTTATGTAAGTGTAACATCACCTTTACAATAACAATAATATATACTAAAAATAAAATGCAATGAAGAGGAATTGCAGTTTGAAAAAGATACATCAAAATTTTAGTCATAAAATGTCACATATTAATGGGATAACATTATTTCTCAATAATGTGCAGATTTTAACATGTTTAAATCAGGATAAACATAACAATTTCCTTATTGTGACACCAATGTATTTTACCCAATCTTTATTAAAGACAAAATTCTTCTCAAACAATTCAACTATATATTTCCATTTATTTTCAGTTCTCCCATCTCTCATCTTATGTGCAACCTTGTAAAATTCTGTCTTTCTCAATCCACTGAAAAATAATTTGAACATTCAATTTGTGAAGATAGAATGCAGGAGACAGTTGAGATGATTCTTCTTTTTCCCTGTAGTATCTATTCAGTCAAAAGTAAAATTGCCAATTCCAAATCCTAAGAGCCTCTCAAACCCAAACCCATCCTTTCTTCTCCATCCTCATTACCACTCACTACTATCAAGCACTATTGGCTTGGACTTTTAGCGTGGACTCCAATTTCTCTTACTGCTTATGTACTTTGCATTTATTTTCTAAATTAATGCAATTATTTTTCCAATATCATATGTCTAATGATCATACCTTCCTAATTAGGTCAGTCTTATCTCTCCCTATGAAGCTAGAAAGTAGTCTTGATTTTTTAAAATATTTTATTTTATTTTGCTTTCAAGGGCAAGGTCTTGCTGGATAGCTCAGGCTGTTTTTGAATTCTTTATCCTCCTGACCTAGTCTTTGGAGTGCTGAGATTGCACTACAAGGCTGGCAGATTGCAAAGCCTTCATTATTTTGTTCCTATGTCCACTCCTTAAACACTAGTTGTGATTAGCTTACATCTGTTTCTACCTTGGTAACTCTCCAAGTTTAGGGTACACCAGCATCACCAAGACAGTGAACTAAAACAGATTTTTTAAATTCTGAAGTCCATATAGGGACAGGGCTTGTTTTATTTTTGTGTCAGCCCTGGGGCTTAAACTCATGGCTTTGCTGGTGTCACTGAGCTTGTTTTGCTCAAGGCTAGCTATAGCACTTGAGCTACAGCACCACTTCTGGTTGTTGGTTTTTTTAATATCTTCTTTTTCTGAATAGTTTATTGAAGATAAGAGTCTCATGGACTTTCCTGTCCCAGCTGCCTTCTAATTTGGATTCTCAGATCTCATCCTCCTGAGTAACTAGGATTAGAGGTGTGTGCCACTGGCTCCTAGCTCTTTCCCTTTTTTTAACTGGTGATCTAAAGTCACTGATTGAGGCAATGAAGAAGTTAGAACCAATACCTTCTACAATGGCTTAACTGTACACTGAACAAGAGCTTTTGCTCTGATTTTCAGAGTATTTCTCAACAGAAAAATCAAGACCTGGGGATGTGATAGAGGACAAGTTCATTCAATGCTGATTGGTGTGGAGTAAAGGCAAGAGATGGGATTCACAGGAGAGCTGTCCCATTTTTGTGGAGGGATTTGGATATCATGCCAAAGAGTCTAAATTTGATTCTGCATGTGGGAGTCACAGATCTAATTCCAGATGGAGAATTAGGGAAACAAGAAGATGAAAGCTGCATTATAAAGCCATTGCAATAGAATGGGACCTGAGCCAATTTAGAACATAGAGGGAGGTGAAGAGTATTTTAGAGAAAAGATTCATAGGACTTAATGACCAGGTTAGTCAGGATTCTCCAGAGAAACAGAATCAATAAAATGAGCGTGCATATAAATTTGTGTGTGTGTGTGTGTGTGTGTGTGTGTGTATGTGTGTGTGTGTGTGTGTGTGTGTGTACTTGCATTCATTTTCAGGAACAGGCTTGCTTAATTATAAAAGCTAGCAAGTCCAAAATCTACAGGGCATGCCAGCAGGCTGGGAAACTAGAGAGAAGCTGATGCTGCCATTCAAGTCTGCAGGCTGGCTGCTGGCCAACTTTCTTCTTTACCAGTCAGCCTTTAGCTGATTGGATGAGCCTCACTGTTATCTCAGTGCAATCTGCTTTACCTAAATTCTACCACTCTAAATATCAATATCCTCCATAAACATGGACATATAGGATGATGTTTGACTGTAGGCACTGTGGCTCATCTACATAAAAGATTGCCCTTCATGTGGAAGAAGTGTCTAGACAGCTAAAAGGTGAGGAATATAAAAGACATATTGTTCTATGATGTTTAGCTTTGATATGTAAATAAATAGCAGCATTTTAAGCCAACACAGGAGTCCAAGAAAGAGGGACAGATTTTGATAACAGGAGAATTTTCAATATTAAAGAAATGTTTACTATTAAATACTAACCCAAGTATTTCCTCTTTTTAGTGCAGAGATGAGAGAAAATAAATAAAAATTATGAAAAATATCATCTAGAGAGAAACCACTGTCTAGTGAATAAAAATGTGTTTTAAAGACAGAGATACTGATGTTCTGTGTTTTTGGTCTTGAATGTAAGTTTATCTGCTTGGGAGAGGGTAAGAGGAAGCACAAAGTGGTGGGACAAAGGGTAAACAACTGCAGCAGTGATACTCACTTGACATTGTTGTAAATGAACTATACACCTTGTGCTGGAGAGGAGTAGGGAGGAGAGATTGGGAGAAAATGAGGGAATGGGTGACATTGTTCAAAAATAAGTGCTTGCCTCATATACACAAAGGCCTGGGTTCAATTCCCCAGTACCACATATACAGAAAATGCCCAGAAATGGCACTGTGGCTCAAGTGACAGAGTGCTAGCCTTGAGTAAAAAGAAGCCAGGGATAGTGCTCAGGTCCTGAGTCCAAGCCCCAGGACTGGCAATAAATAAATAAACAAACAAACAAACAAACAAATAAATAAATTTAAAAAATGACAGAGATACTGATGTTCTGTGTATTGGACCAGGTATTTACCTAAGTCAGATATGGAAAAGTGAGCTTTTCCAAGAAAGAATACGTATAATGTACATAATACATTTCTATAATAAACATAATGTTAAATATATAAAACATTTATTTTATTATATAAATCTACAATGTAATATAAATATATAAATACAGTTATAGTATTACATTTATATAATACTATATAAATATGAAAGAAATATAGATAATACTTATTATATAAGTACAATATATTATACATATATGATATAGATGTGTGTGTACATATATACAAACACACATTGTGATTGGATGAAGTTGAATCTATCTATCTATCATCTATCATATAGGTATATAGTAGTTCATAAAAAATCTACAGTATGCTTATGCTTTCACTGTATTGATTATTATAAGCAACATAAAATGCTAAACGAATATCAGACAGACTTTTCTCTCATGCCATGACAGGCTCAGGGGTCTGAGATGCTGGGAAAGTACTAAATTATCCTGACTTTTGTTACAGTATGGAAAACTGTCCACTGTGACTTGAAGAAGATAATGATACCCCTAAAGGACTTTTGCTAGAATCAGTAGATAACTCAAACACCAGTTTCAACAGAGTCTATTATTCACTGTGTAAACAACACTTAAATCACCTAGTAATGCATATACAATCTGTTATTAAATTTAATAAAGGCCATAAATCAGTTTAAAATCTAGAAAAACCTCAACTTTTCTCAAAATAATCTCATCACAGCTGCTAAAATTATATGTCAATATGCTGAATCATAAAATCAAGCTCATTTAATCAGAATGGAAGTAGATTTAACCAATTGGTGTAATAATTTAATATAGTTTTGTTGTTCCTATGCATTATACAGAGGGATACAGTGGAGATGTTTCAAAATCAGAGATCATGCTATACATAAGGATCAGAGAACTAGGGCCCATGACAAATCGGTTTTACCACATGTTTTAAAATATTTATTGCAATGCTGCCATCCTCATTTGCTTAGTATTGGCTATTAATGCTTTGGCTTTCCAATGTTAGAGTTGAGTTGTTGAGAGACCATCTAGCCTGCATGGACTCTACAGAAAAAAATTACTGACCCTTGCTCTAGAGGCCTTTAGAAGAAGTCTAGCCTTACCCCAGCGTTTGAAAAGTTCAAAGTCTCTAGAAGCCAAGAGTAAAGAGAAGCTATATGTTGATCACATGGACAGAAGAACTGCAGGAATGTGTGTGTGGGGGAGAGAGAGAGAGAGAGAGAGAGAGAGAGAGAGAGAGAGAGAGAGAGAGAGAGAGAGAGAGAGGAGAAATTGAAAGATATAGAGAGGCTAAAAGACTAGAGCTGATTATCCATTCCTATGTGTTTTTGACAAAGGAAAACACAAGCCTCAGTTAAACACATTTTTTAAATTTGGAAAAAAAAGTCAAGATTTCATTCCTTACATCAAAATTTTATGGACTGAGTCATTTAAAAAAACAAAAAGAAAAATACCAAAGAACTCTGTTCACTGTTTGATCAACTTTGTCTTACAAAGTATTTTTGTGACACACTATAAAATAAGTGAATGAAGAAAGAATATAGTTGACTCTAATTTTACAGATAGCCTTTTCCTTCTGTATGCACTAGCCTCACTTAGCAGATTGGATCTGTGTAACATAAAGAATGACAGACAACATGGATGGAAAAAAGCACCAGGCTCATCCATCAATTTCAATATAAGCCTGATCTCTTCCAAGAAGAAGGCATCTGAAGAGAGGGAGGATAGAGACATGGCAATACCTGCAGGAGGCTGAGATACTGAAAGAAGTTAAATAAGAACCTCATTTACCTGAGCTGCCAAATCACAGCAGATGGTGAGATCTGAAGGGAAATAAACATTAAGGCCTGGAAAGTAAGCAATTTATTCTGTCAGACTTGAAGAGCTGGTACAGCTAAAAGATCAGCCCAAGGACTAGATAGAGACAGTGCTCACTAGTGATGTTTGACAACAATCAGAGCTGCCCATCATCAGGATGATGGAAGGGAACCTGTGGAGGGAGGTGAAATCCCTTCACCAAGGGGAAGCCACCTCCCTCTCACAACAGCTCAGAGTTAAGGAGCAGAAGTTAACCATGTATGCGTACTTGGAAGAAAATTGGTTACACCATAAAGCAAACACAATTGATAGACAAATGAAGTGATGCTCCTCTTCAGGCAGAGGACAGAACTGTCAGATTGCTTTGGACTAAAAGGAGTCTAGGGTTTCTGGTTTCCAGTGCCTGAGATGATGTGAAGGGTTTAAGTCACAGCCTGAAGCAGCAACATGGTGACCAGTCTCATACAGCTGACTTTCTCGTGATTTGGAAAAGCAGTCTCACTCTTTAAATAACTTTTCCAATCATTAAATTATACATTGATTCTCTCTTTCTCTCTCTAGATCTGTGTGTGTGTGTGTGTGTGTGTGTGTGTGTGCGCGCGCATGCATTAATGTGCATGCACATTCTTGTGCACATACTGGTACTGGGGCTTGAACTCAGTGCCTAGGCACTTTCACTTAGCTTTGCTGCTCTTGATCATCAAATGGTGCTTTACCATTTGAGCCACAGCTCTACTTCTGGGTCTTTGATGATTAATTGGAGATAAGAATCTGATGAACTTTCCTGTCCTAGCTGGCTTTGAACCCCAATCCTCAGATTTCAGTCCGTTGAATAGCTAGGATATTATAACCATCTATTTAGTTAAGTGACTTGTCATGTGGTGGGCAATGTCTTTGGTGCTGGAGTTGGCACAGTGAGAAAAGGAAGTGTTTCTCTTTTCTCTCAGGAAGATGATACTCTTTGGAGAGACACTGTTATGGCTCTGTGGCTCTTCTTTTCCCCATTTCAAAGAAAGCATGTAAAATAATATTTACTTCAAGGTGGTGTGACAATTACTGAGAAATTCTTCCAATGCATCCATACCATGAAATCTGTCTACATGACTGCTAATAATATTAGTCTCAACTACCCAGGCTTGTTGTTACATTGCCACTGAACAAACTTACTGAGACTGCTTTCTTCTTGGAAGTCTTTTTATTATCGAGAGAAGGGGTCAATGAACTGTTTCTTAAAGGTAGTAAACGTGTTCTTTGTGATTTGCACATTTTCTGTCATGGTCATTTATCTCCATTATTCTGGAGTGAAACCATTCATCCACTCATGTTAATCTGTATAGAAATGTGGGTGATTGAGTCATAATAAAACATTATTTACAAAATCAGGTGGTAGTGAGTTAGGATTGGCCCATGCTCTGAGCATGGCCAATGCTGATCAGTCTAACACTTCACATCCAAGCTCTTGAGTATATCATAAAACCTGACCCCAAATTATAATTCTACCTCATAACTCTCCATCCCACTTATTAAAATAAATAGCTTTGTATTTCTTGATTATATGGGATACTTTCCTATCTTTTAAAAATTGATTACGGAATGAGGGATGAGGTAACAAACTGTACAAGAAATGTATCCAATGCCTGATGTATGAAACAGTATCCTCTCTGTACATCAGTTTGATAATAAAAATTTGAAAGAAAAAAATTGACTATGTACTTATGAATTATTGAAATTTAGAATGGAAGGAAAAATGAGTACAATGTGAGTCTCAACTTTTCCACTCATAAGTGTTGTTTAATATGTCTTTGCAGTGCTTCATTGACTGCTTGTTAACTCACCATACATTCCACACAAATCAGAATGCACTTAACCAGTTACTCTGTCCTCTAAGGAACTCATCTTGCATTTGTTGGTTTAATCCATCTTAAAAGACTTTGTCTCTCTATTTGGCAATCTGCCTCTTAAGCTCAAGAACCAAATTGAAAACAAAATTCTTTTGAAAATCTGTTTGGTATCCCTTAAACAATGCTCTCATTTACTATATATACACTTAAGAGTTTTAGTGTATAGAGAGGTATAAAAATAATAGTCTAAAGCAAATGAATACATGCCAGGTGCCAGATAGTTGTAAAAACATGCTATTATTTACCTAAGGAACTCAGTTCATTCAGGCCTGTCTGAGGCACTGATTATGATACATTTCACATAGGTGCTCTCAATTTTAGAAAAGGAATCCTGCTTTACACAACATTCACAGTCACCTATATGTGCATTAACTCTGATAAGCACAATGCAAAAAGCTGCCTTCTTTCTCTATTTGTGCATACAGTTCCCTAACTCTGGTCACCAGGCCTTAATCATGTGGATCACCAGGATCCAGGATAGTAATTTACTCATGTGGAATCTCAGTAAATATCTTCCTAGCAAGTTACCAACTTAGTTATAGAGGAGAGATAATTTACTGAACGGGAAAAAAAGCTGGGCAACTTAATACCTTTTTGAATCCACTTTCTTCATCTTCTAGGGGTTTGTTGTTTTAACTGCTTTACTGATGTAAAAGATTAGAGGAAAATACATGGTAATATTAAAGGCTTGAGTGCTTATAACTCAAGTTCCAGTGTAAATATGTTGTAATTTTTTGCTGTGCATACTAGAGAGCCTTAACTTCAAAGGAACATATAAAATGTATAATATGAGATAGAAGGAGAACAGTGATTGTGTTACTTTAATGTAAGATATTTATTTATAGGTGATTAAGCTCTACAGAGACCTGGTTTTCTGGTGGCTCATCAATACATATGGGCATCTTTCTTTGAGTCAGATTGAGCTTCATGAGAACCACACACTTTCATGATGGTGAGAGCTCAGTACAAGACAACCCAATAGCAACTGTTAACCGTGCAGTCAGACATGGCAGAGTGCATTAGAGATGTTTTCTCATTTGATTCTTATAACATTCCTAAGATAAAGATATTTTTCCCCATTTTACAGATGAGTGAACTCAGAGCCGGGTTGGGTCTGTCCATGTGTTCACGGTCACACAGAAAGTGATCAAGTTCAATTTGGTCTGTCATGACTCCAGGCTCATATGTTGCTTCAGTAAAGTATGAGTGTAGAAATAGAGTAATTTATAAGAAGCAAAGTCAAAATAGACAAGCAATTTACAACTTCCTGTTTTCTTAAGGAATTGGGATGTACTGTTATCTCAAAAGTCACTAAGACAGAAACTAGAAGTTGTAAGTTCTTTCTTTTTAGACCTAAATTCCACTAGGTTTGATTCGTCTATCTAGTGGCTATCTTGGAGCTATTTATGAATATATAAATCTTTCTACAATGGCTTGAGAATGGAGAAAGGAATGTTGTCACTTTGAGAAATTCTAGGAAGAAGCAAAAGGAAAGGCAGAGGAAAGACTACTGATATTTGAGTTTGTTTACCTCTATATAAAAGCAAAAGTCTTAGCTGTGGTGCAAATAACCAATGTCTAATTGAGCAACTTCACATCTGTCTTGGAGCACAAACGAAGTGAACACAGATCTCCTTGCCATGCAGAGGATGACCATGTCCTTTCTGTCTCACTCAGGAGTTTCATATCTTTTGGCAAGGTGGCTTGTTAGCGTGCAAAGTAAGAATCTCCATCTTTCACAGTTTTAAACAAAGGCCTACTAATTTACTACTCAATGGAATCCAAAACTGTCTGGTTGTTATATTAAGCATAATTCAAATAAAATCTTTATTCTTTCTTAAATACCTTAATCAATTTTTTTTAAATTACTGGTAGTAGACTTACATAAGCCACAACAAACTTTGTTAAAACTCTCCTGTTCCTTAGGAGCACCATAGAGCATCCTATATCTGCTCACTCCGATGAGTTTTTTTCTGAATATTGTGCCATGGATTTTTAAGCTCTTGATCTTCATTGCCTATTCTACAACATACCATTTTGTCACATTCTCAGATATTTGTCCAGACTTTTGTCCCATCCATGACAAACTGCAAAAAGTCTCCTTGTAGCCTTGATTCTTTCTATTGGACGTTTTTGTCCTATGAGAAAGGGCCATGGCTAAAGACTGCCTTCTCTCTTTTTTTTTTTTTTTTTTTTTTTGGCCAGTCCTGGGCCTTGGACTCAGGGCCTGAGCACTGTCCCTGGCTTCTTCCCGCTCAAGGCTAGCACTCTGCCACTTGAGCCACAGCGCCGCTTCTGGCCGTTTTTTTGTATATGTGGTGCTGGGGAATCGAACCTAGGGCCTCGTGTATCCGAGGCAGGCATTCTTGCCACTAGGCTATATCCCCAGCCCCACCTTCTCTCTTTTGAGTTGCGAAGTTGGCTAGTTCTCAACACTTTCTTGTAAGAAAAAGTAAGAAGGCCTTAACTATTTATTTATTTTCATTTAGATTATCTTTAAGTAGTTATACAACTGTAGGGGTTTCATTTCAACCATCAGTTTTTGAGCATAATGCATCTTGAACAATATCATCTTTTGCATCATTCTCCCAGTCTCTCCAAACCTCATCCATCCCTTAAAGTTACCTGGTTGCATTTTTACATATGCACATCGAATATTATGACTGTATTCACCAGCTCTTCTCTCTTTGTTGACCTCCTCCTCTTCCCAACAATAATATCTGTTTCATGGAGGCCTTCCATAACTTTTTCTTTGTGATTATTATTTTTTCTTCTGTCATTCCAGCCTTTTTTGAATAGCTTGTGCCTGATGATGCCATCATCTGATGTCAAATAACAACTATACCCAGCTTTGAGTCTATCTCTGGGCTACTCCCTACCTCCAGTAATGATCAAAAAACAAAACAAAAAAACCCACAATTACTGTTCCCATGGAGTTTATATAAACTTTCTCAGTTGGTTGGACCCAGGGAGTTTATATAAACTTTCTCAGTTGGTTGTGCAGGACAGTTAATTAGCACAGTCACTTCAGCTGTGCTGTCATTGGTTGATGATACCAATGCAAAACTAGAAATGTTTTGAAATGATAGGTTGTATGCAGAAAGAGCCCTGCAGCCTTTTCTTTTTTGTTGTTGTTCAAAATATGGGTAATTATAGCTCTTCCTCCAAAGTACAGATAACACTAGTGATTAGAAAAGAAAAAAAAAAACCAGCTGATGTTATAACAAGCCAGATAGGAGATAATCACTAGCCATTAAGCAAAATTTATTTCCAAAAAAGACAATATAGAGTGGCATGATTTTGAAAGCACAAATACTATTATTTTCATTTTGCATCCAATGCCACATATGGCAGTCCTGCTGAGCCCTATAACCAGGCAAAGTTGAGGGACTTGTTATAATGACTTTATTAGCTGCAATGGGACTTTGTTACTTTTACTTTGTGCCAGGAGCCAGCAATGTGCAAATCAGTAACAGCATATTGAGTTGATAACAAAGAAATAGAACAGGGTAGGGAGAGCTTTCTCTGTTCTACTAGAAGCAACTCAGTGACATCATTTCATCCTATAAATTTTGGAGACACTAAAAAATTGTTTACCATGCTCTCTTATAGGAAAGAGATTAAAAAACATTTGGATATCTTAGATGAAATAAAGTGTAGTATTTAATGTACTGGGAAATTGTTGTAATGTCCCACCTTGAGGAGCCTCAAAAAGCCAATTTCTCTTCAACTACACAGAAGGTTGTTCCATACCTATAATATGTTTGTTTTGTACTTTTGGCTTCACTATAGTAGACAAGATATTGTCAACTATCCTGTATGCTTTGGAATGGTACAAAGCCACTGCTCACTGAGTCTTTTTTTTAGTAGTGATTGATGGCTAGCCAAATCAGTTTTTAAATGGGCTTTTTGGATATTTGAAAGTGACATTTGGAAAAAGTGAGCAGATAGAGGAGTAACCCAGAAGAAGAATCATATACAAAAAATGAAGCAACTAAAACTTGTGGAAAAAAAAAAGATAAAACCATGCCTGAGAGGAGAGTCAAGGATAGTTGTCTGACCAAATTAAAAGCAATGTCTATTTAGTCCTAAGTCAGCTGTCCTCTCATGGAGGTTGAACTGTAGCTACTGAGCTGTGTACAGCCTAAATTGGGCAGTCACTAATCACCTAGGCCACTGCTCTTGTATGTTGCTGAAGAGTTTGCTATCGTGACTTCTCATTTTCTCCTTTTGATGAAGCTTCCTGAGAAGTCCCATTCCCCACTTTTCTCTTCCTATCTGTATGGGCATACATACTAAGTGAAATGAACTCCGTGTTAAGGACACAAGTGTTATATCACTGTTGTAATTACTTCCAACATGCCATGTGAAACCATACCTTTTTGTTTTGTTGATGATCCTCTTGTATCTCCTGCCTGTGGTTATCACCATGCTATCACCGTATCTCATCTGAGTACCCTGGATACTGTATATACTGCTATTAGAAGTAAGGAAGGGAAAGGGGCTATCAAAATTGAGAGACAAAGGACAAAAAGACAAACCATTCCAAAAGCAATACTTACAAAACCATTTGGTGTAAACCAACTGAACAACTCATGAGGGGAGAGGGAAAGGAGGAGGATGGAGGAAAGGAGATGAAGGAGGAGGTAACAAGTTGTACAAGAAATGTACTCACTGCCTTACATATGAAACTGTAACCCCTCTGTTTATCACTTTGACAATAAATAAGTAATTGTCCAATCTCATTATGTTGATCATTACAAAAAGAAAGGAAAATTGTGTTAAGCATGAGAAAGCTTTAATTATTTTAAAAGGTCAACTAAAAAGATCTGGTAGAAATGGGATGAGGAGACTGGAAAAATGGGAAAAATATCTGGTAAAAATGTGTGTATACGGGCCAGTTCACATTTCCACACAACTAGTGAGGTTTGAAAACTGTAAAAAAATTTTAATGGCCCCATGCAAACTTTTACTTACTGTAATTGTTCATCAATTACAGTTGAGTTCACAGAATATCCAAAATTTTGGTTGTTTCTTTGCCACATTATGGCATTCATTTTCACTTTAGTGGCAGCTGCTCAATTAATTACTTAAAAATTCTAAACGCAAACAAATGTGGTTATGGTCTAAAAGCCTAGACTCCTATCTTGTTTACAAAGCTTGTTAAAATATTGTAGACACATGTCTCCTAGTATTACAAAGTTCCTGTTTCCTACATGTCCACTTACATGTTTAATTATTATTATTATTTTTTTTTTGGCCAGTCCTGGGCCTTGGACTCAGGGCCTGAGCACTGTCCCTGGCCTCTTCTTGCTCAAGGCTAGCACTCTGCCACTTGAGCCACAGCGCCCCCTCTGGCCATTTTCCATATATGTGGTGCTGGGGAATCGAACTGAGAGTTTCATGTGTAGAAGGCAAGCACTCTTGCCACTAGGCCATACTCCCAGCCCTACATGTTCAATTTTTTTATGAGATAAAGAATAAAATGGAGGGCTGATCTCACATCAGTTGAGTACAGACTAAGTGTCAGGTACTTTGCTCAACATCTTGTCAAGTAAAACTTCAACTAGAAGAAAATCTGCATATCTGTACACAAAGCAACTTTTCATCTGTGTGTTAGTTGCCCAGGGTTTGGTGTAAATGCATTTCCCCAGTTCTTGTAACTCATTCCTTTATGTTATCAGTGTGGAAGGTGGGCCAGTTGAAAATGACTCAGATCCAGGCTTTGGTCTCATGGAGCTTTTATTCTATTTTCTCAGTAACAACAATCTTATTATAACATTTGAGGTTATTGGTGAACTCACAGCTTGCTAGAAAATGGTCTTATTAACTAAGCAGATGAGAAAATAATAGGACATGGAACACAGAAGACCATTGTGATATGAGCCTCTCTTTGGCCAAGAAAGCAATGCACAAGGCTCCTTTTTCCTAGTACCTACATGTCATCATGACTCAGAGCTTTCAAGACCTCTTGCCTTTCTAACAAAGGGATGAAGCCAATGGCCCAAAGATGACTTGAGAACTTGGAACTTGTGGTATGGATGTGAGGGGGATCAAGGTCCATTGAGGGGGATCAAGGTCCATGGAGAAGGACAAACAAATGTGGAGTGGAAGAGTGGGCAAATGCAGTCATGATATTGAATGAATATACATGAATGGACCAAGGTGAATTGAGGGGATGAGGGAGGTTGAGAGAGATGGGGGAAGAACAGTAGAGGTAGTGACACTGATTAAGTTGCATTGAACTCATGAAATGGCATGTTGAACTGATACCCCTTTGTAAAGTTAAAGATAATAAAAAACATCAAAACAAAGGTTTCTTGAGCATTATTACTTCAGCCAAGTACATTCCACACTCTCCATGCCGGCTTAAAGCCAAACTTGGTTTCATTTCCCATGCAACTTTACTTTTGAGAAAATTTTAAATTGACATTATTTTGCACACTTTTCTAATTGATTTAAATTTAGGAAGTTGCCATATATTTGTATGAGTTACATCCTAAACTTTTGAAAGATTGCTCTTCGATTTTGATGTGTGCGAAAAGTTTGTACTCATTCACAACTTTGTTGAGATCTTATGTACATTTATTTGTGAAAGAGAATATACATTCTTTAAAAATCAAGTTTCCCAGGGGATCCAATTCTCAAAGGAAGGTTAAAGCAGCACTGCCTTTAACTGTGGACTTTAGAGGAGAATTTTGTTTGCAGAAACACATGGATTCATATAGCTTTTTATGAGAAGTGGCTGCTCAACAAATATTGACTGACTAAATGAAAGCACTGCTTAGAAGTAATTACCTAGGCTTTGCACTTAGAAAGTACATTTCCTCCTGTGAATCCAAACTAAACTCTTCCACAATGTGATGGGTAATTTGGCCTCAAAACTAACTGGCAGATCTGACTAAAGGCTAGAAGAGGATGTAGAATAGTTTGTTACCAAACTGGTGAATACAACTCACCCTATCTGTGACTGTGGCAGACACCTGTCTCCTGACATTGCAAAGGACCTACTGCAAGCACATTTACTTCCCTGCCTTTCTGTTTACTTACATGTTATGAGATGAGGGATAAAGTTGCTGGGATGATACTGTGGTGTGAAATTACCAAATTTGAAAGGATGCAAAAAGTGCTTTTGAGGAGTGTAAAGGCACACGATTTCATGTGTCTCCATGACTTTCTCTCCCATTGCTTACCACCTTGTCTCTCTAGAGCAGTGTCTACTCACCTGTCTCCTCACCTCTGCTCTTCTCTTTTCCCTATTTCCTTGGCTGAGGCCCAGCTTTGCATTTTCATGTGTTAGCACTTTGCCTTGGCCTCACATTGCAGGAAAGCTACAGCTCAGTAAGCTCACATTTCATTTGCCTGGAATTCAGAATTACAAATTAATGTACAGAAAACAATTGCTTGAACTATTTAAAACTGTAATGGCAACAGTCCACACCATTCCTTCCAGGGAACACAGGCAGCCAATGGGGGGGAGGGGCTGGAGCTGAGCTTGTGCCTTCTTCTTGCTTGGCCTTTCCAAGAACATTCTCTTGTTAGCTTCCTTGAAGAGTTAAGTGAGGTAATTGAAAATGTTATGGCATTATGCTTCTAATAGAGCTATATTAATTTTCAGCTTGATGAAATTATCAGCTATTTAGCAGCCTTTTGGGTTGTTTTGACTGCAGCATGCTCATTTATAAGAATGTGAATATGCCAAGTGGAAAGCTCTACCATTAGTGGGGGGAAGCTTAGTGTGATTTGTGTAAGGCCAGCTCTCAGAAGATACATGCTACATACATGTGTGTATATGTGGTGTGTGTGTGTGTGTGTATACCAGTACAAGATATTAGAATATTTAAATTCCTTTTTTATTGGTAAAATATGTGGTCTGTTTGTAAGATATACTGTTTGTTTGAATACACACAGACACACACACACACACACACACACTTAAAACACAATATCTTTTCAGTTGAAAGAAAGAGTTTTTGGTGCCAGCTAAGGAAGATTTATATAAAACTTTCAGTTTATTTTGTTTTATGACATGTGGTGCTGCAGCAACACTTAGAGAAATGACATAAAGTAGTGATTTTTATGCTAAAAATAGTTATTTTCCATTTTGAAAAATTTTAAAATTTAGAACCAAAGGTTTCCCTCATAGCTTCATGAGAGCGCCACTGGCAGTCAGGGCCAACTCTAGGGACAGTTAATTCTAAATTGTACAAGATTAGAATCAATTGTACAACCAATATTTTAGAAATGTTTTATGTTGATATTTTACACTCTTGTATCACTAGAACTGTTACTTTCTGTAATGATCAGCCTATGTTGCACCTCTTCTCATTCCATTATAATTCTTAGCTTAATGCATGGCTGCAAATTCCAGCATGATGTAGAAGGCCCTGTACTGAGTGTTATAGGTGGTGATTGGAGAATCTCAGTCTCAAGGAGCATAATGTCTAATGTATGAAACTCTTATTCATTTGCTCAACTGAAATTCATTGATGGTCCAAACACAAAAGACACTTACTTCCAGGGTATGGAACACAAGTAGACCCAACCTTTTTAAGGCACATGTTCCATAGAAAGTACTAAAGGAGTAGTTGAAATATTAAAAAGAATACAGTAAGTAGAGTGTGTGTAGTAAGAAAACACTGAGGTGGTAAAGTGAAAAAGCCTGTTTACTACAGAAGGAGTAGGAGAATGTCTGGCATTGCCCTGTGATTGGAGCCAGTAGGACATCATGGGTGGGAAAAAAGGAAGACTGTTCTAGTCACAGCAAGAGCAAGTAAGGGTGAAAACAATATGCATGTATCCTAGGAAGAGTGAAGAGTGTTGGAAGCCTGTAACACATGGTAGACAGAGTGAGGGCTTAAACAAGGTTGAGGAAAATTTAAAACTTTCCCCAGTGAAGAGAAGGATACATTGAACATTGGAAGTGAGCATATCATGTCATCCCAACAAACTCAACCTTCTAACCCCAGAAATATTAAAAGTGGAGGGGAAGACTAAGAGCAGAATAAATATTGGATATCCACCAGCACTCTATTTTGAGGATCATACCATCTCCACCTAAGGAAAGCAGAACATCACGTTGTTATAAGTTCTAGACCTTGTAGTGTGAAATTTGTTCTTTCTGGGAGCCGAGAGGTGGCAAAATGCATGTCTGTTTTCCTTTTACCACTAGCTAGTCTCTTTTCATTTTCCTTAGCGTCTTGGTAACATTATCATTAGCATCTGTTTGAAATCCAGTTCCAATTCTCTTATATGTAAAGACACTCTCACAGAAATGAGACAAGATAAGAGCCCAACTTCATTGTCACCAACCAACTTCAAAAAATCTTTTTGTTTACCTCTGTGGGAATTCTGGGAATTCTAATCTTCAGTGTAAGAAGTACTGATACGAATAGATAGAAACTCAAGCTTCTGAGGAAGTTGTATTATGTGCCTCTGATAGGAAATGAATAGCTCCAACCTGATTTTTCTAATGAAATTGGAAACCTGGGGCACTCATTAACTAGCCCATTTAATGAATGAAGCTTACCAAAGACTACTAGGGATTTTAGTTTTAAGTGCAAAGCTATGTTTCAAAATATCAACAAAATGTGTGCAGAATTGCCTAGATTATCCTCAATATTAGATAAATCTCATTAAAGATATTCTTGCCTTTTTTGTCAGTGGTTTTCTGACAAATCCCTTGCTACTCATTTGTTTTCCCTGGACAACTAACAAATATATTTAGTCTCTTATCTCTGGAAAGGGAATAAAACATAACATGACTTCTATGCAGTACTTTTTATTTATAAAATTGACCCTTTATTTGAGTGGACAGTTTCCTTCTTTATGTTTGATGCATATACCTGATAATATAATCAGAAAATTCCTATTGATTATTCTCAAGCAATTTAGTTCTGGTCATGGTTGTACTGGATTTGCAATTATATTGAGGAGAGGTGTTATTGACCAGGACTGGTAATTACCACACTGACTTCAGATTCAGCTAGAGGAGCAACTAATGTCTCCATGTTGATGTTCTTGTTATAAAAGATTTGCACTGATTCTTCTTACCTAAGGATGAACAGCATGTGTTGATATATTTTAGTCAAAGCAATTTATTTGGCTCTGCAGTTCATTTGTTTTTGAGTATAAGGAGATGGAGGAACTAACTAAAGAGATGTATACATTGAAGACGTTCATTATCAACCCACACCAAATAGACTTTTGTCTAAAAAAACAAATAGATCTTGCTTTATATTAAAACTATGGTTTCCAGACAGATACAATAAGAAAGTAGATTACTCTTGCATATATTTAATCAGATTACACGTAGCCTGGTAAATAGGGAATATACTTTTAATGTAAACTTGAATCTCTTAGGTTATATGAAGTATTTATATATTGTCTCACTATAATGACTACTCTGAGAAAACACAACTATTTATGCACACTGAACACTTAGTATAGTTGTTGGGTTTTTGGTGTGTGTGTGTGTGTTTTTTTTTTATAACTCTGGCACACACATATGTAAGAAAAAGTTATATGGAACAAGAAATCTTTTAGTCACTATATGTCTGAACATACTGAAAAAATGTGCTGTTGTAACAACTCCCTGGTCCATCAGCATAGAATCTTGGGTTATAGTCTATAATGCATGTACACAGACCAATGGGCTATGGCATGCAGAAAACAAGTTATTTGTACCAAGTAACTTATTAAATATGCACATTTGTTTGGTAGCTTTCGTAATCTATTTACTTCAATTTTCTACTTGAAATTTCTATAGAATATCTGAAACGAGAAGCTGTATGGTTAGAACATGGGTGATTCCCTATTTTTCATTCATGCAATAGGCCACCATGTTTTTGAAAAGGCAAGTCCTTGTGATTATAATTAGGATTATGATTGGAAAGTTATCAGGGAAGCATCCCAAGCTTATGATGAACAATATGAAACTTAATTTATAAAATTAAGGTTTGTTTTGTTGTGTTCATCTTTTATCAACTAATGATAGACTCATTTCTTTTCTATCAGAAATTATTTGTTTCCAGATAGATTGAATTAAGAATATGAAAGAAAGACTTTTCTGTTTTCATTGTCTCATGAGTTATGGTAATTATAAGATCAAATATCCAGGAAAGGATTGATTAATATGTTCCTAGACAAGGATATCCTTATTGTAGAGGGCAGGATAGTCCTACAATGTAAGATCCACTTACCAACTGAGACATTTTTCATGGAGTTGAGAGTCTTGTTTCTATAGCATTTCTGATTTAATCTAACCAGCCACAAAAGTACCAATTTAAAAACAATCCTATTATAAAGGTTGTAGCCTATCTCTGACTCTCAAGTGAGCCAGCTTGTTGAGAAATCTGTATTTTCACCTTCTAGACGAATTAGCCAGAAGCAATGCTTCTTACTATGATTTACTGTGTTCCAATGAACACAAGGGAAAAGAGGCACACCAACTTTTCCAGTCATCTGCCCAACATACTCAGGTCTCCCATAATGCCTTATACCAGAGCACAGATGTCCCAGCACAACCCCCCACCCCCCACCTCCATGCCACATTAATCAACAGAGCAGGAACCAGCGAGACACTGGGAAACAGAAGATCCTGTCTCACAAGGTGGACTCTAAACTCATATTGTTTATGGATTATCATGTTTTAATTCATTCTGCACCAAATATATTACAGAGCACCTAGACCAACCTAGAAATGTCTGAAATAGAATCATTGAATAATCGTGCTTACTAACATCCTGTTGTTTTTCAATAGAGCATTTTAACTTCTCTCCAGATGTTTTAACAAATGCTGGCGGAGTGCTGGTGTCTCATGCTTGTAATTCTAGCTATTTAGAAGGCTGAGATCTGAGGATTTAGGTTCGAAGCTATCCCCAGCAGGAAATTCCATGAGACTTTACTTACTCTCCATTTAATCATCCAAAAGCCAGAAGTACAGCTGTGACTCAAGTAGTAGTGTACCAGCCTTGAACAAAAAAGTCAAATGAAAGCACGAAGCCCTGAGTTTAAGCCCTGGTACCAAGACAAAAGCAAAACAACAACCACCTGTTATCTGAAATGATAAGTTAAAACAAGACAAAAGTCTGAACAGAGTAAAACATATCCAAATGAACTGAAGAGACAATATTGTAGCAAAAATAACAGGTGTTGAGAAAAAAAAAAGCATAGAAAGCTGAAGCAGCAAATGAAAATAAGGCAAAAAATGTCTTCCCAATCATAGCTAGGTGCCTTTGCAATGTGAACAAAGCCTACCAGAATCAGTGATACACATAGTTATCTTTGCATTTGTGTGTATGTGTGTGTATGTATGTGTGTGTACACAAACATATCACTATAGATAGTGTTTCCATGATCTTTCTGAAACAACATTGTCTTGGGAGTCACTCCATTCTTTGTTACATTTTCCTGGTCATTTAAAACATTAAACTTCAATTTGGAAACAGAGAACAAAGAGAAATCCAAATACAAAACGAAACCTGAAAACTAAGGATTGAAAGCATTTTTCAGGCTAAAGATTGCTTTCCTAGTATATAGAGAGTCAAATACAGCACGAGTCTTTCTGTCTCTCTGTCTGTCTGTTTCTTTCTCTCTCTCTGTCATTTATATTTATGTTTTACAAGTGCCACATTCTGTTTTATATATATACTTAATTAGATGTCTGAAGGTATCAGGCTTTTTAACCATATTTGCTACTTTTAGGAAATGAGCAACCCTCCCATTTAAAAGATTGAGTTAGAATGTTCCATACCATGTAAAATGAGATTGAACCAGATGAACGGTTTTTTTGGGGGGGAGGGGAGGGGAAGGGGGGGAGGGTGTTTTTGTTTTTGTCTCTTTTGCAAATTAGGTCCTTGGGAAATTTTTGAATAATGTGGTAAAAAGCAGTCAGAGTTTTTCTTTAAACACTTCCTGTATACTTGTTGTGTGCACAGGTGGGCAGACAGCTCACGCAACACTGGGCATAAAGGGTCCACATCTTCCTGTTCCTTTTGCTTTCCATATTTAGTGACTGAAATGAGGGCCAGGCAGGCTTGAGGAATGCTGAACCGAACTGTTGCTCATGTCATTAAAAACTCAACTAGGCAGAAAGCTAGGAATGGAGCAGTTGACAATGATAAAGCTGAGAGTTCTGTGGCTTATCCTTAATTAGGTGTTGGCATTGGTTCTTGTCAAACAAGGGGAGAGAGTATGTGCTGCTGCCACTGATGCACACAGACAGCCCTAGTCACAGATGGAGAGAAGGCAAAGTGTATTCAAGCTGGCAGTGAAAGAGATTTAGATAAGTACTCAAGGTAACAAAAATCGAAAAAAGAGGATGATAGCAATGGAAGCTTTAGATGAATTGCAATGGAGTGCACCTTTATTACAGCTTATCAGTCTCCAGACAGCTACAAACCCGCCTTCCTAGTGCTTGTCTCTCTGTGTTCTTCTGGATTAAAGGTCAAAGCTCAAATTTATATGTTCTGTCGTCCTGTCTCTCTTATTGCTCACATCTATGCACCACATAGCTGAAGGATCTGGTATTCCAGACACAAAGCTTCTACTCCTTGAATAAAGCAGGAAACCTTTCCTCATTGAAAAGATTTAATTTCTTTAGAATAATTATCTCCTGGGAAGAGGTTGGAAATAATGCAATTTTCAAAGGTCACCAAAAATGCTGTTGGTATAAATAACACTCATGGCATTGTGCCAGCTTGAATAGTTTTTGTTCACAATGTAATCATGGTTCTCTTTTTGCATTCTTCTGATGTATTCAGATAACTATAATATTCGGATCTATTAGAACACTGCCTATATGTGTTTCCAACATACACAAAAGCTGTGTGTTTTCCAAATGTGTATAAGCACTTCAGACGGTAATCTGTGCACATTGCTGGAAGCAGATGGTAGCTCTTATCACAGATAAAAGCACATATATATGTTTCTGTAACTACACCCTCAGAGAGAACGAATAACGGAGGAATTCTCTCCCCATCACAGCTTACATTACCCTTCCACTTAGGCAGCAAACAGCATATGTTTTACCGTTTTGGAAAGGCAGTACTTGAGAGGAAAATATGATTGGTTGAAATAAACTTATAAATAACCTGATGTATAAAATACAAGAACTATGTAATTTGTAATTTGGAAGTTAATTGTGTGTGTGTGCGTGTGTGTGTGTGTGTGTGTGTGAAGACCAGAATGAGAGCTGGGAATATTCTACATCACAACATGTGATGGTAAAATAACTTTTCTAGAATTGCCAGATAAGAGCAGGATTCCTAGTTAAATCCAGCTTTCAGATTTTTTTAAAAAAGGAATAACATTTTGTGAAAGCATGTTCAGATTTTGCATTTCTCATATCCCATGAAATATAGAGGAGCTTTTGATACTATATATGATACTAACTGGTGCGTAATACTGGAAACTCAAATTGGAGTCGTGTGTGTGTGTGTGTGTGTGTGTGTGTGTGTGTGTACAAAATATAAATGGGTATAATTTTTCCTAGATGCAAAATCTGTCAATGGCAGTTTTCTGGTGCTGTTAAAATTTGTAACCAATGCTTCTAGTGTTCCAGGTAAGAAGAAAGATGAAAGATGTTCCAAGCTGCTTTCCATGCATACAAAACCAATGAGGATTTTGAACACTGAACTGAGACTATCACCAACAGAACCAGTTACTGCAGAATGGCTACTTCAGGACATAGATCCCCTTTCTCCAGAATTTTAGGTTCTGTTTAAGAACTATCTGAATACTGTCTCATGTTGGCTACATAAGCTTAGCTTTTCTTTTTCATTTATGAATTTGGCTTATTATTTCAGACTAAGCTCTATTAGCACTCTTGAAAAAGGGACAAAGGTTAAACACTGAATGCCCACATTTGTATTCGAATAGAGAGATCTGCATTCAATTGAAAGGTTAAATGGAGTTCAGATTTCTTTCTCTCTCTCTCTTTCTTTCTTTCTTTTTCTTTCTTTCCTTCCTTCCTTTTCTTAAAAAAATTCTTTGGTCTGGCTTTTGTCTAATGTCTTTCAGCAAAACTGTAATAAAGTTGTCTTTGTATTACACTAAAAGATCCAATTACTTCTCAAATCCTGGGTAAACATCTGCAGATGAACCTTTTATTTTTTTTTAACAAATGTATTTTGATTTTCCAGGAACTTCAGTGACATTTTTGTTTTGTCTCTTCCAGAGTAAAGAATAGATGCAAGCCTGCTTTTCTGAGCTGGAACTCCAGCTGCCCCCTCGCCCAGGCACTCCTGGCAGGCAGCCAGTCAATCTCTGTTGCCCAGTGAAACTGATTCCATCTGCTCCTGCAACTCAGTGTATTCCACTTCAGATCAAAATCAGGGAGCAGGCAGTATCAACGTAACGCTAATCTGTGAAGACATTTTCACTGTGCTAGATAGGCTAATGTTACACAGGCTTTCAGAGCTTCAGGGAAACAAACAGCAGTAACTGTCAGGGGAAGATAGAGAAGGCAATGGATTCTTGTTGAGAATATTCCAACATAGACAAGGTGCATGGATCTAAAGAATGAGAGAAGAATAAGGAATTATTTAGTCTATTTTTTTGGGGGGGTACTAGGGAGCAAACCCAGGGCATTGCATTTGCTAGGCAAGCACTTTGCCATTGAGCTATATTCCAGCCCAGAAATATCATATAAAAGAGACAAATTATATCTTGTTAAGCAGATATTTGAAACAATAGCATTAGTTCATATATTTTGCAAGTACAAACTGTAACCTTCTTTCTTCCTGTTTTCTGCTGCGCCTCAGACTTCAGCATATACACCTGCAACATGTTGAGATATACACAAAGAGCTCCATGGCTTGATAAATGATCTCCAATAAAATTAGAAATAGATGAAGATGCATTGTACTCAAATAAACGAGTTGAGTTGAAGCCCCTTTGTAAACTACTAAAGATAATAATAAAAAATAAACTAGAAATGGTGATAGATTTTTAGTTTGAACTTAATGTTAGAATTTAGATAGTAGACTGCTTAGTTTGAACTTAGAATTTCAGAACTACCCCCAAAGTCTTGATTTAAAAAAAAATAACAAAAAACAGAAGTGCACATATAGCTAAACAATCCCTCCCTTTCTATCTTGTTTGATATTTTGTTTGTAGAAAACATACTCAGTTTGGAGTACACAGCTTTATAATCAATTGTTCTTTAAATATGACCAACCAAGGCCTGTATTATAAGCCTCCTATGGAAAATACACTGAAGGAAACCTCCAAAAGCAGATTAGTGTATACAATGGAAATTTAGTACCAGAAACAGTCAAGAGTCTTTCCTTTTTTCCTAGCTCTTTCATTGGAGGAGGGAAAAGGTAGTTTAAGATTCATGCCTTTAGGCATATCAGCAACCATTAAGAATTACATTTCAGGATATTGTAACGTATAAAAGTTCAATTTAGACTGCTTGATTTTCTTATATCAGAATAGGTAAAATGAACTCAAACTGAAAACCTTACAATTAGAAAGCACATAGCTATGATTTCACTATAACATGAAGTTACATCCAGTTGACTTGAAAATATATTTTTGGTCTAGACTAGGTCTCCCCTAGATAGAAATATGCCAGCTCAATAATATTAACAAAATCTGCATCTAATTTCAATTTTCTGTCTTTATAAAGTGAAAACTAAAGACTATATTTTAAAGTTCTCAGATTATTTTTTATAAATTAAATATAACTTTTGTTTGAAAAGGAGTATAACCATCAAAATTTTCAGTCTAAGCAAATTTTAAAAAACATGGCAAATTCTTTATTGCACTGGCTTAACATTACCACTTTATACTTCTTGTCATAAAAAAATTGGTTATAAAAGGAATTAAACATGTATAGGAAGGAAATGACCCACTCTTTTTATTTTCTGTTGGTCTGTCTTTCTTTTTTAATAGATCCACACAGGGCCCAGATGAATGATTATGCATGAGCTTTCATGTACTGATATAAATATGATTTCTCATCTAAAAAGAACGGTTTGGGAGACTTGTTATCTGACTGAGATAAAAGAGACTGACTCCAATCCCTTCAGCCTTTGCAATTGCTTTATATTCTAATCACTGTGCTAAGCATCTGTCCCCGGCAGGCAGCTTGTCCAATCTAGCAGATAACGAATGCAGCCCACGGTGACTGCGCTGGCCCTAACCCACGTGCATTCGAGGAGCTAGTGTTCCGTTCTTCTGATTACACAGGCAGCAGGAAAGCGTCCTCAGAGCTGTAATTGCCTGCGTTATGAAATATCTTCACCTGTTAGCCAAAGCTAAGTTGAATCACAGCAGAAATTATTAACAGTGGCTGTTTTCAAGCCAGCTTAATTTGAGCTGATGTTGCTGTTCACTTAACACAGATGAATCGGTGTGCAGGAGGAGAGCCTAAGTGGAGATGACACCCAATGAATATTTGCTAGAAGCCCTGCTGTGGGGAGCTGGCTTACCCTACAGACAATTGTTCAAAGCTAATAGGGGAGGGGGACTGGTGTATGGACAGAGCGCACACTTCTGCAAGCATGCTGTGCTCATGAGCACTTCCTGACTAATGGCAGCCTTCAACAGCTACATCAGTTTTTCAATTAGTTTCCACAAACGTTGGCAAACACAAACTGTTTTTTATTTTTGGTGGGGGGTGGGCAGAGGGGGGAGGGGTTTACACAATGATTCCACCATGTCCAGAGACACTCTTTTTCAGAGCTGAACAAGCATTAAAATTTAATGGTCTGCTTTCATTTTCTCTGCACTGTGCTTCAAGATGATTATAAATTACAGCATTCTGCTTACTTTTGATGGGGTAAGTCATGTATCAGCATTTGATTTAGAAGCAATGTGTACCTGACATATGAAACATAGCTTGCAGATATGATTTATCACAGAGTTCTTTCTTCATTGTTTCCAAAGAAAATAGCTGCACAAGAGAGTCACTATGTGACAGTGACAGCCATCTCCTGAGTGCAGGGTTAGTTGTAGCATTGCAGGTTTGATGTCTAAGTGTCTGAACAAATTGAGGAATCCCAACACTATTCCTAAATGTCTCATAATACATATGTATATACTTACATATAATATATATTTAATACCTCAATGGCAAATAGATAAGAAAGGCACTGCTACATAGAGGAACCATTTCCCATAGGTTGAGGGAAGTATCACATGACAAGACATCCTTCTGTAGTCCCAGCTAATTTGGATAGTTGCTGCTCTGTTGGGTCTCTAATGGAATTTAATTGGCCCATGAAGGAGGTTGAAAACAGATGGGAGATTCTTCATCTAAATGGGTATGGAACTAGAGGAATGGCACAAAAAAGGAGTGGCCAATTACTGTGTTCATTTCTTTGCTTCTGAGGTTGAAAGCACGGTGGAACAGAGCCCCAGTGATTTGCCATTTACAACAGTACCTCTCTACCAGTAGCTCCAATAGGTCTAGCCAAAAGTGTAGTGTACAAACCATGCTGGTTGGCCATGTTTTATTTATTAAGTCTGACTAATAGCTATACCAGAGATGAAAAAATACCAGATTATTGCAGATTCATAGCACAGAGCACCATTTAACAGTACCTTTCCCTACTTCATTTGTTAGTCTATTCTTATGAATTCCAAGTCATATTTCCCCTACATTTCTGTGTATAAGATCACTACAGGTGATCTTATCTGTAAGACAGTTCCTCCCAGAGTGTGTGACACTGTCTGTAATTATCTGTGACTGTTTCTTCCCCATTCATTGTCTTATATTGCTCAGCTCACATTTTCTTTCCTCGGTGTTTTGCATATTGCCTGGAACAAACCAGATCTTCAATAACATTTCTGGGAGAATTAATGATGAATATTGAAGTAAATAATAATTTCGGGACAAAGACATGTTATTATTTGCAGCAAAGCTGATAATAGTCCCTTCATATCACTTTATATGAATGTGGGAATATGTGGGTGTCTGTAGATGTTTGTGCCGGTACTGGGGCTTGAATTCAGGGCCACAAGCTCTTGCTTGGCTTTTTCAATTGAGCCACACCTCCACTTCTGGCTTTTTGCTTGTTAATTAAAGATAAGGTCCTCTTGGTTTTTCTGCTTGGCTGGCTTCAAACCATGATCCTCATATCTCAGCCTTATGAGTAGCTAACATTATAATCATGAGCAATCAGAGATTGGTTATTACTCTTTTTATATGAAAAAAGAAATCTTGAGTTTTAGTTAAATGTATAACTAGCTGGAATATTCTATTTCATAGGCTGCCTGGCAATAGGCATAACCATTTTCTGGATCTGGTCCAGAGAACATAGGTTTCAGTGGTACAGTATATAAGGCAGTGTTCCTGATTGTGATGGGGAGAGGCTGCACTGACTGGAGCTGTAGAAGTCAATTTTTGCTGCAGGGTGCTCTCAGTTATGAAAACTCAGAGCAGAGCAACAAGATAGAAAGAATGGGGCAGAGAGGCCATCTGTTATCAAAGAGATCTGAGTGACCCTGGATTGATTACTTCTCAGTTTCTGGAATGGTAGAAGGCTAAAAAAATAATATATGATGTCCTACCAGTCAATATATGAAGTCCTTTCTACAGTGTTTTCTGTTAAAAACAAAAACAACTCGTAAAAATTCAAGCTAGCAACCAGGTGCTAAGGTCTTATACCTAGATACTCAGTAAAAAGAAACTGAAATCTGAATATCCAGGTCTGAAGCCACCAGTGTATGAAACTATTATTTCCAATTAACAATCAAAAAGGGGGACATAGAAGTATGGTTCAGGTGGTAGAGCAGCAGCCATCAGCAAAACAGCTGGGTGAGAGCCTGCGGCCTTCCATTCTTTTGCCATAGTACTAGCAAAACAAACAAACAAAAACAAAACAAAACAAACAAACAAAACAGAAAGAAAGAAATGAAAACAAAGAAAAAAAATAAAGCCAGCAATGGCAGAGATTAAAGTTAAGGGATTTAGTGAACACCTTTCTACCTTAGGAAACTTGTATTTGGGTTTTTCTTTTTTTTTTTTAATGCATGTGATATTGTTATTATAAAGAAAATGTACAAAGAAGTTACAGCTATGTAAATCAGCTGAAAAGTACATTTGCTTTTGAACAATGTCACCCTTTCAGTTTTTCCCTCCCATCCCCACCTACAAGTTGTATAGTTCATTTTCAACATAGTGTCCATTGAGTACCACTGCTGTATTTGTTCATCCTTTGTCCCTTCATTTCTGTGCCACTCCTTACCCAAACACAGATAAACAAACAAGACAAAAGTAAAGAAAATAACAACATCAACAAAGAAAACAAACCCTTTTGTTTCCATTTTTGGAGTTCATTTTAACAAGTATTATTGCATGTGATGAGATGCAAAATACCGAGGAAAGAAAATGTGAGCTGAGCAATATAAGACAATGAATGGGGAAGAAACACTCATAGATAATTACAGACAGTGTCACACACTCTGGGAGGAACTGTCTTACAGATGAGATCACCTGTAGTGGCTGATACACAGAAATGTAGGGGAAATAGGACTTTCATGAGGCTGGAACTCAGGGCCATCTACCCTTGTTTAGCTTTTTTGCTCAAGTGCTCTACCACTTGAGCCAAAGCTCCACTTACAGCTTTTTTGATGGTTAAGCCAAGAATCTCTTAGATTTTTGTCTGCCTGGGCTGGTTTTGAACCACAATCCTCAGGTCTCAGTCTCCTGAGCACCTAAGATCACAGGTATGAGCTGCCAGCTTCCAACTTTTGATCCTTTGCCTCATTTCCATTTCCTTAGTCCTAAACTGTTATTCCCCAATGCCAACCTAGTAGTCTCCACCCAGATTCTATGGAAGTTTCACTTTATACCAAACCCAAGTCTAATGAATCCTAACTTTGCCTCTGCTACCCTAGAGGCCACCAAGGACACGAGTGTGTGTGCTTGGGGTGGTGGTGCCGGGGGTGGGGGTGGGGTGGGACGGGAGGTGGGAGGGTTGAGGGGGGGCTATGTGGGTGGGTGCTCCCAACACTGTGGTAAGCAGTCACACTCTTGTGTTCCAACCAAGGACTGCTGCTACTGATCTTGTGTCTGACAGTTTTCAAGCAGTTCTTTTTCTTTTTTCATTTTTTGTTATGTATGATCTTATAAGTGTTATCATTCAAATACTAATTTACAATTTATTAAGAGATAAAACCCTTCATCTCTCAAATCAAGGGCTTTTTCTCACAGCTCCATCCATGTCCAAGGTTTACATAAATGGTGTCACCTAGGGGTAGCCAAGTAGAAGAGAGCACAGACATAGCGCCCTTCCATGCAGGCCCAGCTGGGTGTGGCGGCATGGGATGGCAGTGGCTGTGCTGGGCAGATGCTGTAGCACCACCCAAATAGAGATGAACTGTGCTAAATAGAGCTCTGGTTCACTGACAGCATGAGGAAAGCAAGCAAAATACCTGACTAATAACATAGAATAAAGTATCTGAGTGCCCTATTATTGATTATATGTTGAAGAATGTAATATTTGAGTTTATAATTTCAAATATTATTTTTTATTTATTTTATTTTATTTTTTTTTGACAGTCCTGGGCCGTGAACTCAGGGCCTGAGCACTGTCCCTGGCTTCTTCTTTTTTTTTGCTCAAGGCTAGCACTCTGCCACTTGAGCCACAGCTCCACTTCTGGCCATTTTCTGTATATGTGGTGCTGAGGAATAGAACCCAGGGCCTCATGTATACGAGGCAAGCACTCTTGCCACTAGGCCATATTCCCAGCCCAATTTCAAATATTATTTAATATATTGATTAAGCATAATATGTTGACTATAATAAATAATATAAAAACAATTTTATTTATTTCTTTTCACCCTAAAAATATACCTACAAAGCTTAAATGGCATCTATGATTTACATTATATTTTTATTAGACTGCATTACTATCTCTAGTTAAAAAGAGCCAGGTGTCATTGATTCATACCATAATTCTAGTTACTCAGGATGCTGAGAGGTGAGAATGGAGGCTAGAAAGAATTTGAGACTCTTGTCTCCAATTAACCAGCAAAAGCCAGAAACGGGGTGGTAGCTCCAGGGTAGAGTGTTGGTCTTGAGTGAAAAAATTAAGAGAAGGCACCCAGGTCCAAAGGTTGACAAACTTTATTGTCAACAGAGATGGCCTATTGAGTCTGTTTTTCTATTATGAAGCCTTGCTTCTCTAATGTTGTTTATTTAAAGACCTTTACTGACATAACCATAAACACTTAAACTCATAAATTATCCTCAGTAAGTGGACATTCTTGTTCTACAGGAAAGCACTGAGAATTTTATTTTCACATTCTTTTTAAGTTCTGCTCATGAGTATTGAAGGAAATGTGCTTGTAGCTGGCTTTGCTAGAGAGACAACACATGACACAGAGAGAGGAAAGAAACACACAAATCAATCCGACCCATCGGTCAATGGCTTGGTAGATCTGTGACTCAAGAGTGTAATTCAGTTGTGTGAAGAGGCAGATATCATCTGTATCTTTCTTTGCACTCATCTCTTTTGTCTGAAGCGTACTGACTGCTGACGTGGGCATTGGGGACTCTATAGAATACAGGCAAATCTGCCTTCTGTCATATTGTGTAGAAAAACTCTAAACCTCATGGTAAAATAACGAACCTGGGTTCTGTTTCTTTGTGAAAGATGTTTTTGATGAATGTAAAGCAGGAGCTCTGAGTAAAGTTAAATCCAGTAACAAGGAAAGGTCTGGCCCTGAGTGAAAGACGAGAGGTTTGTCAGGACAGGAAGTGCCTAAATATTTATTTCTGAGGACAGACAAATTCTACTTCATTGCCATTCTCCCCTTTAGCATTTACAGCACAGTGAGACTTGTGTACTCCTTCCAAGCCTGTGGTCCTGAAGTTGTTTACATGTGAGATAAACTTTATAGGAGATCCTAATATCCAAGTTCTCAAACACTGATAGACAACAACAAGCTGTCATTTCTAAAATGTGTGAGATGTCTGTGTCTCACCCTGTCATTCAGCTAATCAAGAGGCTGAGATCTGAGCATAGAGGTACAAAACCAGTCCAAGCAGGAAAGACTGAGGCGCTTGTCTCCAATTAACTAGCAAAAAGTTGGTGTGGAAGTATGGTTCACAGGGTAGAGTACCAGCAAGAAAACTAAGGGAGAGTTCTGACTCAGAGTTCAGGCCCTAGTACTGGCACACACACACACACACACACACACACACACACACACACACAAAGGTGTGCCTTGATTTATAAGCTTTTTACTTTGTACCTCGTGTTTTAAACAGGGAGAGAATATGTTGTAGTATAACATGGTATAATAGTGTAAACTTTTTACCTAGCTTCCTTGGCAGCCTGGTAACTCTCTCCTTGAAACTTGCTTAATGTGGTCTTCTTGGTATGAGGACTAAAGTGAGCAATGCTTTAGAATTTCATAAGACAATCATTTTCCAAGTATTTCCAATGAGAAAGAATAGGGAGAAATATTTAGAAAATCTCATTCTCTTTCTCTTTACTGTTCTCATTCGCTTTACTGTTGAAATCTGGAAAAAAAAATACTCAAATACAAATAAAACTTAAAAAAAAACACATTAAGTACATGTGTCTCTGAGTTGATCCTTGTGATAAAAGAGAACTCACTGTCACCAACCATTAGGAAAATGGAGGAGAACGGAAAAAGAATAGGCTGGGCTCAATCATCAACAGGCCAAGGACTGTTTATTGAGGAACAGCAAGGGGCACAGACCTTCCCTCCGGTTTTGAGGTTGTGCAAGGGGGTGAATTTGGGCTTATAAGGGGTCTGAGCAAGGAGGCAGAAGTTACTGAAAGTGCCACTTGGCCTAGGAAGTAGGTGGCTTTTCCTTGGGCCCACAAAGTACTCTTCACAGCTAAGCCTAAGTGAATTGCCATGCCTGAATATCAAAGCAGGTTCACCTATACCAGAGGTTTTGCCTGGTGTCTGTATATGCCTGGGGCAACAGGGTGGGGGTCAATCCTTCACCAAGTAGTTGTCATTGTTTTACTGAAAAGATCTATTTGACCTGCTCCAGGGCAGGTTTCTGGGACCTAGTACTACAAAAAGGGCAGAGGCAGTCCTTGTGTTTATTTCAAAGGAGAGGAGATGAGTACTAGGGTGGGGAGGCAAATCCATATAAACACACACACATATAAAAACACACACACACACACACACACACACACACACACACATACATACATACATATTTATTTATTTTTGCCAGTCCTGGGGCTTGAATGAAGGAAGTGGGCACTGTCCTTGAGCTTCTTTTGCTCAAGTCTAGCACTCTACCACTCATCACTTTGGCTTTTTCTTTTTATATTGTACTGAGGAATTGAACCAGGCTTCATGCATGCTAGGCAAGCACTCTACCACTAAGCCCCTAGAGAGTTATTTTTATTAAAACATAAATTAAACACTGCCAGTTACAGTGGAATTTAGAAATTCCTGCTCTAAGTAGCTTGCTTAATTGCTAGATCACTCACTACTTAAGTGCTTCCTTTGAAAAAAATGTATTTCTATTTGTGCTACATGTATATTTTAATCTTTGTGTTCCATCACTGTTTGAGAATCTTCACAGTTTGAAACTTCAAAAAAGAAATAATAGTTGATGGTATGGGATAAAATGCCATTCTGTCTGAACATAAGTCTTATATATTATTAACTTTTAATCAATGAGCTCATTCTAGATACTACCTAAAGGAATAATTTAATTGATATGACAGAAAACCAGAATAAATGAGCACAAATAGAAAAAGAATTTATTGTTACAAGTAACTGAAAAGCTCTCTGCGTGTCAGCAGTTGAGGCTTGATAACATGTCTCAGAAGTCATCAGGAAGAAATTCCCCTGAACCTCTAAGCCACAGAATTGCTGCTTAGTTTCTGAATTTCCTTATACTACTACTTTGAAAGGAAGGGAAAAGCATAGTGGAATACAGAAAAATTCGGCTTTGCACCAGTGCTACAAGCTGAATTATGTTCCTCTCAAATTCATTACGTTGCAATCCTGGGACTCAGAATGTGAATATTTAGAGATAATATCTGGAAAGAGATAATTAAGTCAAAATGAGATCACTAAGGAGGACTCCAATCCTCTTTGGAGAAAAGGGTTTTGGGACCTGAGACAACCCAGAAGGAAGATCTTGTATAACTGCAAGGAGAAGGTGATCAACCACAAAACACTAAAAACAGACACACAAAAAGCTTCCCATCCTGTCAACGTCTTGACCTGAGGTGTTTAGACTCCCAGACTGGGAGAACACAATTGTCCACAGGTTAAACTTCCTTGTCTGTCGTGATTTTTCTTATAGCAGTCTAGTAAGCTAAGGCTGGAGGCATTCTTAGTGGAAGTTCTCAGGGTCACATTGAATGCACTTTCTCATATGCCAACACGGAGGATGGTGACACCTCTGCGTAGCTGGATTTTTACATCTTTCAAGGAGAGGCTTGCTTCTGAATGTTGGGGGAAAGAGACACATATAATTACCACCTCAGTTGTGGGTCTGAGAATCAGAGAGGGGAACCCCTCAAAGCAAGTCTTGTGAGGCCAGATAACGTATAAGGATGTACACAGCCTGTGAGAACACAGCTCCTCAATTACTGGAGATTTCTATGCAGCATATGGGTCACCTTAATGGAGTGAAATCCTGCTGTTGAAACGAAGAGGTATTTTCAAGAGAGAAACTTTTCTCCAAAGTAAGCCTTCCTTTAATCATAATTTACTTCACTTTGGGCCTTTGGGGACTTCCTTGCCTATGTTGCAAGGGTCAGCCCAGAAACAGCAATAAAACAGGACACAACAATTGCGTCCTTTACTCCACTGGCTGCTGAGAATGATTGCATCAAATGTCGAGGATCATGTGCTGTCTCCCAGGGAGCAGACATTTTTCATAAGGGCCCTTGTTTAGGATTAGCTTGGTCTCTGCTCCTTTTTTGGCCTCTTGTCTCACCTTTGCCTGCACAATTTGCTTCTAGTCTCTGCTTCATTACTCCTATTTAAAGGCTCTTCCTTGAGATCCCTATAATGTGCTCCCTTCTTCTACCACATCTGTTCAATCGCTGTCTAGCCAGTGAGGCCTGGGCTGCACTGATCTCCACAGCTCCTGTGGTGACTTATTTACCCCACGGTATTTGTGCTTGGTGTCTGCCATCTACTTAGTACCCACCTCTTTCACACTGCAGGAGAGCAAAAATGGTGTGCTTTAGCTCCTGTTGCATTCTTAATCATTTAAAATGTTCTTGGAAAATAGGAATCACACAGTAAACTTGTTTTGAATAAATGTCTCTTTCCACTAATATTTTTCTTTAGCCATCTCGTGTGTGTGTGTGTGTGTGTGTGTGTGTGTGTGTGTGTGTGTGTGTTACTGGGGTTTGAACTCATATCCTCATGCTTTTGCTCAGTTTACATGCTGGGCTATCACTCTACCACCCATGCATGCATCCAGCAATTTGCTGGTTATTTTATTTTTTTAAACTTTTATTGCAAAGGTGATGTCAAAGGGGTTATAGTTACATAAGTAATGGATATATTTGTTGTTGAACATTTTTACCCCCTCCCTTGTTTTCTTCCACTTTCCCTCCTCCCCTTCCCCCTAGTTGTACAGTTCATTTCCAACATAGTATCTTGTAAGTATTGTTGATTGCTGTTGCATTGGTTCACCCTTTGTCTTTTGGATATTTCAAAGATGGAGTCTAACAAGGCAACAAACAGTACAAGAAATGTATCCAATGCCCAACGTATGATACTGTAACCTCTCTGTACATCAGTTTGATAATAAAAATTAAAAAAAGAAAAAAAAACAAACAAAAAAAACAAAGATGGAGTCTACCAAACTTCTTGGTTCTGACTCATCTCAAGTTAATCTTCCCTATTTCAGCCTCCTAAGTAGCTCACTGGTACTTGGCTTACATTATATTTCCTATGGCCGTTTTTTTTTCTAATGTGGCTTGTGCATCATGCATGATCTAGCACCTTCCTATGTCAGTTTCACTTCCTACCACATTGTTGCTCATACTTTTCCATCATCTTTACTGGCTTGCTCTTTTCCAAATATACTATTTGTCTGCTGTAGGTCAGAGAGTTTGAGAGTGATGCAGAACACTTCCTTGTACACTTGTGCTTCAAGTCCAAAGTCTTGCCCAGCCCCACACCTCCACGTCTGAGATATAACAAAGGGCTAGTGCAAACTCATGAAACTCACATGAGGTTCATTGTTTACATTAGAAGCAGCAAAAGTAGAATTTCTGTAACTATCATCGGTCAGAATATCAGGCTTAATTTTCTGCCTGTATGTATTTAGTTGTAGGAGATAAAAAATCTTTCCTGTCAGAATATTTGCTTGACATAAGCACTGACATCCTACAAGACATTGTTTAGTTAAGTCACATTCATTACGAACAGAGTTGTGTTCCTAACATGTGCCTGCTTTGGCCAGGCATTCTGGTCTCAGTTGATAGCTTGGGTAAACATTTAATTCCTTGTACAAGATTGTGAACCTATATTCTGACCAATCAAAGTGAGGGGCAACAAAGCAAGAGGATGAAACCTAGGCTGACAGCCTATCCAGTGTGTTTACACATGTGACTTCTTGTTTGTAGCATGCCCTTTTACAGGAGTAAAGTTTTCCTTGTCGAGTTCCTCATTTCTATGTGGCACCCCAGTATTCTGAGACCTTTCCAACACAGTTAAAGTATAAAACCAGGACATTTGAATGAGCATGAAATAACTTCCCTACTTGAACTTCGAAGAACTGCATAGTTTTGTTTCCTTGTGTTATTTTCCTACCATGGTAAGAATAAAGACAGAAGTAGAATTATTTGTATCTACAAAGGTCCGCATATTTCCTGAACTTCAAAAGCAGCTATCCTTCTTGAGGTACCCAGCAGCCAAGGCTGCAGCTGGGCCCCTTGTACAGTTAGGGTCCAGAGCAGAGAACTCCTCTCCAATGCCAAGCACATCTTCTCTCCTGTCCACTCATCTCGCCTGCCAACCCCTCCACAGTCTTCCTGTGGCTAGTGCAACACCTTGTACTCTGTAGGCATTTCATAGTTATTCTTTCACTAATGATGACATCTTGTCCTTAGCTGTATTTATACTCCAGATGAAATTGACAGTAGAGGGGCTATTAATGCATGACTTCTCTGGGTCTATGCACTAGCAAGGAGTCTTAATCCACTCAAGACAGCTGTGTTGACAAACGTCAGGGAAAATATGAGAACATTTCCACTTGGGATCAGCCACTGCTATAATATTGTTAATAACTGGGAAATGATAAAATTTTGAGCAATGACTAGTCTTTAGTGTGTATCATTTGTGGGCACTTTAGATGCCCCTACTTATTACCAAGTATTAGTTTCCTAGGAACTACTATCTCTGAGTTTTATGCAGAAGACATGTAACACTTATTGAGAACAAGCATCTTGACCATAGGCTACTTCCCTAAGAAATCTGTACTTTTCCTAGTTTTCAGACGAGCTACTGATGACATTCTACAGGCCAAGGCTAGCTGATTTGGCCATCCCACATTCTATGATGGCATTGGCAAAGTTCTTCAGGTGGCTCTGATGGCAGATCTCTGAACAGCCAGTGTGGTCAATGTTATGCCAAGTCACGAAACGACCACCAAGAAGGCCACCGAGACTCAGACATTCCGAAATGCAAAAGCAAGGCAAGACTTTATTCAAGCAGCCACGGCCTGGGCCTTGTCCTACCCACTGACACAGAGGTTAGGAGGAAGCCCCAAACTGCGATTGCACAGGGCTTATAAAGGCAAAAACAAAGTTACAGCAATCAAGTGTTCAAGCAAGCAAGATTACGAGTACAAATCTGATTGGCTCAGGGCTCGAGGCATTCTGGGGGCAGTTAGAGTTAAGCATTCCCAGGCGGTTAGAGTTCTTGACCGGCTGGGCCCTAATAAGCTTGCCCTGGATTTGCTCATAGTTTAAACAGACAACAAAACGGGGGCTGCCTGAAAATGGGGTTTACTTTAACTCTTCATTCCCCCCCTTCATTCCCCCCTTCTGATAGGTAACTCGAGAACCAATCATCATTCTCCTTGCTTATTAGTTTCATTCTGACTGAGAATCGGTAGGGATAAATTGGTATTGTGCCCGCAATACCATAAGTTGTCAGTGGCGCTTTACTCAGTTGGTAACGGGTGTGGCTCAGGAGGAGGTCCAGTCTCATAAAGGGCCTTTAGCTTGAGCCAGATCTCTTGGTGAACTTGCTATGGGGCTCTGAGGGGGTGATAAAAGCTCATAACAAATGCAAGTTAGGAATAACATTTAGATGACATCACACAAGTCCCTTAGCCCTGCAGATACAGGTACAGATAAACATAGTTTTACACCAAAGCCCCAATTCTGACCCTATTTATATTATAGTCAATTTAATTACATACCAACTTTACTCTTATGCTCTAATTTTAAGACATACTGATACCATTTGTTACATACTCAAACTTTCTAAGGATTGTCTTTCTCACTTTTAACATGCCCAAGCCTTTTAACCTAAAGGAAACATTTTTGTTTTCTCTCTCTAAAGTCTTTCCTTATACAGTTTTATAATCTGTGTCTTATAAAATTTAACATATCCCCCACACACACCATCTTCTACTTCCTCACACCATCAATGACTTACTGGAACATTCTGTGACAATTTACTTTTTCCTTTCTTATCCAGAGGAAACCATTTCTCTATCCCTTTCTCCAAGGCTTTCTATACTAACTTTCCTCTTTACATTTCCTGGGCTTTTTTGCTGCTAGAGTTCTAAACTGTCTACATTTTCCGGTTTATCTCAACTACATCAAACCAATTTACTGTGACTCCACCCACAGGCTGTTGGGGAAAACAAAGATGGGACAACGGTCAGTCCAATGGGACCGCTGCTCCTAAGAAGCCAGACCAGAGCCAACTATTCTATACCTATATTGTATATTCTATACTCTATGTCTATATTCTATATCTATATTCTATATCATGAGCCAACTATTCTAGAGTGGATTTCTCCAGTTTCCAGTTCCTCCAAGTATCTAAGGTTAGCCAGTGGCATCTGTGAGATTCACCCCCAGGAGGGATCCATGAAGATGCCCCCAGCAGTTTCAATCTCTGTCCAGCTACCCTGGCACCTGGCATACCTGATGGCAGTTACCTCCCTCTCTTCTCTGTCACACCCTAATCCATCTGGACACATTCTAATATTCTTGGACATACCTCCCACCCAAGGCATTTCCTGGAAGTGACTCTCCAGCCTGTCATACATGCTCTGAATTTAGCAGCAGGCCAGTCTGCTTGAAAATTTCTTACAATATCCAATTTTCTTAATAGAGCTAGTTAACTCCAGTCAACTCAAGAATGTCCCCCCAAATTTGTTTTAGCAGATCCAAAGCACTTTCCAGTAGAAATCAGCTGTGTGTGATAAGAGTCCCATAGGGGCCATGGTGGTGTCAGGCAGCAGTGGCTCCCAGTGGTTCCAGTAGAATGTCACAACTTCTGCTGGGTTACCTGCAATTTTCTCTATAGACTGGTTAGAGAAGCTTAACCTAAGTTAACCTAAAGCCTAACTTTAGTCAAATTTCCTAGTATTTTCCGGATTCCTTCTTAAGCACACTAGCTTTTGTAGGCTGGCACATCACTAAATGTCAAGACAGGTTTAGGTAATCAATGGCCCTTGGGTCATTTTGCTAGGGCAATAAGTTTAAATCAGATATTTCCAATAATGCTAGGATTTTTTTAAGCCAAAATAGAAGGCTTGGCCTATAACCATTTCTCACAAGTGCAATCTCTGTATACTGTTACCTCTGTTTTCCATGCCTCTAGTTTATCCTGCCTCATCTTCCCCAAAACAACTATGGTCCCTTGGTCCTAAAAGGGGGGGCTGATGGGTGAAGATCATCCATCTTCTATAACTTCTTCATGCTGACTCAGGGACGTTGACCTTACCTAGCCAGGAACCGATAACCTTAGTCTACTTTACCCAGGGGCTGCAGGATCAGATGTCCATTAGGAGCTTTACTCCAAACTCGAAATTACATTCAACATTTTAACTTTCAATTATACAGACTTCTTTTTGGGCTACCACAGTGTAGCCTTTTAACATTCTGGTTTGTAAAAGCTTTTTCCTGACTGGCTAGGGAACTGATCTCTGATGACCTAAAAAAAAATGCCTACATTACCTTTTCAGGCCTTTAACAGATCTCAGTAAGGACACAATCTCAGGTCTACAAGCTTTCTTTCCTGAACAGATGTATCAGCTTAAAATTCTCACTGCCAGTCAGGGCTTTGAGTAGATGCGAGGGTTGGGTTTTTAAACTATCCTCTTATTTGACAAACTTACCCTTCCTAGCCACTATCACAGATGACTGGCAAGTTCCTGCCCAGTAGACAGACATGGGCATTAGAAAGGCATGCTTACGAACTATTCTTCTAGGACCTCCCAGCTTTGATTAACTTTTGAAAGGCCAAACAGGAGTGACTCTAGGATCTGACACCATCTCTGCCATACAAGCAGCGGTTTACTGCCTCTGGATGCTCCATCACTTTTGTCCCAGGAGGAGTGACTTTTCACTGGACTTGGACTCAGGGCCTGAGTGCTGTCCCTCAGCTCTCCAGCTCAAGACTAGCACCCTACCACTTTTGAGCTCCACACAACTCCGTTCCCAGTACTCTGCTGGCTGATTAGAGACAAGTATCTCACAGGGACATGTCTCTGCTGGGGCTGGCTTCGAACCGCAGATTTCAGATCAATGAGTCTTACAAGAGCCCACTTTACTCCAATTAAAAGCAACAAGGTGGTCCACACAGAAGTAGTTTTTAAGCATGCTCTTACCTGGAATTTATTAAGGGCCAGTATTAGATCTTGACAAACTTGTAGGAATCACCTGTGCTTCTCTGTAGGCCTGCTGGAAACTGTTACAAAAAACCTACAAAGAAACTGGAATGGCAATTAAACATTTTGGTAGCCATAATTCTCCTTTTCTCACTTTGCAATAATCATTTAGGACAATTTTACTTCCAAATTTCTTATCTAGAAATGTATTCTTGATTTCCATAGCCTTTTTGCTAACCTCTGCTTTAACACTAACACTTTAGCTTTTATCTGCATTGGAAAAACTCTGAAGCTTACAGGCATTCTGAAACCAAAAGAGCCTCTTTTTTTTCTTTTTCTTTTTTTCTTCCGTCCCAGTTACTGCATGGCATGAAGACCTTTGAACTCAAATGACAATTTTTCCTTAATGCAAGAATTACAATTACAGAATTAGAAATACTTATCCATTCAGCTTTCCAATAAGTTAGTGAGAAACATTGGCCCACTTTGCCATTTCTTCCTACATACATAGAGTTAATGAGAGTTTACTCCTATCCCCATTAGTTTCCAAATTACAAAAATAGCACAGGAATCGAATCACATCAAATAAACTTTTTAACCATTTAAAAAACTTTTCCAACTCTTAGTACCTCTCAAGGGGCAGTTTTAGAAATTCCAGTCAAATCATTCATTTTTACCACAAGGTTTCCAAAGTTCACCTGAAAACAAAAGAGACAAAAGAGAGAGCTCCATTGGCCTGTCCTACCGAACGGCCGATCTCCATCCTACTCCTCAGAGCTTGATGAACTGTCTTGGTACCACCGGCTTGTCCTCTTCCACCATGAATGGACACCCCCTTATGGCTGTCCCACCACGTGGATTCCCTCTAGGGCCTATGTCACCATGTGGACTGGCTAAGCTGCATCTTTGCCAGATCACCTCTCACTCCTGTGGATAGGCACACAGGCCCATCCCAGGTTTTTCCTGTCCTTTCCTATTGGTCTTTAAACTGAGAAACCCAGCATTTTTTTTTAACAGTGATAAACCTTTACATCCAAATTTCTGACACTTAGCTCTGATTTTTTTAATTAAACAATTTTTTAACTATAGTTCCTGTTCTTTTAAATTTGATAATGCCCGAACTTGATGACCACTTGAACTTAAACTTAATTTTGCATCATACTCAAGTCTAGGGGGCTAGATGGAGGTTCCCATGATAGAACATTACCCATAGCTCTGATCAGATATTCAGTCCAAAAGGCTACAAAAAACAAAGCAATTATAACAATACAAAAGGAGGAAAACACACAGGCCTGAGAAAAGAAAAGCTACGAGTTCGAGATGGAAATTTCCCAAGTTGGCCCACAACCTCCTGCAAGGGTGAAGAAGGAGTGGATCCAAGTTGAAGGCAGGGTTCCAGGGGTCCCCCTTCAAGGGTGGAGAGTCTGGGGCATCCCCCAGTCTCCCCAGGATTGCCGAGTAAGTGCATCTGCTTCAACAACCCCTTCAAGAAATAAGCAAAAGCAAAACAGACAAACAGACACATTACAGGACAAGACAAATGAACAGGGCTGTTTTCTTACCTTCGGAGTCTGGGGTCTCTGGGGTCTCTGGGGCTATCCCGGATGAAACCCCAAATGTTATGCCAAGTCGCGAAACGACCACCAAGAAGGCCACCAAGACTCAGACGTTCCGAAATGCAAAAGCAAGGCAAGACTTTATTCAAGCGGCCATGGCCTGGGCCTTGTCCTACCCACTGACACAGCAGAGGTTAGGAGGAAGCCCCAAACTGAGATTTCACAGGGCTTATAAAGGCAAAAAACAAAGTTACAGCAATCAGGTGTTCAAGCAAGCAAGATTACGAGTACAAATCTGATTGGCTCAGGGCTCGAGGCATTCTGGGGGTGGTTAGAGTTAAGCATTCCCAGGCGGTTAGAGTTCTTGACTGGCTGGGCCCTAATAAGCTTGCCTGTTTGCTCATAGTTTCAACAGACAACAAAACGGGGGCTGCCTGAAAATGGGGTTTACTTTAACTCTTTATTCCCCGCTTCAGTCAAAGCAGAGGCTGCCTTGGGTTACCATAGGATGACATGGGAAAAAGACACAGGATGGGCTGGGTCAATGTCCGTGGGAACAGCCCTTGTCACCAAGAATATCTATATCTGACAATGTCTTGCTAACACAGAACAGCTCTGGAAGACTTCAGCTTGGCCTGAGGTAGAAAGGACAATGAGAGAGCTTTCTACTGATATGTCAGAAGTTATGATGGCTTTCTCAATTGCTGGGCAGAATTCTTGAAATCTGCCCTTTTAATTTTCTTTTTCTTATTGTTGTATTGACAGAGTTTTATGATTTTATTTCTAGTAATGTCAGGACCAACAATTAAAATAAACCTACAAGGGAAATGTATGATTTGATTTAGCATCGGGAGCCTCATATATACATGACTAAGAATTTTGTTTTTTGCTTTTTGTTTTGCTTGAACTCAGGGCCTGGACTCTGTCCTTGAATTTTTTTTGTATTTTTTTTTTGCTCAAGGCTAACACTCTACTACTTAATCCACAGTTCCACTCCTATAATTTCTGCTGGAGATTAGAGATAAGAGTTTTATGGACTTTCCCACCTGTGCTGTCTTTGAACTGTGATCCTTAGATTTTGTTTCCTGAGTGTTCATGCAGATGCCACCACCTCATTGTCTCCACTCAGTCACCTGGGTAACCAGCAGACCTGGAGGCAGTTACCTCCCCTTTCCCTGAGGTCACATCCTAATCCACCTGGCCATATTCCCCGCCCTCGTCCCTGCTTTAGGTAAGGCAGGGCTGAGTGAGGGTCGCCCCCTTCTCTTGCTTCTCTATGGCCATGAATCATCTCAGCCACAGGCCAGCAGTTCAGTAATAAACTTCTCTCTTCTGCTTGAATACTGCGTGGAGTTCTCCTTTACTGGCTACCTACTTTAAAAACCTAACACTGAGTAGCTACAGTTACAGGTGGTGAGCCACCAGTGCCTGGCAGAATTGAGTTTTTAATCAAGAATCCATTGATAGCCTTATATCATGCTTAGATCCCTTCCTCCAATTAATTATGACTAAAAGCAGAATAAAAGTCAATCCTGGAAATAATAAAGTAAATTTATAGATTGGGAGCTCTGAGGATCCAAAAGTGTCCCCGAAAAAGGGTGACAGATTGAGGTAATGGCCTGGTGACTCAACAGATAAGCTTAGGCTTTGAAGTTTGCTTATTCTTTGTTCCATCACTCATTCATTTCAGTTGTAATATATCAGCTGGATAAAGGAAAAATAAATACTTCCTACATAGAAATAGAGAATACAGATCACTGCAGATTAAGGGGAAAAAAAGAGAAGAACAGAATACTAGTTTGGGGTTGAGTAAATGGTAATAGGAAACTTTTTTTTTTTAAGTTTTCTTGTTCATGTTTAGGCAGTCTCAGATGATAAAGTAAGTGCCGAAGATGGGCTAAAAGTAAATACATAGATGGAGAACTTGGATTTAAGACTATTTATTTCTTTGATACAGAAAAAGCAAGTGCTGTTTAAAGCTTTGAGGAGGCCCATTCCAGGAGTGTTCCTAAGAGTTCTCAGCTCTGTTGCTCTTTACATCATCTAAACAATAAGTAGCTTTGGGTCCAGTCATGGATCATTGGCAGAATACTTTATTGGGAAGAAGGTAGAGGAAAACTATTTTCTTCTTCCAACAGGCTTTCTTTGTATCCAGATTTTGCAGGATAGAGCTAAATTAGACCCAGTCTCTGTCTTATACTGTGATAGTATAAACAGATCAAGGACACACGAATGTTGTTCACAGCATGTGAGAGAGTCTTATCGAGGGTACCATGTACATTTAGGTATATGTTTGGGTATACATGTTGATATCACAGTAAGATTCCTGAAAGCAGTGTCATCTGAGGTGAGCACATTGCAAATCTTACAAAATCTTAAAAAAAAAATGGCCATGCCTATAATACATGTTTATTGTAGAAATATTAAATGAGGAACATAACTAAGCATCTTTTATTTGAAATATAAAATCACAAAAGAAAGAGCACTAAATTTACAGCTGAACTTAGCTTTAGACATTTTTCTGTGTCTCTGACTTCTGGCAAGATTTTTCACATTTTTGACTATTTCACCTTGTGAACACCAAGAGGTTAACCTCCAAGCCTGCATCTACCCCTGATTGTCATTAACTCTCAAAACCTAGGTACAAAGGAATACAATGAAAAGTGATTTCTAATTGTTGAAATGTAACAATTTAAAACTATAATTCCCTTTCACACACATCTCCCTCAATGACGAAGGTCAAGGGTTTCTGTTTCCTCTGTCTTGGTTTGCTTCATCTCCAAATGAGGTAACATTCCTGTAAATGCCTTTTCCTCATGAATCTCATGTCAAGATTAATAAGGATGTTATTTCCATAAGTGAAATGGCTTATATGTGGAAGGTATATAAATTCTTTCAGGTCCTTCAGTTACCATTGTCTTATTTTTATTCCAAAGTAATTGCCATGAACTCTTTTCTTCTTGGTTAGGTCCTGATTGCAGCCTGAAAAGCAAGAACATTCTTAGGAACAAAGACTGTCAATTATCACAGAGTTTTCTCAAGATAAGCTATTAATTATTTTTCAAGTGACTTCTCCTTAAAATATTATTATGCTCTTGTATAAACAGGTGTCTAATTTCCTTTTACATATCATTTGTCAGTGGGAAGACATATCACAAGCTGAGGAAATTGTGCTCTTTTACAAAAGTTACATTGTAGGGATTGATTCAAATGCCTCTGAGGATCCAGGTTCCCACTGTCCACCATAGGGTTGGAGGTAAATAACCTCAGTCAAAAGCTCAGCTAACAGCCTATTTTCACTATCACAAAGGCAGAAAGCGGGCCTTGCAGCTCAGTACTTGGAAATTCAATATTTGCCAAATGGTTTCAAAGTGAAGAACAACATTTTTGTTTCAAGTCCTACAATGCCTTGTGCTAGGTAAACTGCTCTAAACAGATCCACAACTTAGCAGGATGGAAATATGTACTTTCTACCTAAACCTGATGAACTTCTTGTTAGTAGTGCAAAGAGCTGTGGGTATTTCAGAGCACAGACAGCAGTAATAAACAGAAATCTTCTAATGGCCTTCACTCAGCTAGAATAAAGCATTTCCAGTAGAGTGTGAGGAGTGAAAGAGTCTCTTGAATTATTCTTCCATTGATAGAAAAGAGACTAACCATTGATGGAAAAAGCTACCCATACAGAACTTCCCAAATAGAGTCCAATAGGGACACCATTGTCAAATAGGACCCAATGTATGGCTTCTGGGATTACGGCAGACCAAGCCTTGACCATCACTGCTTTCCTGATATTTAATGCCTCTACTTTATCTCTTTCCAGAGCTGAAGAATCAATGAGGGAAGCATACATTTCAACCAATTTCAGAATAGGTTCCACGGGAAAGAACAAATTCCCTTTCCTTCTCTCCCTTTGTGGATGATGTGGCCTTTTGATCATAAGCTTTTTAATAAATGAGTGGTCAAACAAACAACTGGACCCTTGAAAGTATTAGATTGGGAGGGGGTGTCTATTTGTCTTTTCTGATATTCAGATATAAGCTCACAAAGTAAATAACAAAACTCAAGTTTCTCTCAGCAAAGTTAGTAGTTTGAATTTTGGAATTTAGGTTTCTCTCAAAAGCAACATCACAAATTGTTAAATCTACGTATTCCATGTATTTAAGACTCTGAGTAAGCATTTGTAAACAAAAATAACCAGAAAAATAAACAAAACTTAATTCTTATCACTGTAAATAAAAACTTTGCTTTTGTGTAGAGCTTTCATTGAATTTTATTTGACTACTAAATTGAATATGGGTCACAATATATACTGCATGCAAAATTGATTATTATGGATACTATAATTTATTAATCTTAGATCTGTAACACTATAAATACTATAATTTATTAACCTTATTTTTTCTCTGAATTACAAACACAAGACAAGATATTTCTTTTTTTTTACTTAAAAAAATTTATTATCAAACTGATGTACAGAGAGGTTACAGTTTCATACGTTAGGCATTGGATACATTTCTTGTACTATGTTACCTTGTCCCTCATACCCCCCTCCCTACTCCCCCTTTCCCTTTCCCCCCATGAGGTGTTCCGTTCACTTACACCAAACAGTTTTGCAAGTATTGCTTTTGTAGTTGTTTGTCTTTTTTTACCCTGTGTCTCTCAATTTTGGTATTCCCTTTCAATTTCCTAGTTCCAATACCAGTATACACGGTTTCCAATATACTCAGATAAGATTACAGAGATAGTGTAGAGACAACCACAGGAAGGTGATACAAGAACATCATCAATAATAGAAGCTACAGATACACATGGGACGTTGAAAGTAGTTAAAACTGTGATATAACAATTGCTTCCATAACATGGAGTTCATTTCACTTAGCATCATCTTATGTGTTCATAAGGGTATAGCTATTGGGCCTTGTGATGCTCTGCTATGATTTGCCTAAACCTGTACTAATTATTTCCAATAAGGGAGACCATAGAGTCCATGTTTCTTTGGGTCTGCCTCACTTCACTTAGTATAATTTTTCCCAAGTCCTTCCATTTCCTTACAAATGGAACAATGTCATTCTTTCTGATAGAGGCATAAAATTCCATTGTGTATATGTACCACATTTTCCTGATCCATTCGTCTACTGAGGGGCATCTGGTTTGGTTCCAGATTCTAGCTATGACAAATTGTGCTGCAATGAACATTGTTGTGCTGGTGGCATTACTGTGATTTTGTTTGTGGTCTTTTGGATAGATACCCAAAAGTGGGGCTGCTAGGTCATAGGGGAGTTCTATATTTAACCTTCTGAGGAATCTCCATACTGCTTGCCAGAGTGGCTGAACCAGTTTACATTCCCACCAATGATATTTCTTATAATGTGTTTATCTCATAATGTTGTTCTTTAATCTAGAAAGAGGAAACCACAAGATCCAGAGTTTTGATTGCACTTTAACTAAAACTCCATAATACAGTAAAAAATTTGATACCAAGGCTGAGTAGGATTGATTCCAGGAGTGCATAGGGGGTTTCATGCATGAAAATAAATCAACTAACACATCTCATGGAGAGAATAAAGAGCAAACACCGATGTGATCACCTCAATGATGCAGAAAAGGAAATTGCTAAATTTGAACACACTTTCATGATAAAACAATAAACAAACAAAGAAAAAGCCCTAAAGAGAAGGACCAACCTTGAGAGAAGAAAAGGCTGACAATCTCATATTTCCAAATCATGCTTCCATGATTTTAAAACATATAACAACACTATAGTAATCAAAATAGTACAGGACTAGTATATAGGAAACCTAATAAAGAGCCCAGAAATAAAACTCAAATTTATAGTCAAATATTCTTCAGAAGGATGCAATATGTATTCTTATTATACACACATGCAAAATACCATAACACCTTCAAATGCTTTGTTACATTGTATTCAGCAATGATTCCTGGAAATGACACCAAAAACGCAGACAAAAGAAACTATATCCAACTTATAAGCCTCTGTGCAGCACAAGAAACAATACAATGAAAAGGCAATCTATGCAACAGGGGAATGTATTTGCAAACCATGTATCTGAGAAGGACTTATTTAGTTCATGCAAAAACACAACTGAAGAGCAACAAAAATGTTATACAAAGGAAAACAGCCTATGGTCAATTTCAACTAATCAGGGACATAAAAACCAAAATGACATGTGAGTACTTTGTTTTGTGGTCTTGCTAACCAAAGCATTATTTCTGATTTGTACTAACACCAATATTTAAAGCCATTGAGTGCTGTACGTGTGTGTGTGTGTGCGTGTGTACCTGAGTGTGTCTTTTGGTCTGTTTACCTACAGAGAGATGAACATTTTATAGTTAATTGTAGCATAAAAATCGATGTTCTTTGCAAGACAACCAGAATTCAGGGAGGTGAGGTGCTCCCATATTCTAGGCCCTTGCAAAATAAGTGCTAAACATGAACTTCATGTTCTCTGGGAGGCCAGCATTTGTAGAAGCCCAAAGAGGGTTGTATGTTCAATGCTTTTGTGGTAGGTGTTTTAAAGGTAGGGTAACATTATCTATAAAAAAACAATAATATTTATTTATTTATTTATGCTGGCCACTGATTGAATTCAGGACCTTATACGTACTGGACTTGCTTAGTTGCTGCTTTACCACTTGACCTATACTTGACCTATGCTTCCAGTCCAGCTTTTCATTAGTTATATAGTGTACAGTCTGGCTTCCAACTAATCTTCCAGATCTCAGTCGCCTGAGTAGGTAGGATTACAGCCTTCGGCCACTAGAAATAGGCTTAAATATTAATTTTACTAGCAAACGCCTACAATATGGCACCTATCCTGTGTGTGTGTAGGTGGGGGTGTCAGTGCTTGGGCAGGAACTCCGGGTTTTGGTGCTCTCCAGGAGCATTTTTTTCTAGCACTCTACCACTTGACTTCCAGCTTTTTGCTGATGAACTGGAGATAAGAGTCTCATGGACTTTCCTGCCCAGGGTGGCTGCAAACCTGATCCAAATATCTCAGCCTCTTGAGTATCTAGGATTGCAGCCTTGAGCCTTCAATATTTATTTTCTTCTTCTTCTTTTTTTTTTTTTTTAAAAAAAAGCAAACTCTTTTCTTTATTGTCAAAGTGTGGTACAGAGATGTTATAGATTCATATGTAAGGCAGTGAGTACATTTCTTGTTCAACTTGTTACCTCCTCCCTCATTTCCCCCCTTCCCTCTCCCCTCACCTCCCAAGAGTTGTGCAGTTGATTTACACCAAATGGTTTTGTAAGTATTGCTTTTGGAATTGTTTGTCTTTTTGTCCTTTGACTCTCAATTTTGATATTCCTTTTCCCTTCCCCAGTTCTAATACCCATATAAACAGTATCCAGGGTATTCAGATGAGATATAGTGGTAGCAGGGGTACAACCACAGGAAGGGAATACAAGAGAAACAAAACTAAACAAAACAATCAAACAAACAAACAGACAAGAAAAAATACAAATCACAAAATACAAAATCACATAGCATGTTGATAATAATTACAACAATGGTATAACTCTTGTTTCTGTAACATGGAGTTCATTTCACTTGGCATCATCTTATGTGATCATATGGATATAGCTATTGGGGTATTTTGCTCTTCTTCTTTAGGAACTTTATATTGCCAAGCTTTAGCCTCTTCACATGGCAGGTGGACAGAGCTGATATTACTCTCTCAAGCTCAGGATTTCTTTTGAGGGATATAGCTATTGTTCCGTATTTTGAAAGCACTATCCCAGTTATAAGCTTTGTATGTCTTGGGTGATGTGAATCTACTTTGGAAATCCTGGCTGAACATTGTACTTGTAGTAGATACCAATTAATATTCAAGAAACATTGTTTTTCTTGATCTTTTCACATCAACTTACAGTAAACAATGACCCTACAGTGCTCTGCCCTGTCATGCAGGTCTGGCAAGCTAATGTCAGTTCCTATTGGGGCTCTAAATCAGCTCTATGAGCTAAATTAGTCTGCTCTATTTTTATGCATTAAATTAGTCTGCAACAGAGTTTCTCAACCGACACATTGGGGTAGAGACTTTGCTGTTGTGGTACCTTTGTGTACACTATACTATGGTCAGGAGTGTCATCTCTGCTCTCTGCCCTCTGCCCTCTGCTTTCTCATCTTTGGCCTCCTCTGACCAAAAGCAAACATCTCAGACTCTGCTAAGCAGCTAGCTGCATCATTTGTGGAGTCCAGAACAAAATGAAAATATTTGTTAACAGTACTTGTTTGTTTATAAAACAGTAGAGTATAGTGATATTTGGGTAACAAAATAACTTTAAAGGTTACAAACTTACATATAAAAACAATACATATTGGAATCAAAATTTCAGATAACAGTAAATAAAAAGCTATTCATATGATATTTAATATTTTTCTGGTTCACTTTATTTTTTTCAAGCTTATTCAGAAGTTTAACATCTTGACACTTTTATCTCCTGTGTTTTCAATGGATAGAATTGAAAACAATACCAGTCGCTTTTACAAAGTGAAATATTGCAAATATTTTTTAATTTTTATTTTGAAAAATGATTTTGGAATGATTTAACAGATACTAAAGCTGTAGAGTATTTTGTAGGTTATGACAATAGTATAATTTTTTGGCAAATTATAAATTATTTTTTAAATATACATTTTAAAATAACTAGAGCTAATGATTCTTTTGTAGTAAGTGTTGTAAATGTTTATATATGTATAAATGTCATGTATTTAAATATATAAATGTTATATATGTACATATATGTTATATATGTATATATGTATACACATATATAGATATACATATATAGACATATATATTTTTTTAACTGGTTCTGGGGCTTGAACTCAGGGCCAGCACCTTACCATGTGAGACACAGCTATACTTTCAGCTTTTTGATAGCTTATTGAAGATGAGAGTCTGGTGGACTTTCCTGCCAAGGCTGGTTTTTAACTGTAATCCTCAGATCTCAGCCTCTTAGGTAGCTAGAATTACAGACATAAGCCACCAACTCCCAGCTTCTGAAAATATTTAATACTTCTTACAAACCAGTTTCTTATTTTCTGAACTAAAGTGTAATGTTGTGCAATGATATTTTAGTATGCCTCTGATATTTCCTATGGTCATATAGCCAACTGAAAGTCACTTTATGCTTTGCATATAATTAAAATGTCTGTTTCTGTGGACTTCCATTTTGCCTTCATTTGTAAAAAAAATTTTAATTTTGCAATTGTCTCCCTCATTAGTCAATGTGACAATCTCCAGATTTGTGTTTAATTTTGTGCAAGATGGTCACAGTTTTCAGAACCGGAAAGTGTAAGTTCTTGAAAGACTGTTAGCAGGTTGTTGAGTTGTCCCTAGGAGCAGAAGTGTTCTTTCCAAGTTCAGGGACAAGAGCCCACAGAGGAACCCTTTGCCCTTCCGTTTACCACATCAAGAAATTCTGGCTTTCAGAAGCCCATGAAGTGAAGTGTTCTGTCTCCTAGGCAAGGGATTGTCAGTCCTGAAATATGAGGTGTGCGTGTGTGTGTGCATGTGTGTGTGTGTATAATGGTGAACACGAGAGTAAGGAGGAACATCACTCATTAAGACTCATTCCTTCAATTCAGCAAATATTGATGACCTTCCTCTATACAGCAAGCATTATTGAATTTCTAGGAATGAAGAAATAAAATGTAGTTCTCACGAATTCACATTTTTTGTTGCCCATTCCTTATAGCATTGGGGTTTGAACTCAGGATCTTTCTTTTACTAGGCTTGTGCTTTACCGCTTAAGCCATATCTGGGTTCCTGATTCTCAGTGGTTAGTTTGGGGATGGGGTCTTTTTTCCTATCCAGGCACATGTCTGAGCTGAGATCTGCATATAGCTTCACCTTATTGCCATCTCACAAAAGTGCCTCATCCCATCTTTATTTTCCCTTTATGGAGACAGACTCTCAGAGATGCTTGTTCTATCCTCCCAGTCTTAGCTACCTATGTACCTTGGGATTATAGGTCTGTGCCACTGTGCCAAACTAGGGGTTGAAAAATGGGGGTGCCATAAGCTTTTCTAATTCAAACATCGTTCCTTACAATCCCAGACTCCCATGTAGCAATGGTTATGAGTTTGAGCCACCACTGGCCAGCTTAGTAGACACTTTTATCAGAGCATATGAGAATGAACAAAGAATTAAAATATGCCATACCATGTTTTCTTAGGGCAAAGTGTTACTTAGAAAAAATAAAGCAGAGTGAGTAGAGATACCATATGAGGCTAGGAGCCTGATGGAGGGAGACTGAGTGTACCACTTACTGGGCATGACATCCAGTCAGAGCTCTGGAATGGGAGGGAGAGAGGGAAGATGCCTGGTGGGCAGATCTTTGAAAGTCCCAGGATGCTGCTGGCAGAGGCTGTGGATGGAATCTGCTCAGCCTGTGTGGGGAAGGACAGGGCCCAGTGGGTTTAAGTAAAGAGGGGAAGGAAGAGAGGAAGCTGTAGAGTTGGCAATGGCCCAAAGGTCATTCTAACACTGTTTATATCCAGGAAGGTTGAGGAGGCTCTGCAGATTTGAGCCAAACAGTGTGGTTGGAGATCATTGTTAAAAGGATCCTCTGTTGGAACTTCCTTAACAAAGACCCAGAAAGGCTACAAATCAAAGAAAGGTTGGATAAATGGGACTGCATCAAACTGCAGAGCTTCTGCACAGCAAAGGACATAGCTCACAAGATCTTTACCGGCCATTCAACAGACAAAGGCCTCATATCTAAAATATATGCAGAACTAAAAAATTTACCTTCCTCCAAAACAAAACCGCAAAGAACCAATAGCCCCCTCATCAAGTGGGCTAAAGACTTACAAAGAGACTTTTCTGATGAGGAAATGAGAATGGCCAAGAGACATATGAAAAAGTGCTCTACATCACTGGCTATAAAAGAAATGCAAATCAAAACAACTTTGAGATTCCATCTCACCCCAGTAAGAATGTCATATATCAAGAAAACTATCAATAACAAATGTCGGAGGGGATGTGGCCAAAAGGGAACCCTACTTCATTGTTGGTGGGAATGTAAACTGGTTCAGCCACCCTGGCAAGCAGAATGGAGATTCCTCAGAAGGCTAAATATAGAACTCCCCTATGACCCAGCAACCCCACTTTTGGGTATCTATCCAAAAAAACCACAAACAAAATCACAGTAAAGCCACCAGCACCACAGAGTTCATCACAGCTCAATTTGTCATAGCTAGAATCTGGAACCAACCCATATGCCCCTCAGTAGATGAATGGACCAGGAAAATGTGGTACATATACACAATGGAATTTTATGCCTCTATCAGAAAGAATGACATTGCCCCATTTGTAAGGAAATGGAAGGACTTGGGAAAAATTATACTAAATGAAGTGAGGCAGACCCAAAGAAACATGGACTCTATGGTCTCCCTTATAGAAAATAATTAGCACAGGTTTAGGCAAGTCACAGCAGAGGATCACAAGAACCCAATAGCTATACCCTTATGATCACATAAGATGATGCTAAATGAAATGAACTCCATGTTATGGAAACGATTGTTATATAACAGTTGTAACTACTTTCAACATTCCATGTGTATCTGTAGCTTCTACTATTGATGATGTTCTTGTATCACCTTCCTGTGGTTGTATCTACACTATCTCTGTAATCTTATCTGAGTATATTGGAAACCGTCTATACTGGTATTAGAACTAGGAAATTGAAAGGGAATACCAAAATTGAGAGACACAGGGTAAAAAAAGACAAACAACTACAAAAGCAATACTTGCAAAACTGTTTGGTGTAAGTGAACTGAACACCTCATGGGGGGAAAGGGAAGGGGGAGTAGGGAGGGGGGAATGAGGGACGAGGTAACAAACAGTACAAGAAATGTATCCAATGCCTAACGTATGAAACTGTAACCTCTCTGTGCATCAGTTTGATAATAAAAATTTGAAAAATAAAATAAAATTAGTCACAGGCAAAAAAAATAAAAAGGATCCTCTGACTCTTTTCTCAATAAATCATCCTGCCACAGAAGCCTTTAGATGCCTTTAAAGGACACTGTGCTGGCCCGCTGTTTTTGGATTGGTTTGGGGGCAAACAGATAACAAGAATGAGATCCAGCTGGTACTGGGTGATGGTTAAGCTCTTGCTCCATTACTGAGGGAAGTGCTTCAGGAATCCAGAAATTCCCTAGACACCTCAAGTCTCTCAGGGTACAAATGCAACTTCTAAAAAACATCCTAAATCCATCCCCCACCTCTATAAACCAACTTGTGTGCAGTGTGAACAGCACACTCTGTATTTTGGAGCACTCTTCTTCCATTTCTGTCAGCAAGGGGCCTCTGACTGTGGCAACTACCTTGGAGGTTGCAGGTTGGAGTTGAGTGGCATTTCCCAGGGTGGCTGACCACAGTGGTGATCAATAGTGACCATCCCATTGGCTTTGAAGGTGTCTATGGAGTCTTGAGAGATTCTTTCCTTCACATTTCTCTCCAAGATGAAATCTTACAAGTCTGTTTGGAAAAGATATCTCCCTTTCTGTAGGCCAGCTTTATTATCTGACATAGTTTCTGACTTTGAAAATGCCATGGATGGTCCATTATTTCCCAGAGGTCAATGCTTCTTATTTATTTATTTATGCACTGGAACTAAAGCTGTAAGCAGATCCCCATGCTTCAGTTAAACATCATCATATTTGGTTGTCTGCTGAAGAACTCACATCACCACACCCATCCCTTGCTAAAATGCTCACAACTGTATCATGTGTCTACAGTGTAGATGCAAGGCTTCATGTTCAGAAAAAAAAAATGAAATTCTATAGACTTCTGTCCCTTGTAAGATGTATCCTCCTGCCAACTCCCCACTGCCAGGCACTGATGTAATATGCACCTCACAGATGGAGCTGTAACAACTGCAGTATGCTCTCTCCTATGTGCACGTGCACACACACATACACACACACACACGTTTTCCAGCACTCCCACAACTCCACACAGAAAAGCTACACAGAAAGAGTGTACAAGTGTCATACCTTTAACATGGGAATCACCCTGACAGGAACAAAAAATCATCTCCAATTGTTACTGCTATAATTTTACCAAGGGCAAGTTCTATTTTTTGTTTCTCTTTTCTTTTTTTAAAGATGGTTGTTTTGCAAGCTTGCCATTATGGAAGAAAAATAGAATGTCAATAAATTCAACTTTGAACATCTGTTCAATGAGTTATTTCCTAGTAGGAGGGGAAAACTTGAGCTAGGCTAGACAGTTTAGAGGGAAACCGTGTAAATGATTTTTAACTAAGAGGATATGACCCTCTGCATAAATCATAATCATTAGTCTCAGTGACACTCCTGCAGTCACTCTTCCAGGGTGATCTTCATATGGCAAGGCAAAGGCCCACAGAGGCCACTCAGCAGTGGCCGCAGTATCATCAGGCTTCTCTGAAAGACAACTCCCCAGAAGTCTATATTTGGGCCATCAGTCCTTTCTTTCTTTTCCTTCCTTCCTTCCTTCCTTCCTTCCTTCCTTCCTTCCTTCCTTCCTTCCTTCCCTCCTTCCTTCCCTCCTTCCTTCCTTCCTTCCTTCCTTCCTTCCTTCCTTCCTTCCTTCCTTCCTTCCTTCCTCTTTCTCTCTTTCTTTCTTTCTTTCTTTCTTTCTTTCTTTCTTTCTTTCTTTCTTTCTTTCTTTCTTTCTTTCTCTTTCCTTCTTTTTCTCTCTCCTCTCTTTCGTTCTTTCTCTCTCCTGCTTTCTCTCTCTCTCTCTCTCTCTCTTTTTTTAGCAGGAGATGCTGACTCAGCTTCATCATGGGTGCAATTTAAAGGTTACTCAAGTGATGCTTTCAAACTGCATAAAAGCAATTCTACCCTTCCTGGGAGACAGTATTACTATACTGTTCTGTGCATACAGCTGCATGATTTCTCAGAGCTAATTCAAATTTAATGCATTGGTAATTCCTTTTCTGCTGAAGCCACCCAGCAGTAATCTGAAGGTTACAGAATGATCTTCCAGCTCAAATAACACTTTGAGACTAGCATAAATGGAAAGGCAGGAGGATAATGGGCAGAATTAGGCTTGCAATGATACAGGCCACCCTCATTAGCACTCAGAGTGAGGCTGACCAGAGTTTAGAATGTTTTGAGATGGATAATCAGAATGGAGTTTTAATAAAACTGAGAGTCAAGCTATAGGAGTCTTTTATCAGGCTTTGTAATATCACCAAAATGACAGAATAGGAACAATTCAGGAACAGTTTCTTTAGCAATCAAAAAGACTATTCTCAGGGTTAAATTAAGTTTTGATTAAAATACTTAGAAGAATCAACTCACAATCCCTAAAACATCACAGATCTGTAAGATTTAATAATCTAGCTTGGATGTCATAAAAAGTGACTCCTGATTAAAATATGGACGAGTAATTAAATGAGTAAACAGGGAATTTAAAAATACTTCTTTGATGCTGGTCCTGGAACTTGAAGTCTGAACCTGGGCACTGTCCCTGAGCACCTTTTTCTCAAGGCTAGTGCTCTCCCACTGGAGCCACAGTTCCTGTTCCAGCTTTTTCTGTGATTAATTGGAGACAAGAGTCTCACGGACTTTCCTACTTGGTCTGCCTTCAAACCATGATCCTTAGATCTCAGCCACCTGAATAGCTAGGATTAGACATGAGCTACTAGTGTTCAGCTTAAAATACTTTTAATGAACTGTTTTTATTTTAGATTAAATATAGATGCTTACATAAAATGTGAAAATGGTAGAGTTCTCATAGGTTTTATGAAAAGTTTCCCCAGCTATTAATGATTTGAAATACTCTGGTACATTTGTCTTAATGTATGAACTATCATTGATGTATTTTATGAATTAAAATTCAAATTCTTTCTTCAGATTTCCTGAGATTTATGCCCTTATTCCCAGACCCTCCCAGAGATTACATGCTTTCAAGGTCTTCGTAAGCCTGTCTTGCATGGGAAGATTTCTCAGACTTGTTTTTGTTTTTGATGACCTTTATAGTTTTGAATACTAGTAATTTACATTTTGTAGGTTGTCCCTCAATTGGATATGTCAGATGTTTGTTGTATGATTACATTGGGTTTTGGGCTCCAGGAGGACTATGGATGACATGTGCTATTTTCATTCCTTTATATCAAGAGTTCATGCTATCAACACAACTCATGCTGATGTTAAACTTGCCCACCTGATCGAGGCCATGTTTTCCAGGTTACATTTTCCCCCATTGCATACTGTATTCCTTGGAGAAAGGTCACATTGTCAGTTCACACTTAAGGAGTAACGGGTAGTGATAGACTGTGGGGAAGACAGAATATCTACCTATTGACCTGAAGTACTTGGCATTGTTTTACATGGGTCGTTGACCTTGTCTGCTTCATTCATCTCTCTCTCTCTCTCTCTCTCTCTCTCTCTCTCTCTCTCTCTCTCTCACACACACACACACACACACACATATACACACACACACACACACATTTCCAAATGTTTCTCCTATTCTGTGGGTTTAAGACCATACTCTTTTATTGATGCCAAAGAACTGCAACACATGCATCAGGTCCATTGTCTTGATGGTCTGGGAGAATGAGTTCAAGGACAAAGACAAAGAAATAAAATAGTGAAGATTTGCTGAAGAAAATGATGAGCAGAGCTCCTGCTAGACAGGAGAGGTCCCAAAGTAAGACACCACCTGGATTACATTATGCAGGGGTAAACAAGGTGCCTCTAGGAAAGGAGAGAGCTACATGATTCTCAAGATCATCAGACAGCCTGTGGGCTTTATCAGCCCCCAGACCCAATCATACTCTGCACAGCTTGCACAAGTCCCTCTCACTAGGTGCCAGTTTGAGCACACATCTGAGTTCCAATCAATTTGCTGTTCACATGAAAGCTTTTAGGGACAACGGAACAAGATGTGATGTGCAGGGGCCCACATGTATGACTCCTCAAGGCCATGGTGATGCATATAGGACAGTTAGAGGCCAGAGTAAGGGATACAGAACCTTTGGGCAGGGGGATACTTTTTGCCCTGACGACTTAGCCAGATTTCTTTTTCTCTCACTATTGCTCAAATTATTACAGATTTACTCTTCGGAGCTTTTTCAGCTGGTCATTGTATCCCTTTGACATGAGCCTGTTTATGGGTTTCTGTTTTTTCTTGTTACATTCTTGCTCTCTACGATGCTTTGGCTTGCCATGTATGTTTATTCCCCAGTCCCAGGATCAGTTATTTTCCCAAGGAGTCCTGGGAAATCTTTATTGGAGAATAAATTTCAAAGATAACTCAAGGCCTGGGGATATAGCCTAGTGGCAAGAGTGCCTGCCTCGGATACACGAGGCCCTAGGTTCGATTCCCCAGCACCACATATACAGAAAACAGCCAGAAGCGGCGCTGTGGCTCAAGTGGCAGAGTGCTAGCCTTGAGCGGGAAGAAGCCAGGGACAGTGCTCAGGCCCTGAGTCCAAGGCCCAGGACTGGCCAAAAAAAAAAAAAAAAAAATCAAAGATAACTCAATGTGGTAGGGTGCTGATGACCACTGGAAGGTTGCTTCTGTGTTTGTTAAACTGATAGAGTGAGGGAATACATGTGTGCACAATCTAAACATATCTAAAACTATTTGTTTACATAGCCATTTGTCTCTACATCAAGCTCAATGTGAGTTCATACAGAGACCTCTAATCTAATCCGATTGGACTTTGCTTATCTGACAGCTCCCACTGCAACAGTGAGAAATTTGGCTAGGGAGTATTTTCAATATTTCTTTTGAGATCTAGTTAATGTGGTTCATAGTTTGGTGTGATTCCCAGTTGAGTGGCTACAGAATGTCCTTACACTTCCTTCTTTAGAAGATGGACATCACCCAGAAGTTTAAGTCAATTACTTCATTGAGGAATTCTGAAGTGACTCCTAATCTAGCATTAAATAAGAACATTCTCTTCTGCAAATATGATTCTCTAAAGACTTAAAAATTGTGAAAGAGGGGCTGGGGATATGGCCTAGTGGCAAGAGTGCCTGCCTCATATACATGAGGCCCTGGGTTCAATTCCCCAGCACCACATATACAGAAAATGGCCAGAAGTGGTGCTGTGGCTCAAGTGGCAGAGTGCTAGCCTTGAGCAAAAAGAAGCCAGGGACAGTGCTCAGGCCCTGAGTCCAAGCCCCAGGACTGGCCAAAAAAAAAAAAATTGTGAAAGAGTTTGTACAACCATTTCTTGCTTTAAAGTAGTTAAATAAAAGCATTTGGCTTCAAGCGTTTGCAACCTAGTAAACTTCATAGGAAAAAAAAATCACTAAAAGCTGTTCTTTCCCTAGAGCTGAGTATTGCTCATTGGCAGATGTTATCTGTAAGTAAAAGGATTGCAAACAGTCAATTCTGGGGATCAAGTTCCTACTTAATACAAAACCTGACATCATTTGTGTCACTTACAAATCTGGTATTAATTATTTGATAAGCTGGAAGCTGATTGTGTAATACATTTTGTCATATGAATGGTGAGTGTCAAGGATGACTTATTACCCTGCACACACTCAAGAGGAAGGCTGATATCAAATAGAGGAAAGAATCAATAGTAGCTGCACCACAGAGTCAATTACAGTGCTGTGTGCTGCTCAGACTTACTTTTCAAAGCCAAGGAAAAGGAACATGAAGGTGAATGGGTATCTTCATAGTGATGATATTTTTCCTTCTCTGATGTTGGGATTACAGATTTATGGGAAAGGAAAGCAAAGAGAAATGGAAGGATTCTTACTTAACAATGCAAATGTAAGACCTTTTAACCTCCAGGATGAATTAATGAGGTGATTTTTAAAGTTCACAAAGTAACCCTTTCATAGAACATGTGGTTGGGAGGCTCTGGGGAGATATATCAACATTGCTGACATTTACCACAGCTGGATTTTCTATCCTACTAACAATATATAGTGAAATCCTCAAAACAGAAAGTTGATTCTTTGTTGTTTTTGTGACTATATGACATGTTGAATGTGACTCATGATTGAAAAATGAAAACCAAGTGAAATTGAGATTAATTATATAATATGGCACATGCACAAAAAAATCTTCTCTGAAGTTCCAGGTTAACTTGGAGGTATTTATCCCAAAGCGAAGAAGGAATTTTGAATTAAATATGAGATAAGCTGATGGTAAGCAGAAGTACTTGTTTAACTAAATGCAAAAGCAGAGATTTATTGAAGGAAATGGTGTCTCCGATGTCGACAATCCTTTTCAGCTCCTGATTAATTTGTTCTCTGAAAACACCCAATTGTCTGTATCCCAGGATGACAATTTGCTGACAATGCTGTTCTTAAGAGTGCAGTTTGGTTTTCTGTAGAATCTCATATTTTATAGGCAATTCAGACACTTGTTTTTGAATATGGTCCATATATCTTAGTGGTGTGGAGGTTAGTGTAATGGGGCCCTCCAGGGGAGGGGACCACAATGTAATGGGGCCTGAAGGGGGGGGGGAATCCCCCATGCCTCCAAGAGTCCACCACTTAGAGACAGTCTCAAGTAAAAAGATGGATTTATTGGGGAAGTAAAAAGTATATTGACCAGCCAGGGTCATGACCCAGACTCAGGAGCTGGGACCGCATGCCCTGGGCAACCTTCAGGGTCAGGTTATAAAGGCAAATACCACATGGTTGAGGTTACAACACTTACAAACCATGCCAGGTCACACTCAGGTGGCCAATGAAGTTACAGTCTGTCTCATAGCAACTGTTTGAACCAATCTATCGTTTTAGTTAGACGGTGCACAGATTTGGTGGGGCTCACATGATGCAGGTAGATACGCCTACTCATGGGAGGGCATAGGTTTAACCTTGAATGTTCCACAACTCAGGTGGTCAAGCAGTTTGCATAATCTTATGACAGTGAAGGAGAACTTCCCTGGATAGGGTGGGGGATATCTTAGTGAAGATGGAGTTGGCATCTGCTCACCTTAACTAATCTGAGATGGAGTCAATCTGACACCCCTCAACAGCCAATGATGGCGCTGGACAGATCTGACCTCCATATTACAAATAGCAAAACTGAATGTTAATTGAACATGCCCAAGTTCTATATAAAATATGTAGGAGTCCAGTCTGCCTTTGAAACTGATATTAGAAATACAGATTAAATCATATGTAAGATTTTAAAATGGCAGACAAAGGCAAAGCTTTCCCTCAGTTTTATTATACCAGGATCAGTGGTGACATGTGTGTGAGTGTGTGTGTGTGCATGTTTGTGTACATGTATGTGCTTAATGGTGGTGGTCTGAGGTTTGAACTCAGGTTCTCCCACTTGCTGGGCAGGTGTGCTAGCTTAGCTCCACTGCTATGCCACACTCATAGCCCCATGCACTAGTGAATTTGAAAATATTGAAAACCCAAAAAGCTAGTAGAAAAGTTAACCACACTTGTGTGTGTGTGTGTGTGTGTGTGTGTGAGTGTGTGTGTGTGTGTATACCACTACAGAAGTTTGAACTCAGGGCCTTCAACTCTGGCTTAGCTTTTTTGTTCAAGGCTGGTGCTCTTCTACTTGAGTCACACTTCCATATCTCGTGTTTCCATGGGTAACTGGAGAAAGAGTTCTCTTGCATTTGTCTGCCAGGGCTGACTTTGAACTGGTTGTTCTCTTCAGATTTCAGCCTCCAAAGTAGCTAGGATTATAGGCATGACTGAGCCACTGGTGCTCAGCTCAATAAATTTTCTTAATCCAAATTTTTCTTTCATTAGTTCAAGCACTGAGATTTAATTAGGAGAAACTCACATTTGATGAGCAATCACTGGTGACTCTACTGCTGGCTGCAGTGAGCCATCAGACAGCACCGTCTCTCCAACGGAAATGCAGGCCAGGGATGTCACTCCACGGAAATGCAGGCCAGGGACTTTCTTTCTTGTTTCTCCTGTGGTGCAGGGAAATGTTAACACTAGCCTGGAAGAAATAGCTCTTCATTTCAACGTTTATTATTTCATGTAACTGAAGTGGGAAGGTAATGTTTCTGTATATTTAGAATACACTGACCAGGAATATGGACCAAAAACTTCATTAAAAAGTACAAGAATAACAGAATTTTAGGCTTTCTCTTTCATTGTGTCATACATATTTAATCAACAATTACCTTTTGTAGAAAGATTACTTTTATTACCTTTAAGTAGTTGTGCAAAAAGTTTATGAATACAATGCATCTTGATCTCCTTCAACAGTCTTTCCTTTTCTTTTTTGAGAAAAGGTCTCAAGGTAGCCCTTGTGGGACTCTAATTCAAGATCTTCCTACTTTTGCCTCTCAAGTGCTGGGGTCAGAGGTACATACCACCATTCCTAACAAGAGTTAGCTTTCAAACACACAAAAAGCCTTTCACTCCCCAAGTAACAGCCAGATCTACCAAGGTGATAAAAAAAAAATCAAAAGAAACTTGAAAAATGCTTGGCTAGCCAAATAATGAAAAGATTCCAAATTGTGCATTTTTAAAAAAGTAGAAACAGAAGTAAAGTGAAGATGTAAAATTTTCATCTATCATGTAAGTATATTGAAGATATTTGATAAGAGTGGAAGAACTGGGGTCGAAGAGCACACTAGTTTTACACCTGACTGGGAAAGCCATGAACACATTACAGCGCACCCCCCCCCCCCCAGCACCTGACTGTGCGGAGGGCCATGAACATATTATAGGGCACCCCCCCCCCACCAATTACCTGATTGTGGGGAGGAACCTATGAACAAATTACAGTACCACCCTCCCCTGCCTCCCCCAATCACCAGCAAAATAGGCATTAATAATTCATTCTATTTAAAATTTTAAAGTATGTAAAGTAATTTTTCTTTAAAAATATTTTAAAAGCTATTGATAAAAGCTTAATTTGGTGAGAGACATAAGGGAAAAGGGTCTTTATCTTCTTCATGTATTTTGATGTAGGATTTTTATTAGTTAGATATCTTTTTGATTCTCTTTATCTAGTTAGCAACAAGATTAATTGTTGGAATTACAACTTTTTTCATTACTGTTATTTTTCTATATTAAAATAACTTCATACTTGAGATTTAACGTTTACAACAAATAAGCCCTAAGCTGCCTTCATGGTTTTATTGCTTTTCCTTCCTCCTTTCCTTCCTTTCTCCCTCTTTCCTTTGTTCTTCCTTCCTTTTCCTTCTTCGATTCTTCCCTTCCTTGTTTTAATTTTTTTTTTGTGTGTGTTGGTAGGGGGGCTTGAATCCAGGGTCTCCCACTAGCTCAGCTTGCTGGCTCAGGCTGGAGTTCTACCACTTGAGCCTCAACTTCAGACTCAGATATATTTCTTCATGCTCCCTTTCCCTCCTAACCCTTTCTACTCCTAACTTATTACCCTTAGAATAGCTGACATTCTTTATTTTTCTGGACATCAAGTTTTCTGCTGAGTATACTTTCTTCTCTTTGGTTAACCTGGTAACTAGTCTCTTATTCACCAATGGAAACAGTCCAGTCTGGCTGGTTCTTTTCATTTTCATTGTGAAAAGTGTTTCATTTTTCCTTTGAGTTCCTGAACAATGTTTCACAGTGTTAATTTCTTTCCTAAAATGCCCCAAGTATTATGGCACCATTTCAAGACATGCTGGTTAATACTGAACTTCAAGAGTTGTTTGGTTTTACAAAAACAAATCTTCTATCCAGTTATTTTAGAAAATAATTTCCTAAGAGTGAGGTTTAGAATAGTAGCGTTGGCTTATATGATGAATCTAATCTGATACTTAAAAATTTAAAGACATGTAATAACAATGAAAGATAAACAGTATTCATGTTATTATTCCTAGGGCCATGCAAACCACACCTCAAACTCAGCACATCCTCTCCTTGAATACACCAGTAAAAACTGAGGGTTTGCTTTTCAGCCTGCTGCAGGGGACAGCAGGGACAGCAGAGTTAAGGGAGAAGTAATCAAGTGCACCACATGAGAAATTTACATTATTGTTCTGGAGTAGATTGGTTAATGTGCCCTGTCCACCCAGCCCTTCCCTTGACAACCACCTTCACACTCAACTGCACTTCATAGCTTATTTACCATGTTTGCACTGATGTTTACTGCCTACATTTATTTGATGCAGGGCATTTGAAAACATTACCATTTAAATTGGTTCCTGTAACTAATGAGCATATGTTTCCTATGTGTTGCATGAAATTGAACTGGTGGAAGTATCTATGAGTGTGAGTGAACTGGTTTTTGTAGGCAGTCATTTTGGGCATTATCCAGTGCCAGATTTTAGGCTGGGTGACAAAGAAGAGGCCTCCTCTGGCATGAGATAAGGAAAAAATTTTAAAAGGAAACCAAAGATGAGTTAGTTCCTTATAAGCTAAGAGAAAATTTGTGTGTAAATTGCTTAAAACTTGCTTTGGGATGTTTCAGATCTATTGAATGAAATAATTATTCCCTTTAGCCTTGCTGGAAAGAGCTTGCAAGCATGGGAAATTCCTTTCTGAAACCTCAGATTGCTGCCCTGGGCTCCACTGCAGGAACACATGCAGAAGGCACTTAGCTTTAATGACTCTAAAGAGGGTGATGCTTGATCCCCAAATGAAACTGATTTGCATACCCCCCGTAACTTTGAGAACATGAAATAACACTATTGAAATCAAAGCAGAAAGAGGAGAGGAATTCAGAATGGAATATAGGATCTAAAGTGAAATTCTGTTGAAACAGAAAAAAAATTCCCATTGAAGTGAAAAATCAGCCATTTGGCATGGATTCAATGCTTTTCTGGGATGTGTATCTTTTCTTTTTCTGGGGAAAGACAGTCTTCCTGGAGACATCCGGGAAGACGGCGGAAGAGCAGCTGAGCCCTAACAGAGTTCCCTCTGACATTGCAGTTTTCCCACTCCAGGGAAACTTTTACTCCTAGAAAGGCAGTCCAAGTAAGTTATAGCAGTACAGGGATTCTGGCAAGAAAGGAAAAAATGATTTTGCTGGCAGGATAAAACAGATTTGAGCTCCGGGAGGCGACCCTCCCCCACGCCAGTGCTGGCGCTGGCATAGCCTCCTGAACTCTGCGCACCTAAAGCACACAATGATGACCAGGGAGAAATCCTCCAGATGGTGGCAGACACATGAGGATCGCAGGCTGAGCACAGACAGGCCGAAATCACAGAGAAAGCATGAGTACCCCACAAAAAAATTCTCAATCGCTCCCACAGAGCAGCTCCTTGAAGGTAGCCCTTCCCCCACTGCTAGAGCAAAGCGCTATCTTTGACACTGGGATAGGGTCAGACCAGACTGGAACTAAAGAGAGCCTGGGGAAAGCGAGGTCAAGGGAGCCATCTTTGAAAAGGGCAAGAGGGACCTAACAGTGAGAGCCAGCTCCTCCCAGGAGAATGACCCCTGCCCAGCAGGAGGCTCGTCCTGGGCTATGGCTCACACACTCATTTGAACTCAGCCAGAGGTGCCCCACCCTGCCCACCAGAATTTCTAAATTAAAAGCAAAAGCGGCGAGCAGCTACCAGCAGCATGGAACAACCAGATGGGAGAACAAACAGTTCCCGAGATGGATAAACGGTCGTGTCACAGAGGAAGCACAACTCCCAGCAGGAAACGGAGCTGAATTCCATAGCCAGCTCCTCTCAGGAGGCCACCCTGCCCAGGAGGGAGGAACCTCCCCCAAGCAAGCGACTCTCAACCAGGTAAACCAGGCCAGAGGCGCCTCACCCTGCGGAGTCCACAGCCTATACAAAGCCAGGGATTAAAGGCAGCTGCCCCACAGCAGACAAGAGGAGCCACGGTTCCCAAGACTGTTCAGTTCCCCATCTACAGTGGATGCCCAAGGCCTACCTGCAAGCTGTGTGAACCACAGAGAACCAGGATTTCACTAGCAGGGGAGGAAGGTCAGAGCAGATCCACCCCCTGCAAACTGAAAGCAAGTCAAACCAACCAAGCAGCAAAATAGACTGCAGACCAAGGCAAGGAAACCAGAGACTGTAGAAAGCCCACCCAAACAAGCAAGACTCCTTTTTTTTTTTTCAAAACATATTTCAAGCGCTTTTTTTTTTTTTCATTTCTGAAACATCATTGGTTTTTTGTTTTACATTTTAACCTGTTTTATCAAGTTGTTTTTGGGTTTTTTCTTGGTTGTTCATTTTTCTATTTTTTTGTTAATAACTTTGTTTTGTGCATTTGTCTTCCACTATCTTTTCTTTATCTCTATCTTCACATTTGCCTTCTTTAAAAATTTACTTTCCTATGAATAACACCTCCATTCTTTTCTACTAACACACCATTGTCTATCATTTTAACGTTGTTCTTTCTACTGATTCTACTCTTCCCACATTTCCACATCACTGAAACTAAACCAAATCATCACACCCCTCCCCTACATTTTACTCTATTCTCCTTACTACCTCTAACTTACCCTCCTGACTTACTTCCAGGACCTCCAGATTCCATTGACTCCTGGTTATTGGATAGAGGATATCCATGCTCAAGCAGAGTAAATCAAAGAAAAAGCCACCCAGTCCAAAAAGACCTTAATATAAGAACAAAAATTGCTCATAGGGTTGTAACAGTAAATAAATCACTACTGAATACAGGGCTCAGGATTGGTTGTTATATCAAAATTGTATTCTTTAGGAACACCAAATCTAATTTTATACACAGGTATACAGGGCATCTGTATATAATTGTGAACTTCTAACATTTACACAACAGTGCTTGGTAAGGTCTGCTTTGGGTCTTAAACGGTGCTCACAGGAGCATGTAGATTGTCATTCCCAATCCAAATGGGCAGAAGAAACACAAGAAAGATGGCAAACAATGGAGTCTCATCTCCCACTCAGAACAAGCAGGCAGCAGAGCAATCAAAGCCATAGAAGAAAACACTCAAAATGCTCTACAAAGTCTACTGATAAAAATGATAAATGAAAAGTTTGAATCTCTTCAGCTAACTATTCTAGAGCGTGAGGAGGCAAAGCAAAAATTAATGGAGATTTTCATGGCCTCCACAAATAGAAAGATAATTGAACTTCAAGAGTCAAATGAAAAGATAGTTACCCAGCTAAACGATTTGAGAGACAGCACTCAAAACCAAATTAATGAAGTTAATAAAGAAAAGAAGTCCCTGCAGGACCTAAGAGATAAATATAGTAAGGACATGGAAATCATCAGGAAAGTCCAGTCAGGAGGAAAAGAGATTCGAAATCAAGTAGCTAGCCGACAGTCCCAACTAACTGAAGCAGAGGATCCAATCTCAGGAGCTGAAGATTCCCTAGAATCTATGGAGAAACATCAAAAATCAATACAAAACCAATTCAATCAACAAAACATATCCCTCCAGAAGCTTCAAGACACAATCAGGAAGACCAATTTAAGGATAATATGTATTGAGGAAACCCTGGAGAAAGAAGTTAATGGTATAGACAACCTATTTAACAGAATATTAACCGAGAACTTCCCAAATATCGAGAAGGATAGGCCTATACAGATACAAGAAGTATTTAGAACCCAAAACCGACTAGACCAGAATAGGACATCCCACCAACACATTGTGATCAAAACAGGATCAATAGAGTCCAAGGAAAGTAACCTTAAAGCTGTTAGGGAGATGAAAACAATCACATATAAAGGAAAAGCAATCAGACTTACCCCGGACTTCTCAGCAGAGACCATGAAAGCAAGGAGAGGCTGGAATGAGGTATGCCAAACACTAAATAAAAATAACTACCAACCAAGAATAGTGTACTCAGCTAAACTCTCATTCATAGCCGAAGGTCAAATAAAAGTCTTCCGCAGCAAGGAAAAACTGAAACAATATATCTCCACCAAACCAGCTTTACAAAGAATCCTTAAGGATGTACTACACATAGAAAATAATCAAGAGCACAATACAGACAGAGAAATGAACTCTAAATAGTAAACCAGAGTATCAGATCAAGAAATGGGAAGACACAGCTTTTAACAAGATAGTGATAATGAAAGGAACAAATGATCAGCTCTCAATCCTAACTCTCAACATTAATGGACTTAATTCTCTAATCAAACTACATAGGTTCATAAGTTGGATCAAAAATCAAGATCCATCTTTCTGCTGCCTCCAAGAGACACATGTATCCAGCAAAAGTAAACATCTTCTAAAAGTGAAATGCTGGAATCAAATCTATCAAGCAAATGGCCCCCATAAGCAGGCTGGAGTTGCAATCCTAGTATCAGACAAAATTGACTTCAAATTAAAAAAGGTAAGAAGAGACAAAGAAGGTTACTACATACTAGTAAAGGGATCTCTCCTACAGGAGTATATAACCACCCTAAATATCTACACACCAAGTACAGGATCACCCAAATTCATCAAACAAACACTACTGACTCTAAAAACACTCATAGACCCAAACACATTGATAGTTGGGGACTTTTTAACTCTCCACTATCACCTCTGGACAGATCAACATGCCAAAAACTGAACAAAGGAACCACAGAGCTAAACAATTGTACAGAGCAACTAGACTTAACCGACATCTACAGAATATTCCATCCAACAAAAACAGAATACACATTCTTCTCAGCAGCACATGGAACATTCTCCAAAATAGATCACGTCTTAGGGCACAAAAAAAAATCTGTACAAACTCAGAAGTATCCAAACCATTCCTTACATTCTCTCAGACCACAATGGAAGAAAATTAGAACTCAACTCAAACAGCCACTGCAGAAAATCCTGCAATACATGGAGGCTAAACAACACACTGCTGAACCATCAGTGGGTCTTTGAAGAAATTAGAACAGAAATTCAAATGTTTATGGAATTCAACCAAGATGAGGACACAAAGTACCAGCTCCTTTGGGACACAGAAAAGGCAGTACTCAGAGGGAAATTTATATATCTGAGTGCCCACATCAATAAACTGGAGAAACAGCAAATCAACATCTTAAGGACCCACCTTAATCTCCTCAAAAGAGAACAACAAGCCAAACCCTAAGTCAATAGACTGAAGCAAATAATTAAAATCAAATCAGAATTAAGTCAATTAGAGACAAAAAAAAAATCATCGAAAGTATCAACAAAACAAAAAGTTGGTTCTTTGAAAAAATTAACAAGATAGACAGACCCCTGGCAAACCTGACCAAAAAATGAAGGCAGCACACTCAAATAAACAAGATCAGAGATGAAACAGGTAACATCACCACAGAAACAACCAGAATTCAGAACACAATAAGCGACTATTTTGCAAACCTTTATGCCAACAAATTCGAGAACCTGGAAGAAATGGATGATATCCTAGAAAAAATTGATATCCCCAAACTGAACCATGAAGAGTTAAACCTTCCGAACAGACCCATATCCAGCATTGAAATAGAAACGGCAATAAGTGATCTCCCATCCAAGAAAAGCCCAGGTCCAGACGGATCCAAAGCAGAATTCTACAAGGCCTTCAAAACAGAACTCACACCAATATTTCTCAAACTCTTCAATGAAATTGAATGAGAAAGTTCACTACCAGACACATTCTATGAAGCCAGTATAACCCTCATCCCCAAACCAGGCAAGGACTCAACATGGAAAGAAAACTATAGACCCATTTCCCTGATGAACATAGATGCAAAAATTCTCAGCAAAATTCTGGCCAATCGACTTCAACAGGTCATCAAAAAAATCATACATCACGATCAAAGTGGATTCGTCCCAGGGATGCAAAGTTGGTTCAATATACGCAAGTCAATTAATGTAATCTACCACATCAACTGGATCAAGGTAAAGAACCACGTGGTTATATCTCTGGATGGGGAAAAAGCATTCAATAAAATCCAGCACCCATTTATTATAAAAGCCCTGGAAAAACTGGGATTCCAGGAAACACTCCTGAATATAATAAAGGCAGTCTATGACAAACCAACGGCAAGTATAATTTTAAATGGTGAAAAACTGAAGCCATTCCCTTTAAAATCAGGAGCAAGACAGGGTTGTCTGCTGTCTCCCCTTCTCTTCAACATAGTACTAGAATTCCTAGCCAGAGAAATTAGGCAAGAAGAAAATATAAAGGGGATCCAAATAGGAAAAGATGAAGTTAAACTTTCTCTCTTCACAGATGACATGATCCTATACCTAAAGAACCCCATTGACTCTACTCCCAAGCTACTAGAGCTGATCCAAAACTTTGGCAAAGTTGCAGGATATAAAATAAAACCTCAAAAATCAATGGCATTTATATATGCTAATGACCTGAATGCTGAGGCTGAAATCAGTGTAGAGAGCCAACAGCAAAATTCACCCTGACTTCTGGCTTTACTCTCAAGGGCGTGCAAGGTCATGGCTTAGGGATCCAACAACAAAGTTCATCCTAATCTCTGGCTATGTTGTTATCTCAAGGACATGCAAGGACATGGTTTACTTGAAGGACAGTACTAATCCAGAGATGTTTTATTATGTCCACAAGAGTCTGTTTTATGTAAACTATCCAACCATATCTTGTTTTACTGCCTGTTGTTATTTACCAATTTCAGGGACTTCGTGTTTTCTTAAACCTTACTTAATCCTATGCTACTTACTGGTTGTCAAACTGCATATAAGCTGGAAGTTAAGAATAAAACATGGCTGCAGTCTTGTGTTACAATCTCGAGATGCAGACCTCCTGATCCACATCTTTTGTCCTTGTCTTCTTTTTTCTCTTATCTATCTTTCTTTTTCTTTAGTCCTTGCCCCCTCAATCATGATTTCCTCTTCAGTTACCAATTTCAGGGCCTTCCTGTTTCCTTAAACCTTAGTTAATCCTATGCTATTTCCTGGTTGTCAAACTGCATATAAACTGGAAGTTAAGAATAAAACATGGCTACAGTCTTGAGTTACAATCTCGAGATGCATACCTCCCGAGCCCCATCTTTTGTCTCTTGTCTTCTTTTTTCTCTTATCTATCTTTCTTTTTCTTTAGTCCTTGCCCCCTCGATCAGGATTCCCTCTTCGCTGCCAGCTGGCTTGGTAGAAATCAGGAAAGCAACTCCTTTTGCAATAGCCTCAAGAAACATAAAATACCTTGGAATAGCCTTAACCGAAGACGTGAAAGACCTCTATGATGAGAACTTTAAAAACATGAAAAACGAAATTAAGGCAGAACTAAGGAAATGGATAAACCTCCTATGCTCCTGGATTGAAAGGATTAATATTATCAAAATGGCAATATTGCCAAAGGCTATCTACAAATTCAATACAATACCCATTAATATCCCAATACCATTTTTAATGAAATAGAGGAAGCATTCCAGAAATTTATAGGGAACAATAAGAGACCCAGAAGAGCAAAAACAGTCCTAAGCAGAAAAAAACAGTGCTGTAGGAATTACAATACCTAACTTCAAGCTGTATTATAAAGCTATAGTAATAAAAACAGTTTGGTATTGGCACCGGAACAGGCCTGAAGACCAATGGAACAGAATTGAAGACCCAGAAATAAACCCACAGAACTATGCCTACTTAATTTTTGATAAAAGATCTGGAAGAATAGCATGGAAGAAAGACAGCCTCTTTAACAATTGTTGCTGGCAAAACTGGTTCAACACCTGCAACAAACTAACACTAGATCCTTATATATCACCCTACACCAAGATCATTTCCAAATGGATCAAATACCTCAAAATTAAAACAGATACCCTAAAAACACTAAAAGAAGGAGTAGGAGAAACACTTGGGCTCCTTGGCACAGGACAGAACTTCCTTAATAAAGACCCAGAAATGCAACAAATCAAAGAAAGGATGGACAAATGGGACTACATCAAACTGCAGAGCTTCTGCCCAACAAAGGACATAGTTCGCAAGATTAACAGAAAGCCCACAGATTGGGAAAAGATCTTTACCGGCCATACAACAGACAAAGGCCTCATATTTAAAATATATGCAGAACTAAAAAAATTACTTTCCTCCAAAACAAAACCTCAAAGAACCAATAGCCCCATCAACAAGTGGGCTAAAGATTTAGAAAGAGACTTTCCTGATGAGGAGATGAGAATGGCCAAGAGACATATGAAGAAGTACTCTACATCACTGGCCATAAAAGAAATGCAAATCAAAACAACACTGAGATTCCATTTTACCCCAGTAAGAATGTCATATATCAAGAAAACTAACAATGACAATTGTTGGAGGGGATGTGGCCAAAAGGGAACCCTACTTCATTTTTGGTGAGAATGTAACCTGATTCAGCCACTCTGGCAAGCAGTATGGAGATTCCTCAGAAGGCTAAACATACAGTCCCACTTTTGGGCATCTACCCAAAAGACCACAAACAAGAACACACTAAAGCCACCAGTACAACAATGTTCATCACAGCACAATTTGTCATAGCTAAAATTTGAAACCAACCCAGATGTCCCTCAGTAGATGAATGGATCAGGAAAATGTGGTACGTATACACAATGGAATTTTATGCCTCTATCAGAAAGAATGACATTACCCCATTTGTAGGAAATGGAAGGACTTGGAAAAAATTATACTAAGTGAAGTGAGCCAGACCCAAAGAAACATAGACTCTATGGTCTCCCTCATAGGAAATAATTAGCACAGGTTTAGGCTAGTCACAGCAGAGGATAACTATACCCTTATGAACACAAAAGATGATGCTAAGTGAAATGAACTCCATGTTATGGAAACGACTGTTATATCACTATTGTAATTACTTTCAACATGCGATGTGAAACCGTAGCGTCTATTGTTGATGATCTTCTTGTATGTCCTTCCTGTGGTTGTAGCTTCGCTATCTCTGTATCTTTTCTGAGTACATTGGAAACCGTGTATACAGTTATTGGAACTAGGAAACTGTATGGAAATGCGGAAGTCGAGAGACAGGGTAAAAAAGACAAACGATTACAAAAGCAATACTTGCAAAACTGTTCAGTGTGAATCTACTGAACATCTCATGGGGGGGGAAGGTAAAGGGGGAATGGAGAGGGGGGAATGAGGGATGAGGTAACAAACAGTACAAGAAATGTATCCAATGCCTAACGTATGAAATTGTAACCGCTCTGTATATCAGTTTGACAATTAAAAAAAAAGCCTCACTCAAAGTGAGTATTCCAAAAAAACAAAAAAAAGTCTTTCTGTGCATCAGCACAGTGTTTGGGATAAAGTTGACCAGTTCTATGACCAGAGGTGACCAGGAAAGGAAGATGTGACCAATCAGATGAATACATTTCCTTAGCTTCAGTACTGGCTTGGAGATGGGATGTGACCTAGTCAGAGGCTGAGATATCCAGACTAAGAAATTCACCTTTAGTCCTTGCTAAAGAGTCTGCGCCATCCCAAGTGACAAGAACTGAGGATAACAGGAAAGCAGCTTGATCTAGAGCTGCTCAATATTTGCAAAAGAAAGGGATGGAGAAGACCAAGCATAACTGCATAACTATTACTTTGGCATTTAGCTTGCATGTGTCAGTTTGTAGCACAAAGTTCCAGAAATAGAGAGATTTAAGGTAAGTTTAATAGGTAAATACCAGTCACACTCAGAACCAAGAATTGAACAAAGAGAGTATTTGTCATCACTAGTTTCTAAATTTGTTTCAGTATGTGTGCTTGATTGCTTAAATAGAACTTACCTGACCACCTGTGTGTGGTACAGTGACCACCTGCATGTGTGGTATGTGTGGATTTTGCTTTTAGAAACTCAGCCCTGCTGAAGCTTGGGGCTGCACTTCACTCCAAATGGTGGAGTGCAGACACCATACACTTAATCAAACCCTAGCCCAATTAACTGAGTGCCTTGGAGTCTCCATTGAATTTGGGGGTAAATGAATTTTCCTAGTGTGTTAGAGTCCCATCACACCAATCTGGCTGTGGGTTAGAGTCCCACTGGCTGGCATGGGTTAGAGTCCCACCTTGGTGACCAAGATGCAACAAGGCCATGTATGTTATTTGATATGAACTGTGGAGGAAAAAGCAGAGTTATTTTCTTTAGTTTCTAGTCTAGTATTGTGTAGTTTTGACAGCCAACAGGGACAAGAGTTGTGTCAAGATCTAGATAAGGGAAGGGGTACCATTGATCAAGATGCATTGTACTCATAAACTGACATGTTCATTTGAACTATTCCTTAAAGATAGAAAAAATGAAATAAGTCAATATTGAATTTTTAAAAATTCCACACAGAGAGTAGATCCTATGGCATTTTATTTCAAAGCCCAAGTTAAAACCACAAGTGACAAATAGCTGGGTCTTTTTAGGACTTTTTAGCAACATGATTCAGTATCTTGACATTTGGCTTAAACATTTAGGTTGGGTTACTTAGAATATAAGAGTTTAAAAATGTGATAAAATCATCAGATCATTTCACTTAAAAATGTATATAGCTAAAGTTGTATAGTCTTGATAGCATTAAACTAGATAGTCACTAATGTTCTTTCTTTCTTTTCTTAATGATAAATAAATTTAAATGCAACTTTTCAAAATAATATCAATTAACTACAAAGAAAGAGGTTGGAATTTAATGGGAACCAGCTTTCTTGGGACCTTTTCCATCTGTGGATGGCATTTCCATTGCTTTTTCATATGTCTATTTTAATGGTACTTGAATTTCTTTGCCCATGAAAAGTTATCTATCATGATATATTGCAACTTAGTAATCACTGCCTACATTAAAACAACATTAGTAAGTATCAGCTTGGGAATGGATTTAGAAATAGCTTCTAAAGGTTGCTTTCAGTGCAACCAATGATGTACCCAGGATTAGAGATGGCATTGAAAGGAGACATACATTTATGCTCACACAAATTATATTCATAAGTAAATGAAACAACTTCAATAAGCTTTTACTAAGAGAACTGATAATGGCATATTAATCAAAGAAATATTATATTGCTATAAAACACTGATACAGCTGTATTTAACAAGTCTGACAATGGAGACTAAAGTCAGTATAAACGTTGCTATAGAAAGTTTGTGATACTAGATCTAGAAAGTTCAAAGGAAAAAATGAAGTAATATAGTGTTTAGAGATGCTCACGATTGTGTTTTAAAGTGATTTTTAAAAGGTAAGGGAACAAGAAAGGCAAGTTTGGGATGGTAGACCTCTCCTTTAGGGCAGAGTTGGAGAAGGGGTGTTGATGGGATGTGTTATTAGCTACTCATAGGATTAGTGATGTATGACCTACTTTTTTGTTGCTGTGACCAAATGCGTTAGAAAGTCCATTGAAAGGAGCCTATGTCTACTTGGCTCTTGGTTTCAGGGGATAACAATTCCTTGGTTGCTGGCTCCGGTTTTGCTCTTGCCTTGGTGAGGTGGAGCATTACAGTGGATGGGCATCATGATGTGGGAGATGTTCACCTCATAACAGCCAGGATCAAGACAAGCAGGAAGAGGAAGGAGCTTGGGCGTGTATGGCACCACTGGTGTGTATTTTGATTTTGCTCTTTCTAATTTATGTTTTATACATATGTTCTTAAGTATCAAATGTAACATAATGAAAATCCTGAGTTTGTTGATTAAGCACGTGCCATACTTCAGCTGTGTTTTGTGAGTACTGGCTGGATCCCTGGGCTACAGAGGCTTGGTCTCCAACCAGAGTGGTAATGTTGCATCTGGGAGCATGTAAGATGTAGGACATGATGGGAGGTCTTTAGGGTATTGTGTCATTGCTTCCAAGGAATGAGGGCAACATTTGTGGAGACCCTGAGTGCCCAACAACAGTGAATTCTAACTGTTTGCTGATTCTCATTTGTTCTATGGCTTCCTGTTTCCTGGTGTGCTATCTCTGTTGTTAGAATCTCTCTAGCAGTTGAGACCAATGGGGCTGACTGACCTTGGACTTCAGCTTACAAGACTGTGATCTGTATAAACCTTGTTTCTATAAAAAGTTAGCCTGCTTGTGATATTTTGTCATACTAATGAACAAATAGACTGCCGTGCAGTGGATATGTGCCAGCAGGGTTGCCTGCATGAGTGGGATACAGGTATTATCTATGGTCATGCATACATTTGGGTATTTTGGAAATGTATAGGCAAAATGTATTCTTCCCTTTAAAATACACTCTAACATTCAATTTGGGTAGGAAGTAGACAGATTCTCAATTTCAGGAATATCTCTAGCCCCCTGCATGTTTCCCCCAACACACACTATTTTTGCAGAACTTTGAGTGTAACATGGAGTCTTTAAGTACAACTCAGCGATATAGCCAGTCCCAACTTCCCACTTCATTTTTTAACACATATAAAACTACTGGTTAAAAGAAAAAAGAATATTGAAAATGTATGAGAGTATTCAGTAACCACTTTTTCTTACTAAAGTTTGCTTTAAAGTTTGAATTTACATTTAGCAAGTTTTTATGGGCTGAGTAATCTTTCCTCCTCTTTTCTTAGGAAATATATATTTTTTTAATTTTAAAGAATCTTACTTGGTAGTCTAAGTACAAATCCAAATTAGCTTCCCAAGTTTCCAATAAATTCCATATTGCTTTTGGTGGTGTAGATTTGTGGCAAGTTACTGAAACTCCTCAATTTTACTTTCTTCATCTGTAAACTAAGAATAATAGTACCTTCCTTGTTCAGTTGTGAAGATTAAATGAAACAAATGTCCATAATAAACTTGGTCACAGCCTAGCAGCTAGTAAACATAGTAAACATAGATGTTAATTATTGTAATTATTATGTCAGCAAGCATACAGAAGTAAAATGTGGTAAAATGTATTCTTAAATATCAGAAAATGAAAAACTCACTGATCGCTCTAGATTGCAAACTTGGTATACCTGTTTCAGTTGTAGAAAATACTAAAAGCCAACCACTAGCATTACAACATTTTCTATATCCGATTGCAGCACTATTCCATTTTAAGTTAATGGTCAATTCATGAAGAAAGAGAAAGATACTTAACAACCCTAATAACAAACTTATCTGCATTTCTTTTTCATGATTCAGGACACATGGCAACTTAAACAAGTAAATAATTGGTAACAATAGAACTCTATAGTGCTTGGAAACTCAAACAAACCCTTAGAATCTACTATATAAAACTATTATAACAGAAAACTTCTCAGCTTTGTAAACTGTGTGTGTGTGTGTGTGTGTGTGTGTGTGTATGTGTGTGTGCTTCATGCATTGTACCCATTCCATTATCTACTTCAATTAATAGCTCATAAGTAGAGTGTATCGAAATAATTCAGTAGTCAGGCAATAGCAGCTCACTAGTATAGTAATGACCTTGGTCAAGAAGAAAGAGAAATCTCAATGATTTAACAATATGTCATAATTGAAGAAGGAATACATTCCTAATTGTGGCATCACATTAAATAGAAAAATGCTACTTGGTCATTTTATTTCAACCTTGAAAACATTCAAACATAAACCCAATTTACTAATATTTGCAAAACATTACCACTTTTGTTATCAAATGTAGATGTTTTCACTGTGCCTTAAATAATTGTGATTTTTCAATGGGTACAATGAGTTATCTCATATTTGCCTCAGGGGAAAAATGTAATCACTGAGTACAAAACAGTTATAACTAAATGGTCTTGTTTCCAGCTTCAAATATGACTTGTATGGACTTGAAAGTCAAGATTTAAAAATTTAAAAATAATTCAATGCATAATCACACACAGTATTTTCACATTTGGAAACAGTATAATATGTTCATTTCTTAAATTCATCAAATTACGTTGGGGATTTTACAGAGTTGCGGTAAAATCAATGCAAGAGCTAGACAATGGAGAGGATTCTTTATTTCAGGATCACATCATCTAGTGTTAAAAGTGATTTTTGCATACATTGTCCTTCCAAAGCTTTGTGAGGACTGGCCTTCCTCCTAACTCAGCACTTGATAAAGAGCCTCCTGATTTCCTTTGGTAGTTGATAGCTATTTTAAGACTAGAAGCTCATCCTATTATCTTTATCTCAAACATACAGCAAATGTTTAGCAGGAGCCAGCAAATATTTGCTGGTTTATAAAGCAGAAGAAAGTAGTAAAAACAAAACAATGTTAGGGATTTTCAGACGTATTTTGTACTGGAATCAGTTTAATGCATATATTTAAAAGCAGAAAATGGGCATTGCACTGTAGGTAATGTGGATGAAGGTTGCATTCCAGCCCCGTGTTTATCATGTACCTCTCACCATCTGGCTAGGCATGGAACTAGCTACACATACAGGTACATCATATCCAAATTACATGCATGTGGAGTTTGCTTTATGCTATAAAGACCAATGTGTAGTTTTGACAGAGCACCAAAACAAAAAATTAATTTGATCCTCATTCCCAAGGGCAATTAGAAAGGAAAGTGAAGGACCTCTGCAATGCAGGAAAGTTCACCCAGATTTCCTTTTTGTGCTACACTTCTTGTTTCCTTATGACCTTTCTGAGCTCATCGGGTTTTTGTTCCAAGTAGATTCCGTAGGTCACAAGAAGAACTTCATCCTAATTTCAATCTATGTAAATCAAGGAGTGGAGTATAGTTTGGAAAGGCAGATTTCAGAGTGATTTACCGATTGAAATCTTCCTCAAGATGGGTTATAAATGTTGATCTAGCTGAGGATTGATTCAAAATTGAATTGTGGTGAATAAAATAAATGGACATCTGAAATTCCACAGTAAAACCCCTCAATACAATTAATATTCACTAAAAAGAATAAGGAACATTAGGAAGTAAAACAGGCTCTAATAGGCGAATACCACTAGGATAGGGTAGGGATAAAAACGGTAAATGAGGATGAATATATGAATGTATGAAAATGGAACAGCACATCCTGTTGAAATTGTTTTAAGGAGTGGGGAGGGGGTTGTTTTAATGTTTAGGCATCTACCAGACATTAATTAGTCTTTCTCATTTTCACAAACAACATGAAAATCTGTGCTCTCCTGATTCTATTCATAATGGCAACCCATATGCCTGGCTCTCTATACTCAGATCTGATCTGGCATTGTGAGCTGAGCTACTGGTTATCCCATTGACTTGAGAAGCATCTCAAGCAAACTGTGTGTGTGTGTGTGTGTGTGTGTGTGTGTGTGTGTGTGTGTGTGTGTTCATATACATGTCTAAGTGGATGGATAGTCTTATGTAAGAATTATAATATTTGGTATTTTGTTTTCACTGCCTAAATCCCATTCAAGCCAACAGGGAACCCTCACTAATTTGAAAAGCATAGATCGCCACTATCTGGGCCATTTTGAGTTATTTGATGTTTTAATTAAGCAACAGTGGGGCATCTGTTTGGCTAAGGAATCAGAGCTATTTAAGATTGTGAGCCATTTTGATGAGACCCATATTGACTTAATGAAGTTTTTCTCTTTGTTTCTCTAAAGGATAAAATTAGGTGGCAAAGGATTGGTTATGACCAGCATAACTTGTCTCTTCCCTCCATCCCCACTCACCCCAACTCCAATTTCTACTCCCCTCCCTAAACAGGAGATCTAGGAAGATCTATTCACTGACCCCATTTTGATCATTTCTTTTTCATTTAAGATGACAGGATACTTTGTGAGCAGTATCTTCACACTGTGATGTTTAAACTGGAATCATAACAAGCTCCATACAACTAAGCCTAAGTAAAATGACAGAAAAGCAAATCAGTAATTGATCAGTGTTAGGAAAGAAGTCAGTGGTGGTACATTTTCAAGTTAAGGCAAATGACTGAGTGAGAAATTACCAGTACCTTGCTTACATGGCTACTTGCAGGATTTACAAGTCTATGGACCAATTTGAAGGAAACCAATTAGAAAGAGAAAGAATGGACCTCATTAAAATGAGAAAATGAGAAACTGTGAATATGCCAGAAAGCACACATTGGGAAGATTCTTCCAACCATCAAAGAACAAAAAAAGAATGGAGACAGACAGAAGCCTACTTCTGACATTCAACCAACACTGGGTGGCATGTATTCAAATTACCCATTAGAATGTACACATGTGCAAGAAAGAATGTAAACCCCACAGTGCTTAGACCAATGACAAATTAGGGGAGGGAGACCCAGACACTGGGCGAAAAAAGGCTTGTGGTAATCTTGAAGAGATTGCTTGCCCATCAGACACTTCATCTTGCAAGACATTAAAGTCTCACTTTTGCTGCACTTCTTCATTCTGAAACAATCCTTTCAGCTTGGATGGGTATGTTTCTCATAATGAGGCAGGCTATAGTTGTGGGTATTAATAATGTGTATAAGTGTACAAGTATGTATGTGAGCATTTTTGCCTTCTGAATTATGGGTGGATACAGAGCAGGCACACATGGATTCCTAGAGGATGTCCTAGCTGTTGGTGTGTGACACAGCCACACTGTGATGGCCCAGGTCCTATGCAGTGAGGAATTTGTCCAGGTATTTTATGGGGTAGCAGCACAGTAACACAGAAAAACAAATTTGGATTCCATAACATTTGAAGTTAGGGAGATAAATAATGCATTGCTTCACAATTAGGGTTTTCCTTGCTCTGAAGTCTCTGTGATGTTTCTCTGTGTAGTGGCAGGGAATTCTTAAAATTTCCTGTTGTATCCATGTGAATAATCTAAGTCCCAGGGCTATCAATGAGGGCATGAGATCTTACTGGAATGTCAGCCATGACTGCATTTGTTGCTTTCTGGAGACCTCAGAACAGCTCAGGTGGGAGATTTCTCACTGGAGGAAAGCCACTCACAGGAAGCAGCTGTGCAGCTGTAAGTGGAGGACTAGACCTTGAATTCACATCTGAATCCTGAGCTGTGTTTCTTCTACCTTGCCATCTCTGCTACAATTCACTACAAAATTTCTGTCTTTCATTATCCCATGTTCATTTTTTTTAACTATAATAGTAAGTAAAGTCCCATATCTACTAGCATTTTAGTGCATAAATAAAAAAACATTCTGGTTGAAGTAATTCATATATATGTATGAAAATAGAATAATGAAATCCACTAAAACTATTTTACCTCTGAAGGCATGATTAAAGTGGTAGAATACCTGCCTAGGAAGTGCAATACTCTGAGTACCACCAAAAAAATTTGTTTTTAATGACAGGGATGAGGAAAGAAAGAGTCACAGAAAGGTTAGTTGATCAAAGCACATTCCATAGATGTGTGGAAATACCACAATGAAACCGCTTTGTACAATTAGTGTATGCTAATATAATGTATGCTAATAAAGTATGCTAAATTTAGGCATTAAAATTTTACTTTAATATCTCATTAAATAAGTTTAATATGTTTAATCAAAGGGTCCAAATGTCAAAATATTGAAAAGAGGCTTGTTGAGAGAGCCTTTTCTTATGTTTGTCCTGGTCTAGAATTTTTGGTTTTGCCTACTTATGCCACATATAATGTTACTTTTATTAGCTTCTTACTTTATGCTCTTATTTGTTAATGAATAAGTATATAATCTCTGTATACGAATATACAGACTTCATTTTTATGGCTGTACCTATGCATAATTGACTGCATTATATATTTATTGGTAAACACCATAAATACATCTTACACAAACACAACAATGCTTTAAGTTGGCTTTTTTACAAGGATATTAATATCACATTCATTGACCCAAAATAGCATTATATGCACTTTTTCTGAAGATCTTACTATATATATGTAGAATAAAAGAATTTCCAGAAGTGAGATTACTGATGTAAGAATACATACATTTATAGTAGAGTAGATTCTGACAAATAGTTCTCTGATGTGGGCATAGTACTCTTCTTCTCTTTAAGTTGTCTCTTGGAAACTGTGAGCATCATTCTGCACAGTAAAGACACATTGAAGATGTAATGAGAAAGGTATTTGGTATACTATTGGGCAGAATTATATTTTGAAAGCCCTTATGAAACCAGACAGAGCATTGTGTATAAACATCCACACATGATGAAATGGTGAGCAGAGTTCAAGCAAATGACCTTGCCAAGAACAAATGCTTAAAGATGTCAATCATAGCCCTCTAGAATGAATAAGCAGTACTTTGAAGATGTGAGAGGAATGGTATCTGGAATTATCTGGGCCAATCCAAACATATTCATGTGTTAAACAGGAAGAGGAAGGCAGAAGCTGGTTGACAGAATTATGTTTGATAAAGGAAGAACTTGACCTGCCCTTGGTGCCTTTGAAGCCAGAGGAAAGGGTCAGGAAACAGCAATACAGAGAGTCTTTAGAAACTTACAATGGCTCTCAGCTGACAAGCACAAAAATCTCAATTCTGTCAACAACCTGAACGGAAGAAATAGAGTTCAACCCTTTAACTTGAAAGAAATGGATTCTTCTTAGAGTTTCTAGAAAGGACTTTAGACCTATTAGCTCTTTAACACAAGCTAGTGATCCCTGACTTATAAAACTACAAGAGACTGCATTTGTTTTAAGCCTCTACCATTTTGATCATTTGTTACAGCAGTAGTAAAAAGTTAATTCACTGTGCATGAGCTCTCTGGAATGTTTTGTAATCTAATCAGCAGTAGATGACAATATTTTCCTGCCTTTTCACAAATATAACTGCTGTGATGCCAGACTTTGAGATTGTTTTAGACAATCAGAACAGAGAAAAATTGCACTTCAGTTGGCATTTCTCTTGTTGTGAATAAGACTGGACATCTTTACATTTCTGTTTATTTATATTAATTATGCACAGTTCACTTGTGTTTGCTTTTATTTCTTTTTGAGGATTGTTGATTTTGAACAAATTCTAAAGGTGTTTTATTATAAATATGTATTTAGAAGATGGGAACCTTACATGTGATAGGAACTGCAATTACTTTTCCCATTCTTTTGTTTTCCAGGTGATAAAGATTAGTCTCTTTATTACTCAATGAATTTTTAAAAGCAGTTTTCTTTGGTTGAAATATCAACAAGAACATTAATTTTGTTTTATGCCATTAATGGGACTTGAATTTATGGTTTTGTACTCTTTCTTATCTTTGTTACTCAAATCTGGCACTCTACCACTTGAGCTATAACTCTACCTCCAGCTTTTTGATGATTAACTGGAGAAAAGAGTCTCTTGGATTTTTCTGCACAGGCTAGCTTTGAACTTCAATCCTCCAGTATCAGTTTCCAGAATAGTAAGGATTACAGACCTGAACCAGCAGCACCCAACATAAGAAAACAAATTTTGGGGTTAGAAATAAGGAGGAAGAGGGGAAGAGGAGAGAATGAACAAACAGAAAAGAAAGAAAGGAAAAGAGAAAAGAAAGGCAAGAAGGTAAAAAGGAAGGAGGGAGGAAGAAAGAAAGGAAGGAAGGAAGGAAGGAAGAAAGGAAGGAAGGAAGGAAGGAAAGGGAGAGAGAAAAGAGGTCATGTGAATTTACAAAATGAGACTGAAGTTGAAGGTGAGAAGGTAGAGAAATCCAAGAATTTATCTAGCAGTTTTTTCTCTGTCTTTATTTCTTAGAAATGACACCATAGAATGAACTTTATTTTAAACTTCATAATGTTTTCACAAGGTTACAACATTATCACTGTTTCACTTGATGCGATGAAAAGCAAAATTTAAGAAAACTGCTTTGCAAGAACAAACACCTAAAGATTCCAATCACAGTCCTCTTGAACTAGCAGTACAGTTTGTTTCTCCAAAAATAAAAAATGAATTCATTCTCAGTGATATACATGGTAGAAATGAAATGCCTTGACCTCAAGCCTAGAAATAGCTCCCAATCCTAGACTGGGTACCATGAGGCCAAAAACAAACAAACCAAAATCACACTGCATTATGATGCTGAGTTGACAACCAGTAGAACATTTTGCAGCACATTCTTTAGTTAAAATGTATGTCCTTTGATATAAATCTATCTGAGAAGCAAAGTGCTAACCCTTGGCATTGTGTCAGCAGAAACACAGGTACTGTTATTTGCAGTGAGAAGCTGATAGGCTCTGCTCTTCAGTGACGTCAGCTAGCTCAGGTTATGATTACCCCAGTGATATCATTGCCCCCCACCTCCACCCCACCCTGCTACAGGAACAGAATGCCAGGTCTTGCCTAGGAGATAGATTTGTGTTTATAGCCAGAGTTGCTTCTTTTTAATTCAAACCAGGTTTGCTGATAGCTAGGAAGTGGGGAGGGAGCAGGGAAGAAAAACTGTTATAATTAGAGTATCATGAAGAGAAACAATAAACACTTAAACAATGAGGAGGTGATCATCATCCAGTCTGAAACAAGACCATGGTGTAAAGCCAGGCATTTCTGACAAGGATATCAGTACTGGGTTCATTAACTGCCCTTAGTGCTTTCAGAATATTTTAAATGTGGCAATTTACATTAAAATGGATTTAGTGACACCATGTTCTCATTACTGTCAGTTTATATTTGGGTTCATAAACTATAATTGTAAATAAAGTATGCTTTCCATTACAATGTCTATTTAGTAGAATATGGTAGGAAATTAGAGGTTTAATCATGATTTAAATTATTAATTCAGTGATATTTTTCAGGTGCCATATGTATATACTTCATGGTGCATAATGAATCTGTGCCCAGTGGATAAATGAGGTCTAGACCTGTGGGCCAGCCTTTCAGTCTCTTTCTCTCTATGCTTTGCTTCTGTCTCTCCAACTTTTCACAACGAGGCAAGGTAAAGGTAGGGCTCTCACCCTGCTACTATTATGCTGTTGTTTTAATTTCATTTCTCTTATTGAATTTCAAAGAGCCATGGATAAATGACATCACTTTTCCTACTCCATGTTCTGAATATGTTAAGAAATAAGAAGGAACAAAGACTAGGAGATGAAAATATCAGCTGTATGCAATGATTAACTGAAGAATGCAACCGTCTGCAGGGCATAGAGATGAGTAGTGTGAGAATTCTGATCTTATTCTGATCACAATTGCTCATACAGGCTAAACAGCGCCCCCCTAAAGATATCAGATCCAGACTTCAGCAAACTGTATGTTTTTACCTGGTAAAGTCTTTGCAAATGGGATTAAGTTATAGAGGTTGAGATCAGAAAGTGTTTCTGGATTAGCAAAGGAGACATTAAATATCTTTAGAAATTCACCTTTAAAAGTGTCCTGGAAAGAAACTTGTGAATGGTGATTGGGCAGAAGAAGAAAAGACAAGATGATCACAGAGGCACCAAGAGAAATGATGCTGTCCTGCAAGCTGCTGGAAGCCAGGAGAAGCTAGAAGAAGCTCCTCAAACTCCTCAAGAGCCTGTTGAGGAGCAGAGCCATAGGACACCTTGATTTCAGCCCAGGGAAACTAAGCTTGGATTGTAGGACTGCAGAACATAGGAGAGAAAGTGATGCTTTTTCTACACAACTACATGGAAGGCAATCTATGACAATAACCAACTGTGGTTGTGACAAAGACAATGACTCTGAAGGAGAGCAACTGGTCGGAATATTCATGATGTTTTTGCTTTCCAATGTATCAGTTAGATGGTCATTCCACTTTTTGTGGAAGGGTCGGAGGGGTCAAGGACATGTCTCGGGAATATCTTTCTTGATGAATCCCTATCTGTGCCAAGTTTATGTTAATACAAGAACAAAAGTTATCCTTAAAGTGAAAGGTTACTTCTTTTCTTTTTTTTTTTTTTTGGGGGGGGGGCAGTCCTGGGCTTGGACTCAGGGCCTGAGGACTCTCCCTGGCTTCTTTTTGCTCAAGGCTAGCACTCTGCCACTTGAGCCACAGCGCCACTTCTGGCCATTTTCTGTATATGTGGTGCTGGGGAATTGAACCCAGGACCTCATGTATATGAGGCAAGCACTCTTGCCACTAGGCCATATCCCCAGCCCAGGTTACTTATTTTCTATCTGGGTATTGGTGGCTTATGCCCGTAATCCTGGATAATTACTGTTTATTAACTAATTTGTTTCTGTTATTTTTTTTTCACTAGCCCACAACTATACTGAAAAAAAACAACAACCAACATCTCTTTTTTCCCCCTAAAAACCAAAGCATTGTCATTATCATGGGATAGCTTTTTGGACCACTCTGTCAAGGTTTTATATTCACCCATCTCCAAAGGATATGAATATGTTATAGTTCCTTTGACATCTGTAATTTTGTTTGAATTTTTTCTTGTGGGGGCAGGGGGTCCATCAAGTGGCTTGAACTCTGGGACTTTGCTGCCCAGGTTGGCTTTGAGCCACAATCCTCAGATCTCAGCCCCCTGAGTAGCTAGGATTATAGGTGTGAGCCACTAGTGCCCAGTTTGTTTGACGTTAAAACCATGTTTTTACTTCTTGGTAGCAGTGTGGCATGACTGAGCCCACAGCCTAGAGTTGAGTGGTAGGGAGAAGACAAACAGAGCTCCCCTTTCTTCCATGGATGGCCATCTAAAAAGGATGAACACCTTTCCTGCTTCCTTTCACATCTCCTATTTATTCTTCAGCTCTTGGAATTTGGTTGTTAAGCACCATTCAATTAAAACTGTTCTCTTTGTCAGACAGCCTGTTCTGGATGGTGAGTTATCTAAGAGCAGGGGTTTTGTTGAATATCCTATTCTTTGCTTTATCTCAGTGGCAAAGAAAGAGATAACCCTGTATAAGCATTCATTTTAGGAATGAATATTTGACCACATCTTCTTGAAACCACTGACAAAGCTTCTGTCTTCCCGTTCTCCATATTTGTTTTTGCATGTTCTTTCTTTTACTGTCCCTCAGGTATCAAATTGCCCTAAGATTGTATCCTAGGTCTACTTTGTTCCTCTGCTCAGTACCATCTCTGCCCACAGATTTAACTACTCCTTTCTCTTTAGTATTTTATACTTTCTCAAAATGTCTCCTTTACTAACTTATGTACTACTTTTGATTGGTCTTAAGGATATAGTCTTTGTGTATAGCGTTGTCTCCTTTGTTGTGAGGTGTCCATCCATAATACTCGCTCATTGCCTGGATAGTTAGTGGGTGAAAGTTGGACACACAGAGAGACAGCATGCTTGTTGGGGGCACTGGCACATGTTAGCTGCAGAGAGTTGCTGTTTACCAGGATAAAGAGTAGAAATTCTTTCCTGAATGATTTACTATCTGAGGGAAGTGATCACAATACTAAAATAGTATATTTTTTTTTCCTTTAAAAGTAAACAGTTTGCAAGCATTCTAAAGTGAAAGCAGGTGGCATGTGTCTACCATAGGAAATGGTTAAGTCTAATAGCTACACCCTCTACACCTCACTCATTACCATATTCTGGAAATCATGAGCATTTCCACATTAAAAGTTTTAATTTATAACTATATATTTTATTTCACAAATACACAACTATTCCTGTATTTATATATTGGTAAATAAATTGGTTTAAAATTTAACTGTTAGTGCTGTAAAAATGACTTATAAGAAATTGATTAGAAAAGTTGTTTGTAACCAAAATGCTCATAAGCAAATAATAGAGACAAACTGGTAGTTTAAAAATAATTTGGACACTAAATGTGCTTTCCTATGCTCAATTGCGATGGCTGTAGAAACATATATAAAAAAGAAACAGGCTTTGCTCAATGTGGAATGGATCAGTCAAGGAGTGAAAATTATGCTACTGCAAAAGTGTTTTAAAACCACTGGTCTACATCTCTCTCCAAGTGCCTGCTTGTGACTTCACTGTGGGAGGAGAGGCTGACAGTCATTTGTAGATTTGGAACATATGGGTCTCATTTCAGCACTGGTGACACTAAAGAGTTAATTGTGTATACATGTCTGTCATCATCAGTCAGTCAATCAGGCAACTAATACCTTTAGGGGTCATGAATTGAACAAGGCTGAAGTTGATGGGCAAGCTGACATTTCAAGGCTTGCCACCTAGATTACAGATTGTATGCACCAAGTCATTGCTTGCCTAGGCAGCTGGCACAGCTTAGTTTGTGAGTATTCGCAGCTCTGTAGCTCTAGAAGTCTGCTGGAAAGAAGCAAAGCTGACATGTGTACACTGCCAGCCATCCTGGCCTTGGCCCAGCCCTTTCCCATGGGACCAGAGTGGGAATAGACTCACCTGCACCAAACCAAGTCTAAGCCAGTTGGATTGGGAGACCTGAGCGGGGACAGGACTGTGTTGAGAACTTACATTTCTGATTCACAGGCCTGCCTTCTTATATTACATACAATATGGTATCCGAATGTGTCTTTATATCAGGATTTTCTGTCTGCTCTCAAACTGATGAGATTGAGAAGTCTCATTTTGTCAAGTATATTGAATATAGCAATCAGGATTTTAGCATGAAACTTAATGGAGTGGATTTTTTAGAAATTTCACCCATGGTAACCTGTGTGTGTATGTGTATCTGAAAAGCATTTAATTGGCTCCAGAAATATTCTTTACAAATGGATAGTGAAGAATTAAGCAAAATTAAAACATTCATAGCAATAATATTTTAAATAAATACATAAATATTATTGTTATATATTTCAAATATGATTGTTATACATATAAATGTATGAATATAAATTATATACAAGCATGCATATACATGCATATATATACATATATGAATATATATATACATATATATGTATATATATATATATTACTTCACTGGTTCTACAGCAAGGGTCCATTGACTGAAAGTTTTCTAAGGCACCCATATTGGATCCACAGCACACACCACCATACAATTCTATTAAAATACCTAGGCTTGGCTACTGCATGTGTATCTTTTTATGAAGATCTCCATATTGTTAGGTTTTTAAAGTAGGTAGCCGGTAAAGGAGAATACCACGCTGTATTCAGGCAGGAGAGAAAGTTTATTACTGAACTGCTGGCCTGTGGCTGAGATGATCCATGGCCTGAGAGAAGGGAGAGAGAAGAAAGAGAGAGCGACCCCTACCCAGCCCTGCCTTATATCTAGGGCAGGGGCAAGGGGTGTGGCCAGGTGGATTAGGATGTGACCTCAGGGAAAGGGGAGGTAACTACCTCCAAGTCTGCAGGTTACCCAGGTAACTGATTTCAGTACATAATTTATGTCAACCCAGTAGATAATTCTCCTTCTTTACAGACACTGAACAGAGAAGCAAAAACGACAATATCCATACTTTAGACAAATTTTGAAATGCCCTTCTCCTATCAGATGTTCAACTACTCCAAACACTTTTACAACTATATTGTATAAAATGTTCTAATTGTGGCCAGATGCAGATGCATGATGCAGTAACATTTATTTTTTTCACCTTTCTTCTCCTCTCTCTTTTTCTTTTTCTTGGTTTCCTCCCTCCCTCCCTCCCTCCCTCCCTCCCTCCCTCCCTCCCTCCCTCCCTTTTTTCCTTTCATCCTTCCTTCTTTTTACTGCTGCTACTGGGGCTTAAACTCAAGGCTTCCCGCTTAGATATTTTTCCCCAAGATTGGCCAACTATACTTGAGCCACACCTATACTTCCACCTCTTTGCTGGGTGATTGGAAGTAAGAGATTTGTCTTCCCAGGTTGGCTTGGGATCAAATTCCTTAGATCTCAGCCTCCTGAGTAGCCACTGCCATGAGCCACCAACATTTGGCAAGTAGTTTTATTTCCATTATAACTTTGTAATGGAAATGGTTAGAGTAGAGGAAAGAAAAAAAACATGAAAAATTCTAAAAGATTATGTTAGAAGAAGTTTTCAATACTACCTCATTCATCAAAGCCATGTCAGTCCTGTTTGCAAGGAGCCATTCTGGCAAGCATAAATCCTATACTGTCACTCCATTTGTCACAGAGTAAATTACAAGATCAAGATAATACAGCAAGAGAGGAAAGAAAGGACCCAAAAGTCCAGAATATTTACAAATATTTACATTCTTGTGGATGACAACGTTTCCTAATAGCTGGAAAGAATAATAGATTTATAAAAAAATGAAATGATAACTGGAAAATTAAATTAATGAGTGCTATATGTCTCTATCAGATTGGTAGGAAAATAGCTTAAACTTCCTTTTCTAGTGAGCTTAAAAATAGTATATGCTTAACAGTATTATTTCAGTGAAGAACAGGTTATTAGGAAGTTTCCAATTTTCTATTTTGCTCTCCTCTCCCCTTCTTTACTCTTCCCTCCCCTCCCCTTCATTATTTGTTATAGAAGTCAACACATCCACGAAGACACAAAACACTTCTGTTTTAGGTTGAGGTAAGCCAACTTCCAACAAACATTAAGTCTTAAGGTAGGAGTTGTATGGTAGAAGGATCACTAATTTGAAAACTTAAACTAGTCCCCAACACTATCTTTTCACCATTCTATCCTCTGCCGTAGTGACTTAGTTACAGGGATACAGTTCTCTTGCTTAGGGCAACAGAGAAGGAAGAGAGGAAATACAACTATTCCAGAGTTTACTTGTTATATCTCAGACTGGTTTCCTGTCAGTGATTAGCACCCCTTGTAACTCAGGAGTAAATCAACCAAGCCATGGCATTTGTCTTCCTGTTGGGTAAACTTCACTGGGAATCCACTGCTTTGTGTTTTGCTTCTTAACAGCCTCTCCTTCCAATGACATCATTCACAGCCCAGAAATATCACTTCCCCAGCTCTGTATTGGGGAGGCAGCGAGCAGCATTGTCCATCAAAGGGCTGTGTTTCACAGATGTGACAGTTCAACCACTAATATCTTCTCCAAGTATGGGAAAAGGCAAAGCAACCTTTACAACAGGGCAGCCATTGAGACAGCAGGATGTAAACAGCCTCTCTACTGATAAGTGTAATATCATCCCACGGATCAGCAAACAGTGACTCCTTGTCTTTGAGTTGTTCTTTGGGACTCAGTACAAAACAGTGTAGCCATTCATAAATTGTCTTTGTCTGCATAATGACTTGAATTTTATGTCCAAGTGTCTTAGTTGGTTTTGTGCTGCTATAACAGAATATGAAAAGACTGCAAAATTAATAAAGAAAAGAAATGATTTTCTACAGTTCTAGTGGCCACGAAGTTCAATATGAAAGTGCAGGCACTAAGTGAGGTGCTATATGAGAACATGGTGAGGGATGATATGACTAGAAAGCATGCTTACTTACTTTCTTAACAAAGCCACAATAGACCCACTCCCAAGATAAGGTCATTAAATTGTTCATGGGGCAAAGCTTCCAAAACTTAATCATCTCTTCAAAGGCTCACTTTCCATGTGACATTGGTCTAGATGCATTATACGTATAAACTGATTTGTTGAATTGGAATAATTTTGTCCAATTACTTAAAGATAATAATAAAAAAATTGAAAGTGCAACCTTCCAAAACAGATTAGGTATTCCTAATCTCAAATACAAAAAGCTCTAAAAATCCAAATGTTTATTAAAACCAAAATGATCCTGCAAGTAAAGCATTCTAGGCTTGACCTCGTGTGACAAGTCTCAGTCAAAACACAGTCACACCAAGAATATTGTATAAAATTACACTCAGGTTATATACATATGATACTTAAATGAATTTCATGCTAAGACTTAGGCCTTGTTCCCTGGATACCTTCATTAGGTATATGCAGATATTTCAAAAACAATAGAAATACATAATTTGGAATGTTTTCAAGCCTTTTGATAAAGGACAACCCAACCTGTACTTGCATTGTAACAATTGAATTTTGACAGGTGTTTTGGAGGAGACATTCAAACTGTAGCAATCACAAAACTGCTTTGGTAAGATCTCAGCAATAAGGACTGTGAGAGTTTCACAAATTAAAAGGAAACAGAGTAGGAAACCTTAGACATTCATGAAAATAGTCCTCGGCATGTCACTATATTGTGTTAGTTTGGAATGGATGTGATTTCTCATTGGAGGAAATGACAAGACTCAAGTTGTCACTGGCAGAGAAGCCATATTGTACCTCAAGCAATGACAGCCATTTTTTCTTGGCTAATGGAGTTCTGTATGGAATCACTCTTTGAAAGGAAGCATGGTGCCTAAGTGCTTCCAAACAAAGAAGCTGAAAAATGTTGCAGAAAGTACTGTGATTCTTTATTCATTTCACAGGAAAAGAATATCACCTTTTCATACTCTTGAAATCCCTTTGCACAATGGAAATTTTTAAAAATTCCAAAGCACTTTTGTTCCATATGACTATGATGAGCATGGTTATGCATAAAAAGAAGATCTAAGAAGGCATGAGAGTCGCACACATGTGAGAGCTTTAAAAAGAAAAGATGGGAAATGTAACATGTGGAAATATGTGGCTCTAATGATTTTATAGGAGAGATGAGGAGGAAGGGAAAAGTTTTGACCTCACAAGGGCATTGGTTGGAACTGGTGCTATGTGTTGATTTTCTAGGGTGGCTTGCTCTTCTTCCATTGGCTTACCCCCTTAAACTTCCGTATTCTCATCAAATTCTTACCTCTGTTCTAGAATGCAGAGGGAGAATGTATCTACTGGGATTTATCTCTCTTCAGAATCTTAGTTTCCCCAACTTCATCCTACCTTGTCTGAAGAAGAACCATGAATACTAGATTTGGGATTTTGAATCCTCTGGGGCTGTTTTCTTGATATGAGTCTTAAAAAACACACACACACACAAATAAAAACTACTTCATACTCTATGTGTGTTTCAATAACTAAGACATGGAGATGCTGTTAATAATGAGTTATTTTGTTGAAAACTGAAATAATTTAGGAAAAATTCCCCACAATGTGTGGAACATAATGTATATCTCTTTCCCTTTTCTACATTCTGTAACTCTGGCTTCATTGTTGTTGTTTATATGTGGTTTTTAAAAATTTCTAGCTGGGTGCTGGTGGCTTACACCTATAATACCAGTGACTCTGGAGGATCTGAGGATCACAGTTCAAAACTAGCCTGGGCAGAAAAGTCCCTGTGAGACTCTAATCTCTACCTGACCACTCAAAAAATGAAAGTGGAGCTGGGGCACAAAGTGGTAGAGTGCTAGCTCTGAAGAAAAGAGCTTAGGGATGGTGCCCAGGCCCCATGTTTAAGCCCCATGACCTACAAAAAAAATTCTGATTAATGTTTATTTTTTTGGAAGATGGCAATATAGGGGCCAGGTTGTTGGAAGGGGGAGAAGAACTTTTCTTTGGAAATTTAGTTGTGTTTCCTTTCAAATAATTCTGCTTTTTGGTTGTATTATTTTAAGCTACATGATTGTAGGTAGAATCTGTCTCTCTTAACAAATAACCTCTAGAAAGCTAGAATTTGAGATGGCCTACATTTAGCTTATTTCTTTGCTTAGACACCAAGTTTTAGGAATATTCTCTTTTGCTGCTTGGCTAAATGGTCTACTTGCATCCTTCACAGGAAAATTCATGCATCAGTCTATCATTGTAGGCTCAAATTGCTATATGGAGGAGTTATTAGTATTGGAGTCTACAGACTCCATGGTATTCCTCTATTGATGAATGAAAGCAGAAATTTTCAGGACTGACTGTAAGGATAGATGTTTCTTAAAGTCCTTTAGGTGACACCAAAGTACTTCCAACATTGAGAATCAATGACCTTAAAAAGGGAGCCTTTGTCCTGAAAGAAGCTGAGTAGCCATCTTCATAATTATTGTGTGAAGTCTAATCTCGAGGTCTAGAGTACTCTGGCACATCTCCAAAGTGCTTTCCCTTTGTGTTGGTTCTATTTTTGTGTCCCTCTGCACTTTAGATTGTCTTTTCAATTATTTCAGTATACACACACTGAACAGGTTGTTAATATATTGTGGTTTGGGATCAATTCTGGAAAAGCCAAATCCTTGGGCTCTCTGTGGTGGGAGTTGAGTCCCCAGCTGTTGAGTAGTGACTTTTTTTTTCTAATTTTTATTATCAAACTGATGCACAGAGAGGTTACAGTTTCATACGTTAGGCATTGGATACATTTCTTGTACTGTTTGTTACCTTGTCCCTCATACCACCCTCCCTCCTCCCCCTTTCCCTTCCCCCCCTGGAGGTGTTCAGTTCATTTATACCAAACAGTTTTGCAAGTATTGCTTTTGTAGTTGTTTGTCTTTTTTTACCCTGTGTCTCTCAAATTTGGTATTCCCTTTCAATTTTCTGCATCCAATACCAGTATACACGGTTTCCAATATACTCAGATAAGATTACAGAGATAGTGTAGGTACAACCACAGGAGGGTAATACAAGAACATCATCAATAATAGAAGCTACATATACACATGGGATGTTGAAAGTAGTTGACTTTGTCAGGAGGGCTGAGGCTCAGGAGCATGACTCTTAAAAAATGTTGGCAAGAGGGCTGGGGATATAGCCTAGTGGCAAGAGTGCCTGCCTCGGATACACGAGGCCCTAGGTTCGATTCCCCAGCACCACATATACAGAAAATGGCCAGAAGCGGCGCTGTGGCTCAAGTGGCAGAGTGCTAGCCTTGAGCGGGAAGAAGCCAGGGACAGTGCTCAGGCCCTGAGTCCAAGGCCCAGGACTGGCCAAAAAAAAAAAAAATGTTGGCAAGAGGACACTCAGATGTGGGGTACACAGCATCCAAGCCTATCACTTATTGCTTGTGTTTTGTTTGCTTACAATCTAAGTTCTATCCAAAAGCCCACGTGATCTTTTAAAAATACAAGTCTTTCCTCTTCTGAAAACACTCTAGTATTTCTCATTATACACAGAATAAAATTCAGTTCCATCCCACAAGCAGTATTTTCTGCTTACTTGTTTGTCCCCTGCTCCTATTACACCAGTTGCCTTCTGTCCATAGGTAATGTGAGCTCACTCTTAACCACTGGCATTTGCTCTTGTCCTTTGGGTTGGGAGGGTAATTTTACTAGACAGAGGAGCTTATTCTGAACTCCAACCCAAGGCTGCCTATGTCCTCTGTTTCCCTCTCAGATAGTTTTGGTGCCATTTGTTACTTTTTCAAATCATTATTTTGATTTTGTTCTCTCCCTGACTGTTAGACTTCCTTCCTCCTTCTTATCTGGCTTGCATACAACTGTATCTTCAGCCTATGTAGAGCACCCAGGGCCCACAGCTGGCCCACCATGCCCTTTTAAGACCCTAAGAACAAGCTCCCCTGGTGACAGATAGATGAGCAGACTCCCTTCCCCTCAGGCCACAGTTCTATGAGTTCCCCTGGGAGATTTAGAAGCATGTGTTCAGTGTGCTCTTCTTCCACATAGATGCAGGTCTCCAATCGGGTGTGCAGGCAAACAGTGGGTTCAGTTTTAGCCCTTGCTTGCTCAAAAAACACTGGGGTGTGTGTGTGTGTGTGTGTGTGTGTGTGTGTGTGTGTGTGTGTGTGGTCAAAGTGCTCAGTAAATATTTGTTTACTAAGTGAATGTGAGGCATCAGGGTGGCCAATTCATGTGTAGCACACTCCCAAGTCGAGGTGCAGCCCCAGCCCCATAGCAAGGATGCGCTAAGCATCCAACCTTCCACTGCTAAGGATGCTAAGAATGCGCTAAGCAGCCACCTCTCCACTGCTCAACTCCACCTTCAACTGTAGTGGCTGTCGGTTTGTAAACTATCAACATGATGTTAATGGCTTGCAAAATTCCTGAAAGTAATACTTGCCTTTGGGAGCACACTAGACCGTACCTTACTCAAGGGCCGAACTCTGGGTACTTCAGATCCCCAGGCAGAGAAAATGACTAAGGATTTTTCCACAGATTGGAAGCTGAGATTGTTTATACACTGTGTGGTGGCTTCATGGGTGTGGAGATCAGGAAATCACTTGTCACCCAAGGGTGAAGGCTTTGAGGGGAGTTAGAAAATACACAAATGACTGGAAAAAAAAAAAAGGAAGCTAATACTGTTAACTCATGCACTGTCACTTCCATTGTCTATGAAATAAATAACTTGAACTAATTGTCCTCCATTTCAGCCGCAGACTAGTGTTCTTCTATATACTATGCATAGAGTGATGTATAGAAGGGAAGATGCAAAGAGGCAGATGTTTCAGTGTACAAATGAGCACACAAATAAAATACATGTTAGTGTTATATTTATTGTTTTAAGCTTGTCCCTTTTTCTTACATCAGGATTTGGATGCAGGACTTTGAATTTGTTCTCTCCTCTTTCTTGCTCAGCTGGGACTTTATCACTTAGGTCACACACTCTACAGTCCTGTTTTTCCCCCCTGACTATTTTAGAGATAGAATCTCTTGGACTTTTTTGTCTAGGCTGGCTTTGAAACTTCATCCTTCATATCTTAGCCTGCTGAGTAGTGAGTCAAAAGCCATTGGTTCTTGGTTCTTCTTTTCTTTATGTAATAAAGAAAATTGCTTAGATTAAATTTTCCCTGAAGCTCAGTTTTTCATTATGTATGTTCATATGCTGGTGCTGGAACTTGAATTCAAGGACTTCTGCTTCCATTGAGTGTTTTTACTCACGTCTGATGTTCTACTACTTGAGTCACACTTCTACTTCTAGCTCTTTGCTAGTTAATTGGAGATAAGTTTTGTCTGCTTGGGAAGGCTTAAAATGTGATTTTCAGATCTCAGCCATATAAAGAGCTGAGTGTGTGCTACAATTGCCCAGTTACCTCAGTGCTTAAGGGCTTTTCCAGTACCAACTACACTATTACTATGTTAGTAAGAATACAATTCTTATCATATCTTTCTTTCACTCAGAGTTTGTATGCTGATTTTCCTCTTCTTCTCACACCCAATTTTACATTCTTTTGTTGGATTCTGAATTTAAGCAAAAGTTAAATACTGTCCAGCAAGCCAAATGAAATATAAATGCAAACCATCAAATTGGAGGAATATAAAGTGCTGTTATCAGAGGCTCAGTAGCAGCTGTAAGAGTTAGAACTGCTGATGTTGGGCTATCACTTTTCTGGGCAAATACTAGTGTTGAAATATATGATTACCATCCCTCTCCTCCTTCAAACCACCCGAATAAACATCCAGCTTCCCAGAAAAATTCATGTGCACATGGGTAGGACAAGAGCCCTTCACAGCAGCCTTTAGTCAGGGGCACCAAGTTCTAATAGAATCTGTCATCCTAACATGCACCACTGAATCATGTTTATATATAACTCTAATATTAAAAAGCAACAGCCAATGTCAATGGTGCAATATAAAAATATCTTAATAGCCAGAAACTGACTAATGAATACTACTGTAATAATAGTTTAATTTGAAGAAGTCTGACAGCTGGTTGCTTTGATGAGAGCAGTTTCCAAGGAGTTCTAGCCCCATGCCGAGAGTATCACCAGCCTGCTGATTTATAGCAGTGGTGCAGAACTGTTTAATGCCACCACCTCTCAGCTAAAGTAATAATAAACAGGAATGTTATGGTTTCCTTTTCTATATGAATTGTTCAGGCTCTGTATAGTAAGTACCAACTCAATAGGGGATAATAGCTGCCTTTCCTGTGGGAGTTGTAACCGGAGTGAACTTTTTCTTTTTCTTTTTCTTTCTGTGCTTCTTTCCTTTGCTTCCTTATAAAAAACATATATATATATATGTATATGTATGTATATATAGGTATATGTATATACACACACATCAGGATTACTATGGAGATTCTTGAATTTGTGATGGGTTTATTTTATTCTTTGACATAACCCTTGTACATCCCATTCTGCTTAGCAAATGTAATTACTCTGGTTATGATGTAGCTTCTTTTTTATTTCAAAACTACCCAAGATAGTTGAAAGCAGACAGTGAGGGCATGAAATATATGGTTCTTCAACTATCTTAATTATACTGTGTGACTCTGTGTTTGATATGGAATAGCAATGTCTGGGAAGTGAGTTTAATCTCTAAAGAGTTAGGAAGGTTGCTAAAAAGATTCATTGATTCTTTTTTTTTTCAGAAGTACAATCTTTTATTGTATAAATGTCAGAAGCTTCAAATTATTAGGAAATGTGTCATGAAACTCAAGGTATAATAACATTTTTTTTGTGCAAAGAAATCTTCTAAGCTCAAACATGTCTTAGGTTCTCAGGGAATAAAATGCTGGGACTCATTTTAATTTGTCATTTAGGATGAGCCCTCCACTGGGTCCTTTGATATGTAGCTATTTCTCAGTCACCCCTGAGCCTTTGTAAGCCCTGGATTGCAGAGGCATCACAGACCTACGAGAAAAAACAGATACTGACATGGAATTTGAAGTTTCAGAGCTGAACTATGGGGAAAATCACTAGGTTTTGTCTGTGTGAAGAGGTTTGTAAAAGGAAGTAGTGAAGAAAATGAGACAGTATTATGAGTTGTGTCACCTATCACAGGAAGAGCTTCTAGTTCTGCTAAAGTCATGGCTAAATTCTTACCAGTAGACGATGCATTTGCTAGGATGACTTTAATTGAAAGTCTCTTAGTTACTTTTGTGTTCCTCTAACAGAGAGAACAATACAATGGAGGAAGAATTAATTTTAGCTTACAGATTCAGAAGTTTCAGTCCATTGGAGCAGGGAAGGTATAACAGAGAAGAAACACTCACATGGCAGTATTCAAGAAAGAGGGAGAAAAGGGAGGGAGAAATGGCTGTATTCATGGCTCTCTCCATTTTCCCCTTTCATTTATTGATCCCTAACCTATAAATGACACCCACATTCAGAATGGATCACATCTCTTAGTAAATTATTTCTGAACTGCTTTCATAGACATTCCTATAGGTGTGCTTTACTACTCTCTGAGGTACTCCTTAATCATTAAGTTGATAATCAAGATTAACTATGACTGCAGCAAGTAAAAGAAAATATATCATAGGTTCTTAAATAATAAAGACAATGTACTGATCTGAGAAATCTAGACACTGGATGTACTTCAGATTTGTGAGTTCAAAGGTGATGAACAGTTCCAGGATTTGAACTCTTAATGATTTTCCTCATTGTGCTTTACCCTATGTGTTGGGTTTATTCTCAGGATATCTCCTTGGGCCTCATATCTATTATCTACCTTGAATTTGCCTGAAAATCTAAGGAAAAACCCTATGGTGAATGTAGAATCAGTGTCAGGAAGTTCAAAGTTATTGAACATGTTCTCTATTCATGGCATCTCACGGATACTCCCATATGATGTCCTGGGCTGCTAGAAGGGCAATGATGGTGAAGAAGCAGTCCACAGAAGAGTTTTAAAAGCTGAAAATAATCTTTCTGGAAATATCAAGGTTACTTTAAAGGCCAGAAAGAAGTATTGCTACAAACATTTGCAGCTATTTATTACAAATCAAGGTCAGCTGAAAATCCAACTGCCAGACCTGACTGCAAACAATGAGGCTTTTTTTTTTTTTTTTGCCAGTCCTGGAGCTTGAACTTAGGACCTGAGCACTCTCCCTGGCTTTTTATTTTTATTTTTTCTTGCTTAAGGCTAGCACTCTGCCACTTAAGCCACAACGCTACTTCTGGCCATTTTCTATATATGCGTTGCTGAGGAATAGAACCCAGGGCTTCATGTATATGAGCCAAGCACTCTTGTCACTAGGCCATAGTCTCAGCCCCCAACAAGGCTTTCTACAATGAGCTTAGTCAAGACTTCTGTTCTTCCTCATCAGTAACTATGTATTTTGAATGAGCTATTCTTGTTTCACCTTTCTGCCTCTGCTCTTAAAATTCTTCTCCATCCCGACCAATCAATCTTACTTACTCATGAAGGGGCACAATATAGTAATAAAAAATGTAGGCACAGGAGTAATATTGCATATGTATTCCCATACAGGTTCAGACTTAGCATCATTGCTAAGACGAATCTAGCAGCTTACTTAACTGTACTCCCACAATTTCCTTATAACTGAGTACAAAACTGGAATATGATGGTTCCTGACTCAGGAGTCCTCATGGGCATCACAGGAGGAGATATGTATGTATGTATGTATGTATGTATGTATGTATGTATGTATGTATGTGTGTGTATGTGTATATATGTGTAAATATAACATTGTATGTGTACATATATGTATATATAGCATAGTTTAGTGTAGGACACTTGTAATCAATCAAAAAATATTAGCTATAATTTTAATGCTTTAAAAAATCATTCCCTGACCATCTCATGTCTATTTCCTTTAAATTACTGTATAGCTTTGGCTATATAGTACATTGCACATTTGATCTGGGTTGATTTTGTATGGCCTAACCCAGGACTGGAGATTTCGATCAAATATTTCTTGGTGTATAATTTTTAAAAAGTTAGTTTGATAAACCTGGTGAAAAGTTTTCCATTCAATTGTTATGTGTCTCATGAATAAACACAGAAAGAGAGGCAAAGAATGCAATCATAATATTCAATACATATCCAATGAAATTAGGAAAATTGAGGGGAGGGATTGGACTGGAAGGGATGGAAGAGAATGATGGAAGAGGTGTCAGTGGTCACGATGCATTGTACCTATAAACTGCTTTGTTGAGTGTTAATACCTTTGTATAACTACTTGAACATAAGGAAAATATACTAATAAAAATTCTATTCTTTAATCAGAATATATATTTTTAGAACAACATTCAATCTTGTAATTCCTGGACAATTTATAAGGTACAGAAAATGTGATGGTGAATAAAACATTCACAGACACAATGGATAAAGTTAACATTAACTATAAAGTGTGGCCAGGTGCTGGTGGCTCACACCTTTAATCCTAGCTGCTTAGGAGGTTGAAATCAGAGGATCTCGGTTCAAAGCTAACCTAGGCAGGAAAGTCCTTAAGATTGTTATCTCCAGTTAACCATCAAAAATCTAGAAATGAAGCTGTGGCTCCAGTGGTAGAGTGCCAATCTTGAGCAAAATAACTAAGGGAGATCACCCAGCCCTTGATCAATGTCCCAGTATCAACTAACTAACTAACTTACCAACTAAATAACTGATTAAATAAATGAATAGCTGGAAGTGAAGATGAGGCTCAAGTGGTAGAGTGCTGCTCTTGAATAAGAAACCTAGGCCTATGTCTAGGCCTTATCTCTGAGTTCAAGCCCTAGGACTAATATTCCTCACCTTCATCCCAAATAAAAGTATGGCTTCCTGTAAGATAAAAGCTCAAGTCCTTTGTACTGGGACATATAGGTGAACATTAGCCATATTTTTACACCTACAGAGGTGATGTATATACATACACTATGGGTAGACCACAAATAGTTTATAGTTCTGTAATGTTTATAGTTCTGTAATAATTCAGATTTGTTACTCAACAAGACATTGTAAAGAGATTATTTTCTCCTGATGAAAGGCTGGGCAGAATAAGTTCAACAACGTTAATGATATTTTACTGCTCAGAGACTGAGACAAACACAAACACAAAGTCAATAGTGCTCTCCTTCTCGATTACTTTTCACCTTGTACCTCTTTCCACCCTTTCATTATTAACTTATGCTCATGTGTACTTGGTGAGGAGAAAAGTTAATACAGTCAAATGTATTTCTGACAACTTCTATGGCAAAACCTTTTAGAATTTGTCAGTTGGACATAAAAGACAACAGGCTTAAAACATTACCTGGTTTCTTTGTTTATTCTTCAGTACAAAGGACATACTTACTATTTCTTTACCACATTTTGGGAGTTAAGTAACCATGCATATAACTATGAATTTTTGTTCATTGCAGTGCCAAGACCAGAAAAAGAGTTACTCGTTTGACATGGGAACATTGATTAAAATGTTTTCCTACCTTGATCTCTCTTCTGTCTTTTACATGCTAACTCCTGTTCTCACTTGGAGATTAAACTTAAGTATCACCTCCTCCCAGAAGTATTCCAGTAACATTTTATTCTAAATCCCTTTCTCCTTTGCTGAGTGAAGTTTTCACCATTCAGCTCACACAACCCAAGATTTACTTTTCTGTATTCATAGAGGAATTTAAGCTTCTTACAGCAAGATCTATGCCTCATTCATCTGTATATCTTTAGTGTTCAGGGCAGTATCTGGCACACTGGAATTCCTTGAATACTTGCAAATAAATACATTATATATTCTCTTCAAAACTCTGAGCAAGAGGGTGTCACTTCAATCGATTGTGTACCTTCTTTCCAATAATATCTTATTAGAAAGAAACTATGAATTAGCAAAGGAGGACCAAGAATGTCTGGGCCAAATGGGAGTGTATCCTCAGTACTTCTTATTACCACATCTACATGAAGATGTGATGTGATTCTACTATGGTCACTGAGGAAAGAATTGGTAGAAATACATAAATGAATAACCAACATGATTTAGGAGTAAAAAGTGTGATGGACTATGTGATTTTAAAATCAACTATAAATTAGATGGAAAAAACATATCACATTGATGTTTGATATAAGATGCTGGATGCAGAAGGGAGAAATGAAGACAGTAATCTGATGTATATCCTACAAAATTAATAAGTATAAGGAAGGAGGTAGGTAGGGAAGGGATGAGTGAGAATGTTGAAAGGGGTGACAATGATTAAGATATATTATATTAATAAACTCCTCTGTTAAATGACAACTTATATATAGTAATGACAACAACCATATTAATAAATACTGGATGCTCTTGCCAAGAGAGGTGAGGGAGATAGGGAAATGAAAAAGAGAAAATGTTCTTAAGATATCTTCTGAACTCAGAGCTTGGCATGGTGGCATGGCCTTCAAGTCCAGCTACAAGGGGAAAAGTTTGTAGAAAGATATAAAAAGAGAAGGGAAGGATAGAAGAAGAGAGAAAGAAAAAGGGGAGAGAGAGGGAAGAGGGAGGGTTAGAGGAGGCAGAAGAAGGGAAGGGAGAAAGAGAATGATATAATACTTTTTAAATTACTTTAAAAAGTTCAGCTTCTGAGTTATATTCTTGGGCTCTGGAGAAAATCAATTCTAAGGAAAAAAGTTTAAATTATAGCATGCACAATTCAACTCTTTATGTATAGAAAATGAATGATTGCCTTAGCTATGTAAGTAATCCAGCATTTGAGGAGTAAGCATAGAGAAGAATATACATATCCCTACAGGTGAGCTTGAATTAAAATTCAGAATCTGGGGCTGGGGATATGGCCTAGTGGCAAGAGTGCTTGCCTCGTATACATGAGGCTCTGGGTTCAATTCCCCAGCACCACATATACAGAAAACGGCCAGAAGTGGCGCTGTGGCTCAAGTGGCAGAGTGCTAGCCTTGAGCAAAAAGAAGCCAGGGACAGTTCTCAGGCCCTGAGTACAAGCCCCAGGACTGGCAAAAAAAAAAAAAAAAAAAAAAAAAAAAAAAAAATTCAGAATCTGTGTTTTCTACACACTCCAGCTCTCTAAGTCTCGTTCTATGTAAAAGGAAAGATTTGTTCTGAGTGTCTCAAAGGTGCCTTCTAATTTCAGCTTGTGTTACAAAAACAAAGATTTTAACACGGGTTTTTAATAAGAAAAGAATTAATTAGTACATATTGTAAACAACGAAAAATCAAGGTATAATAAAACAGTTAAATACAATCAAATTTTCCAAAATATCAATTTTTGCAGGAAAGGCTCTTTATTCCAATGGCTAGTTGTATTAAAGACTTGTGTTATCACAACTTCCATAGACATATGATGGTATGAAATAAAGCAGAACAATTATATTAGTTTATTTTAATGTAGAAACATTTATAAACAAGAAAAATATTATAAAGATAAAGCAGCACCTTTATTTATCCAGGCATCATGGCTTTAACAAAAATGATGAATTAAAAGTTCATATGATCATATAAAATGATGCCTATCAAAATGAACCCCAAGAAATAGAAACAAGAATGTTTTTTATTTTACTTATTGTGGGTCTTTTTAAATTTTGTTTCCTTCTTTTGTTGCTGTTTTTTTTTTATTTCTGTACCTTTGTCTTGTATGTAAGTTTACCTGATTTGGGGAGGGGGAGGAGAAGCGCAGAAATGGTGGGACAAAGATTGAAGTAATGCAGCTACGGATATTCACTAGACACTGTGTTGGAAATGAAGTATACAACTTGGGACAGTGAGGGAAGTGGGAGGGAAAAAATGGGAGAAAATGAGGAAGGGGGTGACACTGTTCAAAAAGAAGTATACTCAATGCTCGACTTATGTAACTGTAACCCATCTGGACATCAACTTTATAATAAAAATATTAAAAGAACCTGGCTCCATTTGCTAGTAGCTCACATGTGTAATCCTAGCTACTCATGAGGTTGAGGTATGAAGATCATATTTTGAAACCAACCCAGGGAGGAAAGTCTATGAGACAATCTCTAATTAATCATTAAAAAGCTAGAGCTGGAGCTATGACTCCAGTGGTAGAGTGCCATCCTTGTGCAAAAAAAGCTAAAAGAGAGTGCCCGGACTGTGAGATCAAGCCATAGTCTTGGTGGGTGCTCACATGTGCTTGCATGCACCCAAGCACACATGCACACAGGCACATGTGCATGTGAACACACACAGACACACACACAAGAAGCTTGCATTTTACCTGGTTTTGGATGTATTACAAGCTGTTTGTAGTGACTGCGGTCTATTTGAGCTAATTTGTATAAGAGCTGTCTTCCTATTTAAAAAAGCATATTTTAAAAGTCTGACTTTCAATAATTAAAGAGGTTAAATGAAGCATGTGTTAGATTTCACCTTTGAGAGCCCAATAGCTTTCAAGGAAAAGAACAACAAGAAAAACCCTACTCTATCATATCACATAGGAAACAAATTAGTTACTATTTCTTCTGTTTAATGAGACTTTTCAATTGGTCCATTCAATCCTAGCTCTCTCTGCCATGAAAACCTGGTCGGAAGGAAAATTCTATTATTCTTCTTTGTAAGACCCACATTGCTGGGCACTGTGGCTCATGCCTGTCATCCTAGTAACTTAAGAGGTTGAGTTTGGGAGGATAGCAGTTCAAGCTAGCCTGGACAGGAATGTGTGAGAGATCTCTTCTAACTGAGCAATGAAATAGTGATACACACTTGTCATCCAGGTATGATTCGAAGCTCCAAATAAGCTAATTGTAGCCCTGGTGTGCACCTGCATACAAAGTGACACAAACATAAGCATAAAAAATGCCCAGGGTTGTAGCTCAGCAGTAAAAATATCTACCTAGCAAGCAAGAAGCTTTCAGCTCAAACCACAGTACTTCAAAATACCTCAATGGTTATATAGTTATAATTTTATAATGATTTTTGTAATAATAATATGTTATATATAATTATATATATATATAGTTTATACAGACACTAAATAAAAGAAAGAAAAATATAAGACTGGTAAACCACAAAGTGCTTGGATCATAATGGACAGAAAAGGTGTGTGTGTGTGTGTGTGTGTGTGTGTGTGTGTGTGTGTGTGTGTTTGCCTGTTCTGGGACTTGAACTCAGGGTCTCCTTCCCTCCCTTGGTTTCTTTCCACTCAAGCATGGTGCTTTACCATTTGAGTTACACCACCACTTATGTGTTTTTGCTTATTAGTTGACTGTACAAGCCTCACAGTCTTTTCTTCCTTGGCTTGCTTTGGGTTGACATCTTCAAATTTCAGCCTTCTGAGTAGCCAGGATTTCAGGCATGAGCCTTGTGCCTGGGTTACCATGAGTCATTATTATTTACAAATTTGCATCAGATTTCTTATCTGTGAATAGATGTGTAAGCTGCCATTGTTAGGCTCAATCTGGGAAGTCACAGCAAAGCAAGTATACCTTGTTTATAATTCACCACCTACAGAACAGAAGGAACTGAAGGCACAAATTCACATTACTGACAAAGCAGTTGTCTGTGACCAGGTAGAACCAAGTTTCAGCTATGCTACTGCCAAATATATTTCAAGGTCAGAGACAAAATTATACAGATATTATGTTGCATAAGAAAATATGGAAAGATCCTTTACTCAGCAGTAGATAAATTTATATCAAAAGAAACATTTAGCAGAGGGCAGAATACATTGAATGTGACTCACAATGAATGGTGTCTGGAGAGCTATTAGTCCTGTAGCAAACTCTGAAAATATGACTCTAGTATCAATCACCTCAAGCTTATATGTAGACTTTCTTTCATTTTCTAGAAGCTATGCATGTTGCAGATGGCAACAGCCTTTGGGAAACTTAATAGCAGCTTAGTAATGAGGTGTTGGAAAGAATTACATTGAGACAAACCGGTTTCCAGACAAATCATGATAAGTATTTTTACTTATTACTAAAAGCCTCTCCAGTCTCAGCCCAATCATTTTATGTATCCAAAAATGGAATCTGAAGGATTGACCCCCACCTTATTATCTCAGGCACATACAGATGTTGGGGGAAGACAGAAGTCAGGTGTAGACAGAAGTCAGGCACACACCTAACGAGGACCCATGCAGCCACCTAAGCCTGGCTGTAAACTCCCTAGCCCTAACCTCTGCCTCCTTGCTCCGATCCCATATAAGCCTGACCCCAAATCCACCCCTTCCCCCAAGCCCAGGGAAGGCTGTGCTCCTCATTGTTCCTTAGTAAACAGTCTTAGCCTGTTGAAGATAGAGTTCAGCCTGTTTCCTTCCCTTCTCCTTCATTTTCCTAACAGAGCCCACCTTAAATAATTTTTTAACAAAGAACCTAAAAGGAATATAAGTAAAGGACTTTATAATGTTTTCTGTTTATATTACAGCAAAGTTCACAGTTCAGACTCACTCTGAATCTCATTCTTTATAAGGAATGAGATTAAAATTGAGGCAAATGATAATACTTGAATGTAGTTTTGTAATGTCTTCACGTATTTCAAACATGTGAGAAAGAACCTATCATTAAGATTCAATTTTTTGAGAAAGTTACATATACATTACAGATATTTTTCTAAGGTACCTTTTTCCAATATGTTATGATAAAAATTTGAGTCATAAAGCAAAATTTAAAGAATATTATAGTGGACATCTACATAAGTGTTACCTAAATTCTGCCATGAAAATGTACTCTGTCTACCCAACCCTGAGGAGACTGGTTGAGTCATCTTGATTTCCTTATTTTCTCTCTTTCTGTCTACCCATCCCTGTAGACACTGATCAAAACCATCTTATTTTCCTAGTGCATTTGAATGCACATTGCAGACATCAGTATATCACCCTCTAAATATTTCAGCATTCATATCATTAGATAGAATTGTGTTCATTTATTCTTATGATGTAAAATTGACCTATAAAGTAAGGCATATGTCTTTCTTTTTCCAGTATTGAATCAAATCCAAAAACTCACACTTGCTAGACACACATTCTACCACTATGTATGCAATGTCATAGTCTGTCATAGCTAAAATATGGAACCAACCCAGATGCCCCTCAGTAGAAGAATGGATCAGGAAAATGCGGTACATATACATAACGGAATTTTATGCCTCTGTTGGAAAGAATGACATTGCCCCATTCATAAAGAAATGGAAGGATTTGGAAAAACGTATACTAAGTGAAGTGAGCCAGACCTAAAGAAACATGGACTCTATGGTCTCCCTCATAGGGAATAATTAGCACAGGTTTAGGCTAGTCACAGCAGAGGATCACAAGAGCCCAATAGCTATGCCTTTATGAACACATAAGATGATGCTAAGTGAAATGAACTCCATGTTATGGAAACAACAGTTACATCACTGTTGTAATTACTTTTAACATGCCAAGTGAAACCATAACTTCTATTGTTGATGATCCTCTTGTATCCCCTTCCTGTGGTTGTACCTGCACTATCACTGTATCTCATCTGAACACACTGGATACTGTATATACTGGTATTAGAACTAAGAAAGTGAAAGGGAATATCAAAATTGAGAGACAAAGGATAAAAAGACAAATGACTCCAAAAACAATTCTTGCAAAACCATTTGGTGTAAACCAACTGAACAACTCATGGGGAGAGAGGGAAAAGGGAAGGGAAGGGGAAAATGAGGGAGGAGGTAACAAACAGTACAAGAAATGTACCTAAGGCCTAACGTATGAAACTGTAACCTCTCTGTACATCACTTTGACAATAAATAAGAAAAAAAAAAAAGACATGCACATCTGTGTTATCAGAACTCCTTGTGCTATGTCTGGGCTTTTGAGTGGTGGCATGAGGCTTTTTGGTAAAGGCTTAGTTCTCTCCACTATTCACTTGTGAAGTCCTTACGAGATAACCAAATAAGGGAGACACTTCAGGACAGTGTGGCATGCCTTTGAATGGAGTAGTGGTGTCCCAAGCTCTTCTTCTCCTTGTTTTTCTGGCCATTAATTGGGTGGCTTTGCTTTGTTATGTCATCCTGCCAGATGTTCTATTTTGCCACAGCCCCAAAGTCCCAGAGCCAACCATTCATAGACTGCAACTTCCAAAACTATAAGGCAAAATCCTCCTTTCCCCTTTCATTTCAGGTATTGTTTAGAGTAACAGAATGTAGACTCACACAATAACATAACAAACATATCTAGCAACATATCAAATTTTACTATCATTTTAGAATTTATCCAGTAACTTCTGGTTCTCAGTACCTGCCCCTCCCCCCACAAGCAAGCACCATTCTTATTTTTGTCCCTATTCCAGAAACTTTCTCTGGAATATTATATAACAGAATCATACAGAATACGATTCTGTTGTCTTTCAGTCAACCTATTGTTTAATGCACCATCCATCTGTTCTTTTTTAATTTCAAAGGAGCATTCTTCTATGCCCATTATTCTACAATTCATTTACTGATTGATGTATTACTGGAGATTGTTTTTGTTTATTTATTTATTAATTTATTTATTTATTCATTCATTAATTATTGATAGTTTGAGGAGAATAGTTTGTCAAGGGAAAAATTTCCAGTAGCAACTGAAGTCATTAAGAAAAGAAGCACTGATAGTTTAATTTTACAATACAATAAAAAAAACCCACCAAGTTTAGAACAATCAGAAAAACATTAATTGCCTTTCAGTATGATGTTTGGGTACACGTCTACCAGTAAGGGTATAAGCCTTAATGAAGTTGCAAATGCTGCCTTTGTCATGAGGAAATGTTCTATTCAGAAATGCCTGGTTTCTTTTAAAAGTGTTCTTGAGTAGTATAGATAATGTTTCTGTGAATATTCCTCTACAGAACTTAGATCCTACTTTTTATGTACAGGTATTTTCAATGTTTCTTTTATGAAACTCAGAGTCCCTTGGGCTTGTACTTCAGGCTACTTTGTAAGTTTCACTTTCCAGCCCTGGGTAGACTTGATAAATTCTATGGAATATTCTGTTTCCTTTGAGCAGTTGAGTACAGATGGAAATAATTTTTAAAAAGGAAGAAATGACCTTAGGCATATTCTTGAAGTGTGAAAACACAGTTTTCTTCAAGCAACCTACACGTAAAATATCAGTTTGTATTCCAGAAGCAAAAAAAAGTTAAAAAAGAATGTATAATCCTTGTTCTTCTTCCATAAAGATTGACTGTGACTTAAAATAGCCCGGAGTTATTAATGCTGTAAATCTTTCAGAAAGAGATTTTAGTGCTTGTTCTGCTTGCTCTCAAAAAAATAAATCAGCATTTCATAGATCTCACATAAGTGACAGAATCTCAAACTATACCAAGATTAGACTATTACTAATACCCAGGGAGAAAATGAATTGTAGATTTAAAAAAATTTTGTTCAAATGACTAAACACATTTATGGCAGAAATAGACCATTTTAGATGCCCCTCTAAGTACTTTAACCTTTGACTTCTAAAAAATTGTCCAAAGATAAAGCTTGTATTAATTGAGTCACAATCTTCAAAAGAATTGGAAAGAACTAATTGTTTGTGCCAGCAGGAATTGGGTAGGTGTGAACTCAAACAGTTTTATATCAAGAGTTACTATGATGGCATAAAACTTTCTTTTCTGAAATCTTCTTACTATATGATTGCATAACTCAAAATGCCCTATACATGTCATAGAATGATTCATCATAAACATGAGACTATTTTAATAATACATCACATACACAGAGAATATATACACAGAGAAACAAACCTATTACTCTATTTATACTATCAGTATCACATTAAATAATTTATTTGTAAAACTAGTGTTTTTCAGGAAGAAAACAAAACCTTACAAATCAACACAGATGAAGTTGTGCTGAGGAGGTGTTTCAGGTGGTAAAACACCTGTTTAGCAACTATGACATCCTGAGTTTGAACCACAGTACTGCCAAGAAAGAGAAGAATGGGGCAGAGTTGTTTTTTAGGCAAGTATGATAACTATGAAGGGCTTGTATAATTCATGGGAGATACGTAATGATAAAAGTCATCTTAGTGAAATAAGCATTGTAAGAGATTTGAAGTGACAGTAGCAGCAGATCATTTCACTTTTTTTGTTTTTATTATCTTTTTATTGTGAAAACAGAAAAGAGAGACAGGACAATTTTTCCTTAGCTGTCTGGGTCAGGAGAACCATCTGGCACTCATTTAAACTACTATGAGGAAAACAATAAATCCTTCACTAATATTCCAATCTATTCACTAATTGTTTTAATCAGAACATCTGGTTGGGGTTTCCCTTTACTAGAGTGTTCCCCACAAATGGTGTTGGGCACCTAAGTTCCATCTGAGCTGTGTTGACTCTCCACAACAGCTTCCCCACCCTTCCTCAGCCTGGCATTAACTCAATTTGTCATCTCAACTCTTCTTGTCACTCAGGCAATTCATGTTCTGAATCTCATCTGAGTTTCCAGCAGAGCTACTAACTCTAAGAAACGACTTCAACTTCTATTGTTATTGTTGTCATTATCATTTCTATAATTTTGTGCCTGTTCCTAAACTCCTTGCTTGGACTCTTTTTTAATCCAGATTCTATCTTGGATTCTGCTACTCTATTAATCAGAATGCACTTTTGTAGCTGACCCTTAGTCTGTCAACTTCCTTAGGATGTCTTCTTTCTGTTTTCTGGTCTCTAGACTTGGGCTTTTGTTTCCTCATACTGCTTGACAGATTTTTGACTTGAACCTACACACAAGAGTATGTATATACCTTTGACAAACCCACTCTGGTGGATAAGAATATCATATCAAGATATAGTGATTCTAATTTCAACTTATACTAATTAACGCAGATTTTTTTTGAGATTTCTTTATTCATTTACAACACAGAGAAGCCATATATGCGAACATGCTTCTAGTTCCACTGTTCCATACTTTTATAGATTTTTGTCACAGTGATAATAACTATAGCCCACTGCATGTCAAAAAGTAGGTTCAAAGGCATTCAAAATTTTCCTGTTATGATTACCATCTGAAATAAATGGCAATAGATAATTGTAGAAGTTTTCACTTTGACTATGTGTAACATTGAGAGTGATTCTGAAAACTATATTGCCTAGATCCAATTGGACCAATTATATTCTAACCCTAGGAACAGAGCTTTTGGAAACTCCCCTACATGTGTTTCTAATACATAGCTAATATTGTATACCATTATAGTAGTCAATATGAGTCAGTGAAATAGTTGGAAAACTGTTTTGTGGCCATTTCAAGCAGTGAATTTGGTATAATTTGTCATAGACAAATAAGATATAAAAATAAATAAATACATTTGTCGAGTTCTCTATTTCACAAATAAGCAACTTACAAGGTAAAATTGGTTGCCTACCTAGAGAAATTTCTTTTTAGAAAATATAACATGAATTTTTATCTAAAACTTGGGCTTTCTCATGCACATTGTTTGGTGGGAAAATCACTCATTGATCTTTCTAGCTATAATAGAAAAGCTGTCTTTAGAAACTGTTTCATTTCTCCATTCACATATGGAATCTGACTAGATTTTTCTGAATCAAGATATTTTCTGGGCCCTGATTGTGGGGTTAACATCACAGGCAATCACATCAGCAGAATAATCAATCACCTGGATTTACTTGGTTGATAATGAATTGATGTTATGTGCTTGCTGCTAACACAGAAATTCACACATATTCACATATGTATAAAATAATAAGAGCAGAAGCCCATGAGAAAGATAAAATGGATAACAGAAGTAATCACCCTGTATTACTACTGTAAAAATCAATAAAGCAAATATGTTATTCTTTCTAAGTGTCATATTACAATAATGTTTTCCTGAAGACCATTGTCAGCATCCAATTTAAAAAGGCAGCTGCTTGTGTTTGCTTAAAACAAAAGGGTGGTTGACTTAATGAATTATTTACAGGCATGCAATATGGCAACAATGTTATTATGAACTCTCTTCTAAGATCTCCTCTGGCTACTACTGGCAGGGTGTCAATTTGCTTGTTTTTATGGTAGGTGCATGAAATTGTGAAGCTGTTCCGAGCAAGGAGATTCTACCATTGGACTTAAGAATGCAGGCAAATCCAGAAAGAAAACCATGGTAAAAAGAATCACAAAAACGTTCATTTGGTATTAACAATATGTAATGTGGAACTCAAGTTAAGACAGTATGATTAGAATTACAGAGAGCTGAAAGCAATTAAAAGAAATCAGGACAGGACTCCATGAGTTGTTGACTGGTAGTGAAAGAATACAAACCTCTTTTTCCTCCATCATGTATGCTGCCTGTCATCATTCTCTTATATTTCTGCACCACAATTAGGAAGTAGGAGAAATTCAAAGAACTTGAGCCTTATAAGAAAGTAGTGTAAAGATTTAAGGAGAAAAATAATGCATGCAAAGTCACATGACTTTAAAGGCCATTTTCCTTAGGATGATCCTGCCAACCAAAAATTTGCTAAAATTTATTCCTATTTAGAGAATGTATTCGGATAGAATCTGTGAATGCCAGTGGCAATTCTTTGGAAGCATGTTACAACCAAAGGAGTTCAGGGAGCACAAATCTCTACAGAGATGGTGAATGATCCTCAGGTCAGAATCACTTGGAACTTGGAACATTGTCTTGCCTCTAATCACTGATCAGTGACATTGGTTGATGGGTGATTTGATTGAACTGAAATTTCAATTTTATAAAAATGGCCTTGTGTGAAGATTTTTAGATGAAAACCATAGGTTATGGCAGTGTGGGAAAGAAAAAGTCTGTGGCGATGTCAAGTGGAGCATGCTCTGTAAGCTTTGCAGTCTTCTTCTAGAAACAGCGTACAGATTACCTGCCTCCTGTGAAGTCCCAGGTCTCATAGACCTAGACTTGGGCAAGATTACAGCAGTTGGATTGTTTTTTATTTCAACATGCTGGTCTCATGGGAAATTTTTACTTGAAAATATATAAGCTAGAGACTCCGGTGAACTGATATTTTTATCTTAACATGTTCATTATCATGCTTATTATACTTTAAGGGGCATAATAGCTTAAAGCTGTCATTTCATATTTTATTTCAAGACACCAAAAGATAAATGTAGTAGATTTTCTTATTAACTCTGTGAAAGGCAAACTCTTAAATACTGATAAGAATGTGGACAAGTGTGAATAAGTCTAATGTATGCTTAATGTTCAGGTTCTACCCTTCCTTGTGATGGCATCAATGCATTTTCTGGTGAAAATAGAAGCTCAGAGATAAAGAGGTCCCCAATAGAACTACAGTGGCAGCATCTTCCTGTCTGAAGAAAGAGGAAGAATGAAGAATATTACCCCTCTCCCAGCTTCTCACAAATGCAGGTTTCATAGTCTGTTCAAGGGAAGTGAGAAGTGAGCAAGCCAAAGGGTAGAGTCACCAAGCCCCTCTGGCTCTATCCCAGATTGATTTCCTCTGCTGAGGACAGCAGTGTAGAAAGCACTAAGAGTGTGGACTCTGACTTCTAGAGTTCTCAAGAATAGGTACTCAAGAATGGGTGAACAGTATAGTTTCAGGTAAGCCGTGCAAACTTTCTGAGCCTCTGTCTGCTCATTATGAGGTTGAAAATAGTGATAATCACTCTAAACAATGGGTAAGCCAATAGATTGATATGGAACTTAAGTAAGATCATTAATGTAACAGCTCCTATCCTAATAAGTATAATACAAATTCAAGAATTTTGGATGGGTATTGTCACTATTTTATTTTTTGAACTAATGACTTTCTTCTAGTTTTCTCTGAAATTAGTATGCATTTATAGTATTGTAGGGTTTCAGTATATTTCCATATATGCACACAGTATCCTTTGAACAAATTTACTTCTTCCATATTTTTATTTCTACCTTCTTTTTTCCCCTACTTTTTAGCATTTGGTGGATTTCATTAGTGCTGTCTTTTTTCACTGTAGAGGACTCACTTCAGAAGGTTGTTAAGGCTCAAAGACCAACAGCAAGGAAAAGAAACTATGGAATCCCTCCATCAGTGGACAAGATAGAAGATTGCAATGTATCCATCCATCCTAGAATTAGTTGAGAACTCCAAGAGTCTGTAGGTATTCCTCAGAAATATATGTGTCATATCCTCTGGTACAGGCTTCTCGGATTCTATCACTGGAAAATAGAAGTGATATTTCCATACATTTTAAATTCTGAATATACTTTAATTACCCTCTTTAGAAAACCACATTTGATTGATATCTTGCTCATTTAATTTTAATATTTTTACTGAGTTGACAATACAATGTTATTAACAATACTTGTCATGTAAGACATATCATCAGCAAATAGCCAGAAGGGAATAAGACATGCTCTGTGATTTCTTTTTTCATAACTTTTTAGTTAATTTTTAAAGGAGTATATTTAAAAATAGTGATACCTGTCTAAAATATATTTATAGACTATTGAGTTTACTTAAAAATTCATAGAAATATCTTCCTTCCTTTCTTCCTTCCTTCTTTCCCTCCCTCCCTCCTGCCCTCCCTCCCTCCCTCCCTCCCTTCCTTCCTTCCTTCCTTCTTTCCCTCCCTCCCTCCTGCCCTCCCTCCCTCCCTCCCTCCCTCCCTCCCTCCCTCCCTCCCTCCCTCCCTTCCTTCCTTCCTTCCTTCCTTCCTTCCTTCCTTCCTTCCTTCCTTCCTTCCTTCCTTCCTTCCTTCTTTCCTTCCTTCCTTCTTTCCTTCCTTCCTTCCCTCCTTCCCTCCCTCCCTCCCTCCCTTCCTTCCTTCCTTCTTATGTGTGTATACATATATATAATATTTATCATTTCTATCTAGTATATCTATCTAGTATATCTTCATAGTATGTCTAGTATATCTATCTAGTATTTCTAGTATGTTTATATCTATCTAGTATATCTGTCTAGTGCATCTATATTGAAAGGATATGTTCTCAGGCAGACCAGGGGACCATGCAGAGATAGTCACAGACAGGAGAAGAAGGTTCATAAGGAGGTTTATTAGTGTGGCCATGTGGCCATATCTCCCACGGGAGAGGGAGCAACATGGTGTCTGCACCTTATCCAGGTGGCAGCTTCTCTCTTTGGGGCTAAAGGGGAAGTACATAGCTCTTAATGGTGAGTGGGAGTGGCCCATTATAGGTCTAGGACAGGTAGCTTAGGTGTGGGTGGATCTGGAGGCTAATGGGAGGAGCTGCGGACCTAAGTCAGGGGAAATGCTAACATATATCTACTTAGTATATCTACATCTATCTAGTATATCTAGTATGTCTATCTAGTATATCCATCTAGTATATCTACCCAGTATATATCTATATCTAGTATCTAGTACATCTATATATCTAGTATATCTATATATTACATCTATATGGTATATATACATATATATGTATAAATATATGTATGTGTGTATATGTGTGTGTGTGTGTGTGTGTTGTATTGTGTGCTACTAGATTGATGTCACTTTCCAGGATTGATGTACAAGTCCCCTCCCTTCTCAGATATGTGTGTGTGTATACATATATATGGTATATATATATATATATATATATATATATCAGGCTTAAGCTTGATGGATATTAATACATATATTACATCTATCTAGCATATTTAACATATATATGTATATGGTATACCTAATACACTAGTACATCTGGCCTAAGCCACCAGCACCCACCAATATTTCTTATTTTTCAAAGGTTCTCAAATTTCACCCGTTATACACCTACTATTTCAAATAATCCAAACAATAATCATACTAAGTTTATTACTATTTTTTATTAAACAGATTAGTAAACTTATTTATAGAAAAATCTTCTTACAGCCTGAAGTTAATAGGTGACAAGACTAGGATCTAAACACAGGTGTGCTGAGACAAGGTTTCCAGCGTTTTTTGTTATAGTATCAATGGGGATCAATTTTGGCTTACGGCTTACTTTTAGCCCAATTCATTTTCCAAGTGCAATATCATGTAGAAATTTGATGCACCTGATGAGTGAAAATGGCTTCAGAGACTTATACTGAGTCATCTCCAACTCTCAAAGACCTTGGAAGAGCTCCCCAGAATGGAGGACAAGGATATTTTTCATCTTAATCTAGCACTTCACATTTGGACATAAATATCTGACAAAATATGTATGTTCATACTCGTTAACAATTTTATGGTGGTGACAGCATGGGGCCCTCTCAGCTCAGGGCTATCTACCATTGTGTAACTCATCTGTCCCCTAAGCCCAGTTCTGGGTATGGACCCGGGTAATCTTCAAACCTTTTGTGCTAAATAGTCAAACACCTCTTTTTTTTTAATTTTTATTGTCAAACTGATGTACAGAGAGGTTACAGTTTCATACGTTAGGCATCGGATACATTTCTTGTACTGTTTGTTACCTCCTCCCTCATTTCCCCCTCTACCCTCCCCCTTTCCCTCTCCCCCCATGAGTTGTTCAGTTGACTTACACCTAACAGTTTTGCAAGTATTGCTTTTATAGTCGTTGGTCTTTTTATCCTGTGTCTCTCGCTTCTGGTATTTCCTTTCACTTTCCTAGTTCTAATACCAGTATACATGGTTTCCAATATACTCAGATAAGACACAGTGATAGTGCAGGTACAACCACAGGAAAGGGATACAAGAGGATCATCAACAATAGAAGCTACAGTTTCACTTGGCATGTTGAAAGTAATTACAACAGTGATCTAACAGTCGTTTCCATAACATGGAGTTCATTTCATTTAGCATCATCTTTTGTGTTCATAAGGGTATAGCTATTGGGCTCTTGTGATCCTCTGCTGTGACTTGCCTAAACCTGTGCTAATTATTCCCTATGAGGGAGACCATAGAGTCCATATTTCTTTGGGACTGGCTCACTTCACTTAGTATAATGTTTTCCAAGTCCTTCCATTTCCTTACAAATGGGGTAATGTCATTCTTTCTGATAGAGGCATAAAATTCCATTGCGTATATGTACCATATTTTCCTGATCCATTCGTCTACTGAGGGGCATCTGGGTTGGTTCCATATTTTAGCTATAACAAATTGTGCTGCAATGAACATTGTTGTGCTGGTGGCTTAAAAGACCACAAACTTGAACACTTTTTCTCAATGGCCCTCGCCTATGTTGTAAGTGTTCCTGGTTTTTATATTTGTATAAAATGGTCACTAAGGCTCTTAAATTATGTTTTAATGGGTTAATGACTTGAGATAATCTCCCTAATTGTACCTGCATATCTGACCTTTACATTAGCTCACAATGGGAACCTGTGTCTCTGGGGAAGGGAGAACAAAGGAAAGTAAACTGAGGCTAGGGTATAGCTCTGTAGTGGATGTACAGGGCCCTGGACTTGATCTCTAATACCTTAATAATAACAACACAAACAAGAAATTAAGGAATGTTGAAATGATATTTAGCTTATTGCATATAAATGGATATGACAATATCATCTACCAATTTTAGCAGACTCAGTGAATAGATTCTTTCAGTAGACTGTAATAAAGACTGTGCTATCTCTTCTTATTTTTGAATACCTAAGAAAAAAGCATGCCCTGCAGTTAACTGGTTAATGTAAGGTGGGCAGGCTGTTGATTATTATCTCTAGGCACTGTCCCCAACATAAGAGTGATTAGCCCTGCCTACTATTCTTCATTCCTTCAACTACCTCCAAATGCAAAAGGTCCAGGGTATAACTCAAAGATCCTTGAAGATGATGGAGGCAGGAGATAAAGCATCCTTAGACTCCAAATAACTACTCATCAGAACATCTCAGCCCTTAACTATTCATCAAAACATTTAAGCCCTTAACATGCCCACAGAAAACTATGGGAATGAAAATTAATATCTACTGGATTATGACCCAGATGAGGGGTGTTGTTACAACAATCAGTATTATTTACCAGACTAACATATAATATAAAGGAAGATGTTGCTAATGTTACTAGGGCTTACAGAGCTGGGCTTTAAGAAGCAGTAAGCATAACTGTTTTAAATCAAGGTCCTCATTTTGAAGACAGATGATCTGTAGGAAGAGACACAGAGGGATAGAATGGAGAATTAATGTCTTCTGAATTTTCTTCTTTCGGAATCACTTTGGTGTAAAGGAGACATTGCAGATACATGGAAAGAACCATAGTAGTTGCGGTTCTTTTGCCTGCCTGTGTATCTGAGAGGGGAAGGGACTTGCACATCAATCCTGGCAGGTCACATCAATCTAGTAGCACTCCGAGTCCATGCAGAGGGATCCCTTTCATTGGGCTTTCGAACTTCTAAATTTTTCTAAATTGCATAGACAGAACGTTTACTAGCAGGGTATGAATGGAGAGGAGGCTACAAGCTGCTGAGGGGATGGCCAAGGTAGGACCACATGGAAGGCAGAGCAGTAGGTCAAGAAGTCAATAGAAAAATATAAGCCCAAATGTAGTCATCAGAGAGTGATGGTAGACCTAGATTGCATTTCCCCCAGCCAGAGAATATACCTGCAGATATCTGTAGAACAAGCAGTACATGGATGGACATGAGATAGAAGTGACTCTAGTTTTACAAAGTAAGTGACACATTTTCACCAAAATATCCTCTCAAGGATGGATGGAAATATCCTCAGAGGACGACATGCTTACTCAGGAGATTAAACTCTCTGTGTGTGTGTGTGTGTGTGTGTGTGTGTGTGTGTGTGTGTGTGTTACACCATCAGAATAGGTTCTACTTTAGATGGAACTGTGCACTTAACAAGTTTTTCCTGGTAGAACATCAGGTAGAAGAAGATAGAAACATGTAGAAAGGGCATAAAGAAGCATTGAGCAGTAGGGCACCAGTAGCACATGCCTATAAACCTTGCTACTCAACAGGTTGAGATTTGCAGATCCTTGGTTTGAAGCCAGCCATGCAGAAAAGTCCATGAGACACTCATGTGGAATTAGCTAGTAAAAAGCCAGAGGTGGAAGTGTGGCTCAATTGGTAGATTGTTAATCTTGAATGAAAAACCCAAGCAAAAGTACAAGCCTCTGAATTCAAGCCTCAGTACTCAGTACCTGGACAGAGAAGAGGGAGGGGGAAACATTGAAAGCTCAGATGATTTTAAGTAAAGTATTAGGCACCTGTGTTTTTGTTGCATATCTAAGTTTTGATAAGTTACATTTGGTGAATCTTCTTCATGTGAATGTAATAAAAATCACCTTCAAGCTCACTGTTAAACCTCCACACAAATATGTATCCTCTTTATGAGCAAGCCTGGCCGTGAGGGAGCTTTCCACACTGATGCCACTCCTGATCTTCCTTCAGGGGTGCCCTGAATTTGAAAAGTATCATTTTCCCCACTTCAATTCTTTTGAAATATAGCACACAAAGTGCATAAAAGAGAGCTAGGTTTTTTCATGTTTTCTTCCCAAGAAGTGTCCTGTAAAGCCAAGCCTGCCAAGAACAATGTGGGAAACATCAATTGACCAGAAGGCAGGTTTTCTCACATTAAGTGGTCAAAGAAAGAAATTCCTGTACCTATGGAGAGCTGAAGAGATGCAGGGAGGGGGCCTGTCTCCAACAATAATGGCAGCTTGGAGTGTCTGGGTGTTCTCCTTTTAACCCAGTGAGAGCTTCCTGAGGCTTCTGAGCCATTTGGCTTTGCTGGGTCACTCCAGAAAAGAAACCAGCTTTACACACTAGACCAATGAAAGTTATTTGAGAGAACAGCCACAGCCAGGAGACACTGCCCTCACTTTCCTCCTCAAACCTAGCTTTACATTTCATTTTTCATTCATGACTGAAACCAATTTCTTTCTCAGGATTAGCTCATTATTAGACTTAATTTCTTGGATAGAAAGTAGTAAAAGACAAGTTCCTAGGAGAGCAGTTTGTTATTCCACTCTATAGTGGTTATTTATACTAGTTGCCTTAAGCAAGTCTTCTAAACAATGCCTTAGTACACCAGAATGGCCAATGTGGTCTTAAGTGGTAGTCTGAGAGTTTTAAGCTTGAATATTGCAGAGCTGAGATGTAAACAGAATGTAGAATATCAGAGCATTTAGGCTCATGTAGATTGCATCTGTGCCTCTCATGTAGATTGCATCTGTGCCTCTCATGTTGATTGCATCTGTGCCTCTGGTGCTTACTAGACAATGTATTTTTGTCAGCTGTCTGGCAAGGGCTCAGAGCATGGAATGCTTTGGAGATGGTGTATAAAGCCCTGAAACAGGTGATAAAGGGTGGTAATAAGACCATGTCCACTTCTGGAGAGAAATGTCCATTTTCAGGGTTGTCTTCCCTTTGCCATTATCTGGAAATTTTCTGGTGAGAGGAGGAATCGAAATTCAACATTGATTTTATGATGTCATCCAGATCTGTGTGAATCAGGTGAGCTTGCAAATAACCTAAGCCTTGATCTGCTATCTTATTGATTGTACAGTGTTAATTTTCCCTTCCAGAGAGCTTGTTAGCTTGCTCAGGACAAGGATACCATGGTAGGTAGGTCCCTAACCAGATGACAGTCAAAAAATAGGACGCTTCAGGGAGGGTATAATGAAGGATGTGGTTAGGAAGGTGTGGGCAGAAGGAAAGGAGACTATACATGGCAATATAGAGGTGAGCAGGGTACAGGAAAGGTCAGTGGCCCTTTTCCCTCCCCTGTTTTTCTACTTATAAGGGCCCCAGTGGGCTGATTCAGGGGAATCAGAACCCTATAAAGACTCATAGAAGTCAGAATGGAAGCAAGAATGGCTATGAGTAGATCTGGGGAAAGCGTAGGCTCCCCAGCACAAATACATTCCCTGTCTCTTTAAATCCATAGCACCTAGCTCCTAGGCCTCAGTGACTGGTGACCAGCTATTTGAGTAAGAGGATGCCCTGGACATCTTAGTGCTTTGTCTTCCTTTTCATGTAGCTCCTGCTCCTTCTCCTTATAGGAGAGGAAGACCTCTTATCTGTTTTCACATGCCCTCGAAAAGTCTGACTGTAGAAATGATTTCAAGGCATAATTTAACTCAAAGCAATAACAGACCTCTAAAGCCCAGATCAAGAGTCCTAAATAAATCTTCCTCCTGTAATTGCCAGGACCTGGCTGTGTCTTCAGTTTTATGAACCAACTCTCGTACCTGAGTTTACATCCCTCCTAGATCAATCTTTGGTAAGGAAGTTGCCTCTCTAATAACATGTTTCTCCACCTCAGGCAGGTCCCAGAATGACCATGAAAGCAGGCGATGTGAACAGCTTGGAAGTAGCTGGTGGTAGTAAACACAGATGTGCCTGACAAGGCATTGAGTGCTTAGCAGGTTGATGTAACTGATGTCTCCACATTCAGCAAAGCTTTGTAGGTCCTATAATGCGGTTGTCCTGGTGTCATGATTTCTGTGTCCCCCCACCCCCACCCCACTCTTGGCAAAGGTGTTTCTGCATAGTTGAGGCGGTGCTTCTGCTTGGTGTTAATTATGAGATCAGCTCCAGGCCTGTGATTTATGGGCTGGGCTCAGAACACTTTCAATAGTTCAGTTCCCGTAAGTCTATGTTATTGGCTCCTGAATGTACTTGCTTGCTAATTAAAAAATAAGTTGAAGAAACACATTTCTCATGCAAAATTAAATCTGATATACACACTGCCTATCACACCTTGTCATGTTCATTTCGAGCTCAATTCTCCCTTTTACTGCTCACTTTTCAGCTTGAGAATTCTCACTTAACGCAAATGTTTGGGTTCTCATAGAGACAGAATTGGTCTTTTTGAAAATGTTTGGCTATAAAACAATTTTAATAAAGTACCAGAACATTTTTAATTTTTGTTTGTAACATTATGATCAGCCAACATCGCCATGAGTCTGGCAGATTGATATTCTTGTGGTGGCATTGGAGTTACCCATTGAGTATTCTGCCCTGAGTATGGAAAGAGGGCTTGAAGACCTGATGGTAGGACTTGATGGGGCCATTGAAATCCCTGCCTGCAGATTCTAGTGAGACAAACACATCTGTACATTGATGAACTGGAGAGCAGGTCCCTGCAGATAACAAAGGCACTTCTGGCTTTATAATGCAAACAAATACACAGAGAACAAGTGTGTCCTAGGTTTGTTCCCATCTGGTCTTCAGATCTGAGGGAGAGCAATCTTCAGATGTGGGTATATATGATCACATTGCTAACCGATGCCAAATGTCTAACAAAGGCACGTTTTACACACAGATGAACATGCAACCAACGACTTGCTGCTCCAACTTTTTTCCCCTGAATATCCTCAAACAACTGTCACTAGGAAAAGCATTTTGCTATCACATAAAGCATTGGCAAAACCCTGGAGAAACTTGAGTTCCCTTTCTATCACCGAATTGCTAAAGTCAGGATGGCCTTTATCTTGTGGAGTTGGTCATTCTGGTTTTCATTTTAACCTTTGGAGAATTCTTAAATGTTGGAATGAAGGATATAGCACATTTCATTCTTACTTTTACATGAAACTCCTTATGAGTTGCCAGTGCAATTCATCTCCTCCAAAGTTTTTCCTTTGCCTGTATATTATGTCTTTTACTAGTTACTATTTTTCTTAAGGATATTATTTTTTTTATTTATTTTACTTTTGGCCAGTCCTGGGCCTTGGACTCAGGGCCTGAGCACTGTCCCTGGCTTCTTCCCGCTCAAGGCTAGCACTCTGCCACCTGAGCCACAGCGCCCCTTCTGGCCGTTTACCATATATGTGGTGCTGGGGAATCGAACCGAGAGCTTCATATGTAGGAGGCAAGCGCTCTTGCCACTAGGCCATATTCCCAGCCCCTCTTAAGAATATTATTAACAATAGCTTTCTGAATGATTCAGAATTGTGTGTGTGTGTGTGTGTGTGTGTGTGTTTTGTGTGTGTGTATGTGTGTGTGTGTGTATGCATGCACTCATGGACACATGTGTGCCAGCATAGGAACTTAACTCAGGGCCTAGATTCTATCCATGAACTTTTTTGATTAAAGCTAGTGTTTGACTGCTTGAGCCACATCTTCTCTTCTGGCTTTCTGCTGGTTAAAATAGGAGTCTAATGGTCTTTCCTATCCAGAGTGGTTTCCAATCTCATTCCTTAAATCTCAGGCTCTTGAGTACTTAGAAACACAGATGTAAGCCCAGCAGTGAAGAATTTATTGATGTTAACATTATTGATACATGGTTCTCATTCCTTAATCATCCTACCTAGTGTAGACTTAATGTACCATGATCTCAGAATAATGAAATCTGCCATTCAAACACCTCTTTACAATTCCTGTGACAACTTTAAACCTGTTCTCAAGTCCTCAAAAGTATTAGGCATTGTCAATACTACTGATCCAGCTTAGATTCAGACTGTAGTCTCAATCATCAGAATGGCAGGGGAATCTTGCTGATTCCCTGTCCTGCTTTACTCAACTGTACTTAGATGTGGGAAGCCACATTCTACCATTAAAAAAGAACACAGCCAACTATTCATCAGATTGGTTGCCTTTCTTGAACATTGTTACGTACCATTTCCAGAACTTGGAAAAAAAATCTTGTTGTGCTGTACATTAGTCCAGCAGGACAGGTTCTTGATATCCATGGAATCTGCTGGGCACGGTGAGTTTTTGCTCCATTCCTTTCCTCATTCTTACATGGTAGGCCTGGAAGAGTCATTACCAGTGTGATTACACAGAGAATATTATGGTGCCAGGGAGTGTGAGTTAGACTACAGAATGAATTATCTGGATGAGCTTCAAGACCTAAAGAATTTTGTGTTTGTGAGAAGTTGCCAAAATCTCTTGCATTTAGGAATGCTTGGTTTCTGAGCATTGCTTCAAATAAAACAACATTAAAAAATAGCTGTGTCAGTGTTATTTTATTTGCATTTCTCTTTCATTGTGCTATATAGTAGTTTAGTCAGTGTGGCTTTGAGTTGTTGATATAAAATGAAAATGAGACTAGACTTACATGATTTCTATCTGAAAACTGCTTTCAGAGATAGACCTTCCTGTTGTTTTATTGAAAAGGAACTCTATTGCTTCCTTGATTTCCTTCTAATAGAGGTGGTGATAAAAGTAAAATAGAAATGGAAGATGATAAATGGCCTGCTACTTGGTAACTTATTCAATGAAAAAAAAACAAGAAATGTAAATAGAAATATTAATCAGCGCTATGAGCTTGTCCAGGTGCTAAGCTATGGAATGTAATCTATCCCACACTTTAATTATTATTATTATAGATGTAGTGGCCCAGGATACCTCAGGCAATTGCATCAATAAAATCGTTTCCTGAAGTGGGTTCTACACAGCACTGTGTGACGTTTTGCCAGAAGAGCAGCTTTGTATTTATGATAGACTCATGTTAATATTTTGAGCAGTGTTTCCTAGATCTTCACTGCTTTCAATGCACAGTCAAACACATCTGCATTCGGTTCCAACTTGCACTTTGGTTTTATTCTAGCGATGTGCCTGCTCATACCAAAAAAAAATTCAATTAAACTAAGCTATGTGATGCTACATAAAATCAAGATTGCTACAAAAAGAAATAGACTGAAACAAATACTTTTATCAGAAATGTCACTACTGAACAAGAGATAAAAGAGTTGTGTTTTTTCCCTCATGGCTAAGGGTAGTGGGTTACAAAGATATTTTTAAGCCCTATATTAAATTTGAAATGTAACTTTTCTTAAAAGAATTAATATTTTTAATGCACATAAAGCCATCAAAAGTTTTCTCTTCCAGCAATGAATCTGTAGAAGAATAGCTTATTTTAACATAGTTGTACTTGTGGGGGACAAAAAAAGAACTTCAGGGAAATCATGCCAGTGAGTTTCTTTCCTGCTTGGGTGTCATATTGTTAACATACCACCACTAATAACATTATTTTCTCCTACTTTGTGAAGTTTTTTCCTTCAAGATTGCTCCCAACGATGATAAAGTAAATGTTCTTAGGTCAAGAAAAATTTGAAAAGAGTAGAAAGAAAACCAAGATTTCAGTCTTCATTTAGAAATATTGTACATACACACAAATGCACTCAAATGTTTATTTCCCTGCAATAGGATTCTGGCTGCAATTATCAGATTGAAGATGCTGACTCAACCTGGAGACAAACAGGAAGCAAAACATTATCTTTGTATTCAGTATTTTTCCAGACTTTCCACTCAGAAAACATTCACATTTTTCTGAGATACCAAAGATTTTGATTGGCATCCCTCTGGCCTTTTGCAGATCTAGATTTTCTACATGTGGTTTCAGCAGATATGATTTTAAAATGATAATATAAAGTAAATTAAACACAAGTGAATTCCAAAAATAAATGCAGAAGGAATCTTGTATGTCAAAGCATTTTCCATGCCATTTGTAGATACACAGGCAGAAAGTAAAAAAGGACCAGCCATCCAGATGTCACCTGTGAAAGAACTTCCTCTATTGAGCTGATTTCGGAATAGTATGGCAACCAGCCTCTGAGCACATGGCTGTACACACTGTGTAGACAAAACAGATGGATAACTTGACAGGATTATTCATTTTTAAATCCAAATGTTCTCCATCCTGTTGACAAAGCCCTACCACAGCCCCTCAAGGATCTTCTGTAATAAATATACACATACATTCACATGCATACAGAGAACACAATGGATTTTTAATTTTGCTAACATATTGTTTTTCAAAATAGTGTTACTTGGTTTATGTACTTATAGTTGGAGATAATATTAGGACATATAATTTAATGTACTCACACAATCTGAAATTTCTCTCTGATGCAATTTAATTTCAAGTGTTCTTTATGGGAGTACACAAAAAGCATCATATACCCTAGCCTGATTCGAAAAATCTTATTTGTAAAGAGACAGGATCTTCATATAAATCTGAAAATTGTAAAGCTTTATTGCTCAAGAGGTTCCTTTCTCTATCCACAGCAATGGCATGAATCACATACAGCAGGAATTTTAAGCTAAGTGTATCTTTTACATTTCTTCACAAGCTTCAATGAGAAATACTATTGGGATAATAAATACCTATGCTTTAAGAATTGTACAAAAAATGGAAACCATTTTAACATGAAATACATAAATGCATTGTTCTTCGAGATTAGGTCAGTGTCTGAAATGTACTGTATGAATGTAAATTGAGTGTGACATGAGCATGGATATAAAATGCAGCGTGCCAGTCAACCTACCAGCAGTGAAACTGATTACCAATTCTAATCATCGTCTGCCTGGTGACAGCATACTGAGATGGAGATGTTGAATATTTTCACTTGTGATATTATCATGGTTGTTTAAAGTACTGACTACGTGTTTTGAAACTAGTAGACATAATTGGTATGCATGTTGAAACTAGCGGGCTGAGCACATCATTTATTTATAGAGACTTTTGATGCAACACTATAGAAGGAAAGTTAATAAAACATGGCTCAAAGACAAATTTACACTCGCCGCTGTAATATGACATAAAACACAAATTATTGTATTGAACAAAACCTGTTTTCTAGTGAAACATGTTCTTTATTCTTTCTGAAGCTATGTCACAAAAGCAAGATGGATAGAGCCCAGAGGAAAACAAGAGGTACACAACTATTTTTAATTCTTTTTCACTTTCCTGAAGCCGGCGGTGATAATTAAAAGCTATATGTGAACAGAAAAATCTAGGAGCATGGCAGTTTCTAACCCCTTCCTGTTTCCTCCCATAGACGAGGTTGTCTTGCAGAGGGGTGGGTTTCCTGAAGTCAGGAAGGACTGGAGCAAGCTTAAGAAGCCCGCGAGGAGGCAATGGGTCCCCTGAAAGCTGCTGTGGAAAGGAAGGCACTTCTGCACACCCCTCTGCAGGGAGGACATTAGGGAAGTAGGTCTAGACAAACAGGAAAGTGTATTTTTCAATAGCATTGACTAAATGTCAATGACTAATGTCATTGACTAATTGTGGTTAGAGAACTGCTAACTTCAATCTTGGCAACCTCCAATAAGGTCTGTGTTTACAATAAGCTGGAATAATATCAAACTTTTCACAAAAAGATGAGATGAGAGTAGCCAGGAGTACCAGGAAGTAATAAAAGCATGGAGCAATACTTCTGTAAATGGACACTGAAAACATGATCCTCTGTTCTCAATAGCATGTGTAGAAGGGCATGCAAAGCAATGTTTGGCCTAAAAATGAGAACAGTTTGAATTTCAATTGACATTTACTGACAACTATACAATCAAACACAGGGATTTAAATTCTTCTGAGAATTATTTTCTTTATCTTGGGTTGAAGAATTGTTCCATTTCTTTTAATTCTTTGGCTTCATGATGTCTCTTATTAAAAGTAAATTAAGACTGAGCATAAGTGGCTTACTCCTGTAATCCTAGTTATTCAGGAGGTTGAGATGTAAAGATCAGGTTAGAGGCCATCCTGGGCAGGAAAATCCTTGAGGCTATTATCACAAATTAACAATAAAAACAGAAGTTGAACTGTAGTTCAAGTCCTAAAGTGCATTCCTTAAGCAAACAACAAGGTCCAGAGTTCAAGCCCCACATCTAACCAAAAACAACTACAAAAAGTAATTTAAGGAAAGTATAAGAAGTAGAAAAGAAAGCTGGAATCAAGTAGCCCCCACTTAAGATCCTGGCTTCTCAGGGAGCTGAGATCTGTGGATTTCATTTAGGATCCAGCCTGGGACAACAAATATTGGAGACTCCAATGAATTATTGCCAATTAGCCAGAAAAAGTTGGAATTGGAGTCAGGACTCTCAGGTGGTAGACCACCAGACATGGGTGACAAAACTATGCAAGAGCACAGTGCCCCAAGTTCAAGTTCCAATACCAGCCTACACACATAAAATAGATAAGACTCATTAAGAACTTTATTAGGAAGCTGCTTTATACGCAAGGATAATTTTTGAAAAATCAATTTTGACTTTAACGTTTTGTTAATACTATTTTCTAAAATGAATTATCTTTATTTGAGTATCTGTATCCCAAATGACAAGTTTTTATATGTGAATGTATTTATTTTCCACAGAGAATATTTTTAATTTATTTTGAACAATAAATATTATTTGTGGATAATTGTTGAGATGTGATCAGACTTGGATTAGACGCACAGAATTATTATATAGAATTATGGCCCATCCCAGTGTAATGAACCTACAACCTAATGATCCTAAGGATAGTGTTTTATTTGCTTTGGGGACTCCATTGATCAAGGAATATTTGAGCATGCCCAGAGGGGGGTGTGTGTGAACAGGTGATGAGGGTTAGGTCCACTTGTTAGTATTCATGCTTGCTAGAAATCCATGACACCGCTCATTGGTGGATGGAGTGAATCCTTATGAAATTGTAAGAGTGAACATCATCACAGTGTTGATCCTTGCATTGTTTGTCTACTGCTACATGAAGAAAACCCACAAATTGTACCAAAATGATTGTTTGCATGGGGCCCAGCTGGGGATATTATCTCTAACCAAAGAGGGATTGGCTGGGCTAAAGCATGTACTTGAGGCAGCCGGACCATCTGATCCCTGAGGGCCTGACTCACAAGTGTGGAGCCAATGGGGGAGCTACTATCAGGCTGAATCTGTTCTTTTTACATGGCTTCTCTAGGAGACTGCCTTGTAGTTTCTCACAAGGCCACAACATTACGAGAATATGAAAGTAGAGACCTAAGACTTTTGGAGGCCTGAACTCAAAATTGTGTGAGGTCATGATCAAGATCATTGCATACATAAGTTGATTTGTCTATCTCCTAAAGGCCTCTGAGACTTCTGATCAGCTGGGGAGTGTGGGAAGTTCTCATCTAGACAAGTCAGAGGTCCTGATGTACACAAATCTGGAGTTCATGCGCTTCCCCACCATAACCTAGCAGTCAGATAAATATTGAGGGCCATTTGAGAACATAGAATGTCAAAAACACGCTAATAATACATTTGGATATAGAGAGTAAACATAAGTACACATTTCTGTAAGTGAAGATTAAATTGTTCTCTAGGGGAAAACAACAGAAATTTAAGCCACTGTAGGATTCTAATGAGTCTGTCCTCTTCAAAAAGAAAAACAATTTTTACAAAATATTTTAAAAACTGTTCATCCTCTCAATGTTTACATAGCCAGACTGACACTATGCACTTACCATTCCCCACTTCATTTTCACTGTGCTATCTACTTCCAGGAGCTTAATTAAAAAAAACAAATTTTGATGACTTATATTGCATTGAAATTCACTTAGTAAACCTTCATCAAATGCAGACTTCCTTCAGAATAAATAAATTTAAGAATATTTTATGTTTTAAAAATATATACAATTTTTATTAATATAAAAACTCAGTAATCATATTTAAAAAGTATTTATTTTCTAATCATTCTAATTGGCAGGCACTGTTTGCTGAATTAAATACGTTGTACGTTAAGCATGTATACATAGTTTATGTATATTTCCAGCTTGGTCTACCTAATAGTCTAGATCAGAAGTTTCCAAATATTTACTGAAAATGGTCAGGTAGTAAAGGTTTTGCTAGCCATACAGTCTTTATCACAACTGCTCACCTCTGTAGTTATGTGATGAGATGAGAACTGCCACTGAAATATGTAAACAAGTGGTTGTGTGTTTCAGTAAAACTTTATTTACAAACCAGACAGTTTACTATTCACTGAATGGGATGCAAAGGAATTTTGAGATATTTCACAAATAAGTCAATAAGTCATACACGATACCTTGTCCTCTGAGTTAACTCACCTCCTGTCTGTTCGCACCATTTGTCAGGTGAAAAGGGGGAATGTACTTGCCTTGTCTGTGAATTTTGTTTTACACCAGAATACGATTGGTACAATGGCATCTTCAGAAGTTGTGAGACTTCTGTGTCATGTCTTAATGGACTGACAGGTTCTACTTTATTCCCTTTGGAACCCAATTGCTATGCTATGAGGAGCCCAGATCCTATATAGAAACCATGCCCAGGAGAACTGAGGTGCAGTGGTTGGCAGACAAAGCTGTGTTCTGCGCTGACAGTCAGAAGCAAATGACAGCCATTTGAACACTGTCTGCATGAGCTCCCGGATGACCTGTCATCCCCAGCCCTATCACTCAAAGTGAAAGAAGCAAACAACTGAGCATACCAACCTTACTCACAAGTCACAATATGATGGACAGTGGTTTCACGTGTTTTTGGGATAGTTTGTGATACTTCTCACTGCAGATATCATTTGTGTCCAGTTATCTATGCCTATCAACAATTTGGAATCAATAGCTATCACAACTATAAGCACAAAGTTGTTATGTGATTAAGTCACTGCTCAACTGCAACTGATTTTTTGTCCTCAGATTTCTGTTTGAAGAGTACTGCACAATGCCCTTTCTGAACCAGTGTAATATAGTCCCAGGTCTTCTCTTAACTGCATATGTAATTGGGACATTTCTTTAAGAACTTAGACTGTATGGCTGGGAATATGGCCTAGTGGCAAGAGTGCTTGCCTCATATACATGAATCCCTGGATTCGATTCCCCAGAACCACACATGTAAAAAACGGCCAGAAGTGGCACTGTGGCTTAAGAGGCAGAGTGCTAGCCTTGAGCAAAAAGAAGCCAGGGACAGTGCTCAGGCCCTGAGTCCAAGCCCCAGGACTGGCAAAAAAAAAAAAAAAAAAAAATTAAGACTGTAAATGATAGATAAACCAGAGGATTTGTGATCTGATGTATTTGGGTTTCTCCATCTACAGGAGATATAGAAGTTAATGGAACAATCTGGAAATATTTCCCTTTTTCCTGTATCTAGAAACCTAGTAAATTAATATAAAAACACTGTCATTTTAAGAATTTGGTCATGACCTTTCAAAGCCCATATAACATTTATAATGAGCTGTGGTTCTCCTTGTTGGTAGAGATGATAGGCAGTGCCACTAAGACATCACGCTTCTGCTTTAGTAGGGTCACCAGGTATGTGACACTATGGTTACCTACAGGTTGACATGGGGGCTAGAGAGATTTTATTATCCAGCCTGGCCTTGACCCTCCACACCTTAATCTCACAGCTCCCACGTTGCTAGGATTACAGGCTGTGCTACCATGTCTGGTTTGTGTGCCTATTAATAATTGGGCCAGGCTCCCTTCTGTAATCCTAGCTACTCAGGAGACTGAGCCAGGGAAGACTGAGGTCCAAAATTAGCTGGGGCAGAAAATTTGGCTAGAAAATTTGGCTGTAATCAGAAAAAAAAGCAGGGCTGAAGGTGTGGCTCAAGTGGTTGAGTACTAGCTGAGCAAGCCTGCAGTTAGTGGCAGGCTCTGAGTTCAAACCCTGGTACTGGCAAAAAGTTTTAAAAAGGTGTGTGTGTGTGTGTGTGTGTGTGTGTGTGTGTGTGTGTGTGTGTGTGTGGCTTGAAGTATGAGAAGGTCCACAAAAACAGAACTAGAAATAAAAGCAATAGAAAACTTTTTTTTTTTTTTTGGCCAGTCCTGGGCCTTGGACTCAGGGCCTGAGCACTGTCCCTGGCTTCTTCCCACTCAAGGCTAGCACTCTGCCACTTGAGCCACAGCGCCGCTTCTGGCCGTTTTCTGTATATGTGGTGCTGGGGAATCGATCCTAGAGCCTCGTGTATCTGAGGCAGGCACTCTTGCCACTAGGCTATATCCCCAGCCCCAATAGAAAACTTTTTGACACTTTCCCTTCCTACTTGAATTGCTTTGCTCACACCAAATGCTCCTACTAGGCCCAATGTATATTCATAACTTTCATTCTATCTTTCTTATTACTCCAAAAATCAGTGTAAAATAAACATCTCAGAAGACTATGGATGTTGCAAATATGACCAGGTAATGCTCAAACTTTATGTAATGCTGGATATTAAGAGGCACGGTGAAAATAGTCCTTTTCATCCTCTGGATAGACATCAGTGTGCATGGAAAGAGAGGCTAGATATCCAGGCTAGGGGCTAGAATTCAGGACCTGGACTCTGTCCCTGAGCTTGTTTGCTCAAGGATCATGATCAACCACTGGAGCTACTGTTCCACTTCCAGCTTTTTATTTTTTAGTTATTTGCAGATAGAAGTCTCACCATTTTTCTTGCTTGAGCTAGCCTCAACCATGATCCTCAGATCTTAGCCTTCTGAGTATCTAGGATTACAGACATGAGCCATGATGAAGGCTTTTGTGATTGGCTTTGTAATGGAGAGGATGACAGTGACTGAAGGGTGATCAAATCATGGGCCAGTGTATGCATATAAGCGTATGTCAAAATGAAACCCCCCGGCACAAATAATTGGTGCTAATAGAAACTGTCAGGGGAGAAAAACTTAGATTTATTTTAAAGTATACATATAATAAGGACAAGTATAGTTTCCAACTGTATTTTATTATAATTATGTGTATAACATTGTAGATGTGTATGCTCTTATGCATGCATGCTAAATCATAGTGTGTGTGTGTGTGTGTGTGTGTGTGTGTGTGTGTGTGTTGCTTCTGGAGCTTAAACTCACACTTATGTGCCATTCTTTAGCTTTCTTCATTCAAGGGTGGCACTCTACCACTTGAGCCACAGCTCTACTTCTGGCTTCTTGCTGCTTAATTGGAGGTAATAAGATAATGAACTTTCCTGCTCAGGCTACCTTAGAACTGGGACCATTATATCTCAGTCTCCTGAGTAGCTAGGATTACGGGTGTGAGCTGTGGACAACTGGCTTAAATGCTATTTTTAATTTCTTTTTCCTATTTTTGTTTTAAAAACTTAAAAAATTATCTATGTAAGGTAGAATTATATTCATTTTCAGGGAAAAAGGAAAAGGATCCAGTTTTATAACTCTGGCTTCTAAAGTTGCCAGTTTCCTTAGTTTGCATAGAGCTTTTCACAGTGTCTGAGCTGATGTTATTCTTGCCCCTTGCTTCCTGTCTCTCTCACTCATGCTTTGCATTTACTCAGCATCAAAGCAGCCCTAGCAAGGGGTAATTAAATCTCCTCAGATCAGGCCATCTGTGCCATTGACTAAGTGTGATGCTTCAAATAAGTGAATGATGAATTCTGTTCCAGACTGTCCCATAAAATTATAATAAAAATAATAATGAAGTGCTCTATAATAAAAAGAAAGTCGTTACAGATACTGTGCTATTGATTTCAAAGGGCAGTAATTTCAGAGCAGTTCTTTCATCTGTGTTATAAATCTTGGCAACCAGTGGAGAAAATGTCAGGATTTTAAAAGCAAACAAATAGGGGGAAAAAAATTGCCTCCCTGCTCATCTTTCATGCTGTTTTGAATAAAACTAAGGTAGCACAAATATTTAAACAGATGGCTCAATGATATGCTTTTCTTTCTTTACTAATCATAGTTATTAAAGTCCTCACTTTATTTTTATTGTGTTTTAAACGGCAGAGAAAATCTGAGTCTGACAATGACTTTTGTACATCATCCTGCAAATTGATTTTGATGACCTTTCACTCTGCGATAATTAGGCTGGCTTCACACACATTCATTTAACTCTCTCCCTTTCAGGCTTCATGGTGCATGTGTTTTCCTGCTGCCCTTCTGAGCCCCACTCTCCACTCCCTCTGCCATGTTATTCTCCATCAGAGCTAGATAGAGATTCTATCCCCTCTCTGAAAGCCACAGATTCTTGAAAAAGAATGAATAGAGGCATTTAGAAGCTAAAGAAGCAGAAAAATAGTTATTTCACTGATGTTTTGAATAATCAAATATCTGAATTGTCATGTAATTATTACCACTACAATGATGTCACTGTCACAGTTATTTGGCCATTGTATACATTATTACTACGTGGAATTATAAATGTGGGAATTTAATGAATTTTATAAGGGTGTTTCTTTGTGGCCAATGTGAACAGATGGTAGGGATGGAAACAAAATAAACTATGCTTTGTTTTCCCTTTACATTTTCTTAGTTATTATGCATGAAAATTAAGAACATCAGACTTATCACATACTTTATGTGCATATTTTAAAACATAATCTTTAAAAAAATGCATCATAGCAGCTATCGCCAAACCCCATATTTCTTATTTTCTTCAGCCTTTTCAAAAATATTTTTATGGTAAAAATAAATAACATATTATTTGCCATCTTAATCATTATTAAATGTGCATTTCAGTTGAAATATTATTATACATATATTATGTTAGTGTTGTCTAGCATACATATGTACATATGTCTGTATATATGAATGCAAACATCAGAATAAAGAAATGTGCCATTAAATTTACTTAGGAACACACTATTCTCTTTGACTTCTTAGTTTTTTGTTCATATTACAATAAAATCATTTGAAAGATTAAAAAAAAGAAGAAATATTGTACAGCTATCCCTGAAACCATTTCTAGGACTTTCCCATCATCCCAAATCTTGAAACATGTTTCCAACCACCACATTTTGGGTTCATTTTAGGAACTTTTGTCTGTCTACCTAAGTTGAGGTTTGATAAGTGATGTTCTGAGGTTTATTATCAAAGATTTCCTCAGCATTGTGGGGTTTAAGAGAGATACGGGAATGCAAGAGGCTTGACAAGTGATAATAGTGGCTAATATTTTTGAAGTATTTGTTCGGAGTGAAACACTGGCTAATTATTACATTTATTAAGGATTTATTCAAATATCCTGAGTAACGGTTTGTAGTTTTAATGTGTAGTCTTCCAAGTAACTCATGTTTACTTCTATATTTTAAAGCCTATTTTTAAGTTGAGCACTGATGTCTCACACCTGTAATACTTGCTACTAAGGAGATGAGATCTGGGAATGCTGGTTCAAAGACAATTTGGGCAGGAAAATCTGTCTGGCTCTTATATTCAGTTAACCAGCAAACAGCTGAAAGTGTAGCTGTGACTCAAGTTGTAGAGCATCAGCCTTGAGCAAAAAGCTAAGGGATAGTAGTGCCTAGGCTCAGAATACTAGCCCGCACATGGGCTGGCTTTCTCTCTTTCTCTCTCTCTCTCTGTCTCTCTCTCTGTCTCTCTGTCTCTCTGTCTCTGTCTCTCTCTGTCTCTCCCTGTCTGTCTGTCTGTCTGTCTGTCTGTCTGTCTGTCTCTCTCTCTCTCTCTCTCTCTCACACACACACACACACACAACAACAACAACAACCCAGAAAACCCCATTCTCCCTTTCTCTTTTGAGTGGTACAGTAGATGGTATTTGTTGTGATCATCTTCAAAAAATATTTCCAAAGATTTTCACTTCTTGTAATGTTTGTCTTTGGTTGGATATTTTCCACATAATAAGGCTGTGTATGTGCCCCAGGACATGTAAGAATGAGACTATGTGTGGTCTTGACATCTTATGGACCATTCTGATTGGATATGGTCAAGGCATGTGATAATTAGATGGTCCTCTGGATAGGTACTAAGGCCCCTTGCTAACAACCAAGTTTGTAAGCAGCCCTTCTTGAAAACTAGTCCCTTCAAGCTGGGCCCAGGTGGCTCATGCCTGTAAGCCTAGCTAATCAAGAGGCTGAGATCTGAGGATTGTGGTTCAAATCAGCCTCAGCAGGAAAGTCTATGAGCCTTTTATTTCCACCTAAAAATGCAAGTGGTACTGTGGCTCAAAAGCTAAGGGACAGCACTTACGACTGAGTTCAAGCCCCATGACCAACAAGAACAACACAAAGTGCTCTCAGCTTAATCTGGGTTTTAAAATGACACTCTGGTTGACATCAAGACTTAACACCTTCAGAGGGCCCAAGCCCAAATCCATGCATTAACTGCTTTCCAAAATCCTGACTGTAGAGACTCTATGAGATGATAACTGTTAAAGAGTTTTAAGCACTACTTTGTGGTAATTTGCTATATAGCAATAGAAACGACAATGCAATTGAATTTTCTTGTAACTGTTTCATACTGTTATATAAATAAAACATTTTTTCTTTTTCTTCAGCAGTAATATTGTTTGAACTCAGTGTCTAGAGTGCACTTAGCTTGCTTGTCCAGAGCTGATGCTCTACACCTGAATCATGCCTCAGGCCTTGATTGCGGGTTATTTTGGAGATGTAGTCACATGAATTTCTCTGCTCAGGCTAGGTTTGAGCCTCCACCTTGTGGATCTCAGCCACCTGAGATCACAGGTGTGAAGCACCAGTGCCCAACTAAAACTGAGTTTTGTATATTGATTATATGTCCCCTGACTTTACTGAGTTCCTATATTAGTGCTAGCAGATTGCTTTATAGATTGGTTTGGATTTTTTTTTTTTTTTTTTTTGGTCAGTCCTGGGCCTTGGACTCAGGGCCTGAGCACTGTTCCTGGCTTCTTTTTGCTCAAGGCTAGTACTCTGCCACTTGAGCCACAGCGCCACTTCTGGTCATTTTCCATATATGTGGTGCTGGAGAATTGAACCCAGGGCTTCATGTATATGAGGCAAGCACTCTTGCCACTTGGCCATATTCCCAGCCCTGGTTTGGATTTTATAAATGTAAATAATCATCTACAAATACAGAGTTTTACTTCTTCCAACCCTTGTGCCTTCTATAAGGTTTTCTCACTTCCTACTGTAGATAATGCTTACTGTTCAGTCTTGATTTGATGTGATCATGACTGATGTCTTAGCCTTGCTCCTGATTATGAAGGAGTGTCATCTCCCCATAGCTTGCTGAGATTTTCTGCCATAAAGAAACAATTTCATAACTTCCTTTTAAAGAAATTATAATAAAACAAAAGCATATTCTTTTGTGTTTACTCACAGAGTTAACCCATTTCCAATAGTCTTCATTATTCCTTTCCTCAGGCCTCATCTTCCTTCATTCTGAAGGGCAAATTTTAACTATTGGCAAGTTAACAAATATAAGTAAATTAGGGCAAAGGTGATTTCAGACTATATCAAACATAAAAAGTCCATGAAGCAAAGGAAGAATGAAGAAATAGACCATGGAGTAGGAGAAAATATTTGCATCCTATACATGTGATAACAAATTTATATTCAAATATCCAGAGAAGTTACAAAACATTAAAAACAGAAAAAAAAATTCTGAAACAAAAAGTATCTGATTATAAAATGTTTATACAATGATTATAAAAGTCCTGAGTAGACTGTCCTCAAAAGAAGACATACAAATGGCTAATGAGAATAAAAAGTGCTCTGTAATACTAGTCACCAGAGAAATACAAATTTGAACTGCAAGGAAATATTACCTTATGCCCATAAAAATTATATAAATGTTGGCAATGAGATGTAGAAAGGGAAATTATTATTTACTTTTGATAGGAATGTAAATTAGAACAGTCATTATGGAATAATGTTATGTAGGTTCCTCAAAAACTTAAAAATAAAATGCCCTATGAGTCAGAATTATTCTTGTGTATATTCCCGAAAGAAATAAAGTAAGTCCATAAAATATTTGTCTTCTCATGTTCATTGTAACATTGCTCATAATAGCCAAGATATTAAATCAACTTGTATTTCTAACAGCATATAATTAAATGAACAACGGAATTGTAAATATAAAAAACAATACTGTTCATTCAACATCTGAGGCTTCATGGAAAAAGTTGGAGGATCTTATGCTCAGAGAAGTAAGCAAGATGTAGAAGATAAAAGCTGTATGGTTTCCCTGATATGTGGAATCTAAAAATATAAAATAAAATCACAGAACACAGGATAGAATATGTACATGAAATGCATGAAATATATTACATATTTTATATCACATGTGACATATTTATTGAAATCATGTAAATACAAAAGGAATAATGATCTGTATCATGAAAACTTAATACTAATACCATCATACCTAAATGAAAGATAAAGATTATTCATACTTTTTCAGAATGCTTGCACTTTATTTGTGTACCTAAAAACAAAACAATACATATATGGCTTTGAGTAAAAATATGTTGAAGATCCATTTGTCTACTGAGGGGCATCTGGGTTGGTTCCAGATTCCAGCTATGACAAATTGCACTGCGATGAACATTGTTGTGCTGGTGGCTTTACTGTGATTTTGTTTGTGGTCTTTTGGATAGATACCCAAAAGTGGGGAGTTCTATATTTAGCCTTGTGAGGAATCTCCATACTGCTTGCCAGAGTGGCTGAACCAGTTTACATTCCCACCAACAATGAAGTAGGGCTCCCATTTGGCCACATCCCCTCCAACAATTGTTATTGTTAGTTTTCTTCATATAGGACATTCTTACTGGGGTGAGATGGAATCGCAATGTTGTTTTGATTTGCATTTCTTTTATGGCCAGTGATGTAGAGCACTTTTTCATATGTCTCTTGGCCATTCTCATTTCCTCATCAGAGAAGTCTCTTTGTAAGTCTTTAGCCCACTTGATGAGGGGGCTACTGGTCTTTGCGGTTTTGTTTTGGAGGAAGGTAATTTTTTTAGTTCTGCATATATTTTAGATATGAGGCCTTTGTCCGTTGAATGGCCGGTAAAGATCTTCTTCCAGTCTTTGGGCTTTCTGTTTATCTTGCGAGCTATGTCCTTTGCTGTGCAGAAGCTCTGCAGTTTGATGCAGTCCCATTTGTCCAACCTTTCTTTGATTTGTAGCCTTTCTGGGTCTTTGTTAAGGAAGTTCCGTCCTGTGCCAAGGAGCCCAAGTGTTTCTCCTACTCCTTCCTTTAGTGTTTTCAGAGTGTCTGTTTTGATTTCGAGGTCTTTAATCCATTTGGAATTGATTTTGGTACAGGGTGATATATAAGGATCTAGTTTTAGTTTGTTGCATGTGTGGTACATATACACAATGGAATTTTATGCCTCTATCAGAAAGAATGACATTGCCCCATTTGTAAGGAAATGGAAGGACTTGGAAAAAATAATACTAAGTGAAGTGAGCCAGTCCCAAAGAAACATGGACTCTATGGTCTCCCTTATTGGGAATAATTAGTACAGGTTTAGGCAAGTCACAGCAGAGGATCACAAGAGCCCAATAGCTATACTCTTATGATCACATAAGATGATGCTAAGTGAAATGAACTCTATGTTATGGAAACAATTGTTATATCACAGTTGTAACTACTTTCAACGTCCCATGTGTATCTGTAGCTTCTATTATTGATGATGTTCTTGTATCACTTTCCTGCGGTTGTACCTACACTATTTCTGTAATCTTATCTGAGTATATTGAAAACCGTCTATACTGGTATTAGAATTAGGAAATTGAAAGGGAATACCAAAACCAAGAGACACAGGGTAAAAAAAGACAAGCAACTACAAAAGCAATACTTGCAAAACTGTTTGGTGTAAAAGTGAACTGAACACCTCAAGGAGGAAAAGGGAAAGGGTGAGGAGGGAGGGGGGTATGAGGGACGAGGTAACAAACAGTTCAAGAAATGTATCCAATGCCTAACGTATGAAACTGTAAACTCTCTGTACATCAGTTTGATAATAAAAATTTGAAAAAAAATGTGGAAGAAAGCAAAGGTAAAGATGGCTGGCCTCATTTAACATGCAAGCAAAAAAATAACTTTTCACAATAAAGTCAATTTATAGCATTTTGATAGGAAATATTTTGCAAATATGTACGATTGTTAGCAACTACCTTGTTCTGACAATGATTCATCTTTCAGCTTATGAAAGAAAAACAACTTGGATATAATATACACTTGTTATAATGTTGATTATAAATCAACCAAGAATGCTTTAGACTTTGAAAGGATCAGAAAAATTATTTATGCTTAAGAATGAAAAATATAATTCCTTGAAAAGAAGAGCTGTGGAATTCAAATCATGAAGTTTAATAGAGTAATAACTTTCATTTCGAGGAACATTATTCTAAGAGGAAACGAGGAACACAGAGATTTGGGTCATATTCAATAATGTCAGGTAAATGATTATAAAATAAGCTGTGTGGATAAAATCTTCAGATGGGAGTGTCAGTCAAGTGAGCTATCAGAGCTTACCCATACTTTACTTTGATATTTAAATTGTTGTTGATGGTCTTATCAACATTTTGTGTTGGTACACAAGAAAGTATTAAAAGAAAATATTTGTATTATATGTAAGGTAATTGATGTTAAAATGCTGGCTTGGAGTTGACTTGGTTTATATACAGGATGACCTTCCTCCCTTATTTGCCATGTCAAAGCTGGCTCAAGATGTTCACTTTCAGAAATGATCCAGTTTGTACAGTAAGTAATTTGTCATCTCATTTAAATATTAATTTAGAATTATAAATAACATACATATATGTACTTTCCTAATTTTTTAAATTTGAGTTTATTTCTGGATGAAGACTATTGAGTGAAGTACACTTTGACACATTACTGTCTTTATTATTTTAAATCTGTATTTACCTTTATTAAGTAGTACAAAGAGTTTCATTCCAGAATTCAGATTGTGAGTACTATGTAGTGCATCTTGATCAATATCACCCCTTTAATTAGTTTCCCTCATCTTACTGGACTTGGAGATATAATCTGGAAAAATAGGTCTGGTAGGACTTGAACTCAGCTTCCTAGGTGCTGGGGTCCCCAGGCTTGCAGCACTCTGTGCCTGGGCTAACATTTATGATTTTGTTTGCTGTTTCAAAATTCAATTTACTAGGGTTGTTCCTAATTTAACTAGATTTTTTCATAATTTTTATTTGTTCGTTTGCTAAATGTCTCTTCTGTTCATACTTTGTTTTGCTAAAAACATTTTTTTTTGCCAGTCCTGGGACTTGAACTCAAGGCCTGAGCACTGTCCCTGGCTTCTTTTTGCTAAAGGCTAGCACTCTGTCACTTGAGCCACAGGGCCACTTCTGGCCTTTTCTATGTATGTGGTGCTGAGGACTCGAACCCAAGGCTGCATGTATACGAGGCAAACACTCTACCACTAGGCCATCTTGCCAGCCCTTGCAAAAAAAAATTTATTTTTTTTTGCCAGTCCTGGGCCTTGGACTCAGGGCCTGAGCACTGTCCCTGGCTTCTTCCCACTCAAGGCTAGCACTCTGCCACTTGAGCCACAGCGCCGCTTCTGGCCATTTTCTATATATATGTGGTGCTGGGGAATCGAACCTAGGGCCTCGTGTATCCGAGGCAGGCACTCTTGCCACTAGGCTATATCCCCAGCCCTGCAAAAAACTTTTAAGTGTTGACCAAATTTATGAAAGTTATGGTTTCTAAATGCTTAGAAAGACCAACCTTATCCTCAGGTTATAAGCAAATTCAGTCACAGTTTTGTTCAGCTCTTTTATGGCTTCATTGTTTACTTTAAATCTTTGATCCTTCTGGAGTTTATTTTTATGTAAGTAGTGTTTTGGAGAAATGGTATTACTTTTTTTCAAATGACTATACAGTTATCACAGATTTATTGAAAAATTCAATCTAATCCCCACTGGTTTGAAATGCAATCTTTATGGTAATGTCCATATGTATTTCAGTCTATTTCTGAACTTTCTCTTCCACTGATGTTTAAATGTATTCCTGAGCAAGTATTAAAGTGATATGAATTACTGTGCTAGCATATGTTTTATTATCTGATACAACTTTACTCTTCATACTGAGAATATTTTCAGCTAGTTTTATGTGTTTATCTTCTAGACTAATAGAGTAATATTTTATCATTTTTTAAGTTTTGGGTTTTATTTTTAAAGGAATAGACAATAATATAAACTTTGTATTTCTAAGAACAGGATCATAATTTATTGAAGCATTTTACTAACAATTTAGTAGAAGACTGAGAATGTTTTACTTTATAATGCCGTTATACATTATAAGCCTTATAAGCTTTATTATAAGCATTATAAGCTTTATGTCTATAATTTTTCTGTTCAGGACTACAATTGAGGTATTTTTCATTGTTTTCTGATTATTGTTTATATATGAGAAATTATACAAATTGACTATGCCAATGTTACGTTTTTATTTGTAACATTTCTAGCTTATTCTCTTTAACACATATGCAATAATATTATTCATCTTTTATTTTTAAATACTTACGTTTTCCAGACTAGTGTAATTGTCAGTAATTCTGTTCATTTGGGCTCAAAGTCAAGCACTATCAAATTAATGATATTTTCCAATTCTTCATTTTCTTTTTTTTTTTTTTTTTTTCAGGCAGGAGAGAAAGTTTATTACCGAACTGCTGGCCTGTGGCCAAGATGATCCATGGCCGGAGAGAAGGGAGAGAGAGGAGAGAGCCCCCACCCAGCCCTGCCTTATATCTAGGGCAGGGGCAAGGGGTGTGGCCAGGTGGATTAGGATGTGACCTCAGGGAAAGGGGAGTTAACTGCCTCCAGGTCTGCAGGTTACCCAGGTAACTGGGTGGAGACTTAATGAGGTGGGGTCATCTGCATGTAGGCCTCAGGGAGAGGACCTTACATTCCAGCCTTTTAATAGTTAGGAAAAAGGGCAAAGAGTCTCTCTGGCTGCTTCCTGCTGGCAAGGGGCATCAGCATTAGGGGTAAAAGGCAGAAATATGGCCCCTCCTGGAGAAGGCGAGCAGCAGGGTCCCTTGGTGGTAGATGCCAGTCCTTGAATGAAGCATAGAAGAAGTCTCATGAGGCAGGGGCTGGACAAAAAAAAATATTAAGGCAAAAGGAAGGGCTTAGGGCACAAATTTAAAAATTGGGTGACTTGGCTAGTTCTTATACTCAGGTATGCACATTAGATGGACAAGCTACTATCTCTTGATCCCCCAGCTCTGATTAGTTTTGAAAGGGTGAGACAAAGTGACTCCATTTTGGATGCGATCATTTTCCTCTTACTCCACTCCATGATACTTGTTCCCGGAACTGGCTTAGTCCCAGTGGTCTAAGTGCTTGTTGCTGGGATGGCTTGCCCCCGTTGGCATTCACAGGATTTGAACTCAGGGCCTGGGCACTGTCCCTGAGCAATTCTGCTCAAGGCTAGTACTCTACCACTTGAGCTCCACTTCCAGCATTTGGCTGGTAAGAGATAAGTCTCTTCAGCCATGCTTCTAGCCTGGCTCTTCGCTGGTTAGTTGGGAGATGGAGTATGAGAGAGATTTTCTGCCTGGGCTGGCTTCGAACTACAATCCAAGGTGTCTTTGCCACAAAAGCCCTTTTTTATTCCCAATTAAAGCAACAAGGAGACCAAGGGGACTAGAGCTTACCTGTACCTTGTCAAGAATTGACCAAATACTTGCTAGAATTCTGCAATGACAAAACTCAGTGATGTGATGAGTTTTAGCACAGATATATAGCTATATAGCTATATAGCTATACTCATACTCATTTTACATCAGTGTTTAAGTCACAGCCAACAATTGTACACCAATTTAACAATCTTTGTCTTGTATGAATTTAAGACATACCTATACCATCTTCTTCCTACACTGTTTCTTCAATTCTCTTTTCTAAGATTTAACTAACAAATGATGTTTACACAGACATACACACATGGAACACATATACACACTGTGCACATAGGTTTTACAGCATGCAAAAATGAATTTCAGCGGTAGACTCTTTTGGAATTCCAATAGTAAATGACATTTTTTGTCCAATATTTTAGAACCATGTGGTTGGTTAGAAAAACAATTTTGCTAGCAAACAACAATTTTCAGATTATAAAATGGAGAAACCATATTTTGATAAACTCTAGTGGGATACCATGTTGAGGGGGTGGCAGGAGGACACAAACACACTAATAGAGAACACATGCCATGGCATTGAAGTGCCAGACTTTGAAGTCAGGTCCCACTTTACCACATGAACCCCACTTTACCACGTGAACCTGAGATAAGCAGGCCCTGTGAGCAGACCCAGGACAAGCCCATTAGGGCCCAGTCGGTCTAGAACTCTAACCGCTGGGAATGCTTAACTCTAACCACCCCTAGAATCGAACACTGAGCCAATGAGATTTGTACCTGTATCCTAATCTTGCTTACTTGAACACCTGATTGTTGTAACTTTGTTTTTGCCTTTATAAGCCCTGTGTAATCGCAGCTCGAGGCTCCCTCCTAACCTCCACTGTGTCGGTGGGTAGGAAGAGGCCCGAGTTGCAGCTCGCTTAAATAAAGCCTTGCCTTGCTTTTGCATTTCGGAATGTCTTGAGTCTCGGTGGTCTTTTCTTGGTGGTGGTTTCACGACTTGGCACAACAGCATAATGGCGCCTGAGCTGATGCCTGTTAAACCCAATATCCACCACATGGTCAATGCTAGAGAAAAGAACTTTTAGATATCTTTGCTGACAAAGCACACTGGTGATCAAACCTCAGTTTCAGAGGTCTGTGAAAAGAGGCAGCTTTGTGAGCAAGGCACACAATGATGGTACGACTTGGGAATTTTATAAAGTAAGCAAGTAAGCAGGAAGATGAGAGAGAGAGAGGGAGAAAAAGGAAGAGAAAGAGAGGAAAAGAGAAAGAGAGAGAGAGAGCCTGAATATAAGTGACTTCTAACCATTTACCATTGCAGTGGCAAAAACTGTATCTGAGCGAGTATTTCGAGCAGGCCTCATTGCACTGTCAAGAGGCGTGCTAGCAGTGTCCCGACTTGTTTGTGACTGTGATGCAAAACCCAAAAAGCACGGGAGGGAGGCGCCTGGTGAGTGGATGAGAGCTTACCGGGCAGAAGCGGCAGAAGCGGCGGACGGTGAGGCAGAGAACCGGAGCAGCAGCAGTTTCACTCACCAGGGTAGACAAGTGGTGTGGAGGTGGAGGTGGATGTGGAGGCCAGCAATGGTATTAGTGAAAAGTGCCGCGTGGCGACACTCAGCAGTTTGGTTCGCGGAAAAAGGGCCGTCAGGACTGGGGATACTCCCAGAAAAAGAAGAAAAATGATGGGAATTCCGCCTGTCCTGACTCTTAAGCCCCATCCGGGGCACGGCACCATATATGTTAGGTTTTTAAAGTAGGTAGCCGGTAAAGGAGAACGCCATGTGGTATTCAGGCAGGAGAGAAAGTTTATTACCGAACTGCTGGCCTGTGGCCAAGATGATCCATGGCCGGAGAGAAGGGAGAGAGAGGCCAATTCTTCATTTTCTCATAGTGCCTGGAATGGCATTACTTACTTAATAAAGATAATGTAAAGATTCAGATAGAAATGCTGTTTCGCAATTGGCAAAGTGTCTAAAATATGATAGGTATTAAAAATGATGACTATTTTGTTTTTTGTCAACATTCATTGTTAGTCTTTGTTAGTACTACTAAAAAGTATTAATAGCAATTTTAAGTAGCTTTCATTGTTGGTGTGGATTGGCCTGTTGTGTGTGTGTGTGTGTGTGTGTGTGTGTGTGTGTACGTATGCACATATACATATATGCATATTATATATGTGTATATATACACATATGTATATAACATATATAAAACAATGCAGATTATAGTAGACATATATGTTAGGTCTCATTGGATTACATTATCAGGCAATTGTAGTTAGTAGATTTTAAAAAATGATGCTGGTGCTGGGTGGTTCACATCTCTAATCCTAGCTACTCAGGGGGCAAAGATCTCAGGATCACAGTTCAAAGCAGCTAGGAGAAGATAAGTCTGTGAAATTCTTATGTATCCAATTACTGAGCAAAAAGCTAGAAGTAGACCTATCAATAGCTTCAGTGGTCAAGCACAAGCATTGAAGAAAAAAGCTAAAGGACAGTGTCCAGGCCCTGAATTTAATTCCCAGTTTTATCTCACACTCTCTCTCTTTCTCTCTCACACACACACACGGCATGATAATGGCAGGAAGTCTTGATTTAATTATTAATTCTTAATTTTAGTACAAATATTTATCAGTTTTCTATTTGTATTATACATATTTATTTCCATGTTCCTTCTTTCCTGGTAGAACTTGTCAGAACCATCTTGACAGACTTGTTTGTACTATCAATTTATAAAATTGGCAGAACCTTCTGCAGTGCATTGCTAAAGAGAGCCATTCAACAGATATTCTTGGAATAAAGGCACAAAGAATAACTAAACTGAAGAATGAATGGACTCAGAGGAATATATTTGGCAGGGTCTATAAGCTTCAAACATATGCAAAGAAACTGTGTTATTTTATTCTCAGAAGACAAGTAATGGGTGTAGCCTTCTTTACCTCCTACTTCATGCACCATTCTTTAATAAGAAAAAGACATGTCAGCAGCAGCCACCTTGTGCAAAGTAGAGCAGAGGTCTGAAATTTTATATTCCCTATCATTAAGAAAGAATTATTGGGCTGGGAATGTGGCTTAGCAGTAAAGTGCTAGCCTAGCATGCATGAAGCCCTCGGTTCAATTCCTCAGCACCACATAAACAGAAAAGGCTGGAAGTGGTACTGTGGCTCAAGAGGTAAAGTGCTCTAGCCTTGAGCAAAAAGAAGCCAGGGACAGTGCTCAGGTCCTGAGTCCCAAGCCCCAAGACTGACAAAAACAAAACAAAACAAAGAAAGAATTATTTCCCCCTTTCTCCTGCACATGGTGTTAAATCTTTCTCTAATCTGCTGTTTGTTTCCTTTTCACTCATTGTAGAAATTGTACATATCTTGTTGCTACTGTAAAATCTGATTTATGTGCTTTGGCTAAGTGCATAGGTTTCATTTATGTATGCTAGTAGTGATTTATTTCACTGTTCCCCTTATTGGACAAGTTGAAGCAGAAAAAAAAATATTTCAAGTAAGATAGCGTTAACCTTTCCTGATTACAAAGTCATTCTCCTGCAGTATTAATAATACTCTGTCATCTCTGCCAGTTACTTTATTACATTTGATCAACAAATAAATAGAACCCCACATATCAAAACACTGAAGTGACTAGTTCGAGGATTCGCCCTTTGACAATCATCTCAAGCAGATTATGGAGCCTCTGTAATATTTCAAAGAATTGGCTTGATTCCAGTTGATGCTGAGACTAGGATTTAAGTTAATTGCCAAGGCATTTCCAACAACTAAGCAGGTGCTAGGAGAATGAACATTGCCTGTTTTTCCTTTGTTATTTATAGTCAGAGCTCTTCTACACCAAACCCTTGAGCTGGTTTTTCAGAGTCCAGTGTATAACAATTTTATTCACTTTCTTGTCAACAAGCTTTGGCTTGATAAATTAAAACAGAAAAACACTGGCTAAAGCTCCGTGGTCCTACATGATTCATTTTACTGCAAGTTCCTGGCAGCTGCTCAAGAATGACCTGCTATATTCCCAGTGGCCTTATCATTTTCCCATCTGGAAAGGGCTGAACCTTGCAGTACTCTGGGAGTTAAAGGCCTGCACTGGCAGCATTCAAAGGCCATTAACAATCATAACTCTAACCATCATCACCCATCCTAGGCAAAGCTAACAGTAGTCTACAGCTAGATAAGCAGATTGATATTTTACTACTATGGATATGGATACAAAGAAAATTACACATTTTTTTAAATTAAATAGAACTTCTTGCTAGCTCAAATCATTACACTATCAGGCACTTTAATCTTCCTTCAAATTAGCCAAAGGTAATTTTGAGGTATTGGTCCTAAATTTAAAACTTTCATTGCTGGCTGCTTATGGCTCATACCTGTAATCCTAGATGCCATGGGGGCTAATATGTGAGGACTGAGGCTCAGACAGGAAAATTGGTAAGATTCTTATCTCCCAATAAAACATGAACACCAAGAAAAGCTGGAAGTGGAGCTCTGAATAAAGTAGCAGTGCCAACCTTGAGCAAAAAAAAGCTAAGAAGCAGCACCTTGGCTCCAAGTTCAAGGCCCAATACTGGAACACACACACACACACACACACACACACACACGAAAGAATACTTCTTAGTTGTTCTTCTTCTTGTTTCCAAGGTTAAAGTAGATGAAGTGTTTACCAGCCACTATGGCTAAAATAATAAACAAGATTTAATAAACACAGTGGGTAAAGCCAAGCAAAATGCTCACTCTTTTTTATGTGCTGTTCCTGGGGCTTGAACCAGAGTCTCGGCACTATCCCTATGCTTTTAAATCTCAAAGCTAGTGCTCTACCACTTGAGCCACAGCTCTACTCTGGCTTCTTGGTAGGTAATTGAAAATAAGACTCTTTCGTGCTTTCCTGCCTTTGCCGGCTTTAAGCAGTAATCCTCATATAACACTCTACTGAGTAGCTAGGACTAAAGGCATGAACCACCATCATGTGGGAAAATACTCTTAAATCAAGAAGACGTAATCCAGTGTCAACTCGGCTTTCCTTACATCTTGTGATGATTTTCATAGGCTGCTCAGTGGTTAGAAAAGTCAAATCATTGTACTCGGCTAATGAAACATTGAGAGTCCAGACAGCACAAGTGAGGAAACTTCCATGTTTACATTAAATGCTTGAATTCTGCTTAGGAAGCTGCTCATTTGGAGTAGGATTGAGGGGTTGCAAACTAAATTTTGAACAAGATCTTGTTTAAATCAGGGTAAAGCTGAGATCTAATTCCAGAGTAAGATCTAATTCTGAGTTAAATGTCTGTGAATAATAGTGAAAGAGGTTATACTCATTTGGGGCAGAAATGACCTAGCAGGAATTATAACATGTTTTGTGTGGTCAGTCCAAGAACGACCTCTGTGAGACTGGAGCTATTTGGGGTGTGGCCCTAACTCCAGGATATGAAGGATACATTAAAAAATCTTCTCAATGAAGGAGAAAATGTCCTGAGTATACATGATGTATTCTCCCTAAAATTAAAAGCATTTACCCATGTAAACCCACTATTACTAAGTGAGAAAAGTATTGCTTTATGTGATGTCAATAGATGTTCTGAAAGAACAAGAACAAGGAGCAAGACTCAGACTGAAAAGAGCAACCAGCAGCCAACAAAGAAAAGTAAGTGTGACATGGTTTGAAGACAGTATACAAAATGCATGTACAAGGGTAATGATGACTCACACTTCTTTTTGACCCAGTGCCTGTATGGTATACTGAGTCAGGGATAGTGTATGTAATTCTACCATGTATACTTCACTGCATCTATAAAAAAAAAGTGTTGATAAGACTCCTCAGCAGGGTATCTCATGCCCCAGTGGCTACAAACCAATTTGGGGTTAGTGGAACAAAGCAAATCGCTTCCACTATCCAGCTTAGAATTTCTTCAAACTTAGGAACATGAAAGTTAGGGCTGAAGAATGACACAGGCATGTCCTCATTTGTAGAACAGAGCAATTTAGAGTTTTTATCTACCAACCACAAACCACTAACTTTGGGTTTGAACTGTATTTGGGGCCCATATGTTGGCACTTTCCTCCACAGTGCTACTTCAGGTCTACAGCACACAAGAGTGATAGGGAATGCTATAGCTGTCACTGAACCTTGCATGTGCCTTCACCAGTGGCACAAAGGTGGAGTTGGGGTGGTGGGGGGGGTCAGTCCATGCCCCCCCCCATATCATAGAGGGCCATTCTTATCTCTGTGGAGAGCAAACATGGGCAGTGAAAAGTCAATGAGCCCTTCAATGGACAGCTTAAGAGAAGCTTAAGAGAAAATATCTTCACTAACCATCAAGTTGATGAGTTTTATTTTACCCACCCTGGTTTATCTTAAGTGTATCCCACAAAGGACAGTCTTGTTTTTATGAGAGAGACTGGTTTTCTCTCTCTTTGTGAGTTTTTTTTTTTTTGCCTATTATTCCTGCTGGCCGGGAAATCGGTAAGTCGTTGACATAGAAATAAATTACATTATAGGAAGGCTATGTTTATAGCCTCCAGAGATGTTGTCAGGAGATGTGTTATGTTTTACACTTTAATTTTGTTTCCTTTATTATCAAAGTGAAGCACAGAGGGGTGACAGTTTCATATGTAAGGCAGTGAATACATTTCTTGTTCAACTTGTTACTTCCTCCCTCATTTCCTCCCACCTCCCCCTTCCCCACTTCCCTCTCCCCCCATGAATTGTAGAGTTGGTTTGCACCAAATGGTTTTGTAAGTATTGCTTTTTGAATTGTCTTTTTATCCTTTATCTCTTGACTTTGGTATTCCCTTTCTCTTCCCTAGTTCTAATACACGTATATACAATATCCAAGGTATGAAGATTGAATACAGTAATAGCAGGGGTGAAACCACGGGAAGGGAATGTAAGAGAAAAAAAAAAGGTATGGTTTCACATGGCATGTTGAAAATAATTACAACAATGATATAACACTTGTTTCCAGAATGTGGAGTTCATTTCACTTAGCATCAACTTATGTGTTCATAAGGGCTATTGAGCTATTGTGATCTTCTGCTGTGACTAGCCTAAATATGTACTAATTATTTCCTATGAGGGAAACCATAAGTCCTTGTTTCTTTGGGTCTGGCTCACTTCACTTAGTATAACTTTTTCCAAATCCTTCCATTTCCTTGCGAGTGGAGCAATGTCATTCTTTCTGATAGAGGCATAGAATTCCATAGTATATACGTACCACATTTTCCTGAACCACTCGTCTACTGAGGGGCATCTGAGTTGGTTCCATATTTTACCAATGACAAATTGTGCTGTGATGAACATTGCTGTGCTGGTGGCTTTATTGTGGTCTTGCTTGTAATCTTTTGGGTAGATGCCAAAAAGTGGGCATCTGCTGGGTTGTAGGGAAGCTCTATGTTTAGCCTTCTGAGGAACCTCTACCAATTTCCAGAGTGATTGAACAAGTTTACATTCCCAGCAAGAAGATAGTAAGTTCCCCTTTTGGCCACACCCCTCCAGCATTTGTTGTTAGTTTTCCTGATAACAGACATTCTTATTGAGGTGAGGTGGAATCTCAATGTTGTTTTGATTTGTATTTCTTTTATGGCCAGTGATGTAGAGCACTTCTTCATGTGTCTCGGCCATTCTCATTTCCTCTTCAGACTAAGTCTCTTTTTAGGCCTTTGGCCTTTTTATATGATCAATTTAACAGGTCTAGGAAACTCAATGTTGTTCGTATTTTCAGCATATTCTAGTTATATTCCGATGTGACTAGTCCTGTTAAATTGATCATGTGAGTAACTAAGAACCAGATCTATGATTATCAGAACTTCACATGAATAAGTATTTCCTATTGAACCAGGGTATAGATAAGCTTTTGTGATGGCAAAGGAAAGCAGGTTAAACCAGATTATCTAACAATGGCAATGTCCTTCTTTTTCTCTGGACAGAATTAAAATGAGCCAAGAAAGCCTAAGCATCGTGGCACTCAAAATGCTCTGCCTTCTTTGGGCACTGGCACCATTGTGCAATAATTAGGAGTATCTTCCTTAGTAGAAATGGCAAAAATGCACATGTAAAATGTAGACATAAGAAATATTAACCAAGTAAGTCACTTGCTTTAATTCACAATTCACAAAGCATGTTCTCATAGGAGGGTGTATTAAACATGAAGTATCTTTACCTTTTGGTCATAAAATACTATTTTATACAAAGTATTTTTAAAAATATATTTTTTTCTTATTGTAGAGGTGATGTACAGAACAATGACAGTTACGTAAGTCTGATAATGAGTACATTTCTTTTGGGACCATATCACCCCTTCCCTCATTGTCTCCAGGTTTTCCCCTCCCATCTCATCCACAAGTTGTATAGTTCATTTTCCACATAATGTCTTGTGAGTACCACTGCTTTCTTTGTTCACCTTTTGTCCCCCCTTTTCTGTGACCCCCATTCTCTCAAATGATAGATAAACTATCAAGGTAAACAATGAAAACAGCAATGACAGCAAAAGTTTCTCATTTCCATTTCTCGGGATTCATCTCATATTTGATTATTTTATATTGCCATATATATGTATGTATATATATATATATACATATATATATATACACACATATACACACAGCTATTGAGCCTTTGTGATCTGCTCTGAAGAATATCCTCCTTTGGTCTCACTGTGTGACTGTCTAGAGACCTGTATAATTTATCATGTCTCAGTTTTTTTTTAAACCATCCAGTGTGTTTACTCGTAGATTTATAGGCATATTCTAGTTACCACAAATGAGGGAAACAATGCAATCTATATTTCGAAGGGTCTGGCTTATTTTGTTTAAGGTAATTTTTTTCCAAATCCTTCCATTACCTTATGGATAGTACAATAATACCATTCTTTCTGATGGAAGAGTCGAATTACACTGTGTATACATATGCACATTTTTTGATACATTCATCCACTGAGGGGTATCTGGGTTGATTTCATACTTTGGGAACACCACACTAAAGTGACCAGCACAACTATGTTTGTTGCAGGATTGAGATGAAGTATTTTAAATGTATTCCAGGTGTGTCAGTATAGCTGCACAGCTTTCAGTTCAGGGCTGCCTGCAAAGAGAAAATCCCTGATATACATATTTGAAAACCTATTACAGATGCTCCACAGCCAAACACTGGAGGCCTATATCAATTCTGGGTAAAGACAGTTGAAGGATTTTCATGCTTCCTGGTCTCTCACTTTAATGCAGCTTTGTAATCATTAAAGGATTTTTTTTTTAAGAAGGGCAAAGAAAACATTGAACTTCAAATTGAAAAGAGAAATATCATATCTTTTCCCATCTACCAATATCAACCAAAACATCACAATCAACACATGCAAATTGCTATGTGGATGCTACAGCTCTGAGGGCAAATCATATACCTTTAACCGTGCGCGCCTGTGTGTGTGTGCACGCGCGTGCATGCACCCGCACCCACAAGCCAGTCCTGGGACTTGAAATCCTGGGCACTGTCCCTGAGCTACTTTGGCTCAAGGTTAGCACTCTGTCACTTGAGCCACAGCACCACATCAGGCTTTTTCAAAGGTAAGCATCTCATGGACTTTTCTGCCTGGGTTGGCTTTGAACCGTGATCCTCAGATCTGAACCTCCTGAATAGCTAAGATGACAGGTGTCAGCCACTAGCACCCAGCCTCTTTAACTCCTTTAACGAGAAAGAATTATGCTTTCCAATTATGTCTCAATTTTGCTATAAAATACTTAAATATCTTGCTTTTGTGAGAAGCTTAAAAATTAAGGTCATTGGCCTAAAGGAACTTTGGTTAAAAAAAAAAAAGGAGCAGTTTACAGACTTCAGAAAAAATAGAGATGTCATTATTATCTGTGTATCAGTGAGATTTAAAATTCTTAAATTATGTCAGAAAACCACATTTGTGAAACAGATGAAGACTAAAAAAATCTAAAGAGATTGCTGATATTAACATAAAAAACAAATATCACATTGAAGCCTATGAGACCTAATGATTTAAAAATCCTACCTATGCTTGAATTGGATGACTTTATAAGTACATATATTCTCAAAATTAAGCCCTTTGGAAGCTTTATAAAATAGTGCCAAATGTTTGAGAGCAATACAATGAAGTTAATGTTTGTTTTTCATATATTTAAGAATCCAAATTTTAAATACTTAACATTTGAGGTGAGGACCACAGAACCTAAAGCTTAGGATGGGCATATTTGAATAGAAATAATGAGCAGGAAATTAAGCCAGTGGAGGTGGGAAAAAGCCAGCAAGAAATTAAGTATAACAAGATAGAAGTGTGCAAACGATGCTGCTATACATTGCTGCAATAATAAACATAGTTATATAGATAGATAGATAGATAGTAAATTAACAGTGACTTTTTAAACTCAGAGATGTTCACAGTAGTATTATTAAAAGTACTCAAGTAAACAATAAGAAAAATAGTGATTAACATTGCAGTTGCCATTTCTGGTACGTTCCTTCTTTGAGGGATGAGTTCATGTCTCTTCTATAGAGTCACATGTATATACATTATAATTCTTTCCAGTTCTAGCTACAGTTCTTACAGAGTAGGAGCTTGAATTTGGCTGTAGATTGAAAAATAAAACCACAAGAATTTACAAATGCTACAAATGTTATTTTTATCCCAGAGATCCAGTTGTTAAACATCTATTTGTTATACCAGTTATCGATTTTTTTGTTTAATGAAGAGTTACTACAAGACTTTAAATTGTGATAGGACATCTAGGGTTGAATTTCTCTTTTTGAAGATTTTATTCTAAAGGTGATGTGCACAGGGGTTACAGTTACAAGGTTAGGTAATGAGTATATTTTCTTTTGAATGGTGTCACCCCCCTCCCTCATTCTCTTCCAGTTTTTCCCCTTTCCACTCCCATCACCGTAAGTTGTGTAGTTCATTTCCAAAATAGTGTCTAGTGAGGATTGCTGCTCAATTGGCTCATTTGTTGCCCAGAGTAAGAATCTGACTTGTGGTGAGCACATGAGAAATGGGTGACTTGGATTTGGAGCCTCTCCTTCACATCAAAGGTCAAGTAAGGCTGTGAATGCCTGACTTCCTTTTGTTTTCTTTGAAATCCTCACTGATGGAAGTCTTGCTGTTCTTCAAATGCCAGACTGACTTAGAGCCACTTCTTTGATTCGCTATTTCCCAGGGTCTACAGACACTGAGTTAGGAACACTTTCATTCTGTGTTTCTATTTCCACAAGCTCACTAGAAAGACATGTGTCAGAAAGACTTCAAGGTTAACTGCTATCTAAAGGGCATATTACCCCAACAAGACTGTATGTTTGAACTTTCAAATGCTTTAGGCCCTTAGTCAAAATATTTAGTACTTATTCCTATCATTAGTAGTGATGTAAGACCAATGATACTGAAAAAGAATTCTTAAAGATACTCAAGTAGAATTTCTTTAAGGTCACTGAACAGAAAACTAAGTCTAGCTCCCAACATTGATGCACACAATTTGCTCTGAAGGAAGAAGTGTTTGGGGCTTTTCACCCCACAGGCTTTGACTGCTACAGTAAATGTAAGGTACCAGGGAATATTTACAGATGCTTTCTAAATCTCTCGTGTTCTTCTATAATAAATTTGCATTGAGTGTTCAGTGCATCCTTCAACTAGCTATTTTGCTGAAACAAGAGCTTATGCCCAATCCCCACACGGGCTGGGCACCATGGCTTTCATGCTTAGTGGATTGTTTTCTTTGCCAGCAACCTCTGGTGTTGAGCTGACATGCCTCTGTTCCCTGCTCTTAGCATCATCCATTCTATCAGCATCAGCAGCAGCTGTAGTTTCCTGCAATGGAAAAATCTCCATGTTTGCCTTTAACATGTCATTCCTTCACTTCTTGCAACATTCAGACTCACTCATCAGTATGTTCTATCTGCCCTCAGACGTGTTCAGAATAGAAAAGACAGTTTAAGCACAGCAAATCAACTGCAAGTGAAAGCATTGCCAGTTCAGCAGCCTGTTCTTTCTGAACAAGCGTTACACTGTCATTTCAATGTGATTCTGGCATAGGAGACACTGCCAGTGTATCTGCTCTGAAAAGAGCATGTGTCATGGTTGCCAGGCAAAAAGAGGACAAGACTGGAAGGAGAAGCTTTGGAATGACCTGTCCCTTGGTGCTGTTATTCTTTTGGTGCTTATTCTTACTGTTCCCATTGTCAAGCCGAGCTTTATCATGGCAAAAAGTCAGTAGTTCTTCTCTTCCATTCCCAATTCATTGTGTGCATTTTGACCACATGATCTTGTGCTCACAATTTTTACATTTCATGTTTTATCTTCTTTAAGATTAAAATGTGATTAGTCAAGCACCATGGCTCATGCCTATAATACTAGCTACTCAAGAAGCTGAGATCTAAAGATCAAGGTTCAAAGCCAGCCTGGGCAGACAAATCTGTGAGACTCTTACCTCCAATTAACCATCAAAAAGCTGGAAGTAGAGATGTGGTTCAAGTGGTAGAGTTATAGCCTTGTCCCAGCGCTAATATAAAAAACAAATAACTGATTATGTCAAAAGAAATTTTTTTGCAGAATGGAATGTGAAATACTACACAAAAAAATATCAGGCAAAAAGCAGACTAGTATCTTAGCAGTCAACATTTACTGTTCAATATAGTAGCTGCTACAGGGAGAAGAACACTGTAGTGCAATTTATACTTTTGAAAGCAATAAATTAGCTTATTAAAATGATATCACTAAAAAAGGGAGTCACTGCTGCCATTAGAGTAGGATTTTAAATTATTTTTCTGGTAGATAATTGATGAATAATGAAGATACCTTTTCCTCTGTGTGGTCTGTGTTCTTCATAAGCTATTTGTCTCATGGTTAGCCAGGACCCAGGGTTTAATCTGTGGCCAAGAACAGGGTGAAGCCGCATGACCCATTTAGTCATTAAATCCATCGCCTCCACATCATTAGAAATAACTAACCACAAGCATAACCATTATAGTTTCCACCCTGATGAGCTTAGCCTTCACTTTTGAGACCAAAGGAGTTGAACTTCATCGTATTTTAAAAGTCTAAGTCACTCTACAATAGCCAACCAGTTTTCTTCATTAATATCCTGAAATAAAAACACATTATCCTGATTTTAATTGGTCAAATCACAGAAAACCTTGTATATTTAATGTATTAAAAGGTTTTACTTTTTAAAAAGACACTATATATTAAGTACTTAATTCTTTAAAATTTCTAGGAAATAGCTAATAATCTAGTAGTACAGTTGGGAAACTGAGGTATGTAGTTTTGTTTGTTTTTAGGTAGATCACAATAGACACAGAGTCAATGATGGGACAAAAATTTAAGATGAAGCTGGAGCAGCCTAGAGACTGCATTTCATTACTACATTGAGCTATTTACTGTTCTCATTGACCTTGAACTATCACCATTGGCAAAAACAAGGAACTAGATTAACATTCACTTTCTCCTATTCCTTTTCCTATTTTTTGTCTTGATATAATCAAACATCCACAGATCAATTCAATCACTTTTCTTGAGACTCACAAAGAGTAAATGTAATCATATATCACTATTCTCACACTACTTCATTTGTTCATGTATGCATATAACATATACATATTTAAATATAATATATTTAAGTGTGTGTATGTATGTATGTATGTGTGTATGTATGTATGTATGTATGTATGTGTGTGTGAGTCTTGTGCTGGTACTGGGGTTTATATTCAAGGCCTGGTGCTCTTACTTAGCTTTTTCACTCTAGGTTGATCCTCTATCCACTTGAGCCATAACTCCACTTGTAGCTTTTTGCTAGTTTATTGCAGGTAAGAATCTCATAGACTTTGATGTCCTGGCAGGCTTAAAACTGAAATCCTTAGATTTCAGTTTCCTGAATAGCTGTCATTACAGGTGTGAGCCACTAGCACCTAACTGATCTTTATTGTGACACCATATATAAAAATACAGGCATTTACTATGAAACTTGATATATATAATGATAACTTACCTATTTTTTTAATTTACAGTGTCTGTTCTTTGTTTCTTTTTGTTAGTTTTGTTGTTGTTGTTGTTGTTGTTGCTAGTTCTGCAGCTTGAACTCAGGGCCTGAGTTTTGTCCCTGAGCTTATTTTGCTCAAGGCTAGCACTCTACCTCTTGAGCCACAGGGCCACTTCTGGCTTTTTCTGTTTATGTAGCACTGTGGAGCCAAACCCAGGGCTTCATGCATGCTAGGCAAGCACTATACCATTAAGCTACATTCCCAGCCCCCCTCCACTCCTCCAGTGTCTATTCTATAGTGGAAACTTGATATTGACTTATTAAATAGGTCCTTAATATGATACCTGATATTGCGCTTTTATTGGATTCTCAAAATCCAAGCATTTGAAGAAAATTTTTTATAACTGACTATTCCTGTATTATAATCCATAAAATATTCACTGTTCTTATTATATATTGAGCTGGTGGTAAAATTATGGCAGTGGTGCAAATTTTTTTTAATTTGTTTATTAATTAAACAAAAATTTTTTGACAAGCTGTTGTGCAAAAAGGGTACAGTTACATAGTAGGGCAGTGTGTACATTTCTTGTGATATATTACACCTGTTTTTCTTTCCCTTCCCTAGGTCAGGTAGACATATATACAATACACAATGTACCAAGAACATATACAGTAGCCACGTGGCCTAAGCCCAAGAAAATTCGCCTCGGGCTTTAAATGTAATGTCAACATTAGACAATATGTCGACAGTAGACTTATATGAACATACATACACAGCTTTTGAGCTATTGTATTCCACTGAGAGGTCAATTTTTGACCTTTATATGTTGAGTAGTTGTTTGCGTTTAGTTACATAATGTTGGGTTGCTGCTCCAATCCTGTGGGAAATACCATTTGACAAGCAGTTTTTGGTTTCACTGACCTGGTCTCTACTGTCTCTTCATCACCCCTTCTTAACAGTCATATATCAGGGAGATCATGCACCTTTGTTTTCTGTGTTCTAGGCTTGTCTCGCTCAACATTATTTGTTCAAGTTCTGACCATTTCCCTGCAAATACCAATATTTCACCATTCCTAATTGCTATATAGTATTCCATTGTGTATAGGTACCATATTTTTTTGATCCATTCATCTGTGGAGGGGCATCTGGTTTTTTTCCATATTTTGGCTATTGTGAATTGTGCAGCGATAAACATGGAAGTGCAGATGTCTTTTTGATATCTTGGGGCCTGCTGTTCCGGATAGATGCCTAGGAGTGGTATGGCTGGGTCATAGGGTAGGTCTATGTTGAGCTTTTTGAGAAACCTCCACACTGATCTCCAAAGTGGTTGTACTAATTTGCACTCCCACCACCCCCTCCAGCATTTGTTGTTGCCTGAGTTCAGAGTATAGGCTATTCTAACTGGAGTGAGGTGGTATCTCAGGGTTGTTTTTATTTGCATTTCCTTTACTACCACAGATGTTGAATATTTCCTCATATGTTTCTTTGCCATTTTTATCTCTTCTCTTGTGAAGTCTCTCTTTAGCTCCTTTTCCCATTTCCTAATTGGTTTATTGGGGTTGGAGGGGCTTAGTTTTTTTAGTTCTCTGTAGATGACAGATATCAGGCCTTTGTCTGTTGCTGTGCTGGTAAAGATCCTTTCCCATATGGTTGGCTGTCTTTCTAGTTTGGTGGGTATGTCCTTAGCTGTGCAGAAACTTTTTAATTTGTAGGAGTCCCATTTGTAGAGTCTCTCCCCTATTTGTTGTGCCCCTGGGACTATATTCAGGAAGTTCCTTCCTGTGCCTATAAGTTCTAGCATCTTTCCTACTCTGTCCTTCAGTAGTTTCAAGGATTCAGGTCTGATATTGAGGTCTTTGATCCATTTTGAGTTGATCTTGGTGCATGGTGATAGGCTTGGGTCTACTTTGAGTTTTCTGCATATGGCTGCCCAGTTCTCCCAGCACCAGTAATTGAAAAGGCTATGTTTATTCCATTGTATGTCTTTAGCTCCTTTGTCAAATATCAGCTGACTGTAAGAGTGTGATTTTATTTCTGGATCTTTAATTCTGATCCATTGGTCTTCCGGTCTGTTTTTATACCAATACCAGGCTGTTTTTGTTATGATGGCCCTGTAGTAGAGCTTGAAGTCTGGTATTGTGATACCTCCTGCACTGCAATTTTTGCCTAGAATTGCTTTGGCTATTCTAGTTTTTTTGCTGTTCCATATGAATTTATGGATTGGTTTCTCTATTTTAGTGAAGAATGTAGCTGGGATTTTGTTAGGGATTGCATTGAATTTGTATAACAATTTGGGCAATATGGCCATTTTCACTATATTGATTCTGCCTGAGCAGAATCTGAGCATGGGAGGTCTTTCAATCTCCTTGTGTCTTCTTTGATTTCCCTTATTACATTTTTATAGTTCTCATTAAATAGGCCTGTCATGTCCTTGGTTAGGTTGATCCCTAGGTACTTTATTATTTTTTTGGCTACTGTAAATGAAATTGTTTCCATAATTTCCTTTTCTGTTTGTACATTGCTGGTGTACAGAAAAGCTGCTGACTTTTGTGGATTGATTTTGTATCCTGCTACTTTGCCAAAATGGTTTATTAGGTGTAGGAATTTGGGGACTGAGTTTTTTGGGTCCTTCAGATATAAGATCATGTCGTCTGCGAATAGGGATTGTTTGATTTCTTCCTTGCCGATGTGGATCCCTTTGATGTCCTCCTCTTGCTTTATTGCTATGGCTAGGGATTCCAGCACTATGTTGAAAAGAAATGGGGAGAGTGGGCATCCTTGTCTTGTTCCTGAGTTTAACTTTTGACTTACAAGGGGTTGTGGAGAAAAATATATTTTAAAATTCTGATAAAGGTGTATTTGTTATGTGACTTAAAGTATATTAAAAGTTATTTCATTCTAAACTGGGTGCTAGTTGTGGTTCATACCTGTAATCCTAGATACATCTGTAATCTGAGGATCACACTTTAAAGCCAGCCTGAGTAGGAAAATTCATAAGATTCCTATCTCCAATTAACAATAAAAACAAAAATAGTTATCCCATTCTAGTTTTGCCAATGCCAGTCTGGTTATGAGACAGTACTGTTAGTTACTTATTTGAAAGTTATAAACAGAACCATTATTTGTCTATTCCATGTGAAACTACCTTATTATCCAGCTATTCAAAGGCAGCTTGCCCATTTTCCTCTATCCTTCCTTCAGTGTTGTGCCCCATTCCTCCCCAGGTACACAGACATAACAACCATGGTTGTTATTTCCTATGTTGCTGATGGAAGTGTAGAACAGACAACCTCAGGAGCCATATTGTCTCTGTAGCTATCCATCATCATCATCCCAAGTATAAACATGTCTTCCCAAAGGGATGGACAACAAAAATCTAGCCCTTCCTTTCCCTTAAAGACATGATAAATTTACTTGTAAGGATTTAATTTTCAGTTTCTCTAACTTGCCTAATTATGGGCTTTTAACTTTCTACCCCTTTCTCATTTTCTGTGTGAATTGCATTAGCAAGATAGCACTTTCAAACTGTGTTCTAAACCTGACTAGTTTTAAAAGCTGTTCAGCTATTGAGCTACTGTGATCTTCTGCTATGACTATCCTAGACACATACTAATTACTACAAATGAGGGAAACCATGAGCCTATGTTTCTTTGGGTCTGGTTTACTTCACTTAATATGACTTTTTCCAACTCTTTCCATTTCCTTATGAATGGGATGACACCATTCTTTCTTATGGAAGCATAGAATTCCATTGTGGTACAGACATTTTCATGATCCATTTATCTACTGAGGGGCACCTGGGTTGGTTCCATATTTTAGTTATGGTAAATAATGCTGCAATGAACATAGTTGTATTGGTAGCTTCAATGTGGTCATTTGGATAAATGCCCAGGCGTGAGATTGCTGGATCATAGGGGAGTTCTATGTTTAGTCTTTTGAGTAACCTCCATACTGCTTTCCAGAGTAGTTGAACAAGTTTGAACTCCCATCAACAATGTAGTAGTGTTCCTTTTTGAATACCACCCGGCCAGCATCTGTTGTTACTTGTTTTCCTGATAATGGCCATTGTTAGTGGGGTGAGGTGGAATCTCAATGTAGTTCTTATTTGCATTTCTTTTATGGCCAGAGATCCTGAACATTTCTTTATGTGTCTATTGGCTATTCTTCTTTCCTCTCCAGAGAAGTCTCATTTTAACTCTTTAGCCCACTTATTAATTGGGTGGTTGTTTCTTTCAGGATTTGTTATTGAAGGGTTTAATTTTTTGAGCTCTAGGTACATTTTTGATAGGAGGCTTTTGTCTGTTGTAGACCTAGTGAAAATTTTCTCCCAATCTGTGGGCTTTCTATTGATCTTGCTAGCTATATCCTTTGCCATGCAGAAGCTCTGACCATATAAAATTATTCTCATCAAAATGAACTCCAAGATATGGAAGCAAGAGGATTTTTCTTAATGTACTGTATAAGTTATTTCTTTTTGCTTTTGTTATTTTTTTCCCTTGGGTTTATCTCCTGTTGTCACTTTTTTTTTATATTGGTATCCTGTGGCTTGTGTATACCTTTATCTGATTTGGGGAAAGGAAGGGGATCACAAAATGATGAGACAAAGGACAAATGGTGACCCAATGAAACAAGGATACTTACAAGACACTATCTTAGAAATGAACTTTACAACTGGGTAGAGGGGGAACCCCAGGGGGAGGGAAAGTGGGAGAAAATGAAGGAGGGGGTAATAGTAACAATGTTTGACAAGAAATGTACTCATTGCCTTACTTATGTAACTGTTAGCCCTCTGTATATAACCCTTACAATTAAATTAAATTAAAAACACTAGTCAGTTGTTGGGCCAGAAGCTGGGAGGTTCATTCCTGTAATCCTAGCTACTCAGAGGACTGAGATCTGACAATGGCAGGTTTGAAGACAGTCTGAGCAGACAAATCCAAGAGTCTTATCTTCAATTTACCACCAGAATAAAGCCCAAAGTGGAAGTGTCCTTTAAGTGACAGAGCCATAAGCTTGAAGGAAGAGCATGGAGAAGTCCTGAATTCAAGCCCCAGTATTGCCAGAAAAAAAAGAAAATTTACTGGCTATCTGATCTATAATTGAGCCTGTATTTGTTATGCGATATCTTCTGTAAATTGCCTTCTCTTTTTCCTTTTTGATCTCTATCCTTCAACAACAACCAAAATGATAACATGAAATGGTAAATCAAATCATGTTACTCATGTATTCAATCCCCTATTGGCTTTGATCACACTTAAAGTAGACTCTGAAATCACACTTAGTCACACACTTGATTCCTTCAAACTCTCCTTCTACCACTGTATCACCAGTTCACATCTGGGGAACACTGGCTTCTATGGCAATTCTTGAATATGCCAAGCACATTTTCATTTCTTGTTTTTGATACTTGTATTCAGTTTCCACCTGGTCTTTCCTAGGTGCACATTCATGGTGTTCATTCCTGCATAATTTGTCACACATGTCAGAAACCACTCTGTCTAAAAGTGTCCCTCCCTCTTACACTCTATTTCTTTGTCTCCATAATCATTTTCACTATTCTTTGATTTCTTTGGTTATTGTCTCACTTCTACTAGATTATAAATGCTTTGAGATCAAGGTCTGTTTTTCTCATCATTTTATCCTAAACAGATAAATCAGGCTTACAGTAGGCAATCAATAAATATTTTTGAATGGATGAAATTCAATTTGCTTCTAAATTTGTAGAAGTTCTAAGCAGCATTTCTGCTTAGTGCTATGGTTTTTTAACACCTCATTTTCAGCAACCATTAGTCATTTTTTAGGGAAATTCATGTAAATATTCTATTTAGTGTTTGAAGAATTTTCCTTATAGAGCAGTAGAACAAAGATCATATGAATATAGTTATATGTTCATAGCAGTGAGAAAGTGACAGAAAGAGAAACAGAGACCTTGAAAGATAGGCTTTTATTTGTTTGGGAGACTTAAATACAAATACTGTATCCACTACCTACATCAAAATCCACCAGACTTTTTTAATATAGCACACATAAATGATAAGGTTAAATGTTTAGCCCTTTTTATGCCTTATTTGGAAATATATAGATCTGAAGGAATGCCTTACAGTCTGGCTATAACAAGATTTACAAATTTACAGTGCTCTTGGCAGATGCTATCTGATCCTTGGCATCTCGGTGGGTCTTATAGAAGGAGATTAATTACATAGAAAGTTCAGTGCACATTTTGTGCAATCACTTGAGGCATGCTGGCAGCTAGAGGGTTCAATTTCTTTCACTTTGGATAGTTGGCTGTCTTTCAGCTCCATGCATGATGATCTGTAGAAAAGTTGTGTCAGTAGATAAAGATTAGACTCACAGAGCTCAAATCTTTATTTTGAGTGACTCCATACCATGACTATTTGGTGATTTCCTAAAAGAAGCTATTTCATAGTCTTATCATATCATGTGCTAGCAATGTCATCTATTTGGAAACCATAGCTCCAATATGAGTTGACAGCTTTGACCCCAGAATTGGTGTTGAAAATAGCTGAGCAACTCATTGAAAAACCACAAGACACATTTTTCACTACAGATTTATTCATGGATTATGGTCTTTTACTACTGGAGAGAGTCATACAATACTGAAGTATTGGGGGATTTCACATCGCGTCTACCCAGCATCTTGCTTTACTGTTAGTAGGAACTTGTTCTCAAACAGAGCAGTGACCACCTATGCTCATGAGCTGGCAGTGAAGGGAAGACAGAGATATGGTCTTCTCATCACCATCCCAGAGTTTTATTTTTCAGGTAGGGTCCTGTTTTACTGTACAATTCACCAACACTTGAGATGGAATTTTGACTGTTATAACCTTCACTTCTTGGCATTTTTTCTGTTATACATTGATTTTTTTCCACATGACCAAAGATGCAATTTAGTCATCAACTCACTTTCACATAAGGAAATTATCCTATGTTATCAAGTGCACTCAATTTAATGACATGAGTCCTTAAAACAAGAAAAGTCAAAGAGATGAAAAACATAAGAAGGACCATCTGCCATTAACGTCTTGAATTTGGAGGTGAAGTGAGCCAGGGAATGTGGGCAGCCACCAAGAATTGGATCCCAGAGCAAACAAGGGAATGGGCACCTCAGTTCCTCAGCTACATGGAGGTAAGTCCTGCCAGCACTTGGTGAGCCTGGAAGTGGACTTTGCCCAGAGCCTTCAGAAAGACAACAGTTTTAATACTTTGACTTCAGAAATCCAACTGAATCATGGAAACTAAAATAATACCTGAATGCTATCAGTAATAGCTGAATGATTGGTAATTAATAACCACTATCAATTAGTAATTATCAATGACAGTTCATAACACTTTTCTTATAATCTTATATACCAGTAATAGAAAATTAAATGTGAACAATCTGCCAAAATGCTTCTCCCATATTTTGTTGATTTTTTTATGAAGGTCCTATACAATATTTACTTCCTTAAATGGGGACATGTTCATGCAAGTTCTAGCATGCATTTTGACTTGTAGCACACACAAATAGGGCACTATGCATTATGTGTCTGAGGTAAGTGTCCTTCAGCTATTTCTCAGTCTCTAGCAGAAGGGATCACTTACGCTTTCATGCCAATTGCCTTTGTCTCTTTTTCTTTGCCCCACCTCATCATTTCCACTGCTTTGCTGATGCCCCTGGACACACTGTCATGTCTCTCATCCAAGATAAAGGAGGGGCTGTAAAGCTCCATTCTCAAGGAGAAGGTGTAAGTTTACTTCAGCATAGAGGCAGGGGCAATAGCTACCTCGGTCTCCACCCCACTCATCATCAACTTTCATTTTACTTGTAGGTCTCATAAGGTTTTTCTACTTTCTGTGTGAAACTTCAAGAAGGTTCTACATGTAGAAACCTTTCTTGTCTTTCACTGCACATCACCTCTTCTTGGAAGAAGAGTAAAATCCAGTTTTGTTTTGTTTTGTTTTCCTTCTTGGCTTGGCTCTTCACCCAGGAAATCAAAACCAAAAAATATCACCTGCTTTCATACAGAAAAACTGACGTGTGTGTGTGTGTGTGTGTGTGTGTGTGTGTGTGTGTGTGTGTGTGTGTAACTTTCTCTGGAGATCAGCACAATTATTCTTTTGAAATCTGTGGATATAATACATTAGTATTGGATTAAGATAAATCATGCAGTACTTACACTCCCTCAAAGCATACTTTGCTAACAGATGATACAATTAGGCTTTTCTTTATCCCTTCAAAAGATATTTCTTCAGGGCTTAGGGCATAGCTTAAGTAGTAGTGAACCTGCCTAGAAAACATGAGGCCCTGAGATTAAACACCAGTACTAAAGGAAACAAACAAACAATGTCTACTAGCTAATCACCTGAACCTGTGGTTATTCCTTTGTCTGGTAAAAGGAGTTAGGGATGTTTGAGATGCAAACCTTCCCTATAGAATCTAAATGAAGCTTAAATCCAAAGGCAAGTGTCCATCTTAGAGGAAGAAACTTCACTGACAGAACAGAGGAGAAGTCAAATCCAAGTAGAGGAAAGGTGAACTTGGAGCCTGAGAGTAGAATGATCCATCCCTAAGCCAAAGAATGTCTACATCCCATAGAAATGGCAAGAGCCAGAGAAGAGATCCTCCCCAGAAACCTGTGGGGGGAAGGAAGTCACATTGAGGACTTTGGATTCAGGGGTTCCAAAAGTATGAGGAAATACATTTTTGTTGTTTCAAGTTTGTTGTTTCAAAGTTATGGTAAATTGTCAGCTGCAAGAAACTAAAACAACATATCCTTAGACTCCAAAGTTGTATAATATATATGAAAGTCCATTGATTTAAAATGCTTACTCATAAACAGAATGGCTCTACTGCCTGTAATTAGTGCTGACCATGTTGCAAGTTGGGTTTAGATTATTAGGCCAATTATTTATCAATGAGTTAGTTCTCTTTAAAAGCCTGTAATGTTGTACTATACATTGTTAACCAATCCATATGATTGAAAGCTTATTCTGAGTTAATCAAATCAACATGTCACCAACTATGGGGAGAGGAAAACAGTGGAGAAAATAATAGGACATAGTAATACACAATACTGTATTTGGTGTGGTAAATAGCATGTGTTACTTAAGGGATTTACGTTATAACATGTAAACATCTCATAACATCTCATAACAACTCCATTAGATTTGTCCTTTCACTATTCTAGGCAATGTATAGGCACTGAGTGGCTAGATGATCCACCAGGTTTTAGTGTAGGTGGCATAGCTGGGAGTCACTACTTTGACTGTCAGTGACCTTGGGGAATGGACAGAACCACAGCTCAGGGGACAAGCAATCAATGAGAGAAACTTTCCATTGCTGGTAAACAGTTGAAAGGACTTCAACAAACAATCACAAACTATGTGATATAAATTTTTCTATCCAGCACAATTTGGCGAGTCCAATTCTTAATGGATGTTGTCATTACAAAACTTCAAGTATCTTCTTTTTGCCTTAGAGCCAGAGCTAGAAATCAGACAACAGTAAGGAGAGCAGCATCTATCTTCTATTTTATTCTCTGAAGTCAAGTGAACCAGGTCAGTCCCAGTGTTCTCTGCATTGCCCACTTTGATCAAGTCTCAGTTTCTACAAATGGTTTGCATGGCAGAATCAAACATGGGCTACAACCCTCGTGCCTGGAAGGATCTTTTGACAGGGAGGGAATGGGGAAAGGGCCAAGGAAGAGCTGTGGGTTTTCTTTCCCTCAGGCCCTTATTTGCCATAGTTTTGAAGTTCCAGATTCAGATGCAGCATCTGGGCAGATGTTTGAAGCCTTGTGTCTCATAGATGTGTTCTCATCAAGTTGATGTACAAGAAGCTGCTTGTGGGAGTTAAGGCTGGGCAGAGCAGCTGCCACCTTTCCTGCTAGAAGAGACAATTCACAGGTGAGCCCTTGGGATGTGTGGAACGTGTACCAACACAGATACCAGGAATTATGAAGAAATTCATTTTCTAATGCTATAAGGAGAAGAAGGAAGTGAGGAAATTGAGCTTGCAGTGAAGTCTGATAATTAAACTCAAGAGTACTGACAGAGTGGCTGAACACAACAGATAAATAGCTACTTTTGGGTAGCTATAAGGCAGGATGGTAACAGTTTAGACAAGCTGGTTCACTTGGTATATTTAAGGCTGACGTTTTGATTCTAGGGGATCTTTGAATCTGTGCTAGCAGATTTCTTTCTCTCTCTATGCTTGTTTTCCCCTCTGGCTCTTGTGCTTGCTTAAAATAAAATGTGTTACTTCTCAGCATGCACCCAGCACATCACATAGCAGACCACAAAGCCCACTGCTGCTGGACACCCTGGCCGTTGTTTGTATCTCTCAACATCGTAAATATTATGGAAAATATTTTAATCAGGTTTCTCACAAGAGAAAACCTGGTGTGAATTACACATTGCATTTGCTATCCTTCCTTGAGTCATAAACAGCTAAAGCTTTCACAACTCCTTTCATAGCAAACACTTAATTTTATAAAAGGGAAATGGAGGCAGAGAGCCCTTTTCTAACACATACTCTTTTCAATAGGCATACAACACTCTTTAAATCAAGAGAACAAAAAGTTTCTCTTCAGTGAATGGGGATCACACAGAGATGCCCAATTTTCTTCTTTTCTGAGAACAATCTTAGAAAATACTTTTAAGATCTGAATTTACATAATAGAATAAAGACTGTCCTTTTCTATGTGGTATGAAGACTGGATGGATGCCATGGTCTTTTAGAAGAATTTTTTTAAATAATGCCTTTTCTGTGTTCATCTCTGAAGAGTTTCTGTGGAGGTCTCCGGCAAGAGTGGCATGGGGAGCTGGAGGTGGGACTCGGCTTCCACATAGATGGGACTTGATTTTGTTGATCCTACATCTCCACGACTTCCTTCCTTCCCTCCTTCCCTCCTTCCCTCCCTCCCTCCTCCCTTCTTTCCCTCCCTCCTTCCCCTTTCCCTTCTTCCTTCCTTCCATCCTTCCTTCTTCCCCCTCGCTCTCCTTTCCTTCCTTCTTCCCTCCCTCTCTCTCTTCCTCCCTCCCTTCCCTACCTTCCTTTCATTACTTCCTTCCTCCCTTCCTCCCTCCTTCCTTCCTTTCTCTTTCTTTCTCCCTCTAATTCAAGGATGTATTATCGTAATGTCTTAATTGGTGAGGAAATGGACTCTCTGTGTCTGTCCTGTGGCCTGGAAGAGAGAAACTTCCCAGCTCTGTCTGAGAAACCATCCATCCTGCTTGGCACTGGGAGAGGCTGGAATGGAATCTTTTTTGTTGTAAACACCTAATTTGCTCATTTTGAACTGTCTGAGTAACTAGATCAAAGACTCGTGTCATATGCCCAAAGCAGTGTTTGTCAGCAGTGGACTTTTTATTCTTCTTCTTCTAAAGCAACTGCAAGGGGAAAAGACTCATACTGTATTTCCACAAAAGCATAGGAAAGCTGCTCTTGGCAGCCTTTTGCCACAGAATGAATGCCCACCACTGAGTACAGACCATTTGTCTCCTGATTACAACTGCCCCCAGGGGAACTGGTGCTGGCTTTGAATTCCACCTCTTTTTCTAAGAGCCTCCTTCTGACAGTTCTACCCCCACCCCTCACAGCCCAGAACCCTGGGGACTCAGATCCCCTCTCAGCTGTGGGATTTATTCTGCTTTTTAAATTCAAAGGAGACATTCTTGTTTGGGATGTGTGGATGTGTCTTGAACAATAATATATGTTTTATTCTTATTTAGAATGCAGCAGAGGCCATAATGACTGCATTTATTGTTCATGTGCTTTTCTTGTGTATGATTATAAGAGCTGCAAGGTAGAGGGAGCAAACCAGAGAAGAATGGCCTAAAACTGCATCTGATCCTTACCCATTAAAGACGAAAGAAGAGAATAGAGGCTTCATTCACTAGCTGTGTGTGTCTGATTAATTTTGCTTTATTTGTTAATTCAGAAGAATTCATGCATATTTTCCCTGTAGGAATATTCATTGGTAATGTGATAAAACATGCCTTTATTATCCACAAAGTGCAGTGGTTCAAGGGTTTTGAGGATATCTGGAATTCATTAGTCTCATTCACACTTTTCTCTGAGATTCCTTGGAAATTGTTCATGCAACTTTAGGGAGCAAAGTTTAGCTTTCCAGACACTTTTCATACTCAGAAGAAGTGGAAACCATTCATCCTTTCTTTTGCATGTTTAGTTTTGTTTTTATTGTTTATTGCCTTGAAAAGAAAGTAAAACATAAAATATTTGGGAAAGCTGCTTTTATTTTAGATGTCTACATTTGTATTAAACAATCATCTTTGTACTCTCTTCTTTTCTTCTTTGCCTGCTATTTTTCTTAGGAAGCAAGGGAAGAGAATAAAAAGGATGGGGGGGAGGAGGAGGAGGCGGAGGAGGAGGAGGGGGAGGTGGAAGGGGATGGGGAGGGGCGGGGGAGGAGTAGGAGGAGGAGGGGGGGAGGAGGAGGGGGAGGAGGAGGAGGAAGAGGAGGGGGAGGAGGAAAGAGAGGGAAAGGGGAGAGAGGATGGGGCTCTCATCCAGGAGCTTTTCCCATTATGTTCTGTTCTCACTGTTGGGAAATGCTGGGACAAAGGCATCCAGAGTGCCACTGAATGGGAAACAGCATCCAGCCCCTGCTAGGGAGGCTGTAATCAGCCTATCTAGGATGAAAATACATGCTCTGCAGTACTCAATGGAGATTTTGTTTTTATCTTTGGAATGCATGCTTAACCAGAGTCACCATGTGAGGTGTTACTGCCATATCCTTATGTTGCCCCCCACATTCTGTGGCAGAACAGTATAAACCAAATGTGACTGGTCAGCCCTAAATTGGTAAGAAGTAGTCAAGCAGATTTTTTTTTTTTTTTTTTTTTGGCCAGTCCTGGGCCTTGGACTCAGGGCCTGAGCACTGTCCCTGGCTTCTTCCTGCTCAAGGCTAGCACTCTGCCACTTGAGCCACAGCGCCGCTTCTGGCCGTTTTCTGCATATGTGGTGCTGGGGAATCGAACCTAGGGCCTCGTGTATCCGAGGCAGGCACTCTTGCCACTAGGCTATATCCCCAGCCCCTCAAGCAGATGTTTTTAAAGCACAGAATCTCAGCTCATGCTCTCATCAATTTCTAAAACATGTTTTTATCAGGGCTTTAGCTCCTGCCCTGATCTGGCCATCTTTGAACATTGGGAAGTTATACTATTCGGCTGACATGTTACTGGGGAACAGTTCTGGGAGCATAGGTGAGAAGGAAGTGAAAGTAAAAAGCGCTGGGCATCTTCAGTTTTGGAGAGGGTGTGGGACTAGTGGAGCAGTTACCTAGGTTACACTCCTGGTATAATCCATGTGCTAGTCAAGAGATAGAGTGTTTATATCACCCAGGAAAACTCTCCTATGCCCTTTGCTAGCCAGTCTCATACCTAGCCTAAGCAACCACTTTTCAGAATCCTATGCCTTCAGATTTGTTTTCCTGTAAGCATATTTGCCTCAAAATTGCCAAACAGTAAAATATAGTATAGTACAACAGAAGGATAAGCCCTCATCCTTTTGGATTTGAAGTTTCATGTCTCATTTGTGTGACTCTCCTCTTCATCTGATACTATAAAATGTAACCTCTGTGTATTAAAGATTTGATGAGAATTGTATTTTAATTACATTTTATTATCTTTAAGTAGTTGTACAAAGGGGGTACAATTCAACATGTCAATTTATGAGTGCAATGTATCTTGATCAATGTTACTTCTGTAATTATTCTCCCCATTCCTTCCAGTATCCCCTCCAGTTTCCTAATTTCATAATTTACAATGAATGATTTACAAATTTCTTAATTTACAGCGAATGCTAAAGCTGCATTCCTCTCCCACTCCTCTCCTCATTTGTATATTTGTCTATCTCCTCCCCCTTGGCTTTACCCCCAGCCCACATATCAAGCATCAGCTTCCTGATATTCATTTTGTTAGACTGTGAGTTGTTAAAAAGAGTTACACCATTGGAATCCTCCCCTGCAAAAATGATACTTCAGTTCATATGTTTGCATAATATGGTTACATATAAATTTATGTTAGCCCTAACTTCTACTTATGAAAGAAAATATCTCTCTCTAAGCCAGAACTTTTTCTGGGTCCATTCATTTCTTTGCAAATGATGTAGTATCATTTTTCCTGATGGATGAGAGACATTCCTTTGTGTATATAAATCACATTCTCTTGTTCCATTCATCCATTGAAAGGCATCTGGGCTGTTTCCATGCTTTAGCTATAGTGAATAATGCAACAATGAACATGGTTGTGCAAGTATCTTGACTGCATCTTGACTTGTATATTTTGGATAAATGACCAAGAATGGTATCACCAGTTCATAGGGTAGTTCTATGCCCCCTAAATTATTTTATATTGATGATACTTGTTAAAAATATATTTGTGATGTGAGTATTTTGTTTATAAACTATTAAACTATGAACTATCTATTAAGAATAGATCTCACATGTTAAAGTTTGAAATTGAATAAAGGTTCTAAGTATCATGGAACAATCTCTACTTTTCACCTTGTAGGATCAGCCCAGGTCTTCCTTCTCTCTGTAGAAAACAAGATCTGACAGATCTGACATCTGTGTCTCTCTGCAAGGGTCTGGTCAGAGGGTTATTTGTAGAAGAGACTATACATTTGCCCCTTCCATTTGATTGACACCTACCAAGCATGTATTTGTTTTGTACAAGTTTGAAATCCAGTTATAATATTTTCTTTTATAAAGATCACACCAAGATGCTGATGGCTTATGCCTGTAATACTAGCTACTTAGGAGGCTAGGATCTAAGGATCATGATTCAAAGCCATTTGGGGCAGACAATTCCATAAGAGTTGTATCTCCAATTAACCAGCAAAAAGCCACAAGTGCAGGTGTGACTCAAGTGGTAGAGTGTCATCTTTGAGTGAAAAAGCCAAGCAAGAGCAAGACACTCTAAGTTCAAGCCCCAGTAATGGCACAAAAATAAATAAAAATAAATATTACACTAACTGGTCCAATATGAATATCTAAGAAACAGTATTACATCTCTCTAGGAATAAATTTAATGCTGAAGAAAAGAAATCAATCAAATTGATTTTTAAAAAGATATCAAACTAAATGGATGAGCCACTACATTTCAAAGGTTAAAAAAAAGAAAAACCCTAATGTATCAGGGGGAATTTCATTACTTTTTAACTTGTTAAAAAATGTTTATTTAGATCCTTCAACGAGTTAGTGAAATTTTAGGTGTTTTTGACATATCAACCCCATTAATCCTCCTAACTATTCTTTATGGTAATAAAATTTTAATGTGGCAAATAAAGAAAAAGAGGAACAAAGGAGTAATGCAACTCAAAAGCCACACAGCTAGCAAAAAGCAGACATTAGAGTCAGAATAGAGATAGATGGGTCCTTAGTCTCTTATCTTCCCACAGTGTTACTTGTGTCTCTTTAGCCAGAGTGAGTTGTACAAACCTCCAATTAGCTCATGTACTTGGAGACTACAGAAAAGGCCCCAGTCTTTCAATAATGGACTGAAAATGAATAAATGTGTAAGCCGAATTCATATTTTAGTTAAGTGAAAATGCTTACATTCACTGTATTAGTCTCTTTCTGAACATTGGCTTTAACCTACTTTTATTTACTGATGTGATTCAGTTGGAGAAGCGGGCTCTGCTCTACAAATAATGGCTCAACAGAATCATTCACCAGCAAGTCTCTAAGCAGCACATCTGTTTTTTTTTTTGTTTGTTTGTTTGTTTTTGTTTTTAGCAAGGCCAAGGTTATCATCAAAATGAAAGAAAAAAAAAGTTGAATCAGATGATTTACCCAACTCTTTTTTTTTGTGGGGGGGGGGGGCCAGTCCTGGGCCTTGGACTCAGGGCCTGAGCACTGTCCCTGGCTTCTTCCCGCTCACTAGCACTCTGCCACTTGAGCCACAGCACCACTTCTGGCCGTTTTCTGCATATGTGGTGCTGGGAAATCGAACCTAGGGCCTCGTGTATCCGAGGCAGGCACTCTTGCCACTAGGCTATATCCCCAGCCCCATACCCAACTCTTTCTAACACTAATGTTCAGTGGTCACATATGTTTAGTCTCTGAGGGGCTTTTGTTAGCTTTCCTTCATTTTATGACCAAAGACTATATAACTTTAACCTTACTTGTCCATTTCAAAATTGGAAAATGTAGGAAGAAGGTCATCAAATAAGCAAAACCATCTGTCGTCTTGGCAAAACAATCTCTGACAAGTCATCTCTTCATGTAAAAGAATACAGTCCCTCTATCCCTTCTGTTGTTTCTTAAATCAATGAGTAACTTATATGTAGTGAATACTCAGATCTTAAGAGCACAGTTTTAAAAGCTTGTTAATATAAACACCATGGAACCCATGTGGGAGTTATATATCATTTCTATAGTCCAGGATGCTTTCTTGTACCCTTTCTGATCATTCATTCCTCTCCCCACCTACATACAACCACTGTTCTGATTTCTTTCCACACAAGTTAGTTTGTATGTGAGTACACCTGCATTTAAAATGCCAAAGTAAGGGCTGGGGCTATGGCCTAGTGGCAAGAGTGCTTGCCTCGTAAACATGAGGCCCTGGGTTCGATTCCCCAGCACCACATATACAGAAAATGGCCAGAAGTGGCGCTGTGGCTGAAGTGGCAGAGTGCTAGCCTTGAGCAAAAAGAAGCCAGGGACAGTACTCAGGCCCTGAGTCCAAGCCCCAGGACTGGCCAAAAAAAAAAAAAAAGCCAAAGTAATGTAATGTAATGCAGCACATCAGTAAAACAAATAGTACTGCTTTTGAGATTGAAATCTTAGTTCTAATTTATATAATACTTGGATTCATCTAACAGTATAAAATGCAATCTAGTAGTCAAATAATAAAATTCCCATTTCATCACCTGCTGAGATATTGGTTTTAAAAATATCCTCTGAGAAGTAACAATGAACTTAGAGATGCAGGCTTCCGCGCTTTGTCACTAAATTTATAGGAATTTCTAAAAGTCCTGAGTGTTCTCCTTTCCTTTTCTTTACTGAGGTGGAAATTGAGAGTTGAAACAGTCACCTGCAAAAAAAGCAATCTGTCAGATATAGCAATGTTTGATGTTGTATTCTGTTCTCAGAGCACTGCTCTTAAAATACATTGCAAGTTCAGAAATAGAAGTTATTTTTTCACAGGACACTGCTCACATGATAATTACAGCTACTCAGAAGACAGAGTCAGGGGATTGCAGTTTAATGTTAGTTTCCACAAAAAAGACCACGGGACTCTATTTAAAAAATAACCAGGAAAAAGAAGGGCTGGAAACATGGCCCAACTGGTAGAGCACCAACAGAGCGATCAAAGCTGAGCATGCATAAAGGGTGCTATTTCAAAAATTTCCCCTTGAATTATATAAAAATCTAGATTAGAACAAGTATAATAATATATTTAGGAATAGCTTACCATTTAAAAAAGTGTTTCCTTCCTTCCTTCCTCTCTTTCTTTCTTTCTTTCTTTCTTTCTTTCTTTCTTTCTTTCTTTCTTTCTTTCTTTCTTTCTTTCTTTCTTTCTCTCTCTTCCTTCCTGACCTCCTTCCTTCCTTGCTTGCTTGCTTTCTCTCTCTTTTTCTTTCTCCTCTTTATTTCTTTATTTTTTTCAATTTTTTATTATCAAACTGATGTACAGAGAGGTTACAGTTTCATACGTTAGGCATTGAATACATTTCTTGGACTGTTTGTTACCTTGTCCCTCATACCCCCCTCCCTCCTCCCCCTTTCCCTTCCTCCCCCCCCCCCCCAGGTGTTCAGTTCACTTACACCAAACAGTTTTGCAAGTATTGCTTTTGTAGTTGTTTGTCTTTTTTTACCCGGTGTCTCTCAATTTTGGCATTCCCTTTCAATTTCCTAGTTCCAATGCACTCAGATAAGATTACAGAGATAGTGTAGGTACAACCACAGGAAGGTGATACAAGAACATCATCAATAATAGAAACTACAGATACACATGGGACATTGAAAGTAGTTACAACTGTGATATAACAATTGTTTCCATAACATGGAGTTCATTTCACTTAGCATCATCTTATGTGTTCATAAGGATATAGCTATTGGGCCTTGTGATGCTCTGCTATGACTTGCCTAAACCTGTACTAATTATTCCCAATAAGGGAGACCATAGAGTCCATGTTTCTTTGGGTCTGGCTCACTTCACTTAGTATAATTTTTTCCAAGTCCTTCCATTTCCTTACAAATGGGACAATGTCATTCTTTCTGATAGAGGCATAAAATTCCATTGTGTATATGTACCACATTTTCCTGATCCATTCGTCTACTGAGGAGCATCTGGGTTGGTTCCAGATTTTCGCTATGACAAATTGTGCTGCAATGAACATTGTTGTGCTGGTGGCATTACTGTGATTTTGTTTGTGGTCTTTTGGATAGATACCCAAAAGTGGGGCTGCTGGGTCATAGGGGAGTTCTATATTTAGCCTTCTGAGGAATCTCCATACTGCTTGCCAGAGTGGCTGAACCAGTTTACATTCCCACCAACAATGAAGTAGGGTTCCCTTTTGGCCACATCCCCTCCAACAATTGTTATTGTTAGTTTTCTTGATATAGGACATTCTTACTGGGGTGAGATGGAATCTCAATGTTGTTTTGATTTGCATTTCTTTTATGGCCAGTGATGTAGAGCATTTTTTCATATGTCTCTTGGCCATTCTCATTTCCTCATCAGAGAAGTCTCTTTGTAAGTCTTCCTTGCTTGCTTGCTTTCTCTCTCTTTTTCTTTCTCCTCTTTATTTCTTTGTTTCTTTCTTTCCCTTCCTTCCTTCCTTCCTTCCCTCCTTCCTTCCTTCCTTCCTTCCTTCCTTCCTTCCTTCCTTCTTTCCTTCCTTCTTCAATTTTCTCTTTTTATTTCTTTTTTTCCCCCTCCTTTTCTCTCTTTTTTTGTGCCAGTATTGGGGCTTTAACTGAGGGCCTACGTCCTATATCTGAGCTTTTATGCTCAAGCCTAACCCTCTACCACTTGAGCCTCAGCTCCATTTGGGCGGGGAGGCAGTTAATTGGAGATAAGAGTCTCATAGACTTTTTTGTCCAGGATAGCTTTGAACCATGATCCTCAGTTTTCAGCCCTGAGTAGCTAGGATTGCAGCATGAGCCATCAGTACCCAGTGCCAGTTCTTTACTTTTGTGTAAGAAATTTCCCTAAGACTTGACAACTTAAAACAGTAATTTGTTGAGGTTTCTTAGTGTTCTGTGGGTTGATAAAATTCATGTGTGCAGTTCTCCTTAATGGTTTCCACTATGATGGTAGCCAAATAATAGCTGGGTATGGTTGGATTTGGAGGTATTCAAGGCCTCTTTAGTCATATGTCTCATGCTAGGTCTTGGCAAGTGATAGCAGCTATCAAAGGTGAGGTGTCTTTCTCTGTGCAACTTCTTGAAATGGCTTATTGCTCTTCCTCATGGAGTGGTGGGCTCAGCATGCTTAGACTGTTTACATGGTGGCTAGTTTTCCCTCTCCCCCCAGTGAGTGATGTAAACAGAAAAGATGGAAGGTGCTGGCTCCTTGCTTCCCTCCTCTCACTACTCATGAAATGTGACCTATTGCTGCCTTCACATCCAGTGAGATCACTGCACCTACCTAGATTTAAGTGGAAGAGAATTAGATGCCAGTTAGGGAAGAATTTGCAGCCTTCCTTAACTAACATCATTAGCTTGATATTTCAGTATTTTCTCAGAGAACTCTCATTTATGGGCTTAAAGGATCTTAAATCATGAACCTAATTATAAAGTTAAATCATCTGTAAGTCTAAGATCATGGATCTCCTAAGTTTTAAATATGTGATCATGAGCCAGTCACTATACTTGTTTGAAACTTAAACTTTTCATCTACAAAATCTATCTTCTTCTTTGCAGAAGGATTATATGGGTCAGATGTGTTAGCATATGTGAAAATACAAAACCATGAAACATCACAGAAATGTTAGGCATTATTTTGGTTACCATGAAAATTATATGACCCAATACTTTTGAGAAAAATGAGGCAAATTACATATTTTCTTAAAAATAACTGAGTTCCTCATTACATGATATCTCCCTGAGTCAACAGGTATGATTCAGCTGGTGTGAGCCACTACCACCAGAAGTTAGTTGCTTTTGTGCCTAATTTGCATGTTCCTTGGAGGTGATGATATTGTGGCTACAGTTTAGTTGAGAATAGAAACTCATACCCCATGTAATTATTATACAATATATGAAACATGGAGGTTATACCATTTAATGTACAGGAATATCCATAAAATTCTATGGTAATACAGAAGCATCTGAGGGCTGGGAATATGGCCTAGTGGCAAGAGTGCTTGCCTCATATACATGAGGCCCTGGGTTCGATTCCCCAGCACCACATATACAGAGAACAACCAGAAGTGGCGCTGTGGCTCAAGTGGCAGAGTGCTAGCCATGAGCAAAAAGAAGCCAGGAACAGTGCTCAGGCCCTGAGTTCAAGCTCCAGAACTGGCAAAAAAAAAAAAAAAAGAAAAAAGAAGCATCTGAAATGATTACTCTTATCGAATATGGTATATATCAATTATGTGTTAGTACATGGATGGCATGTAATGCATATTTGTTGAGATAATTTTTAAATGTTTTATTGTTATTATAATGGAGATGCACAGAAGAGTTGCAGTTGCATAAGTGAGGTAAAGAGTCCATTTTATTTTGGACAATGTCACTCTTTTCTTATTCTTTCCAAGTTTTCCCACCCATCCTCACCCACAAGTTGTATAGTTCATTTCAACATAGTGTGTAGTGAGTACCCTCATTCCTGTGTCTTTCTTTATACTCTGTTTTTTTCTTTATTGTGAAAGTGTGATACAGAGGGGTTACAGATTCATATGAATGGTAGTGAGTACATTTCTGGTTCTACTTGTTACATCCTCCCTCATTTCCCCACTCTCTCCTCCCTCTTCCCCTCTCCCCTCAAGAGTCGTGCAGTTGGTTTACACCAAATGGTTTCTAAATGTTGCTTTGTGAATGGTTTATCCTTTTGTTTTTTGTCTCTCGATTTTGGTATTCCTTCTCCCTTCCCCAGTTCGATTACTCATATCAGACAATATCCAGTACTTGGATATAGTACAGTGGTAGCAAGGGTACAGCCACAGGAAGGGACAACAAGAGAAACAAAACTAGGCAAACCACTCAGTTAAACAGACAAGGAAAAAGAGAAAAAAAGTAGTATGAGTTCACACAACATGTTGAGAATAATTACAACAGTGGTATAAATCTTGTTTCCATTACATGGAGTACATTTCACTTGGCATCTTCCTATGTGGTCATATGGGTGTAGTTATTGGGGTATTTAGGTCTTCTACGATGACTAGCCTATTCCTCTACTAGCTATTCCCTATGAGGGACACCATAGGGTTTATGTTTCTTTGGGACTGGGTCACTTCACTTAGTATGATTTTTTCCAAGTGCTTCCATTTCCTTATGAATGGGGCAGTCTCATTCCTTCTGATGGAGGCATAGAATTCCACTGTGTATATGTACCACATTTTCCTGATCCACTCGTCTACTGAGGGGCATCTAGGTTGGTTCCATGTTTTAGCGATGACAAGTTGTGCTGCAATGAACATATTTGTGCTGGTGACTTTAGTGTGGTCTTCCTTGTAGTCTTTTGGGTAGATACCGAAAAGTGGGCTGCTGGGTCGTAGGGGAGCTCTATGTTTAGCCTTCTTAGGAACCTCCACACTTCTTTCCAGAGGGGTTGAACAAGTTTGCATTCCCACCAACAATGTAGTAGAGTTCCCTTTTGGCCACATCTTCTCCAGCATGTTATTATTAGATTTCCTGATAATAGACATTCTTACTGGGGTGAGGTGGTATCTCAATATTGTTTTGATTTGCATTTCTTTTATGGCCAGTGATGTATAGCACTTTTTCATGTGTCTCTTGGCCATTCTCATTTCCTCTTCAGAGAAGTCTCTTTTTAGGTCTTAAGCCCATTTGTTGAGAGGACTGTTGGTTCTTTGAGTGTTTGTTTTGGAGGAATTTAACTTTCTGAATTCTGTGTATATTTTAGATATGAGGCCTTTGTCCATTGTATGGCTGGTGAATATATTTTCCCAATCTGTGGGCTTTCTATTTATCTTAGAAGTAATATCATTTGCCCTGCAGAAGCTGTGCAGTTTGATACAGTCCCACTTGTCCAGCATTTCTTTGATTTTTTGGATTTCTGGGCCTTTGTTGAGGAATTTTCTTCCACTGCCAAGGAGACCTAGAGTTTCTCCTATTTCATCTTGCAGAGTTTTCAGGGTGTATGATTTTATTTCCAGGTCTTTGAGCCATTTGGAGTTGATTTTGGTGCAGGGTGATAGATCGGGGCCTATTTTTAGTTTTTACAGGTGTTGACCCAGTTTTGCCAGCACCATTTGTAGAAGAGGCTGTCTTTGTTCCAACCTATATTTTTAGCATCTTTGTTAAAGATTAGGTAGCTGTAGGTCTGTGGGTTCATTTCTGGGTCCTCAGTTCTGTTCCACTGGACCTCAGGCCTGTTCTTGTGCCAGTACCTAGCTGTTTTTATTACTATAACGTTGTAGTATAATTTAAAGTTTGGTATTGATATTCCTCCTGCATTGTTCTTTCTACTTAAGATTGTTTTTGCTATTTGAGGTTTTTTATTGTTCCATATTAGTTTCTGAATTGCTTCCTCTATTTCATTGAACAATTGTGTTGGGATATTGATGGGTATTGCATTGAATTTGTAGATAGCTTTTGGTAACATTGCCATTTTCACGATGTTAATCATCCCAATCCAGGAACATGGGAAGTTTTTCAATTTCCTTAGTCCTGCCTTAATTTTCTTTTTTAGGTTATTAAAATTCCCATCATAGAGTTGTTTCACTTCTTTGGTTAAGATTATTCCTAGGTATTTTATTTTATTTGAGGTTATTGCACAAGGTGTTGCTTTTCTGATTTCAGCCTTGCTCTTTAGGTTGTTAGTGTATATAAAAGCCATTGATTTTTGAGGATATATTTTATATCCTTCTACTTTGCCAAAGTTTTGGATCAGCTCTAGTAGCTTGAGAGTAGAGTCAACTGGGTTCTTTAGGTATAGGATCATGTCATCTGCAAAGAGAGAAAGTTTCACTTCATCTTTTCCTATTTGGATCCCCTTTATGTTTTCTTCTTGTCTAATTGCTCTGGCTAGGAATTCTAGTACTATGTTGAAGAGGAGAGAAGAGAGTGGACATCCCTATCTTGCTCCTAATTTTAAAGGGAATGGCTTTAACTTTTCACCATTTAGAATTATGGTTGCTGTTGGTTTGTCATAGACTGCCTTTATCATATTCTGTTTGTATTATATTCTGCCTTTATTATATTCTGGAATCCCAGTTTTTCCAGGGCTTTTATCATAAATGGGTGCTGGATTTTATCGAATGCCTTTTCTTCATCTAGTGATATAACCATGTGACTTTTTATCTTGCTCCAGTTGATGTAGTGGATTACATTAATTGACTTGCGTATATTGAACCAACTTTGCAACACTGGGATACATGGTGTACATTGATCATGGTGTATGATTTTTTTTGATGACTTGTTGAAGTCGGTTGGCCAGAATTTTGTTGACGAGCTTTGCATCATTGTTCATCAAGGAGATGGGTCTATTATTGTTCTCTTTTCTGGAGGTGACCCTATCTGGTTTTGGAATTAGCATTATTCTAGCATTGTAGAATGTGTTTGGTATTAACCTTTTCTCTCTATTTCATTGAAGAGTTTGAGGAGTGTTGGTGTGAGATCTGATTTGAAAGCCTTGTAGAATTCTGCTGTGAACCCAACTGGACCTGGGCTTTCCTTGGAAGGTAGATCACTTATTGCAGTTTCAATTTCATTGCAGGATATGGGTCTGTTCAATTGATGTATGTCCTCTTGGTTAAGTTTGGGCATATCAATTTTTGTTAAGAATTTGTCCGTTTCTTCCAGGTTCTCAAATTTGTTGACATATAGGTTTGCAAATTTGTCCTTTATTATATCCTGGATCTTTGTTGTTTCTGTGGTGAGGTTGCCTGTTTCTTCTCTGATCTTGTTTATTTGGTTGTGCTGTCTATGTTTTTTTGGTCAGGTTTGCTAAGGGTTTGTCTATCTTGTTAATTTTTTCAAAGAACCAACTCTTTGCTTTCTTGATTCTTTCTATGGTTTTTCTGGATTGCAAGTCATTTAATTTTGCTCTGATTTTAATTATTTGCTTCTGTCCATTGGCTTTGGGTTTGGCTTGTTGCTCTCTTTCAAGGAGTTTGAATTGCTTTGTTAAGTTGCTGAATTGAGATTTCTCCCATTTGTTGATGTGAGCGCTCAGGGCTGTAAATTTTCCTCTGAGTACTGCCTTTGCTGTGTCCCAGAGGAGCTGGTAATTTGTGTGTTCATCTTGGGTTAGTCCTGTAAACATTTGAAATTCTGTTCTGATTTCCTCGATGATCCATTGGTGGTTCAGCAATGTATTGTTGAGTTTCCATGAGTTGTGGAGTTTTCTTTGGTGACCTTTGGCATTGAGCTCTTGTTTTATTCTGTTGTGGTCTGAGAGAATGCAAAGGATGATTTCAATGTTTCTGAATTTGTACAGATTTGTTTTGTGCCCTAACATGTGATCTATTTTGGAGAATGTTCCATGTGCTGCTGAGAAGAATGCATAGTCTGGTGGTGTTGTATGGAATATTCTGCAGATGTCAGTTAAGTCTAGATGGTCTATGCAGTTGTTTAGTTCTGAGGTTTCTTTGCTCAGTTTTTGGTGTATTAATCTGTCCAGAGGTGAGGATGTGTGTTAAAGTCTCCAACAATCAATGTGTTTGGGTCTATGAGAGTTTTTACAGTCAGTAGTATTTGTTTGATGAAGTTGGGAGCTCTTGTATTTGGTGTGTAGATGTTTAGGATGGTTATGTCCTCCTGTAGGAGAGATCCCTTTATTAGTATGTAGTAACCTTTGTCTCTTTTTACTGTTTTTAGTTTGAAGTCAATTTTATCTGATACTAAGATTGCAACACTGGCCTGCCCTGCAGGGGCCATATGTTTGATAGATTTTATTCCAGCCTTTCACTTGTAGAATATGTTTGCTTTTGCTGGCAAGGTGAGTCTCTTGGAGGCAACAGAAAGATGGATCTTGTTTTTTGTTCCAATTTGTCAACCTATGTCATTTAATTGGAGAGTTAAGTCCATTAATATTGAGAGTTAGGATTGAGAGGTGATTGCTTGTTCTTTTCATCGTGTCTATCTTTGTAGAGGCTGTGTCTTCCCTTTTTACTTTACTAATCTGGAGTTTTATTTAGGGATGCTTTCACTGTCTGCATTGTGATCTCAGTGGTTTTTGATGTGGAGGACATCTTTGAGGATATTCTGTAATGCTGGTTTGGTGGAGATATATTGGTTCAACATTTCCTTGCTATGGAAGACTTATTTGACCTTCAGCTATGAATGAGAGTTTAGTTCAATCCAGAATACTTGGTTAGAAGTTATTTTTTCTTTAGGATATAGCAAACACCATTCCAGTCTCTCCTTGCTTTCATGGTCTCTGCTGAGAAATCTAGGGTAATTCTTATTGGTTTTCCTTTATATGTGATTGTTCTCTTTTCCCTAGCGGCTTTAAGGATTCTTTCCTTGGCCTCTATTGATCCTGTGTTGATTACAATGTGTCGATGGGAAGTCCTGTTCTGGTCTGGTCTGTTTGGGGTCCTAAATGCTTCTTGTATCTGGATAGGCCTGTCCTTCTGGATGCTTGGGAAGTTCTCAGCTAACATTCTTTTAAATAAGTTGCCTATTCCACTGACTTCTTTCTCTAGGTTTTCTTCAATACCTATTAGCCTTATATTGGGCTTCCTGATTGTGTCTTGAAGCTCCTGAAGTGATCTGTCCTGCTTTTTGGATTGATTTTATATTGTTTTTTTGTTCTTTCTCCATAATGTCTAGGCTGCCCTCAATTCCTGAGATTTGATCTTCCACATCATCCAGTCTGCTCCCTAAACTTACAACTTGGTTTCTTATCTCCCAACCTTTGGATTGATCTTTATTGATGGCTTCCATGTCTTTGCTGTAACTCTCTCTTAGGTCCTATATGGACTTCCTTACTTCATTAATTTGGTTCTGGGTGCTGTCTCTAATCACTTTTAGCTGAGTAGTTATCTTTTCATAGGACTCTTTCGCTTTCTGTTGAAGTTTGTCTATCATTCTGTTTGTGGAGGCCATGAGGTCCTCTATTAACTTATGATTTAATTCATCACATTCACAAATTATTTTTTTGTTCACCTCCTCATGCTCTAGGATACTTGTCTGGAGACACTCAAACTTTTCATTTATCATTTTTATCAGCATAGTTGGTAGAGCATTTTAGGCTTTAGCTGAGATCCCTGTGCTGCCTGTGGTGGTCCCAGCTGGGATCTCTCAGCTGGCAACAGTGGGTGGTGGACTCTGGCTGTGACCACTGAGTTGCCTGGGGCACCCTGGGTCGAACCCCCAAACTGTGAGGTGGAGCCAGGGGTGGGACCCCTGAACTGTGGACAGACCCTACTTGGATCCCTGAACTGCCTGAGGTGCTCTGGGTAGGCCCTCCTGAATTGCCTGTGGATCCCTGGCTCTGGCCCCCAAACTGCCTGCCAGGCCCTGAGTTTGACTCTCCAATTGCCTGTGGTGCCCAAGCTGCTACTCCCAAATTGCCTGTGACACCAGGGCTGTGACTCCCGAAATGCCTGCCAAGGTTGGTTCCGATTCCTGAATTGCCTGTGGCACCTGGGCTGTGACTCCCGAATTGCCTGCCAAGGCCAGGCTGGGGCTCCAGAATTGCCTGTGGCATCCGGGATGTGACTCCAGAATTACCTGTGGCATTCGGGCTGTGACTTCTGAATTGCCTGTCAAGGCCGGGCTGCTACTCCTGAATTGCCTGTGGCACCCGGGCTGTGACTCCCAAATTGGATGCTAAGGCCGGGCTGCGACTCCCGAATTGCCTGCGGCATGGGGGCAACTTCCGAACTGCCTGTGATACCAGGGCTGCTACTCCCAAATTGCCTGTCAAGGTCAGGCTGCAACTCCCGAATTGGCTGTGGTACAGGGGCTGCGGTTTCTGAAGTGCCTGTGGCACCTGGGCTGCAACTCCCAAATTGTGCCAGCCAAGCCTATTCTGTGACTCCTGGACTCCCTGTGGCAAGCCCTGGATTTGGGACCTTGGGGTTGCTGAAGGGCGCGGTGGCAGGCTCTGGCTGGAATGATGGATCTGTCTGCAGGAAAGTTCCTCACTCCTGAGCAGGGCTGGCTGTGTCCTTCGCTAGGTTTTGTGGGAAGAGGCTGGGTGCCCCCAGACATTGGTAGACAATGTTTGGCCTGGGAAACAAGTCTGTTGCTGTTTCAGCGATAGCGGCAGTGATGGAGGGCTGGAGGCCGGCCACTTGTTGTGTCTATTGGTGTTGCAGGGCTGCTCGGAGTGCTGCTCACCCCTCAGCGGCTCTTCTTGTCTGGGTGAGGACTCCTTCCCCTGGGAGGAGCTAGGGCTTGCTACTCTGGCACCTTTGCCCTTTTCAAAGATGGGCCCTTTGACCTTACTTTCCCCTAGTGTGCTTTATTTCTGGCTTGCTCTGGTCGTCTATGCCAGGGACAAAGATGGAGATTCACTATGGTGGATGGGGGAAGGGCTACTTTCTGAATGGTGTTCTGTAGGTGCAGACTGGAGCAAGACTGTCTTTTGTGGAGTCTTCATGCTTCCTCTGGTTCTCCAGAGCTTTCCCACTCTGCTTGGGGACTGTGTCTGCCTGCTGCTGTCTGGCAGATTTCTGTCCTTGTCGCTGGTGGATCCTGGAGGTGGGTGTGGATTTGGTTCCACTGGGTAAGCTGCAGGTTGGCGGCGGCACTGCTGCCTGCAGCTGAAATCTGGATTCTTGGGTCTGCTTTCATTTTTTCCTTCCTAACTTGAAGCTGTGTACTGTTATACCTGGCTTGGGCTATGTCTTTAGGGTTAGAAGTTTCCCTGTAGAGGAAAAACTGGGTTTTTGGAGCGAGCTTAGATAGGGTTCTGCTGCTCCTCCACCATCTTCTTCTGTCTCCCCTCTTTATATTCTGTTGAGATAATTTTTAAGAATTACCTTCGGTCTAGAGATTCTCCCATAGGTGAACTCAAACAGTACAATTCCTTAGAAATTCTAACTCACTGTCCAACAAAATAAACACCAGCAAGCAGCATTCAAAAGGAGAAGGGCAAATGGAAGGGGCACATATGGATAAAGAGAAGACGGGGGAGAATGAATTAATAAAATTTTGTGTATATCCTACAAAATTAAGAAAATTGAGGGAAGGGTTGGGGTTGGGAAGGTTGAGGAAGAATGATGAAAAGGGTGACACTGGCTGTATTGTATTCATGAATTGCTTTGTTGAATGGCAACTCCTCTGCACAGCTACTTAAAGAAAATCAAAATCTATTTTATAAAAAGAATTACCATAGGTCCAAAAAGTTACTATGAAAACTATTGGTCTGATTGTTCCATTTTAAACTATGTTGGAGAATTTGTTATACCATAAATTATCTTCCTGAAAGGTGTATATTTACTATTTTATTTTATGATCCACAAATCTGAACTGAATCAGAAGTAGAAATGTTAAAGTAATTACATTGAGAAGTCAATTTAATGATTACTCAATATGTGAAAGCATTATTTCTGTAATGTTTTTATTACCCAACTTATCATTTTTATTGTTAATTTGCTTATGCTATGTAGTTCTAAAATGAATTATAATCTCTACTCCTCCCTCAGATTTTCAAGAATGATATGTTTTCCATAGAAAGCTTTCATTTGAACAGTTTTTATACTTGTTAAAGTGAATCTACTTGTGAATTATGTGATTTGGAAAATTTCCCTAGAGTCTTCTAATTACATCATACATGTGTTTTAGCAAGCATTGGCTGTTGTGCAGTTCAAATTCTTTCAACTTAATCTTAGAAGGTGGCCACAAAACTGGAATTGTCCTCTTTACAATCACTTAATGGCTGTGGTCTTTTAAGCACAGAATTTTGAGTAGGAAAGAAGTCTGCATAGTATAAATGTTTTATGTCTCAAATACTGGGAGGAATCTGTAATGAGACTCACGATGGTCATTGCATGATTTTATCCACACTGCCCCCAACTTAGATGTAAAACAAGAAGCAACATGTATATTTAAATTTTCAACTGATATAATTTTTTTCTTTAGAATATGCAGAGAAAATTTTTGTTAAGAACAAATCATTTGACTTTAAAGTTAGCTTCAGTTTCAACTTCTACTAAGAGTTTCTTACATGAATTTGGCTTAAACTTTGTATTATATGTTTGATATAATAACCTTCAACTAAAGCTTTGCAAAAATACTTTCATGGATGCGTATATCATCTAGCAAATCATGAATATAAACAGAGAAACGGTCTTTCAAGTTTGTTTTATACAACTTCAAGAATCATAGTTTTATAGGTTTATAAAGATAGTAATAAGTTTCCACTTTTAGCATGAGCTGGGACAATTTGAAAGAAACCATAGTTATAATTCAAGTATTGTCTCAATTGTTCTTAAACCTATGAAACAAAAGTAGATATGTCTGATTGACGGTGTTGAAGAAAAGAAGGAGGCTTTTCAGTGACCTTCAGAAGAATAAAACTTTTAAAATGAATAAATCTTTGGAATCATTTTAGTGTACATTTCAGTTTGGTTTTCACTAAAATAAATTTTGTTACTCTAGTGACTTACTATAACAACAATAAAAAAAAATCTGCTACCCTCTAGATTTTATTTTATAATTTAGAAACCTGGATATTTGTCTCAATAGTAGAGGACCTGTCTAGTTTTCTGGGGAGGTAGAGGTGCTAGGGAACACACCTGGGGCCTGATCAATGTTAGACAAACACTCTTCAAATGAACTATCCTTCTCCTGCTTTAGCCTTACAAATTGATCAGAAATAGCCAGTAGGTACATGTTGATTGATGATTGGCATACAACTATAAAATGCTAATATAACAGTTGGGTTCGAAAAATCTATAAATATCAAACTCTGCTTGATAAACTCAATGTCCTATGTTGTGCCATGATTGTAAATGTAAGCTATTGAAATAAACTTGTGTTTCTACAGGAAAGATGAGTTTGGATTGTGTGCACCAGAATGGCTTGATTCTTACTGTCAATAAGTTCTTCAGTTTATTGATATATGATTTATTAGTAGCCACAGTCAGGAATTCTATTCAATGCTTTGTAGTTAGGTAGCTGGTTTTGGTGGTTTTCATGGTAATAGAATACCTCATTCCTCAATGACCCTCCTGAAAATTGTCTAGTCGTTCTTTACAAAACATGACACAGAACGGTGAATTCATTAGCATAACATATGTTGGCTTCTCTCTGTGGAGAAGAAAAGCATGTACCGTCATCTTGGTGAATCTGAAACTTAGTCTTTACACTTTTAAGGGATAGAAATAGTGAAAACGATAACATTGCAACATGAAAATCTTCAGAGATTTTGTTTCTCATTTGGATTCTTATTTGGATGATACACTGTGATAAATTATTCCCAAATAAGGAGACTGAGTTTCATCTACCATAGCATAACTCAGGCCTAGCAAGAGAAATAGTGTAGAAGAAAACAGTATTCAGGGGACCTGTGTGATAATGACCTGGTGTGACTAGAAACAAAAGAAAAGCTTAAGAGAAAAAGGCCCTGCCAGAGACCATGTTTCTTGTTCTCTGATTTATTTATTTACATATCAAAAGCCACAGAGCATGGAAGAAAGGAAAGGAAGGAGGGAGGGAGAGAGAAAAAAGAGAGAGGGAAGGAAGGAAGAAAAGAAGGGAGGGAATGAAGGAAAGGAGCCTGAGAAGACAGGAGGAAGGAAGGAAAAAGGAAAAGAAAGGAAAAAAGAACACAGACTGTTCTTGAGAGGCAATCTCAATATACAGACCAGGCTGCCTTTTGAACTCTTGATTCTCTTACCTCAGTCTCCTTAGTGCCAAGATTTACAGGTGTACATCTCTATACCTGAGAGATTAAATGTTTTTATAGAAAACATCAAAACTATCTAAAAAGTGAGCGAAGGGTACAATAACCACAGTGGCCTTGGGAGTCACTAAATAAAGTTTTTAAGGCAGACAGAGTAAGGCGGTCACACAGCAGAGATGTAAATAGTGCAGGGAGAAGAAATTTTTCTTTAAATAATAATCACTTAGAGATGTAAGAGACTGGCACTTCATGAAACATTTACCCAACATGTTTGACCTGCACAATTAGTGCTGTGGCTTCCTGCTAAATTTCTTCTTAGATTACTGCATGACACCCTTTAATAGGAATATTTGATCTGGAGAATAGAAGTAATTTCCCAGTTGCTATGTAGAGACTGTATGTGATGCAACATGAAGCAAGTTAAGCCAAGAGTCGGTGGCTCATGCCTGTAATCCTAGCTGCTCAGTAAACTGAGAGCTGAAGATCACAGCTCAAAGCTATCCTGGGCAAAAAAGTGTATGAGGCTCTTATCTCCAATAAACCCCCCGATAAAGCCAAAGTGGTGCTGTGGCTCAAGTGGTAGAGCCCTAGCTGGAACACGAAGTATCTCAGGATCAGCACCCAGGCCCTGAGTTCAATCCCCAAGACTGGCAAATTAAATAAATTAGTTAATTAATATAATTAAAGAAATAAAGCAACTCAGTTCTTTGGATCTGGATCGTGGTCATCTTAACACTCAAATTATTCTAATATTAATTGTAATTCAGGAAGATCACTTCTAGAATCTACTCATCTTCTAACTTCAGTTTGTCTTCAGAAACAATCAAATAGTAACTTTTATTATAAGATTAAACTCAAATATATGTTTCACTGAATAATTCATGTAGAATACCAAACTGATCTCATTACTAATACAAGTTATATCATCTTGTAAACTTGTCTCATGAAACGGCCAAGTTAAGTTCCATTGAGATGTAATTTGCTAGATAGGTCTTTTTCTTTATTGCCTTCCCCCTTCATTTTCCTTCTCCTTCCTTTCCTTTCTTTGTTCATTACAAAATAAACATAAGAGCTATTTCTATTTTTAATCTTTTTTGTCTTCCTTCCTTTATTCCTTCCTTCCTTTCTTTTATTTATTTTTATTTATTTATTTATTTTGCCAGTCCTGGAACTTGAATTCAGGGCCTGAGCACTATTCCTGGCTTCCTTTTGCTACCACTTGAGCCACAGCACCACTTCTGGCTTTTTCTGTATTATGTGGTGCTGAGGGATCGAACCCAGGGCTTCATGCATGCTAGGCAAGCACTATACCCCTAGACCACATTCCCAGCTCCTCTTTTATTTATTTATTTACTTAATTTATTTATTTTGTTGCTGGTCCTGGGGCTTAAACTCAGGACCTGGGTGCTTTCTCTGAGCATTGTTTCGTTCAAGGACAGTGTTCTACTACTTGAGCCACAGCTCCACTTCTGGCTTTTTGGTGTTTAATTGGAAAGAAGAATCTCATGGATGTGATTCATGCCCAGGCTAGCTTTGAACCTCAGTCCTCTGATTTCAGCCTCCTGAGGAGCTAGGTTTTTGGTAACTAAAAAGATTTTTAATATAGCATATAAGAAACTAGATTCCCTACACTAACACATCTAACTCTAAATTACATTCAAAATTTAGTTTTAAGAGTGCTACTTTTCATGTAATGGGAACTCTATGTCATTGATGGTGTAGATGCAAGGGCACTAGGTTGTGGATTATCCTCAATTTCTGCCATCAATTGATCACGCAATAGAGAAACACAAAAGTATAATAAATTCCAGATTTGGCCCCTATGTTTGGAGGTAGTGTTAAAAGGAGGAATAAGTTGGTTTCTTTCTTGCTTGCATGAGGAGATGATTCTTAAAGTTACTGAATTGAAAGAACAAAACACTGAGAGCCCTAGTAATTCTGAGTCAGTAGTAGGAATATACTTGACCATCAAGAGAAAGGATGGTGAGCTGCCTTTCTTTCAAATGCATTTAAACATAGGAGTTATTGTTATTTATTTTTAGGGGAAAGTCTCACATCTAAAACAAAAGATTTCAAAACATTGATCCAGTATAGATTTTGTCTGAGAATTAAAGTTACCACCACTTTCCATAAGGTTCATTTGCTGGACAAATATTGGCTTCACTGTAATCAGTTTACAAGCCCAGTGGGTTTCTGTACGGCTAATAAGTCGAAGAAATACTATTTGGGTGGTAACAGATGATAAATATAGGATTTTTCCCCTATCCTTTCCATAGTGCATGTATAAAATTTAAAAATGCACAGGTCTCAGACAGCCCTTTATTGTATCAAATTAAATTGGATTTAATGCCTGGTTGTGTGTCATTCAGCTTAGACCCATTTGTACAAGGCTGGTACAGATGAATGAATAGCTTTCTCATTACTTCACCCTCATTCTGCTGTCTCTTTTCCTGTCCTTTGTATTATAATGGAGGACAGCTGTGGCGGTGACATGAATATTAACTAACCTCAGTGTCGCAGCAGATTGTGACTTTAATCCCTGCAAATACCACTAAAATCAAAATTTAATTACACTCAGAGTAGCTCTGTTAATGCCTGAAAAATATTTAACAATTAGTGGTTGGCTTAATTAAGCAAACTGCCTTTCACAAAGCAACCTGAACAACACATGCCCTTCCCCCATCCTTTTTTTTTTCTTTTCTCTTTCTTTTTGCACACAGACTAATTAGTCTGATGTAATCTTGCAGCATTTCATTTACTGTTACTGAGTCTGCATCTCAGAGCTTAACAGCTTGTAATAGAAAGGGAAGTTGTAAAAATAAATAAATTAGGTTCACTACTCATACTATTTGATAATAAAAAAAAGTCCATTCAATAAACCATCAATCATTGGTAGTTTTTCATGTGTGTGTGTGTGTGTGTGTGTGTATGTGTGTGTACTCAGATGTATGTATGAAAATGGCAACATGTCATTTACACTATAAGTTTTAAGAGATTCAGAAAAACTAAATAATAATACACTCACTTCTATGAAAAAGAATGATTCTCTGTTTATATGGACTGGAAAACACTGTTCACAATTATTCTTGAAAGGAAGGAACAGTTTATATTTTTGTCTGTAAACTGAACAAGACAAGTAAATGAAATAGAAACAAATTACAAGTGATATAAAAGCTGCTAAAATTATAGCCTACTCTCTCTGATTGATATACAATACTTCTGACCTACTTGGTTATGGGTTTATTCACTTGTCTGAGCCTATAACATTTATTGGAAATTTAATGTGATTTGGTAGTTGATACATACCTGTAACTATAAATCTTGATATTGACAAGTATGGAAGGTTTTTAAATGTCACAAATGGATAGATTATATTATGTAATTACTGAGCCTTATTTCTGATTAAATTCATAGGAAAGGTCTTGCCACTAAACAAGCGATAGGATAAAACACAGTAAAACTTGGAAGGGAGGTTACTTAAGGAGTAATTTAAAAATTAAAATAAAAAATTTTTTAATATGTCCAAGAATCAGAAAGTAACAAACACTGAAAAACTGCCTACATAAACCAAAAGTACAGGGACACCTTGTTTCCAATCTCATCTGTTACCAAAGAGAAAATGGAACTTCAGAAAGTTGAAAGGATTTGGGGGAGCCATATGAGGAACTATGATCTAGTTGATCAGGGGTGTCACAGACCTGCCAGATTCCCATCCAGACCTGCTGCCTTTAATCTGACATTAGACACAATTGTAACAAAAGGAATTATTTGAGTTATGAAATTGCAGCAGATTAGGAACCACAAACTAAGGGCTCAAGGAGATGTTTAGAGGCTGAGTATGTTTAATATTCAGATGCTATGAAACCAGTATAATTGTTAAAAGTTGGAAACCACTAAATAAAAATTGCCATATCTTCATGAAATAGTCTCTTTGTATTGGTCAAACATATGGAACAAATAAATGTAGGAAAAATTCTTTCAGTCTAGAGAGTATATTCGTTTATTCTATGGAACTTGCTCCTTTTTCAGTCTATAGAGAAACAACCTGGAGTCTCATGTCAGGGATGTTTGCACCTGTGTAGAATTTATTCTTCATTGCTTACCTACTACTTCTTATTTTAGTTAGTTGTTAGGTATATTGGTGATTACTTAATTCAATAATTAAGAGAAGAGCGCAAATATTCGTATATGAGTGTGTCTAATAGGGTGTGCTTTGCTGACTAACACCTACGTCTGCCAACAGTCTCTGATACCATATAATTTTGTCCATATCCACTTAATTGCCAGGCTCTGCTTCCAGTCTCATGGTTGGTTGATACCCAGGGATGAAACTGTAGTTCACATCTGGGTTGAGTGGGGCACACAAGGACTTTGCAGTATCTGGCAGGTACATGTACAAATCCTGCCAGATTTAGTCCCTAACTGTGAAAGAAATTAAACTTTTAATAGAGGAGGGAACAGCAGATTATATTTTAAAATTGGTATCTTTAAGATATAGTTACATGATAATATAAATTGATGCAAAATCTTTTTACGCGTTTTCCAGGAATAATTGTGCTTTATTGGTATAGGAAATTTTTGTTTCTGTTTTTGTGCTGATTTGTTGCATACACATATCTTCATTTCTTCCTGAATGTATGCTATATGGTTACTTACCAAATGTTCATTCACCATCAGATTCTGCTTCTTCAGCACGTTTTCTCATTTGAAGTCATGTAATGATTCTCCTTCATGATACAAATAATCCATTTCCAATGTACTACAGTACCTCTTTTCTATTTCTGAAAAGTGTTATTGCTTTTAGGTTTTTGGTTATAAAATATAATACAGTAAAAATGTGCTTTTAAAATTATCTTTAACTTTCTCTGTCCAAACAAAAAAAAAAACAGAAAGTATTAAAAATCAATCAGAAAAATATTTCTGCTCAATTCACTTAAGCTGTCAATTTTTGTTTTTGTATAAAACAAGAAAATGAATTCTCCTATTTCAGGCAAGCAGATTTGTGGCCACAGCATTGTCTTTTCTCTCTGAAAATCACTTGAAAACAAAGAGATTTGTCCATTCTTGTTTTCAAGTTGCAAAATGTCAGCTTTGTCTATGAAATAGACACTAAATCCCTTCCTCTTGGCTGTTTGGAACGAAATTACAAAATTGTCCTTTCTCCAAAGGCACAGTGAGTCCTGTTTGCAAGTATCATTTTGTGTTCAGCAGTAAGCATTTATCTAATGGTGTGTTGATGCATACTGCACCCTCTCTTCCTACATCTAGCACTGCTTAAACACACACACACACACACACACACACACACACACACACACACACACACACACACAAACTTCCTCTAATTTTCTACTGCTGGTGTCCCAAAGGAGGAGAAATCTAGTTATTTAACAAACTAAATTTAATAATTCTTATGATTTCATTTATAGATGATTTATGTTTAACTGTGTGTGATTTTTTTATTACAGAGATCTTTCTAAAAGAGATCTTAACAAATACCAATAATAGATATAGATAAATTACACAGCAAATAAAGTTTCAAATTCTGGCTTTTTCAAAGACTAATTACTTTGGAAGGACATAAGTAATGCTGTCTCCTTAGTTGAGAAAAATGGCAAACGTCAGCATTAACAACTCGGGATTTCAACTGGACACTTTCCTCTTGTCTACAGGAGGGCTTCTTTTTCTTTCTTGGAGGTGTTGTTTTTACTATTTTTTTTTGCTAAAATTCACTAGTAAGAAAATTTCTGGGAGTGCATACTGGGCAATTATTTACACATGGGAAAAGTAAACTCAAGTTGCCTTTTACTTCTTCCAGAGGTGTAATGTGATATAGAGGAGTGTTTGTACAGTCTTACATAATTTATATTCACATATGTAAAATTTGAAGTGTAAAATTCTTCTGGCCACATACTGACCATAAATTACTGAAGTAGGCCATTATTCTTTTTTGAAAATTAATTAATTTATTTATTGTTAAAGTATGTACAGAGGGGTTACAGTTTCATACATAAGGCAGGGAGTATATTTCTTATCCAACTTGTTACCTCCTCCCTTGTTTTTCTCCCACCTTCCCCCCACCCATATCCCTCCCTCCCCATGAGTTGTACAGTTGGTTTACAGCATATAGTTTTGTTAAGTATTGCTGTTAAAAGTATGCAATTATTCTTATATAACTAGACATTTCCCCACATCTATGTCTTGGGTTATTTTGAAATAGACTTTAGGCAGTGTATCATGGCTTCTAAGCTTTTGTTTTTTAAAGGGCACCCTCACATAAGTACAAACACAAGCTACAGAATGGAAGCTTTCCAGTAAATTATGTCCTGTAAGGGTTTAGTATTGACAATATATAAAGAACTCTTCCAATTCAACAAATAAGGACAGATATCACAATTAAATATGAAAACATAATTTTGGTAGACATATACTCCTAGAAAAGTTGTACAAAATTCTATTAAATGAAATTCAATGTGGTGCAGTTCCTTAGCTGAAATCCAAAGCAATGAGGCACAACTTTATACCCACTAAGTTGGTTCTAATGAAAAGATGGACAACTATCAATGGCAGTAAGGTAGACAAGTCACCATCATTGCTGTTTGGAGTACAAAATAGTGTAGCTGCCTCAGGAGACATTTTTGTAGTTCCTGAAAAAGACAAACTTGTCAGGTTCAAGTGGCTCACGCCTGTCATCCTAGCTACTCAGGAGGCTGAGATCTGAGGATTGCAATTCAAAGCCAGCACAACAGGAAAGTCTATGGAGTCTATGAGACTCTTATTTCCAATTAACCACCAGAAAACTGGAAGTGGTGCTATGGCTCAAAGTGGTAGACCACTAGCCTTGAGCTGAAGAGTTCAGGGACAGTGCACAGGCCCAGAGTCCAAACTCCATGACCGACCACCCCCAATAAAGTCTTACTATTACTACATAATACAGAAATTGCACTTCTAGGCATTTATGAAGAGAGACATATGAAAACATATTTGCACCAAAGGTTCCACATGACTTTCGTAACAGCATTGTTCATAATGGCTTAAACTATTTCATCAATTAACGAATAAATACAAATGTCTTCTAACACTGAAATGTAATATTATTCATCCATGAGAAGAAATGAAGCTTTAATATATGGACAAAAAGTTTCAAATATTATTTTACACAAAAGCAGAAAAAATAAAAGGTCATATGTTCTATTATTGCACTGTGTGAAACATCTAAAATAGGAAAATCTCTGTAAAGACAGAAACTCGCTTAGTGAGCAATAGGAACTTTAGAAAAAGGAGGAATAAAATGTGAGTACTATGTAATACAGATAACTTTCTATTTCAGGTGATGAAAATATAATCAAAGACTACATCCTGAACAGGTTATCTATAAGGTTGAGATTGTTATTCTTTCTATATATTTCTACATGTATATATATATATACATATATTCCTACTCATGTAGAAATATATAGTACTACTTTCTATAGTCTCTATTCTATTCATATACATCAGAAAATTACAACACACAGAGAATATAGCACAAAATGAACAGAACATAAATTTTAGGTTTTTCACATTATTAATTGTAAAAATTAGTTTAATTAATTAAATGTGTGATGCGTGTTTATCCTATGTAATACATGCACACCATTGTGGAGATTTACTAGATCTAGTTTTTCTTAGCGGTCTCCGGTATTCTGCTTCAGCATCATAAAACAGGAAGTGATACCTAGATACCAGTGTCTAGAAGCAGAATGTTGTAGAAATCAGGCCATTCTGATGCCATATTAAATAGAAATGAAGAATATTTTAGAAGACACTGAAGGAAAGGCCATCAGGGTTACAAAATAGAAAAAATAAAAGCTGAATTCTGTGCTATGCCCTGCTGTTTTATAGGAAGAAGTTGAGGTCAAAGGGCTAGGATATTTGTCAGAAGACACATCAGATCTTTACCCAGAGTCTGAGCTAAGGAAATGTATACACTCAGAAGTTAATGCTGATGGCATGAGTTAAGACTTTAATAATACTTTATGCTTAGACTTGGAAGTTAATGCTAGATTAGATTAAAGTTTTGGGGTACTGTTAGGGTGGAACTGTATAAATGTGGGGGAGCCAGGAATAGAGCACTATCATTTGACTAAGTGATTTCAACCCCTTCAAATTTCATGATTAAAGTCAATAAGGACTCTGCTTTCATAAACGGGGTTTGAAGCCTCTCTAGAAGGGTTTAGTGGAATACATTCAGCCCCCCCCCTTTTTTTTTGTATTTCTATTTCCACATAAGTATACCTCCACTGGGATGTCCATGAGGAGTTGGCTCTTTACAAGACACTGAGCCTGTGGGAGTCTTAATCCCAGATTTCCTGCCCACAAGGACTATAAGCCTCAAGTATTGCAGCACCAAATACAGACTCAGAAGATAAAAGATGGGAGTGTGAGCTTTAGGGAGTATATACTCACACTAAAGCCCTAAGTGAGCTGCTCCTCAACCACTGAAGGCAGTCTCTAAGCATCCACTTTATGCATCTCCACAAAGGCGCCCCTGGCTGACATCATGGCATTCTGGATTGCGACCACGACCACCAGGCAGACTGCTGACTACTAACAAACTGTGCTCCTGAACATTGTTGTAAGTGGCAGGTGCTCTTCCATATCTCAGTTCACTCACTCCCTAGTCACTATTTCAAAGTGCAGCTTCCATTCATTTGAAATTGGTAGAGAAAAGCTGATAATATGTGCTATCACTTTTCCTAGATATATTATTTGTAGTTTGTTAGTAGAGTTACAGATGGTACACTAGAATACTGTAACATGAGTTTCCAATAGTAATACTGTGTTGGAGGTGTTCTGGCTTCTAGCATTATATCTGATATTTTCTCAAATTGACATACCAGTGAGGATGATTTACTTCTGGAGCTACACTGGCGTACTTCTGCATTATCAAAGAAACAAGCAAAACCATGGCACTCCAAAGATACAGTATCGCTTCACGAGAACAAGCATGGCTTCTAGAGTGAAACAATTTTCTACAGAGGAAAATTCAAGCCTTCACTAAGTTCTTAATCGGGGTGTCTTCCAATTATTTAAGGTCTTTTTGTAAAATAAAATTGTATTATTATTGTTACTAATGTGTCCCACAGAGGAGTTATCATTCCACAAGTCCATTAATGAGTACAATTCCTTTTGGACAGTGTCTGCCCTTCCTTCACTTTTCCCAGTTTTCCTCTCCTGTCTCTGCCCCCAGTTGCATACCTCATTTCCCACACCTGATTACTTAACTTCTTTATGTAGAAGCCTCCCATCTGCAATATAAAGCAATATAAAAATAGCAACACTATTTTATAAAGATTACTAGGAGAAAAATTAGATATGTGAAGTCCATGTATGCATGCTTAAAACAGTGGCTAGCATATTCTAAATGCAATAATAAATATTAGATTTATTCTATTTATCTGTTTATTTGGATTTAGGAATTAGCATGGCATTTTTTCCTCATAAAAATATTCTGTTTACTCTGCTTCCATATTTAGGAATACTTTAAAGTTCTTATTTTCAGTAAACTATTTTAACCTTGGCTGTGACAAAAATTTGGAATGCTGAATTTTTTAATGTCTTTAAACACATAATAAAATGTTTTACTGAATGGCCCAAAATAAGCATATATTATGTATTTATTTACTAGAAACTGTTTCTGAAACCACCAAGGTGTAAGTAAAAAGAGTTCAGTGTAACTACAATGATGTGATCTAAAGCATGTTTGATTTGAAGTTAATAAAATCATAAATTAAAATCCTCTTGTATTAGACAATATACTGTAAACCAACTGTACACCTGGTTGGGAAGGGAATTGGGGAGATGGGGAGGTGGGAGAAAAATGAGGGAGAAGGTTACCAGTTTAAGAAATGTACTCACTGCCTTAAGTATGAAACTGTGAGTCCTCTGTACATTGCTTTGACAATAAATAAATAAATAAATAAATAAATAAATAAATAAATAAATAAAATATTCTTGTATTAATCTCCAAATACTGATGTGGAGTATGCTTTAAAAATCTAAAATATTGTGATGCACAAAAGGTTTCACAACAATTTATCTTTGAAATTAACTTTAGTAGCTCAATAGGAAAATAGTAATAGTAATAGTAATATTAAATAATAAATAATAAATAATAAATAATAAAATAAATAATAAAATAGTAATAGTAATAGTTTAGTAATTATTAATTGCCTAGCATGTATGAAGCAATGTGCTCATTATTACACATGGATTATATTATCTAATTATCTGAATGAACCTTTTCTGTTGATGCTAGCACAGCTTTATTGTAGTAAGGCATCCTCAGAGAGAGAAAATCTTTCAGCAACAATTTGAAGCAAAGTTATTGGCTTGTGTTTCTGCCTACTAATTGTTTTTTAAACTTTATTATCAAACTGATGTACAGAGAGGTTACAGTTTTATACGTTAGGCATTGGATACATTTCTTGTACTGTTTGTTACTCTGCCAATTGTGATTTTTTTTTTTTTGGCCAGTCCTGGGCCTTGGACTCAGGGCCTGAGCACTGTCCCTGGCCTCTTTTTGCTCAAGGCTAGCACTCTGCCACTTGAGCCACAGCGCCACTTCTGGCCATTTTCTGTATACGTGGTGCTGGGGAATCGAACCTAGGGCTTCATGTATGGGAGGCAAGCACTCTTGCCACTAGGCCATATCCCCAGCCCCAGCCAATTGTGATTTCTTTGTTGTAATATAATAAATGGTGTCCACTATTATTTTATAAAGAGATTTTTTGTCTATTTTCTTATTCAATAGATCTATTTAATCCTAAAATTATTTACTTATTCACAACTGTTTGCTTTAAAAAATAACTCTTACTTACATTTATAAGCCAGAAATCCTTACAGAATTTTTCAAGTGTGTAATGTGTGTGTGTGTGCTGTGTGTGTGCATGTGTGTGTGTAAGAATCTAGTTTTTTCTTAGTAGGGTATCAATCATCCCTATATAATTTTTGTTTATATATTTACCAGATCCACTAGAAATGCTATTTGCATCTTAAGTAAATGAGAATTTTTTTTTAAAGATTCTAGACTTAACATTATTTTGTTAATACAGCATGCCTTAATATGCCTTTATCATTTAGTTCTAGCTATCAATGTCATAAATTGCCCTTAAGGGAAAAAAAAAGTCCACACACAGTACTATTTATTCTTTTTTAAAATGTGTTTCACTAAGATAAAAATCAGTTAGCACTTATCTTTGGATTTACCTAGTCCCAGTTTTTACTTAATTCTTTCTTCTTATTCTTTAATCTAGGATGATCCAGGTGTCTGGATTCCCATTGATGTTTGGTGCTAGGGAGAGACTTGGCAGGGTTATTTGAAGGCAGGAAGAAGATAAAATGAGTTCATCTCCCATTTTCTTCTTGGTCTTTTGGAAGCAGAGACATAAATGCCTTTAGAGCCCTATTTCTTTTGGTGCTCTCAGAATGAGCGGATTCTTCAGTTTGCTGAGGACATTATATCTTCAACTGAGTTTCCCAGCCTATTTGATCTCTTCGTATCACCTTGCCCTCTGTTCTCTTATAGATTTCCAGTACCCATGAAACAATTTCTCTCCACTAAACAACTCTTGTTTGAAAAAACAGAAAACCTTCTGTGCTTTCTCTTTTTCTGCTGAGGCTCTGATTTATATACAGTGCCCATTTCATGACCTTCTACTAGTAAATATATTTTAAATTTTAATTATAAATTGAATTTTTGTTATTTTTGTGGTTCAGAACTTTGGGTAATACTTTGAACAACCCTATATTTCTAGTTTACTATTTTTGTGTCATGAACATTGTAAAAATAATAGGATCCCCTTTTTTTTCTCCCAAATTTAGCGATTCCAGATAGCGTTATTTTATCTACTTCATCAGTTAACATGGAACATGTGTTATTCAAACGTGTTTTATTTTCTAAATATCAAGTTAAGTTTGCACCTGTTTGAGAAAGAAAGATAATGTAAAAATAGCTTACCCTTTCATTTGATTATGTTTTAAAAGACTTTGTTGGACCAGAAACTGGTGGCTTATACCTTTAGGCCAATCTACTGAGGAAGCTGAGGTCTGAAGATCAAGATTTGGAGCCAGCTCTGGAAGAAAAGTCCCTGAGACTCATCTCCAATTAATCACCAAAAGGCCAGAAGTGGAGGTAGGGCCCAAATGGTAGAGTAACAGCCTTGAGAAAAATAGCCACACAAGATCATAGGTCCTGAGTTCAAACCTAAGTGTGCATGCATGCACACACACACAGACACACACACACATACACACACACACACACACACACACACAGAAGACTTGTGGTTCATACCTACTAGTCAAACCAAAACGGACTCACATACATATATGATGAAAGGAAAACAAAATAAGAAAATGAAATACCTGTATAACTCAACAAATTCCAAATATCATAACAGGAAATTTCTTTTAAATTCAAAAGTGAACAGATGGTAGATTTATGTGGTTTTTTGGACATAATTCTTGTACGAAGCAGATATGTAAAAATAGGAGAGTCAAAAACCTGGATTCAGTTTTAAAAAAACGTGTATTTTGCAAACTATAGAATTTCTACAGAGGTAACTAGACAGGGGTTAAAGGATACATAATCTAGGTAACATTCTATAGATTAAAGTTTTATCTGTCTATATAATAGTATATATTTTTATAATCATTGTGCAATAGACAAATATGTTAGCAGATTTTGATGTCTTGTGTGAAACATTAAGAAGTATTTGGGGAGACAAGCAAAGCCAGACTGTACATTAACAGATGCAAAAAGTTCATATAGGATTTCTGTATATTTGCTAGGTACTCTAATTTCTTGGAAATAGGTCAGCTCTTTGAGTAAATGTGAATATATATACAAATTTCACTTACCTCATTCTTTTGTTTCTTCTTTATAGAATTTTCTGAATATAGTTATTCTATGCCATCTGTACATGCAGAAACAAGTGATTAGCTTCCTTATAACTGGTGATTTTAATTGAAGCCTCAAAGAAAACAAACTGATATATTAATCTTCAAATCTTTTCGCTGACATTGAATGTATCATGTTAAGATTATGGTTTAAATTGAAGAGTTGGCATTTTTTCCCATTTTTATACATTTTTTTCTAAGGAAAGCTAGTTCTTAATGAAACAACAATAAACTCTTCTTTAGAATTTAGCATTAGCTCATAGTACAAATTATGACCTCAAATGTCTCACCATCTTGTAAATGAAGACACAGAGAGATGTCTTGAATATAGAAACAATTTCAAAACCCTTGAAAATGGGATGAGCATTTTATTGTTATTGCTATAACTTTACAAATATGTAGTGAGGTCATTAATTTAAAACTAATTTGTCATTTAATTCTTTGAATGCTTGCTTAAATCCTATAAACAAAGTGAAGTTTGGAATTGGGTAAAATTCATGTTACCAAAAATTCTTATACACCTGCATTTGGTGGAATGTTTAAGCCAATATTAAATGGTAATATTAAAGTGGTCTAGAATATTCATATGATATGTTCTTAGATTAAAAGTTAATTAGCTCATAAAAGTAGTTTGCTATAATTCACATTTAACTAAAAGTTTAAATAAGTATTTCTTTTACATTGCTTTTCATAACAACCATCAACTAACTTTGAAGAAATGGTCATCATTAGGAAATCAACTGATTCTATAATTCTTTCTAATGCCAAGAGTGTACTGTGGACTGCCAGCTTCACTGAGGGGTAGTGATTTTCTGACTAATCATATTAACGTAATCTACAGATGCTAATCCAGAAAGTGAGGTGGGGGGAACCTTGGCGGATTTACTGAATTTTTCTCTTCATTGATCAAATTAATTGGATGATTTCCAAATCCCTATTTTACTGAGTATTTTATTGACAGAATCTTTGACAAAGAAGCATATAGATTTCAAAATGTCTTTTTTATAGACAGAAAATCAGTTCAGTTATTTTAATAAATTAAACTGAGCAAAAGAGCTGGTTGAGTGATTACAGGACATCTATTGTCATTACTGTGTGTACAGAGTAGGGCTGTGGACTGGCACTTGGAGAAAGGGAATTTTCACCCCAGGGGACACTGAGGAACTGGAGTCAAAGCAAAACAACCAATGTGGAAATACTGAATTTATGAAGGATGTTGGATGTTAAAAATATACATTAAACATTAATTGCACATGTTACACAATTCATTAGCAGATTAAACAAAACATTTTTTTGTATCCTTAATTCAAAGAATATTGTTTTTGGAAATTCTGAGCCAGTTATCATTAGAGGACTAAATCAAGATTCTGACTTCTTGAAAATAACACAAGTTAGTCATTAAAAGCTAGGTGACTGCTTTGTTTAATGGCAACTTCTTTATACATCAACTTGAAGATGATAAAAAAAATTTTATTTTAAAAAGCTGGGTTGGAATCTCAGCTTTACTTCTTAATGGTCACTAAGCCTCCCTAACCCTCAGTTTCCTCTTTTGTGAAACAAGGGAAATGATGTCATTTCCTATAAAGGATTTTTGTGAGATGTAGATTAACAAAGAAATGCATCCCTAGAGAAACAAATACTCAATAATTTTTAATGATTATGTTTTTATTTTGAAATAACAAGTATGCACTCCATTTCCTTCACAATGAGTCATCATAATATCCTAAAAACAACTTTCTAAGAGATTATTTTAAGTCGTAAACATTAATTCCATAGTTTTGGTTATTTTATTGTTAGGTTCTTTTTATCGTGATGAATGGCCCCCAGAATCAATGACTTGATTACATATGAAATGGATATATATCACCATCACTACACAGTGGTCTAAGAACAAATGAAAAATAATAAACGAAACACATTTTTAGATTTAATTTACATTACTACAGTCTTTAAATTATGTTGTATCCATATGACAACCATTAAGATTTAACTCTATGACTTAACCAATGATTTAATTCTATGACTTCTGCTCTGTGGTAGGTGTGACTATGTTCAATTGTAACAAAAATGAAAAGTAACATTTTAAATAAGATCTGGGAATACTTGCATGTGAAATCTAAGTATACCTAAAATTTACAATCTAAACATTCTTATAATTGTTAACATTTACTTGAAAGCTTGCTTAAATAAGAATATTAACATTTTAAGCCAAGTTTTTTAATTAAGTGACTCCTAAAATATCAAACATTATTTGTTCCAATGATATTTATTTCTTATCTTCATGAAATTCTTTTAAAGTGACCATTTGAAGATATGAATTACTTGCTATTTAGCAATTTTATTTTAGATAATTAAGCTATCATAACATATTTTTTCAACAGGGGAATTGAAAACATATCAATACAGTATAACAAATGACCAAACTCTATTAAATTGTGTCCCTCAAGTGGGGACAGAAGCATGTACTTGTACATTTTTATTAAAGCAGAAATGAATCCAAAATACAATCTCTTGAGTTCAATTATGTGGCCCATATGCTTGAGTCAGTGAATGCTAAAAATGTACAACTTCATTACACATTACAGGCACTATAGATTTCAGCTTTGACTCAAAAAAAAAAACCACTCAGATCACTAATGTGGTGTATATCACTAAAAGGCTAATATCATTGTTATGAGGAATAATATAAATGGGCAAGTGAAAACACCTGTATTTTCTATGCTTTAAAAACATGGCCTTTAATCCAAGGGCATATCTGTGTAGAAGATAATCCTACAATAATAAAAAAAAAGTTTGTGTTAGGGTACCTGATAGAGAATAAAAGCAAAGAAAATATACATGACCATTGAAATGAAACAAATTATAGCTTAACCATTGGTGCCAATATAAACCTACTTTTATGGTCAGACAAACATGTTTTGCTACCATTTTAGGACAAATTAAATATAAAAATCTCTGGATAGGTCTTTAGAAATCTGAGAAGGGTGCTAGATCAGACTTAAATACCTACAAAAGAGAAATGGATGGAACAAAGCCTATAAAAGCTTTAGTTTTATAAATCTGAAGATTTGGTGACACATCAAGGTGTTATGATGAAAATGCACTTAAACTTTACACCGGCTGTTACTGATTCATTTTTAGTAACTAGTTGATGCTGAAAAGATGAATTTCAGCTAGGTGCCTGTGGCTTTCACCTGTAGTCCCAGCTACTCAAAAGGTTGACACTTTTACTTCTTTAGCCCATTTATTAAGAGGGCAGGTGTTTCTTGGAGAATTTGTTTTGGGGGAACTCAATTTTTTGAGTTCTAAGTATATTTCAGATATGAGGACCTTGTCTGTTGTATGGCCAGTGAAGATCTTCTCCCAAACTGAGGGCTTTCTATTTATCTTGCAAGCTATATCCTTTGCCATGCAGAAGCTCTGAAGTTTCATGCAATCCCATTTGTCCAACCTTTCTTTGATTGATTATGTTTCTGGGTCTTTATTAAGAAAGGAGAATGGCCAATATGCACATGAAGAAGTGCTCAACATCACTGGTCATAAAAGAAATGCAAATCAAAACAACATTGAGGCTCCACCTCACCCCAGTAAGAATGTCCATTATCAAGAAAACTAGTAATGGGCTGGGGATATAGCCTAGTGGCAAGAGTGCCTGCCTCGGATACACGAGGCCCTAGGTTCGATTCCCCAGCACCACATATACAGAAAACGGCCAGAAGCGGCGCTGTGGCTCAAGTGGCAGAGTGCTAGCCTTGAGCGGGAAGAAGCCAGGGACAGTGCTCAGGCCCTGAGTCCAAGGCCCAGGACTGGCCAAAAAAAAAAAAAAAGAAAAAAAAAAGAAAACTAGTAACAACAGGTTCTGGAGGGGATGTGACCAAAAGGGAACCCTATTACACTGTTGGTGGGAATGTAAATTTGTTCAACCACTCAGGAGAGTACTATGGAGGTTCCTCAAAAGGCTCCCCTTTAGAGCTCCCTTATGACCCAGAAACCCCACTTTTGGGCATTTACCCAAAGGATCACAAGCAGGACCACACTAAACCTACCAACACAACTATGTACATTGCAGCACAATTTACCGTTGCTAAAATATGGAACCAACCCAGACGCCCCTCAGTAGATGAGTGGATCAAGAAAATGAGGTATATATACAATGGAATTCAATGTCAGAAAGAATGACATTGGCCCATTCATAGAAAAATGGAAGGAATTGGAAAAATCATACTAAGTGAAGTGAGCCAGACCCAAAGAAACATAGACTCTATGGTTTCCCACATGGGTAATAATTAGTACACGTCTAGGATAATCCTAGTGGATGAAAACAATATCTCAATAGCTATATACATATGAATGCATAAGATGATGCTAAGTGAAATGAACTCCAAGTTATGGAAATAAGTGGTTTACCATTGCTGTTATTTTCAATCTATTTGAAATTATGCCCTTTTCTTTTGTTTTTCTTCCCTATGGTTTTACCTCTGATGATATTGCATCTGATTTTGGTAGTCTGGGAGTTGTATATAGGTTTATCAGAACTAGGGAAGGGAAGGGGAACATCAAGGTGGAGAAACAAAGGGTAAAAGGCAAATCAATGCAACAGCAATACTTACAAAACAATATGCGGTAAACAAACAGTACAACTTGGGGGGAAGGGGAAGTAGGGGGAAGGTAGGGAATGGCGGAGAGGGTAGGTGGGAGAAAAGTGAGGAAGGAGGTAACAAGTTTGATAAGTGTATTCACTGCCTTACATACGAAACTGTAACCCCTCTGTACATCACTTTGACAATAAAAACAAAATTTAAGAAGGCTGACACCTGAAGGATCAAGGTTCAAAGTCAGCCCAGGTAGACTCTATCTTCAATTATCCAGCACAAAGTCAGGCTGGTGTAATGACTCAAGTGGTGTAGTGCTACCAGGTCAATGCTTTGAGCACCAGGCTTCTGAGTTCTTACCCTGGAAATGGGGGGAAATGTGCCTACGTGGTTTGGCTGTTAAAGTCCATTTTAAAGAGTAAAAGATTCTCGAGGCAGCTACTATCACATTGAAATCAATGAAAGGTTGAGACTGGAGAAGTTCCAGTGTAGCTTCACTATGTGGCTTTGGAATTTGAAAATTTAAACAATCATCTGCCTACATAAGAAGTTGAACATGTTACTTGACAGAACCAACCAATAACATTTAGTGATCTGTGCAAATTAGTATGAAATCTACAAAATAGTACTTTCTATATGACAAGTACTTTTTATGTTTCCTACACTCATTTTTAAAAATGTACTATGTTTTGCTTAATGCCCATGACTTCATTGTAAGAAATAAATAGAACCTACTTCCAATTAATGGAAAACAAATAGGTAACAGCATAGAAATAATTACAGGTTACATGGCTAGAACACATCTGCCTTGTTACTTTTTTTTTTTTTTTTTTTTTTTTTTTTGCCAGTCCTGGGCCTTGGACTCAGGGCCTGAGCACTGTCCCCAGCTTCTTTTTGCTCAAGGCTAGCACTCTGCCACTTGAGCCACAGCTCCACTTCTGGCCATTTTCTATATATGTGGTGCTAGGGAATCGAGCCCTGGGCTTCATGTATACAAGGCAAGCACTCTTGCCACTAGACCATATTCCCAGCCCGCTTGTTACATTTTCTATTTCCATTACTGACTATGAAAAAGCAGCTGCCATGAATCCTGTTCCTTCAAGAAAACAAATTTTTCCCATGAGTTGAAGGAACGTGGAAATGCCTCTTTTCCCAGGTGAGTCTTTGATATGAAGTTAGTTTAGGTTGATATTGTGATTGCAATATTTTGAGGTGCTAAGCAATGAATGGCCTAGCTAATTTGTCCTAAACTCTTGGCATCTAGAAAATGGATAATAAATGTGTTTTTTTTCATGCTTCTAAGTTTGTGGTCATTTACTGGATGGCAATAGAAAATGAATGTACATAGATTTTATGAACTTGCATTTTGGGATAAACAACATCCATGTATGGTTGTATATATGCATACTTGTATGTATTTATTTGGGATTTAGTGGGATAACTAATAAAGTTCACAACTCATTCCTGAATGGCTGACTTATTGCTAGCTGTCCCAGTGCAGGGAAGTTCTCCAAGGTACCCACACTGCCAGCGCACTCAGCATGTAAGAATGAGGAAGAAGGAGTGGAGAAGAAATAAAATTGGAATTTTATCATATTTAAATGAAGTAAGCCAGACCCAAAGAAACATAGGCTCCATGGTTTCCCTCACTTAAAGTAATTAATATACATCTAGGGTAGTCCTAGAAGAGGAGCACAATAGCTCAATATCTATGTACCTATGACCATACTATGATAATATGCTAATAATGACCAAGTTATACTAATGAATTCCAAGATATGGAAGGAAACAAAGAGTTTTTTGTTGTTGTTTTTTAATATACTGTGTGAAGTTATTTCTTTTTTCTTTCACTTTTCCCCCTTTGGCTTATCCCCTGTTGCCACTGTTTTTGATTTTGGTATGCTGTGTCTTGTAAAAATGTTTATCTGATTGGGGGAAGGGAAACAGAATAACAAAATGGTGAGAAAAAAGACAAATGGTGAACCAATGCAACAGCAACATTCACAAGATAATATGATGGACATGAACTCTACATCTTGGGTGGAGGGAGAGTTTGGGGAGGAAAAGTGGGAGAAAAAATGGAAGAATTAACAATGTTCAACAAGAAAGTACACATTACCTCACTGATGTAACTGTAACCACTCTGTACTCACCTTTACAATAAAATAAAATGAAATTTGAATTTTAGGAAATAAAGTTATACTCTGGAAAACTCAAAATTTTGTATCTTATATTCCAAGTAAAACTGAAAGAAAATTTCTCAGATTTCTAGCAATCATAAATGAGTTTTGAAGTTGAATGTATACATCCTAAACTAATAAAAATGAAAGTGATTTTTGACTAACCATGTCAGGAGATTGACATTATATTCCTATTTTCATTAGAAGAGTAATGTATCCAGACTATTACTATTATATACAGACATAGTAAAAAAAATAATGCAGCCAAAATTGTAAGAACTTTTATTGCATTATTTTCTGTTTTTTAAACAAACAGTGGTGCTTTTGATATAGATATGTACACATATGTATACATATACACATGCACACACACACACACACACACACACACACACACATATGTATTTGCGAACCCAGAACCTGGGTGTTGTCCCTTTGTTTGTTTGTTTGTTTTTTTTACTGACTCTACTGTTTGAGCCATACCTCTACTTCTGGACTTTTAGTTGTAAACTTAGAGAGAAACGTCTTGTGGACTTTCCTGCCTGGACTGGTTTCAGAACTCAGCCTCGTGAGTAATTAGGATGTAAGCCACCAGAGCCTAGCTTTGAATTCTTAATATTTTCAATATTTGTGATTTTTCTTTCAAGCCTAAATACTCATTTTCAAAGACATATTGAAATTATAGTTTTTGTTTTCTTAAGTAGGCATCCAAAGGCACATAAATTTTAAGTCTCATAATGCCTGAATTCACCTATACATGCAAAAGAAGAGAGGAACAACATTTTAAAATACTTCTAGATGCTAGAGTATGGTGCCATTACAACACACAAAGTAAAATCACTGCTGACAATAACAAGAGTTATTTCAGAGCTATGGCACAGCCAGTAAGCAGAGGAAGAATGCACCATGAATGAAAACCACTGTGAACTATTTGGTGATGAGATTTGGCAAATAGGTTAGATTGCAGAAGGAGGGGAATATAAGGCCATGGGAGTTTTCTTTATTGGCAGAAGCAGCTTGAATGGTAATGGGAATTCTCCAATAGGAAGAGAGATATTTAGAGTTTGAACAAGAACTAACAGCAAGTGGTAAACATGCTCCAAGATGATTCTGATGATCCCACCTCTCAGCATTCATATCCTGTATAGATCCCTTCCAGTGGTGTTGGGGTTGATTTGTGTGACTAGAACCAGTTAAGAGAAATGATGAGATCGTCACTTCCCAAACTAGATTATAATATGGACCACAGGACAATTAATTCTTTGTCATGATTCAGTCTCTGTCTCTTTGTAATTACCTCTTGTGGGGGAAACACGGTGGTAAATTATGATCAATCCTATCTATGGCATGACACATGTGACAGGGAACTAAGAACCAGTAAGAATCAGATCAGTGATTATGAGAGAGGGAGGGGGAGAGAAGGAAATAAGAAGGAAGGAAGGAAGGAAGGAAGGAAGGAAGGAAGGAAGGGAGGGAGGAAGGAAAGAAATAGAAAAAACTGTAAGTAGTTAACGTGGGAAATAAAGTTACTGGGTGACAGTGGCTCTTGCCTTCACACGTGTAATCCTAGCTACTCAAGAAGCTGGGATCTGAGGATTGTGGTTCAAAGCCAGCACACGAAGGAAAGTTTTTGAGGCTCTTATCTCCAATTAACTAGCAAAAAGCTGAAGTAGAGCTATGGCTCAAGTAGTCGAATGCTAGCCTTGGGAGAAAAAGCTAAAGGACAGCATCAAGACCATGAGTTCAAGCCCCAGTAACAGCACACACAAAAAAGTAAATTCTGGCGCTGGGGATATAGCCTAGTGGCAAGAGTGCCTGCCTCGGATACACGAGGCCCTAGGGTTCGATTCCCCAGCACCACATATGCAGAAAACGGCCAGAAGCGGCGCTGTGGCTCAAGTGGCAGAGTGCTAGCCTTGAGCGGGAAGAAGCCAGGGACAGTGCTCAGGCCCTGAGTCCAAGGCCCAGGACTGGCCAAAAAAAAAAAAAAAAGTAAATTCTGTGGGAAAATGTGGTAAGATTTTAGTTGATTTGTGTGTTGTGTTGAAAGTAATATCATTCAACCAAATGTGTGACTTTTCTCCAGCAATATTTGGTTGCTTGTGTTCAGTCACAAGAAAAACAGTTGTTTGTATTTAAGTGAACTGTTTGTAAAGCAAATGTAATAAGAGTTGAAGATATTTTATTTTATTTATTTATTTTATTTATTTATTTATTGGCCAGTCCTGGGCCTTGGACTCAGGGCCTGAGCACCATCCCTGGCTTCTTCCCCATCAAGGCCAGCACTCTGCCACCTGAGCCACAGCGCCCCTTCTGGCCATTTTCCATATATGTGGTGCTGGGGAATCGAACCAAGAGCTTCATGTGTAGGAGGCAAGCACACTTGCCACTAGGTCATATTCCCAGCCCGAGTTGAAGGTATTTTAAAGGAAGAATTTCAATGCTAGCTCCAGGAACTTAATCTAGAAAAAAGAAGGGATATCCAGTGGGAAATGGTGGCATAGTTTATGAGGTAGAGCTCTTTTCAAGTATGATTACATGAGGCAATATTTAAATACAGGAGGTAAAATGAACTCAGCTGTTAAAGACAGATGTTACATTAGGAGTCATTCTTGACCAGAGAATACTTGCAGATTTTTTTTTCTTTGGTTTTGGTTTTTTTGGTTTGTTTTGCCAGTCCTGGGGCTTGAATTCAAGGCCTGAGTATGGCCCCTGGCTTCATTTTGCTCATTTTGCTCTACCACTTGAGCCACAAAGTCACTTCCGGCTTTTTCTATATATGTGATGCTGAGGAATCAAACCCAGGGCTTTATGTATGCGAGGCAAGCCCTCTACCACTAGGCCATAACCCCAGCCCTACTTGCAGAATTTTTATATGATCAATATTATCTAATTCTAAAAGTGAAAAGACTTAGAATATTGTAGTATTCTTAATGGGTATAGGCCAAAGCTCAACAGAGACTGAAGTGTGGAAAATGGTTCTTTTGGTGTTGGTAATAGAAACAAATCCTTAATTTAATGACAATTTACTGAGAAAACTCACAAGTAATGGAAGTCAGGAAACATACTTTTTTGTTTAACCTTGAGTGACAGCTTGACAAGCATTTTGGACTCAAAGAATGATTATCTTAAGTCTATATATTTGAGTCTTTGGAGGCTGCTGACCAAACCTTTGACTTTTAAAACATAAGTCACTATTATTGCTTTTGGCAGCTTCTCTGAACCATGGCAAATTTGCTGAGTTTTGGAACGATCCATCAAGTCACTAGATGAAATGCTTCCATAGCCTTTACTATTTGCCAGCAAGTTTGGGATGCCTTTGAGGTGGGATTTGCAATCGCTGTCAATACCTAATATAGACTTACCAAAAGTCATAGTTGGCTAAAGTATTCAAGCAGTGCAAAAATGTATAAAAGTAAGAAAAGAGTCATGGGTATATTGCTCACTTGAGAAGTAGGGAAAAATAGACATCATAGCAACTCTCCACTCAGTATACCAATCATTTCTCTCCTAGAAGCAGAGCATTTTCCAATCGTGTTTACCATTCAACAAATATTTCTATAAGATTTTGAGTTATGCATCCACAAACAAAATGTTCTCTGGTCACATATGTTTTTCAGTTATGCAAATGGGTACAAAAGTATCGTGTTCTGTAACATGCTTCCATAGTTCTCATTATTATAGATTTCCTTACATTATTTTAGTTGGCTGTGGTTTATTCATTGTGACCAATAACAGGAATCCACTTTTGCATCTATCACAATTTCTGTACATGTTCTCTTGCCAGTGAATATGCAAGTTATAGCTATTTATTCCATGATACCAGGGATACTGCAATGCGAATTACTAGAATTCAAGTCCATATGTATGAAAGTAACATTGTGTAACTCTAGGATATGCATATCTTAAACTTTCTGGTCCTTGGATATTGTACATTTAAAGAGTATTAGTATTATTTGGATATAGCTTTTGGGCAGTTTACCTTTCTCTCCATGACAGTATTTTATTGGCCAGATATCTTTTGGCTCTAGGACTTTGAAAATATTTAATCTGATGAGTCTGAGATAGAATCTCACATTTAAGAGTCTCCTCAGTGTATACAGTGGAGCCCCATACTTTAAGCCAGGTATGGGTGGCTCACACCTGAAATTCTACCTAATCAAGAGGCTGAGATCTGAGGATAACAGTTCAAAGCCAGCCCAGGCAAGAAAGCTCATGAGACGCTTATCTCCAGTTAACCACCAGAAAACTGGAAGTGGTGCTGTGGTTCAAAGTGGTAGAGCACTTTCCCTGAGGTGAAGAGCTCAAGGACAGTGCCCAGGACCACAGTTCAAGTCCCACAAAAAACCAAGAAGTCCAGGATCAGAACATCAGTAAAAGCCAGGCACCAGTGGCTCACTCCTGTAATCCCAGCTACTTAGGAGGCTGAGATCCGAGGATCACAGTTCAAAGCCAGCCTGGGAAGGAAATTCTGTGAGACTCTTACCTCCAGTTAACCATCACAAAACTGGGAGTGGAACTGTGTCTCCCTGAGTTCAAGTCCCATGACCACCAACAACAAAAGATCAGCATATTCACTGTCTAATAAAAATCCACTCCCTATTGACTGGCCTCCCACTGTGTGTTCCCACTCAGAAGAGGGATGCAGTAGCCTGGAGCCTCTTCTATAAAGGCACTAACCCTGTTCATGATACACCTCCTAGAAGTCCCCACCTCTTATCACCTTCATGATCAGGTTTCAGAATAAATAAATTAAGAGTTTCCTGACATCTTGTGATTTTAATACAAACAAATTCTGAAGAACTAAGCACAGCATGTTGTTTTGACGGCAGGGTAATAGAGTCTTGAGTGGTAAAGACCTGTATTAAGTCTCCTAAAGTGAAGCATAAGGTATTTTGAATGTCTAAACGTGGCTGGTTTTTACTCAGTAGGAAAAGGCTGGTAGCAGAAACAAGGCCAAATGGAGTAGTATGGGGTATGGGTTCATCACAGACAGAAGAAAGGCAAGACTTGTTCACTGAAAAGTGGAAAAGTCACTTCAGATGGAAGGTAGGGCATGAGAATAAAATAGTTGAAATATGGTTGCTACCTCAGTTTCCTTCAACCATGCCTGTTTCTTACTTTGCCTTTTTAAGTAACAAAGGTCTTCTTCTTCTTCTTTTTTTTTTTTTGGCCAGTCCTGGGGCTTGGAGTCAGGGTGTAAGCACTGTCCCTGGCTTCTTTTTGCTCAAGGCTAGCACTCTGCCCCTTGAGCCACAGCGCCGCTTCTGGCCATTTTCTGTATATGTGGTGCTGGGTAATTGAACCCAGGGCCTCATGTATACAAGGAAAGCACTCTTGCCACTAGGCCATATCCCCAACCCCAGGTCTTATTCTTCTTGTGGGCTTGCTGATTCTAATTATAGAGTGATATGATGCATAGGGAACTTAAGCATCGTTGCATTTTTATATATGAGAAAAGTGAGGTATAGAGAGAAGTTACAGTTATAGTGAACAAACTTTTGTTAAATTAGTGAGAAATAACTGGGGCTCTTTACTTACTGGTCCACATTTCTGGTGGATTAACCTCAGTAAACATAGATAAAATCTATCCTTTCTGAGATATACCTGTATAAATGTGGTTGAATGGATCAGAAAGGCCTCAGTCTGACCTCTCTCCATCTCAGCAAATGTGAAATCAGGATCTTAATCAAATACTTGACATTTCTAATCTCGATTATCTTATTTGAAAAATAGGAAAGATTTTCTCCCCCACTTTTATTCTATTATTCTAAGAAAAAGAGTTGATTCCTTATTATAAACTCTGGTGTACTTTAATAAATGGTAGGTGTCATATTTTCATTAGAACCCCAGTGTTTGAAGTGTCTGAGTCACATGGTGTGTATCTTCACTTGAACCATGGAGAAGGTTTTCTGGGGCTCACCAGGTCATCAATGAGTGGTCTGACTTCTAAATCTGTATCACAACACAGCATGGAATGTCTCTGACTTGAATATAAAGACTTTCTCATTGCCAGTCCTGGGCATGAACTCACAGCCGTGCTATTCTGTAGCACTTTCCCTCATGGTCTAGTACTCCGTGTCTACCTTGTTTGTGGTTAATTAGAGATAAGACACTCATGGATTTAACACCATGGCTGACTTGGTACTATGATCCTCAGATCTCAGCCTCATGAGGAGCTAGCATACAGGTGGAAGCCACTGGTGTCTGGCTCCTTAACTACTTCCTATACATTTCTCTTCTAATGACACTATCTATTTTATAATACTTCAGATTCTCAGCAACAAACCAAAGCTGAGCAGTTTCTCTCCCTACCTGTCCAGATTGCTTCTTCATGGCTGGATTGAGAAATCCCAATTTGTCTATTACTTGCCAAACTGTCTACTTAAAATACACTCACTTCAATCTTCCATTCATTTTGGAAAAAAAAAATAGTAGCCACTTAAAAAGCAATGTGGAAGTGTATGCTTGAGTATTATATGTGTTTTCCCTTGTTTTCTCACACACATTTGTTTTCAATTCAATAATGTATTGTTTTTTCTCTTGCTTTTAAGAGAGATGTCTAGTTTTCACTTCAAAATGACTGAGTATACATATACCATCAAGTCTATTTTATCTTTCCTAAAATTCTCCTGTAAAAAAAATAAGAACATGAATGTCTAGTAGTTCAGGAGAAAAATAATGTTCCATCAGTGGACAGTAATAAGAAAGATACAAAGCTGACAGATGAGTTGTTGTTGTTTTTTAATGTAACCCACAAAGCCAAAGAACTGTTTAGATAATGTAGATATAGTTAGACCTGCTGAAAGGGAAGAGCTCAGAAATGACATGGGAATGAAAATAATGCAAAAAATACATGATGAAAATAAAGTATTATGAATTTTTTTCTGTGCTAAGTTTCATCTGTTATACCTTTTGCATTACTCTTAATTCTTTAAAATATTTTACTAAAATATTATTCATGATGATTATTGTGTTTTAGCATGTTATTAAACTTTGTAACTGGCTCAAAAACCCCACTCAACTATGAGTCTAGCCTCTGTTTTAACTGGACCTAGAGTCATTTAGTAGTCCCAAGCAGCAGCAGTAGCTCCAGGGCTATCTTCTATGTATTAATTTAAAGGATTGTGAATCACTCATGTGGACTCATTCTTATCATGACTGGTTGTGACCTCAAGGTAAAGCTGGAAGATTTGTTATTCAAATAAGTTGGCAACTTATTCGTGGGAGAGATTATATTGTAAGAATTGAAGTTAAAGAAAGAAGCAGGGCAACAATCTAAGTAACTTTTTTAAATTCAGAAGAATTACATGTATACAGAAGATAAGCTTCCAGGTACCCAGAAAGGAAACCAACTGAGCAAAAGGCTTTGTGACCCCCACCTTGCAGGTCTTTTCCTGGGCATTTGCTACAGCTGCTTTGTTACACTCAGACACCCTGTGAGCAGATCCAGGTGGCTTCTGTGGGAAATAGTGACATTTACTCGAATTGCAAAAGATTACCTTAATGACAATAAAGGTCTTTCATCAAGAACAATAACAAAAAACCAGACAACCTAGATTAAAGATGTACCTAACTACAAATGAGGATGAGCTATCACTGAGGAAATAAATTTGATATCAGAAATAGAATATATTAATGGGTGTTCATTTCCCAAGAAACATTTGAAAAGATACCAAATTCATAGAATAAGAGAAGGTAAAGAAGATTTCATTTCTATTGAATTTGGGGAAACTTCATACAAATTTCATAGAATTTCAGTATAAAACCAGAATAGCAGTGGGACACAAAAGTCAGAACTTGGATATAAGCTCCAGGGGATTAAGGTAATTTTGTTCCTTTCATATTCCTAGCATCAGTCTGTGCTGATATTGCCAGAGCCTTGAGTTACAGTAATAAATTGTACCATCATTCAAAACTATTCTCTTACCTTTTCTATTGCCTAAGACTTACAACACAATCTTATGGGAGAAACAAATATCTATCTCAACCCCCTGACATGAGAATTCAATACCTATGAAATCTACCACATCTAATCAGAAGCTTTCAGAGTTTTAACTGCCTTAGTTCTCAATTTTATTGTTTATCAAAAGAAAGACATGTCCTGCCAAAAGACAACTCTTTTGTACTAGATAGATTATAAAATGAAGAAGTATGGTTAGGAAAGTCATAGTCAGCACACAACTATTATAGATGACAATTTTTTTTGTGTGTCTGATTAAAGCTAAAGCAGTGAATGAAGTCTGGATGTTGCCAAAGAAGCAAAGGTAACTAATGTAGTTTCTGATTGACTTTGGATTGACTTTCTGATTGAAATTGGAAAAATGTATCCAAAAACTTTTGTCAATACTATATGATATTAGAAAAATACAAAGTTATGCTTAAAAACTTTGAAAAATTGAGGATTAAATATAATGTGAGGGCTGGGAATATGGCCTAGTGGCAAGAGAGCTATCTTCGTATACATGAAGCCCTGGGTTCAATTCCCCAGTACCACATATGGAAAATGGCCAGAAGTGGCTCTGTGGCTCAAGTGGCAGAGTGCTAGCCTTGAGCAAAAGGAAGCCAGGGACAGTGCTCAGGCCCTGAGTCCAAGGCCCAGGACTGGCAAAAAAAAAAAAAAAAGAATGTGAGCAACTAAGTAATCTGGAAAGGGAAACCATGTTAAAGAAGTAAAATAATTAGGAAATAGAATAGGAGGAAATATAAAGAAAGATAGTAGAAAAAAGCACAAATGATTTAGAGATAACAAAATAAATGCATAAAATTTCTTATTAAGACAATTTTAGGTTGACTAGGTCCTACTGAAAAATTAAAATCAAACTCTGTTGATATAAGCAATGGATTCTTATATGTGGCATTGTAACTGTTAGGATTTCAAAATTTAAATTTTGAAGATTTGAAAATATGGATACAATATTGAAATATTTAAAAAGGTATTCAAATGTGATTATTTCTATTTATCACTATAAGAAAATAAAATTTAGAAGAATTCTGGGAAGACAACAGAGGAGCAGCAGAGCCCTAGCTAAGCTCCCTCCAACATTCCAGTTTTACCACCCCAGAGAAAGTTTTACTCCTAGAAAGACAGCCCAAATAGCTATAACAGTATAGGGATTCTGGCCAGAAAGGAAAAATCAAATTTGTTGGCCTGAAAACACAGATTTGAGCTCCAGTCGGCACCACGCCAGTGCTGCAGCCAACACAGCACCCAGCACTCCACGCACCTAAAGCACACAGTGGCAACCAGGAAGAAATCCTCCAGACGGCAGACAGATGGGGATCACAGGCTGAGCACATACAGGCCGAAACTGCAGAGAAAGCATGAGCACCCCAAGAAATACATTCTCACACACTCACGCCCACAGAGCAGTATCTGGAAGGTAGCCCTTCCCCCACGGCTGAGCAAAGCACCATCTTTGACTCTGGCATAGACACAGTCAGACCAGACTGGAACTAAGTGGGCCAGGAGAAAGCAAGGACTAAGGGGCCATCTTTGAAAAGGGCAAGAGTGACTGAACAGTGCGAGCCAGCTCTGCCCAGGAGAACATCACCCCACCCTGGCAGGAGGCACCTCTCAGGCCATGACTCACAGAGTCAGGTAAACTCAGCCAGAGGTACCCTGAGCCACACCACCGATGCTGGAGCTGCGGAATCTCCAGCAACCAGAGATTCTAAAAATAAACTGAAAGCCCAAGCAGCTACTGGTGGCATGGAACGATAGATGAGAGAGTAAACAGTTCCGGAGACAGATAAATGGCCCCATTACCACGGAGGCCCAACTCCCTCCCACCAGCAAACCTAGCTGAATTCCACAGCCAGCTCCGCCCAGGAGAATGTTGCTACAAACAGGAGGAAGGAACCTCCCCCGGGGCAAGTGGCCCTCAGCCAAGTAAACCAGCCCAGAGGGGCCCTGACCTGTTGAGTCCACAGCCTATTCAGAGGCAGAAGTTAAAGGCAGAGGCTACACAGCAGATGGGAGGAGCCACAGTTCCCTAGACTGTTCAGTGTCCCTCAACTACAGAAGACACCAAAATCCTACCTGCAAGCTGTGCAAACCACAGAGCCACAGGATTTTACTAACAGGGGAAGAGGGTCAGAGCAGATCCACCCAATGAAAGCAGAAAGCAAATCAAACCAGCCAAGCAGCAGGAAAATAGACTGTAGACCATCTCAAGGAAACCAGAGACTGGAAAGAGCCCACCAAACAAGGAAGATTCCATTTTTTAAAACATTTTGTAAACTTTTTTAATTTTAATTTTTCATTTTTGAGTTATCATTTTTTTGTTTCCTATTTTTTATTTGTTTGTTTTATTGGGATTTTTTAGTAATATATGTTTTTCTGTTGTTTAGTGTGTTTGTTTTCCTGTATTTTTTCTTTGTATCTCTTTTCACATTTTCTTTCTTTAAAATTACTTTCCTTTGACTAACACCTTTACTCTTTTCTGTTTGTTTTTTTTTTAATTTTCCTGTCTTTTTTTTTTCTTATTTATGGTCAAAGTGATGTACAGAGAGGTTACAGTTTCATACATTAGGCAATGGATACATTTCTTGTACTGTTTGTTACCTCCTCCCTCATTTCCCCCTCCCACCTCCCCCTTTCCCTCTCCCCCCATGTGTTGTTCAGTTGGTTTACACCAAACATTTTGCAAGTATTGCTTTTGTAGTTGTTTGTCTTTTTATCCTGTGTCTCTAGATTTTGGTATACTCTTTTCAGTTGAGTCTCCATTCTCTATCATTTTAACCTCGTTCTTTCTACAAATTCTATTCTTTTCCACCTTTCCACCTCACTGAAACTAAACCAAAATCATCATCCCAGACTAATTTTACTCTATTTTCTTCACTACCCCTAACATAACCTCCTAAATTTACTTCCAGGACCTTCAGACTCTATTGACCCCTGGTTATCAAATAGAGAGTATCTCCGTTCAATCCGAGTGCGTCAAAGGGGTTCATAGAGAAATCTCACCAGTCAAAAAAGAACTAAATATAAGAAAAATTGCTCATAGGGTTGTAATGCTAAATAAGTAACTACTGGATTCAGTGTTCAGGGTTGGATGTTATATTAAATTTGTATCCTCTGGGGACACCAAATTTGCTTTTATATCCAAAAAGAGAAGGAAGTTATCTCTATATAATTGTGAATTTCTATGATTTTTACAACAGTGCTTGGTAAGGTCTGGTTTGGGATTTAAACAGTGCTCACAAGAGCTTGTAGATTGGCATTTCCAATCCAAATGAGCAGAAGAAGCACAAGAAATATGGCAAATAAGGGGACCTCATTTCCCACTCAAAACAAACAGGAAGCAGAGCAGTCAATCAAAGACCTAGAAGAGGATCTTCAAAATCCTCTACAAAGTCCACTGATAAAAATGTTAAATGAAAAGTTTGAATCTCTTCAGACAACTATTCTAGAGCGTGAGGAGGCAAACCAAAAATTAATAGAGGATTTCATGGTCTCAAGTAGAAAGATAAATGAACTTCAAGACTCCAAGGAAAAGATAGCTATCAAGCTAAAAGATTTGGGATACAGCACTTAGACCAAATTAATGAAGCAAAGAAGTGCATACAGGACCTGAGAGAAAATTATAGCAAAGACATGGAAGCTATCAAGAAAGACCTGTCAGAAGGAAGGGGGATTCGAAATCAAGTAGCTAGCTTACAGAGCACACTAGATGAAGCAAAGGATAGAATCTCTGGAACTGAAGATTCCCTAGAAACTATGAAGAAAGAACAAAAAAACAATATAAAGCCAATTCAATTGGCAAAACAGAACACTCCAGGAGCTTCAAGATACAATTAGGAAGCCCAATTTAAGGCTAATAAGTATCAAGGAAAACCTAGAGAAAGAATTCAATGGAATAGGCAAAATTGTTTAACAGAATCTGAGAACTTCCAAAATATCCAGAAGGATAGGCCTATCCAGATACAAGAAGCATTCAGAACCTCAAACCAACCAGACCAGAATAGGACATCCCACCAACACATTGTGATCAAAATAGGATCAATAGAGTCCAAGGAAAAAATCCTTAAAGCTGCGGGGGAGAAGAAAACAATCACATATAAAGGAAAACCAATCAGAATTACCCCAGACTTCTCAAAAGAGACCCTGAAAGCAAGGAGAGCCTGGAATGAGGTATGCTACACCCTAAAGAAAAATAACTATCAACCAAGAACACTGTACCCAGCTAAACTCTCATTCATAGCTGAAGGTCAAATAAAAGTCTTCCACAGTAAGGAAAAACTGAAACAGTATATCTCCACCAAACCAGCTTTATAGAAAATCCTTAAGGATGTACTACACATGGAAAATAATCAAGAGCACAATATAGACAGAGAAATGAACCCTAAATAGAAAACCAGAATATTAGAACAAGAATTGGAAAGACACAGCTTTTAACAAGATAGCTATAATGAAACGAACAAACAATCATCTCTCAATCCTATCGCTCAATATTAATGGACTTAATTCTCCAATTAAACAACATAGGCTCATAAGTTGGATCAAAAATCAAGATCCATCTTTATGCTGCCTGCAAGAGACACATCTATCCAGAAAATGCAAACATCTTCTAGAGGTGAAAGGCTGGAATAAAATCTACCAAGCAAATGGCCCTCATAAGCAGACTGGAGTTGCAATCCTAGTATCAGATAAAATTGACTTCAAATTAAAGTTGGTAAGAAAAGACAAAGAAGGTTAAAACATACTAATAAAGACATTCCCTCCCACCCCCCTACAGGAGGATATAACTATCCTAAATATCTACACTCCAAATACAGGAGCAGTCAACTTCATAAAAAAAAAAAAAAAAAAAAAAACACTACTGACTCTAAAAACACTCATAGACCAAAACACATTGATAGTTGGAGACTTTAACACTCCACTGTCACCTCTGGACAGATCAATGTGCAAAAAATTGACCAAAGAAACCTCAGAACTAAACAAATGCATAGACCAACTAGACTTAACCGACATCTACAGAATATTCCACCCAACAAAATGAGAATATACATTCATTTCAGCAGCACATGGAACATTCTCCAAAATAGATCACATCATGGGGCACAAAGAAAATATGTACAAATTCAGAAGTATCGAAATCATTCCCTGCATTCTCTCAGACCACAATGGAATAAAATTAGAGCTCAACAGCCAACACAGAAAATCCTACAATTCATGGAGACTAAACAACACATTGCTGAACCATCAGTGGGTCATTGAAAAAATTAGAACAGAAATTCGAATGTTTATGGAAATAAATCAAGATGAGTACACAAAGTACCAGCTACTTTGGGATACAGCAAAGGCAGTACTCAGAGGAAAATTTATATCTCTGAGTGCCTACATCAATAAGCTGGAGAAACATCAATTCAACAACCTAAAGAAGCACCTTAAGGTCCTTGAAAGAGAACAACAAATCAAACTCCAAGCCAGTACACAGAAGCAAACAATTAAAATCAAATCAGAATTAAATGACTTAGAGTAAAAAAAAAAAAAAAAATCCAAAGAATCAACAAAACGAAGAGTTGGTTCTTTGAAAAAATTAACAGGATAGACAGACACCTAGCAAATCTGACCAAAACAAAACAAAACAAAACAAAAAAAACAAAGGCAGCACAACCAAATAAAAAAGATCATAGAAGAATCAGGTAAGATCAACACAGAAACAACCAAAATTCAGAACACAATAAGGGACTATTTTGCAAACCTTTATGCCAACAAATTTGAGAACCTGGAAGAAATGGACGATTTCGTAGCAAAATCTGATATTTCCAAACTCAATCATGAAGATCTAAATCTTCTAAACAGACCCATATCCAGCACTGAACTAGAAACTGCAATAAGAGATCTCCCATCCAAGAAAAGCCCAGGCCCAGACGGATTCACAGCACAATTCTACAAGGCCTTCAAAACGGAACTCACACGAATACTTCTCAAATTCTTCAATGAAATTGAAAGAGAAACTTTTCTATCAAAGACATTCTATGATGCCAGTATAACCCTCATCCCCAAACCAGGCAGGGACTTATCAAGGAAAGAGAACTATAGACCAATTTCCCTGATGAACATTGATGCAAAACTTCTCGACAAAATTCTGGCAAATTGATTTTAACAGGTCATCAAAAAAATCATACACCATGATCAAACTAAATTTATCCCAGGGACGCAAAGTTGGTTCAATATATGCAAGTCAATTAATGTAATCCACCACATCAACCGGAGCAAGGTAAAGACTCACATGGTTATATCACTAGATGCAGAAAAGGTGTTCAATAATATCCAGCACTCATTTATGATAAAAGTCCTGGAAAAACTGGGATTCCAGGGAATATTTCTGAATATAATAAAGGCAACCATAATTCTAAATGGTGAAAAGCTAAAGCCATTCCCTTTAAAATCAGGAGCAAGACAGGGATGCCCACTCTCTCTTCTCCTCTTCAGCATAGTACTAGAATTCCTAGCCAGAGAAATTAGACAAGAAGAAAACATAAAGGGGATCCAAATAGGAAAAGATGAAGTAAAACTTTCTCTCTTCGCAGATGACATGATCCTATACCTAAAGAACCCCAAAGACTCTATTCCTAAACTACTAGAGCTGATGCAAAGTGGCAGTATATAAAATAAACCCTCAAAATTCAATGGCTTTTCTATAGGCCAATGACCCGAAGACTGAGGCCAAAATCAGGAAACCAACTCCTTTTGCAATAGCCTGCAAAAACATGAAATACCTAGGAATAACCTTAGAAGTGAAACCCAAAAAATAAAAGACCTCTATGATGAGAACTTTAAAAACATAAAAAATGAAATTAAGGTAGAACTAAGGAATTGGTAAAACCTCCCATGCTCCTGGATTGGAAGGATTAATATTGTCAAAATGGCAATATTGCCAAAGACTATCTACAAATTCAATGCAATACGCATTAATATCCAACACCATTTTTTAAGAAAATAGAGGAAGCAATTCAGAAATTCATGTGGAACAATAAAAGACCCTAAATAGCATAAACAATCCTAAGCAGAAAGAACAGTGCTGGAGGAATTACAATACCAAACTTCAAGCTGTATTACAAAGCTATACTAATAAAAAAAAGCAGCTTGGTATTGGCACAGGAATAGGCCTGAAGACCAATGGAACAGAACTGAAGACCCAGAAATGAACCTGCAGAACTATGCCTACTATGGAACCAATGCAGATGCCCCTCAGTAGATGAATGGATCAGGAAAATGTATATACACACAATAGAATTTTACGCCTCCATCAGAAAGAATGACATTGCCCCATTCATAAGGAAATGGAAGGACTTGGGGAAAAAAAATATACTAAATGAAGTGAGCCAGACCCATGGAAACATGGGCTCTATGGTCTCCCTCATAGGGAATAATTAGCCCAGGTTTAGGCTAGTCACAGGAGAGGATCACAAGGGCTTAATAGCTATGCCCCTATGAATGCATGAGATAATGCTTAATCTTTGATAAAGAAGCTAAAAATATAGGATGGAAGAAAGATATCCTCTTTAACAAATGGTGCTGGCAAAACTGGTTCAAAATCTGCAACAAATTAAAACTAGATCCTGATATATCACTCTGCGCCAAAATCAATTCCAAATATACCAAAGACCTCAAAATAAAGCCAGATACCCTGAAAAAACTACAAGAAGGAGTGGCAGAAACCCTTGGTCTCCTTGGCACAGGATGAAACTTCCTTAATAAAGGCCCAGAAATGCTACAAATCAAAGAAAGGTTGAAAAAAATGGGACTGCATCAAACTGCAGAGCTTCTATAGGGCAAAGAACATAGCTTGCAAGACAAACCGAAAGCCCACAGATTGTGAAAAGATCTTTACTGGTCATACATGGGACAAAGGCCACATATCTAAAATATATGCAGAACTAAAAAAATTAGATTCCTCCAAAACAAAACCGCAAAGAACCAACAGCCCCTCAACAAGTAGGCTAAAACTTAAAAACAGACTTCTCTGATGAGCAAATGAGAATGGCCAAGAGACGTATGAAAAAGTGCTCTTCATCACTGGCCATAAAAGAAATGCAAATCAAAACAACATTGAGATTCCACCCCACCCCAGTAAGAGTGTCCATTATCAAGAAAACTAACAATAACAAATGTTGGAGGGGATGTGGCCTACAAGGAACCCTACTTCATTGTTGATGGGAATGTAAACTGGTTTAGCCACTCTGGAAAGTGGTATAGAGATTCCTCAGAAGGCTAAACATAGAGCTTACCTATGAACCAGCAGCCCCACTTGTGGGCATCTACCCAAAAGACAACAAACAAAAACACACTAAAGACACCAGCACAACAATGTTCATCGCAGCACAAGTTGTCATAGCTAAAGTATGGAACCAACCAAGATGCCCCTCAGTAGAGGAGTGGATCAGGAAAATGTGGTACATATACACAATGGAATTTTATGCCTCTATCAGAAAGAATGACATTGCCCCATTCATAAGGAAGTGGGAGGACTTGGGAAAAATTATACTAAGTGAAGTGAGCCAGACCTAAAGAAACATGGACTCTCTGGTCTCCCTCATAGGGAATAATTAGCACAGGTTTAGGCTAGTCACAGCAGAGGATCACAAGAGCCCAATAGCTATACCCTTATCAACACAAAAGATGATGCTAAGTGAAATGAACTCCATGTTGTGGAAACAACAGTTATATCACTGTTGTAATTACTTTCAACATGCCATGTGAAACTGCACCTTCTATTGTTGATGATCCTCTTGTATCCCCTTCCTGTGGTGGTACCTGCACTATCACTGTATCTCATTTGAGTACACTGGATACTCTATATACTGGTACTAGAACTAGGGAAGTGAAAGTGAATATCAAAATCAAGAGACAAAGGATAAAAAGACAAAGGACTCCAAAAGCAATCCTTGCAAAACCATTTGGTGTAAACCAACTGAACAGCTCTTGGGGGGAGAAGGAAAAGGGGAGGGGGAAGGGGGAAATGACTCAGGAGGTAACAAATAGTACAAGGAATGTACCCATGGCCTAATGTATGAAACTGTAACCCCCTCTGTATATCACTTTGACAATAAATAAGTAATTATTATTCAAATAAATAAAAGTAAATATAATACTTCCCCTGGAAAAATTTATGTAGAACTATGCATATATATTTATATGTACATATTGTACATATAAACTACATGTAATGATACATGTGTAGCAATACATATTTTATATGTATAATGTATACATATATGAATATATGTATACTTCAAACCTGAATATTTACATATTCTAGAATATCTCTCAATAGAAAGTTATCCCTATTATGTAAAAGAATTCATATTATACTAGCACTTTATGCAATCGTGCTAAATAGATAAGAAGTCTGTTTACAAAAATAAATTTTGTGTATAGTTTTCTCCATTTTGTTTGCCTTATTTCACATAATGAGTGAGAATTGTTTTCGTATGTACACTTTGTGTTTTTGGTTTGGAGGTTGCCTCGGTGAGAGGTAGTTGAGAATCATTTGAATGAACATGAATAGATAAGCTACAACAAATTCAGATGTTGAGAGGGAACAAATCTTAAGAGTATAATTATTTTCTTCAATTACCTAGGTACTCACTTAAGGTGCTAGTATAATTATACTTGCATCCACTTTTACTCACACAGCTGTCCACTTAGGTGATGAACTTTTTTCTCTTCATGTGCCAGTCTTAGTATGATTAGTTACTCAGTATGTAATAAAAAGAAATGTAACCGCTGAGGTTTCAGTTAGAGAGTTTTAGTCTTTGTTGTAATTATGTGCTATAAAATCCTGGGGGACTCAGAAAAAAAATGGAAAGTACACAAAGTGAATCATTAATTGATTTATATTCTATTTCCATAACTTGTTAAGTTTCTGGTGTAGTTTAGTCATTTGTAAAATAGAGGTAATACAGAATTTTGACAACTTTGTAATGTTATACAAAACTTACGTACTACAGACATGAAACTATTTTGAGTGTTATATAGTGCTTTAAATATTTTAAATATATAATTTTCTATCATTTTAATTAATCTTAAGGCACTATTTTCCTCATTGGTAATCTAGACATTATTTGGAGTATTTAAGAGAAATTACCATTGCCTTTTTCTCTTTGAAAATCCTTTGTATATATTCATCAAGACCATTAATGTCATGAGGCAATAATGCAATGCATCATTTGAGTGAAATAAAATTATTTTCAAAGACAATTTTAGCTTAATTTTTATAAAGTGTGGTTCCATGTGGATTATTTCCTTTCTATGAGTTCCTTAAAACATCTTTTATTCCTGATATGATATGGAGAAAATTCAGTAGGACTATATCATTCCTCTGAAATCTACTTCTCCCTAAATGGATTTTTTTGGAAATGTTCCCAAATAGCTCAAAATTTATGTCAGACAAAAATCATGTTGTGAAATGTCTCTAATTTTCTAGAGAACAAATATTTTATGGTATTTCTGTGTTCTTTTTCTGAGGAAATCCATCATCCTCATTAGAAACTTTTCAGTTAGAAACACACAATAAAAGTAGCATTGAGAATCTGGTTTTCATTTTCATTTCCTTCCATGCTGGAGCTCCAAATTCTGTAATTAGGTGTCAACTTTCTTGAAGACAAGGAAAGCATGGTTCTCCAAATTTGACAAGAGCTTGTTGTACCACAAATTCAGTTGTTTATATTTGCCAAAGTCACAGCTGAGGTGAGAACTGACTTTACCCTGGCTGTCTCATTTCTTCTCCTCTTATTGGAAGAGCGCTATCCCTCTACCATTGTCTTGTTCTGAATAAATGTGGGAGAAAATAAACAGGACAAATACATGTACAGATGAAACAAGTTTTCTTATTCATGATCCTTCACTAATCACTGGTTTTGGAAACCCAAGACAGTATTTGTCCTACATAAATAAGGATGTCATTTTTTTTTTTTTGTAGGTTTGAAGATTTCCACACCACAATGCATTTTAAAAACTGCAACAATGGCTGGAATTTTGTTCCCTGATAGACCAAACTATTGGTATCATTCAAACTCTCCAGACAGGCTGAATTAACTATCGTGATTTCTGAGGAATACTGAGAAAGGGAAACATCTTTCCATGTGGCATAAGTTCAAAGGAGCACAGAGACAGATGGAAATACTGCTGTCACAAGATAGGCATTTTCACCATTTAGGGAGATCAGAGAGAAGACAACAAAGCCACACTGACAGTAAGACAGTTTTTCAAATTAGTTGGTCCCAAAGAATAATAATACTGAACACACTGTCAAGAAAATTCAATTCTTCCCTTGGTAACTCCATGGCTAAAAACTAGAACTCTGAATCTTCTCTGGTTCAGTGAGGATTCCTTGAAAGTAGGGCATCCTTAATAAGGAAGGGTGCTATTACATCATCATTGCAGTTCACATTTAATGAGAGGAAAGTAAGTGTGCTCCTGAAAGAGTTAATTCTGCATCTCTTCCTACACCTAATTAACAGCAGGAAAGCTTTAGGCAAGAGGAAAAGTGGGACTCTTGGGAATAGGTAATCTCATCACTGACTCCAAGTAAGCCCAAAGAATACCTGTCAAATAGATAGAAGGCAGGAACAGATAGGATTTGCAGTCTGGTTATAAGTCCTTCTATGGGGAAGCAGATATGAAGGCAAAAAGAATTTTCTCCAGTTAAGCTTCATATTTTTCGAGAGCTGTTAAATCAAATTTTCAATCTATGTGAAATTTAACAAATATTTGCTCTTGCATTTAGAAAAATCTCCCTAATTTAGACTCAGAAGAAGATAAATTTGGAATTAAACAATATCTATAAAGAAATGAAGATGAAACAAAGTAAATAGAATGTGGCTTTGGGGGATTTAAATAGTAATTACTTGTCAGAATGTCAATTTATACTAGCATTATTACTTGTTTATAAAGGCAAGAGATATTTTCAGTCATGTGAAGGCCAACCTGTTGGACATTCCTACACAAAACACAATTAAAATTCATGGGTTGGCATTTTGGTGAGCTAAAGACTTTGGCTCCCTGTTAAATGTGAATTTACTGATTCCCAGGAGAAAGTGAGCCACCTGCCATGTAAAGTAGTTCAAGTACTCATGGGCCATCTGTATGGGATATTGTACAAAGAGTTCTTTCATTTGGTAGTTTGTGGATCAGCTCCATACTTCAAATTTTTCTATTTTGCAACAGAATTTTTTGTTTGTTTATGTGGTGCCAAGGAATCAAACTTAGGACCTCATGCGTGCTAGTCATGCACTCTACCATTAAGCCACATACCTAGCCCTGCAACAGAATTTTTAAAATTTAATTTTATTGTCAAGGTGACATACAGAGGGGTTATAGTTACTTGCACAAGGTTGTGAAAACATTTCTCATCAGCCTTGTTACCACTTTCCTCATTTTTCTCCTCTTTTGCTCCTCCCCTCCTCCCAAGTTGTACAGTTAATTTGTGACATATTGTCTCGTGAGTATTGCTGTTGCATTGATTCAACCTTTGTCTTTGTTTCACCAGTTTGCTGTTCCCTTTCCCTAACTCAGATAAATGTATACACAATACTCAGGATACCAAAATCAAATACAACGACAACACAGGTTAAACTATACGGAAAATCTAAAGAAAAATTAAATAACTTCACATAGTACATTAAAAACAACAGCAATACAGAAAAACCTCTTGTTTCCATATCTTGGAGCTCATTTCACTTAATATCATCTTATGTGATCAAATGTACATAGCTATTTAGCTATTGTGATCCTCTGCTATGACTATCCTAGACATACACTTATAATAAATGAGGGAAACCATGGAATCTAGAAAATTTTTGATAAGTTGAAATCCCACTCCAAATTTTAGGGTATAACTGACCAAGTTAAATGATGATGTGATTGTTCAGTGAGTTTGAATTTTCACTGTTTGGAAAGAATGTGTATCAGGGTTGATGTCACTTGTTCCAGTCTCTAAACAGAGAACACAGGGAAAACATACTCATGGCCATGAAATCAGAGACCAGTGAGAACCATGGTCTCGCAGTATTAGGAAGGTTCATGCCACAAGTAAAAAAATAAAAAGACACAAAAAGCCAATGCTTTCTCAAAATGTGCTCCATAAACATAACATTCTTCCTTCTAGATATAAGACTTACCAATTAAAACTTATCAGGAAACTATGTGAGAGTTTTGAACTGATGACTATGTCATACATCAGAGTTATGGAGATTTTTCTAGAAAAAGGTTTAGTCATCATGATAGCCAAATTGAAAGGTGGACGGTAATGAATCTCAGCTCTTGGTATTCATGTCCTAGTGTATCTTACAATCTGAATTAAGCCTCCCAGTGACCTATTTTGGATGGATTTTGTGTGATCTTTCCACTTGGCCCATGAGTCACTTGCTTTGGGGGTACCAGTGCCATGCCACGGGGACACTTCAGCAGTGATGGGGAGAAGCTCAGAGACAAAGTCCTCTGATTTGTGTCTGAACCATCTTAGAAGATCTTCTAGTCTGGTCTAGTTTTCAAAACATTACACTCAAACCAATATTTGATTACTTTGATACCCCAACCCCTAGAGCCAGAACAACTCAACACACATACACCAACTGACTTAAACTATTAAACATTAATTACTGTCACTCTCTTTTACTGTTTCTCTTTTAAACCTATTAATTTGTATTAACTGTATGTTTAGATATACATATACATTTATCATGATCAAATCAAGTCTATTAGCATATTGATCACCCTAAATATTTGTTATTTATTAATTTATTATTTTATTACTATTCTTTTTTTTTTTTTTTTGTCAATCATGGGGCTTGAATTTAGGGCCTGGGTAGTACTTTATCACTTTCAGTCACAGTGCTACTTCTGGTGTTTTGGTGATAAATTGGAGATAAAACATCTCACAGACTTTCCTTCCCTGGCTGGATTTGAACCACAATCCTCAAGTCTCAGCCTCCTGAGTAGCTAGGACTAAATGCATCAGCCACCAGGGCCCAGATACTATTCTAGTTTTTATTACTATGTAAAAAAATCACTCCAGATCCTATTGTATTATTATATTCTATTATTAGAATATATCTGTTTTTATAGAGTTGTTTTTCTTAGTGGTACTATAGTTTGAATTCAGTGCTTCTTACTTGCTAAACAAGCTCGACCACTTGAATCATGCCCACTCCTTTCTTTTTCTTGCTTTAGTTGTTAAGATAGGGTCTCATTCTTTTTGCCTGGGCTTCCCTGGGGTGTGATCTTCCTATCCTTCCTTGTGTAACTGGGATGACAGATTCACATTACCACACTCCTTAACTTTTTGCGTGGGTATTGAACCCACAATGCTCCTAATTTCTACCACCTGTGTAAATGAGATTATAGGTGTAACACACTAAGCCTGGACATGATTTTCTTTAAACATCAAGATGATAGAGGAGAAGATGGAAACAAGGTGAGTTCTATGACAGCCTTCCTTTCCTTCCTCCCTTCCTCCCTCCCTCCCTCCCTCCCTTCCTTCCTTCTTTCCTTCCTTCCTTGTCTCTTTCTGTTTCTTAAACCTCTGTAGTGATGATGGTTTATATAGGTTCAATATAATGTTTTGGAAGAGAGAAAGATGCGCCAACAGAGTAGGGAGGCACCCCAACTCAATCCAACTGAATAGCGAGCTGGGAACTCCAACACCCAACACTCCATCAAGAACCCAGCAAAACCAGCAGCCAGAAGAAGTGGAGAAATGCAGGAAAACAAAAAGGAGCAAAAAAGAAGAGCTGAAAACCTACACGGAGCCAGAGAATCTCCGGGGCACCCTCCCCCCACCAGCCGACCCTGGCCCAAACAGGGCCAGGCTGGGAAAGGGGAACCCAGCGATCGGCAGACAGGCTGCCGGGAGTGCAGAATCCAGATAGTGGGAGATCCCACAGTCAGGGTGGGTCCACACGGGAGGGTGCGGACCAAGACACACAACAGCAGTGACGAGAAGTTTGGGTCCACACCGGGTTCGGACAGGCGGACCCAGCGTGGCAGAAGGAGGGAACCGGGGAAGCCACCACAACACTTCGCCACCCCCTGAGGGACCAATGGCTGCGCGGGACACACACACACAATGCAGGATCAGTAAGTCCCCCATTACCCCCTCACCCAACGGGAGACCAGCTATCAGAGACCCAAGACCTACAAAGAAGCTAGATCTCCCTCCCTCCCCCTCCCCACCCCGTGGGAACAAAGAACCCCCAAATCAGGCGGGAAGCTCCCTTCGGGCGCTGGGAAGTCAGTTTAGCAGGGGAAGGGCAGAGCAGCCCCAAGGCCCCACTGGTTCCTGAACTGGCAGAACCGGCCCCGCCCCCTTCCCAACAGGGGCTGGGGGACGGCTGGCAGTGCAAGCCCCACCCGAGGTGCCTGGACCTCATGGCCTCTTACAACTAAAATCACAGGCGCTGGTGGGCAATACCAGCACAGCAGGGACACCTGGGCCTGATCACGTCCCCCCCTCGCAGCGGAGGCGAGGTCTGAGGGTGCTAACCCACACCCAGACAGTCGATCTCACTGGGCCCCACACATACCGCCCCCCCAACGGACTCGTGGGAGGGCGCAAACACAACCCAACAACCCAGGGCTCGCTCTGGAAGGCATACCCCGCTAAATTGCCTGTTGTAGTGGATGCACAGCGCACAGGAGGGCGGGGCCCCCGGCGACAGCGCCCACTCTGGTAGGCGTACCCTGCACTGGTGGGCGGGGCCACAGCGGCAGCACCTGCTGCCATAGATACGCCTACACAGGAGGGAGGGAAGAGCTACAAACCAAACCTGAGAAGCTATCCACAGATCTCCAGATGCGCAAATCACAAAGAAACATGTCACAGTTCATCAAAGGGCAAGCCAACTCGCCAGCTCCAAAAAGCAGCACGACTGAAGAAGAGATGGAGACTAAAAAAGCAAATGAGGCCATGTTAACAGGAATGATGGAAAGCGTCAGAAATGAAATCAGAAAAAAATTCCATGAGTTTAGAGCAGAAATCTTGAAGGACACCCAGGAAGCCAAGAAAGAAATGGATACAATGCAAGCCTCAATTAAAGAAATGGAAGCAAAACTGGATATAATGCAAGCCTGCTTTAAAGAAAATCTCCACATCCTGAGAATTCAAATGCGTGAAAAAATTGATTTAAAATACAACTCTTTAAAGGAAGAAATTTCCATGATCAGAGCTGATATGACGATCATAAATAGCTCTCTGACATCCGTAAACTCTGCAATTGAAACCATAACACAAAGAGTGGACCATATGGAATCCAGAATCTCTCGCCTGGATGATGAAGCAGCCGACAACAACCAGAAAATGACCACACTCCAAGAAAAGGTGAAGCTTCAGGGAAGACTAATCCAGGAACTAATCGACAAAGACAAGAGATATAATCTGCGCATAATTGGAATAGAAGAAGGAGCCAAATACCAGAGCAGAGGGCTTAAACATGTTCTCAATAAAGTTATTGCAGAAAACTTCCCCAATCTCACAGGGGACCCCATCCAGGTAACCAAAGCCTATAGGACACCTGGCAGGCCAGACCCCAGGAAAGCCACCCCAAGGCACATAATATTCAAGACTACAGACCTCAAGATTAAAGAGCAAATTCTGAATTCAGCCAAAGCGAAAAAGGAAACTTTCTACAACGGGAAGAGAATTCGAATAACATCTGACTTATCCACACAAACTTACCAAGCTTGAAGTGAGTGGAAGAACACCATCCAAGTACTTCAGGCTAACAATTTGCAACCTCGGATCAAATATCCAGCGAAATTGGAGTTCACATTTGAAGGGAAAACCAGATCTTTCCACACCAAAGAAGAGCTAAAGGAGTATGTGAATAAAAAACCAGCCCTACAGCGAATTCTAAGAGGGGAGGCCCAACCAACAGAGATCGTAAAAGACACACAGACAGAATCAGAAAGAAACTTCAATAGCCAAAGTCCAACAGAAAGAACAGCTCACTAAAGACAAGAAAAAAAAAGAGGAAAAAACAGCCCAACAAGTAAATTGAAGGAGAAAAAACACCCTTATCCTTGATCTCTTTAAATATTAATGGTTTCAACTCCCCAATAAAGAGGAGCAGACTGGCAGAATGGATTCGCAAACAAAAAGTTGACATCTGCTGTCTACAAGAGACCCACCTTACAGCAAGAGACAAAAACAGGCTTCGAATGAAAGGATGGAGCAAGATCTACCAAGCAAATGCACCCACCAAAACGGCAGGTGTAGCCATTCTGGTCTAAGACAAGCTGGACTTCTCATTAAAGTCAACTCAAAAAGACAATGAAGGACACTACATATTAATACAAGGAAAAATCCAGAATCAAGACATCACTGTGATAAATGTATACTCACCGAACAAAAGAGGCCCTACATATGTCAAGCAAATTCTCACAGAATTACAGAACAAGATATACCCAAACACAATCATAGTGGGTGACTTTAATACCCCTCTCTCCCCAAGAGACAGATCCAACACCCAGAGGATTAGTAAGGGAGCTGAGGACCTAAGTAACACCATTTCCCAAATGGATCTAACAGACCTATATAGAACCTTCCACCCTACAGAGACCCAACACACCTTCTTTTCAGCAGCCCATGGATCATATTCCAAAATAGACCACGTCATAGCCCACAAAAAGAACCTCAGCAAATACAAAAGTATTCACGTCATCCCATGTATTATATCTGATCACAGTGGATTAAAGGTAATCCTCAACAACAGAGGATACCACAGAGGCTATACACACTCTTGGAGGCTAAACCCCACACTGCTATCCAACACTTGGGCCACAGATCAAATTAAAGATGAAATCAACGAATTCATAAGCCACAATCACAATGAAATCACATCACAAAGAAACCTATGGGACACAGTTAAGGCAGTACTGAGGGGCAAGATCATTGCCTTCAGCACTCACATTAAAAGAATGGAAGCAGAGCAGGTGAATAACTTCACGATGAAACTAAAACAACTGGAGAAACAAGAAATGACAGAATCTAAAACGACTAGGAGGGGAGAGATCATAAAGATTAAAAAGGAGATAATTCTTATTGAAAATAGAAAGACCATTCAACAAAGAAATAAGACTAAAAGCTGGTTCTTTGAGAAAATAAACAAAATTGACAGACCCCTTGCAAGACTTACAAAAAAAAGAAGAGACTCATATACATAAAATCAAGGACTACACCGGAAAAAGTACAACAAGTACACACGATATTCAAACAATCATAAGGAGCTATTTCCAAAACCTCTACTCAGCAAAAAACAATAATTTTACAGAAATGGATCAATTCTTAGAGAAGTACAAACTGCCCAAACTGAACCAAGAAGAAATAAATCAACTAAATAAACCAATAACTTACAGTGAGATACAGGAGGTAATCAAGAACCTCCCTACTAAGAAAAGCCCAGGCCCAGATGGATTCACCAACGAATTCTACAAAACCTTGAGTGAGGAGCTAACACCAATACTCCTCAAACTCTTCCACAAAACAGAAACAGAGTGAGAAATCCCAAACTCGTTCTATGAAGCTAATATCATACTCATTCCCAAACCAGGCAAAGACCCAACAAAAAGAGAACTACAGACCAATATCACTAATGAACACAGACGCAAAGCTCCCAATAAAATATTAGCTAACAGGATTCAGAAACTGATCAAGAAAATCATACATCATGACCAAGTAGGCTTCATCCCACAGTCACAAGGATGGTTCAACATCCGTAAATCAATCAACGTAATTCACCACATAAACAGATCTAAAATTAAGAATTACATTGTTATCTCAGTCGATGCCCAAAAAGCCTTTGACCAAATACACATCCATACCTATTAAAAGCTTTGGAGAGAACAGGAATAGATGGAACACTCCTCAAAACAATAAAAGCCATATACAGCAGACCAACTGCCAACATCGTATTAAATGGAGAGAAACTTAAATCATTCCCCCTAAACTCAGGAACAAGACAAGGACAAGGATGCCCACTCTCCCCACTTCTTTTCAACATAGTGCTGGAATCCCTAGCCATAGCAATAAGGCAAGAGGAGGACATCAAAGGGATCCACATCGGCAAGGAAGAAATCAAGTTATCCCTATTCGCAGACGACATGATCTTATATCTGAAGGACCCAAAATACTCAGTACCCAAACTCCTACACCTAATAAACCAATTTGGCAAAGTAGCAGGATACAAAATCAATCTACAAAAGCCAGCAGCTTTTCTGTACACCAGCAATGTACAAGCAGAAAAGGAAATTATGGAAACAATTCCATTTACAGTAGCCAAAAAAAGAATAAAGTACCTAGGGATCAACTTAACCAAGGACATGACGGACCTATTTAATGAAAACTACAAAAATCTAATAAGGGAAATCAAAGAAGACACAAGGAGATGGAAAGACATCCCATGCTCATGGGTAGGCAGAATCAATATAGTAAAAATGGCCATATTGCCCAAGTTGTTATACAAATTCAATGCAATACCTATCAAAATCCCAGCCACATTCTTCACTGAAATAGAGAAACCAATCCATAAATTCATATGGAACAGCAAAAAAAACCTAGAATAGCCAAAGCAATTCTAGGCAAAAAAAGCAGTGCAGGAGGTATCACAATACCAGACTTCAAGCTCTACTACAAGGACATCATAACAAAAACAGCATGGTATTGGTATAAAAACAGATCGGAAGACCAATGGATTAGAACTGAAGACCCAGAAATAAAACCGCACTCTTACAGCCAACTGATATTCGACAAAGGAGCTAGAGACATACAATGGAATAAACATAGCTTCTTCAACTACTGGTGCTGGGAAAACTGGGCAGCCATATGCAGAAAACTCAAAGTAGACCCAAGCCTATCACCATGCACCAAGATCAACTCAAAATGGATCAAGGACCTCAATATCAGACCTGAATCCTTGAAACTACTGAAGGACAGAGTAGGAAAGATGCTAGAACTTATAGGCACAGGAAGGAACTTCCTGAATATAGTCCCAGGGGCACAACAAATAGGGGAAAGACTCGACAAACGGGACTACTACAAATTAAAAAGTTTCTGCACAGCTAAGGACATAGCCACCAAACTAGAAAGACAGCCAACTATATGGGAAAGGATATTTACCAGCACAGCAACAGACAAAGTCCTGATATCTGTCATCTACAGAGAACTCGAAAAACTAAGCCCCTCCAAGCCCAATAAACCTATTAGGAAATGGGCAAAAGAGCTAAAGAGAGACTTCACAAGAGAAGATACAAAAATGGCAAAGAAACATATGAGGAAATGTTCAACATCCTTGGTAGTAAAGGAAATGCAAATAAAAACAACCCTGAGATACCACCTCACCCCAGTTAGAATGGCCTATACTCTGAACTCAGGCAACAACAAATGCTGGAGGGGGTGCGGGGAAAGAGGAACCCTTTTCCATTGTTGGTGGGAGTGCAAATTAGTACAACCACTTTGGAGAACAGTATGGAGGTTTCTCAAAAAGCTCAATATAGACCTACCCTATGACCCAGCCATACCACTCCTAGGCATCTGTCCTAAAGAGCAAAACCTAAGATATCAAAAAGACATTTGTACTTCCATGTTTATCACGGCACAATTCACAATAGCCAAAATATGGAAACAACCCAGATGCCCCTCCACAGACGAATGGATCCAAAAAATATGGTACTTATACACAATGGAATACTACATAGCGATTAGGAATGGTGAAATATTGTTATTCGCAGGAAAATGGTCAGAACTTGTACAAATAATGTTGAGCGAGACAAGCCTAGAACACAGAAAACAAAGGGGCATGATCTCCCTGATATATGACTGTTAACAAAGGGAGACAGAGAGACAGTAGTGACCAAGTCTGTGAATACTATATATGTTCTTGATACATTGTATATTGTATATATATCTACCTGACCTGGAGAAGGAATAGAAAAACAGGACGTAAGATATCACAAGAAATGTACACACTGCCCTACTATGTAACTGTACCCTTTTTGGACAACACCTTGTAAAAAAAATTGTGTTCAATTAATAAACAAAACAAAAAAAAAGAAAAAAAAATATAATGTTTTGGGGAGGATGAAAAATAAACAAGGTAAGTATTTTCAGAAGTTAAAATCAACAAGGTCAAATTTAGCCATCTACTAGAAATTTTATTATATGTTTCAAATTTTCATTTAAGAGTCAATACTTCTTTGAGAGAGGTAGAAATTTTCCTAAATTATGCAGTTTCTATTTAATATAAATAGCATTTATGTTGCAGTTTTGGCAGGCATTTCTAATGTGGTAGGATTTAACCCAAAGATACTCAACAACATATGCTTTCCCCTCTGCCTAAAATGACCTTGCTTCTTTTCTCCAGGCTAAATATTTTGACCTTCAAAGCTCAGAATATTTCTTCTGTCCAGTCCTATCACATTCTTTGATTCCTTTTGTCCGGGTTGCTGTCACATTGCATTTAAAAGAAAGGAATACTCAACTTTCAAAATAGTTTATTATATTTACAAAAATAAACACATTACAAAGAGAAACGTGACAATAATTATCAAATAATTTCCTCTCTGTTACTAGAGCATTTAAATCATCATTAATATAAGTCCTTACTCCAATAGGTCCAAAATAAGAAGGTGTAACAAGCACTTATACAATTTTATGCAAAAAAAAAACCCCACCCACATTGCAGATTCAAAAGAATAGATATTTTCAAGGAAAAGGCTGAAAGTAGAGACTCATGCAACATGTTGGTTGAACTTCAGTAGATAAAGGAAAATCTCTAGTTATTTCATGTGAATGGCATTTTTGCTATGAATATGTGCCTTATGTCAACTCATAGACCTTTTGCAAAAAGGAACAACATTTTTCTATTCATGTAAATTGATGGTTATATGACTTGCCAAGGAATTAGTACTCAGGATGCCATAATTATTTAAATCAATAAGCATTTAGTGAGTGCTTACTAAATGAAATTCTTACTTAATGAGGTTCTGTGCTTTGGTACTCAGATCAGAGACAAAAATCCTTTACCTTCAAAGAATTTACCTTCAAGGTCATGTGGCGTTCAGATATCTATGTACCTCTAAGATATAGGTCAAGCAAGAGATTTTTATCTTCTCAGAAAAATGTCCAAAGTAATTTGTAACTAGGGCTTAATGGAAAATTGACAATAACAGCCATTCACTCTGCCATTATAAAGTTTAACTTTTGTAAGCATTTAGGTGACTGTCTAGTATAATAAACATGAAAGTTTAAATTTGATAACAAGAATTAGTCCATGTAAGTGTTCTCTTAGCTAACTAGTCAAGACAACAATAAAGGCCAGAAAACACCTACTTATCCTTAATGTGTTTCTAAGAAAGTCACAGTGGGCATCTCTGTGCTCATTTCAGATCTGAACTGACATTACTAGTACTCAATACATTTTCTCTTTTAGCTTGGGTATTCCTAGCCATTGTGTGATTAACAGGAGAGCCCATAAACAAAGTCATCACAGCCTAGTTATCAGAAAAGGTCAGAAGAAGGAAACAAAATGGTGATTGGTGAATGGTGAAGTATATGTGGACAATATAGCAGATGGGAAAGCTGATAAAGAAGGAATTGCTAATACTTCAATTTTTTCTGACATCTTGAATTGTGAATAAGCCTACAAAGAGGATTATGACAAACTACAGTTTTATAAGAAAAATAGAACAAAACAAAACAGAACTCAAGCTTTTTCCTTCCTTTTTTTAAACAAAACAAATATAATTCAGAAACATTTCCATTTGCTGTATATAACTTATATATTGGGTGGTAGAAATGCTACAGGAGGATACATGTTTCTTACTGAGAAAATGCTGCTCAGTGGAGCAAAAGAATTCTGCATTTACCATTATAACAGAGCCAATAATCACGATTCTTAAGTGGGCTCTTTGTACTACAGGCTTATGTTCACAATTTGTCATGAGTGAAAAACATCCCTTAATATTTAGGGAAGAAAAAGTTTCAGGGGAACCTAAAAGTCTTCCATCTTTATTTTCACAGGTATAAATTGATGTGCACAGTACTTTCATTCTTTCACCTAAATTGAATTTAATATGCAAAACAGGATATTTGAATAAGTAGCTTGTCAAAAAGAAAGCAGCTTGTCAGGAAGAAAAAGGTGGCATGGACTCTGATCACTACAGAGAGAGTATATTAGTCAAACTGGAAATCATGCAATGCAATCACAAGCCACTGTTGCTCTAAAATACAGCATACATGATTTTCTACATGCATATAGTCATTTAGGCTGCAAAAAACAGTGCAGGAAGAACGCAGAGTCTACATTAACATCAGACTTTGCACTAACACAGAACCTCTGTTCATTTTTAATATTGAAATGATAATAAAGATCCTTATATTTTTAGATGCTATCTAGTAGTAAATATCTAATTCAGTATTTTTAACTGCTGAATTTCCCTCCTATATTGATTCTTAGATGCAAACCCCCCCCCAACAACTTAAATTCTATACCATGAACATTCCAGAATTTTAGTCTTAGACGAACAGTAATGATCATAGAGTCCCAATTGTTCTACCACAGACAAGGTTCACAGAGGCTAAATGAATGTGCAAAGTCAGTGGCAAACCAGGGCTAGAACCTGGGGGCTTTTCCATTATCTGAGGCTTGATATCAAGCCAGTAGGCCCTAAGTCAATGTGCCCATTGTTTGTAGTCTATCACTGGAACTAGGCACAACTACAGTGCTTGTTCTGGTTTATAGCAATGAGACCCTCCAAGGCCACTCTGTTTCGACTTCCAAAGCTTTAGGGATCATCACACTATGGAATCAATACTAGACTACAAGAGGTGGAAAATTACAGAAAATGAGAAATTAATTTCTTAGGGGAGAAAAAGGGAAAAGATATGGTTCTCTGATTCAACTGAGTTTTCTTCAGCCACTGAACATGCCCTCCACAGAAGACAGTCCATGTTCCCAGTGAGAGCACTGTGTGATTTTCTTCTCTCCATTACATTTTCTTTGAGGGATGCCAAATTCAAAATTGCCTTATTCCAACACTAGTCTGTGTGGCAATGGCAGAATTTTAAAAGAAGAGAGTTGGAAATTACTGCACTGAAGATTCCAGAGCTTGCTCTCTGCACAAACCCACATTTCAAGTGCCCTCAATTCTGGTCCACTCCCCTTAATGACTCCTGTCATATGTTCTATGGTGAAGTGGGTGAACTCTCACACACTAAACAGTAACCGGGTAGCTTTTCTCCACCACCCCCCCCCCCATTCCCAATTAAAGAGCTGCATTTGGTTTGGGCTTCTTTAAATGGTGCTCTTGTTAACATATATCAAACACAGGAAAAATAAAACAGCAATTTAACTGTGCTTGCAGTGTGAAAGACTTGTGCAAATAACCAGCGCATTTCTAACTGGTTAGTAATAAGGAAAGTGGGAGAAAAGAACGACCAGATTTATACCACTGGGCAGGTCTGAAAGCAACATTACAGTGGAAATATATTCATTTACAATTTCAAACCAGTCTTTCAGTGAATAATTGTTTACATAATAGAGAGGAGCACTTGTGCTACACAACTGGGATCCATTTACAACATGTTAACCAAATAATGCATATTTACAAAAGATTTAGAGTTTGCTTTTGGAGAAAAGAATCATGGTACCCCAGCCAACAAAAGCAGAGCAGTACGTACAGTTAGTAAATCTTTTCTTAGCCTGCAAAAATTAGTGTCAAGTTGCTTGAGCCTGTAAACTACATCAGCTTAAGTCACTCATTAAATTGATGTGTAAAGGTACTATTCTTAAGCAGCAGGTTGCTCCATTCTTTTTTATTTTTTTTTTTGTAATTGGCCAAATAATGAGGTAAGGGTAGAGTTGCTTAACCAAGCCAATGGAAAAAGAAAGCAGAATCATCTTAAAACGGCCGTCCTGGATTTAACAGCCGACAACAAAACACTAAGCAGGTCAGCTTCATGGTTCAGTAGTTCCTAAAAGCCTTGTCTACTTCTCTAAAGCTTGTCCTTGCTGGCTGGTGCCTGAGAGCCCCCAGTGAGGACTGATTTACAGCGCTGAAGGGCTTGGCAGTGACAAAGGTCAGCCAGGTCCTCCAGTGTTCTCTGTATTATTTTAGATCCCAGAAGATGATGTGGTCCTGATAGGAATCTCTTCCTCTTCGCCACTGACATAAACAGGTCAAAGTGCCTGCAAAAGCTTATGCAGGAATCGGGGATCAGGGGCTCTCTCTCTCTCTCTCTCTCTCTCTCTCTCTCTCTCTCTCTCTCTCTCTCTCTCTCTCTCTTTCTCTCTGTCAGATTTTATCGAGTCAAGCTATCTAACTGAACACAAACCATGTGATAAGATCCAAACAAAGTGCATTAAAAATGAAACAGAACGACTCAGGTTGGTCTGAAGTCGGTCCTGTTAAAAGGATAAGTTCCAGACATCACCTGAATACAGTGATTTTTATTGTCCTGTGTAAGCAAACACCTGTCTTTGGAGAAGAGAGGAGGGAGACGGAGTTGAGTACAAAGCACATGCATTTATGTATACACAAATCTAGTTTCATGCTAGATGTATCTGTTATAAGGCACTGTGTTGGCTAAATAGGAAAAGCCAGGTGAGTTAAAGTCTGGTGGCAGCCTGGATGAAACCATGATGACACACACCAGAGCCCAGGCCAGATCTCAGAAAAGTGAATTATATACAATAACACTTACAGTTTCCTAGTACTATTAGATTTGCCTTCTTACATCAGTGCTTTAAGTTATGATAAAAAACAGGGTCATGTCAGTTCCTTTCAGTCTCAGAACATTCTCTATTAGCATAAGAAATGCTGCTTATGGCAGAGCTAGCCAGGCTTGAAATTTCTGAATTAATGGATTTGATTTCCTCTTGAGACAAACCATCAGCCTTGTAGTAATGGAAATAGATATAGTTGGTAAAACAAATAAAAGAGCTGGCATGCAGATAAAATGGGTTTCAGTTTAAAATAGTAATGTTGTAATTGAAGTGAACAATTACGGGGTTGCTCCTAGGCACAAAAGAAATACCATGAAAATGAAGTAATGTTTTTGTTAAGTATAGTCATTTCATGAAAATGTCGAGCTGCAGATGTCATTGTCTGCCAAAGGGAAAACTATACTTATTCTTCTATACCAAGATCATTTAATAACATTTGGCTAATTTTAATAATAATTGCTAATATTAACCCTATGTTTCATTGCGATTTAGGAGACAAAGGCTCCCCAGCCCCGCCCATTCTCTCCCTTGCTTTGGTAGTGAGCCAAAGGGAGCAAGTTCCTATAAAAAGCTCTTGGCAATGAACTCTCAGAAGTCTCCACCCCTAGCAGCAGCCTTCTCCTTTTAATGTCTTATTTCTCTTTCTTTGTCAAGCATCTGTTAGCAGGAAAGGAGCCTGTTAGCTGGCAACTGGAGGTACCAGAGGGAGAAAGAATAAAGCCGGGTGGGGGTGGGGGGATAGAGAGTAAGACCCCTAGGATAGGAAAGTAGGCTCTGGAATGTTCACATCTGATTCTCTTCGCAATATTTTTTCCATGATTTTTTTCTTCAGTTTGTCTGTGAGACATATGAAATTCAGAACAGACACTTCCATTTTTAGAACTTGAAATTTTTTCATGTTCATCCACACATACATACAAACAGGAGGCAGCCAAGGCTGTGGATGTCACCAGAAACATAAGTGGCTTGTGGACTATGAGAACAGAGTGACACAAATACACTTCAGCCAAAGGCTCAGCGGGGTGTCAGACATTCCCCCCTTCCCCTCCCCCTCTTCTGTTTATGGTTTTGCAGGTAGAGACCATCCCAGTTTTTTCCTCAGGTTGTAGTAATTAAAACAAGATTGTATCTCTGTGCAAGTGTATTTGGATATCCACTGTGCTTTGTTCCTTTCAAGGCAGACTGGTGCACTCCTTCCCTCAGCCTGGCATCTCTTTATCCAAGACAGAGCTTTTCCTGAGGTTGGGATATATTTTGAATCACATTCACAAAGCCACAGAGGAGTAAGAAAATGAATGTTCTCTCTAACAAAGAATTGAGTAATGACTTCCTAAGAGACAAGGTTAAACTCACCGGCTGTGTGTCTTGGAGTGAAACCAGAGAAGTTTTTAGGTGCCCCCTCCCTTCTTTTCTATTCACCCAGATAGAATAATTCATTTCCTAAGGCAGCCTACCTGTGACAGTCACAGGTGACTTGCCAGCTGCTAAGCTCTGACGAATCTACAATGCAGGGGAGAGGCAGGCTGTCCACGTATGTCATTGGAAAGCCTGGCGTGCGTGGAAGGGCAGCAGCCCCTGCACTATGCATACTCCTACTCTTACACAAACACTTTCACACCGAAGCAGGGGCTCCTCACATGCTCAAGTCTTCCTGTGCCATTAGGAGACATTTTCAAACAAATTAGCACCCTTGCCCAAAGCCTGTGGGCCTAACCGTGTTTATGACTTTGCTTGCTGTTTTTGAAACGCCTCCTAATAGCTTTCAACAAGACTGGGAGGCTCCTCACATGGGAGGAAGAACTATCTTAATTTTTTTTCTTTTTCTCTTGACACTGCTGGTGACACATAAATGTACCTCTTTTTTCTTTTGACAGAGTAATAAAAATCTCATTATCTCTGAATAGGCAGCAATTTCGTTATCTAATCTTTTTACCAAAAGGTTAGTTAATTAATCAGAAACAAACCCTGATTATTATTTCAATAGAATTAGAAAGACAAATCACCAGAGTGCAGCTAAATAGGGCCGGCCTGTGGCTTCCACCTGCTCGTTGTGGTGCGGGGCCATGGCAGGGCTGCCAGCACGCCTAGGGCAGCCATCCTTGGAACGGCAGCCAGCAGATGGCTGCTAGGAGCAGAGCGGCCGGGCTGACTCTGCCCTAATGCCTGTGATCCCATTACCTCACTGAATCCGTTTCCAGGGTAACTGTTAAATTGCTGTGAAAGGCATGGTAATAAAGTAACCTGTCACGTTGGCAATAAAAGGAGCAGAATTTTCCTGTTCACTGAACTTTGCAGCTCATCAATACCCACTTGATGGAGAAATTCACCACCACTCTCAGGTCAGCCACAGGAATCTCTTCATGTGGTTTCTGAAATGCAAAGGAAAGTTCATGTAAACACTGGGAAGGTGGAATTAAAACCATGGTGTGAGCTGCATAGAGAAAATGTTTCTTTCTTTCCCCCACGGAAAGAGCTTTGGGAGCCAGGAGAAGATTAGATTGCTCTCTTTGTCGTCGTTGTTGTTTTTAATTTAAAGCATGCTAGATAAAAATAACCTTTGTTAGTGAAAGACAGCTGTGATTAATTCAGTGTGTGTGGTGGTTGGGGAACAAAGCAGAAGGATAAAACAAATTCCCTTGTTCTTAAAATCTGCCTCTCTTTTGCAGATCCTATCATCTTGGCTGTTTTCATTAAAGGGTCATCGTACTTTAAAAGTGATTGGAGTTTGTGCATGAAAAAGAAAAATGGAAGGAATAGAAAGTATTGTTTTTCACAGGCATAAGGAGTAAAACACAACCAGCCTCCTTTCTCTGCCCTGCCTGAACAGACTCCATTAGTTGTAACCTGGAGAAGAATGTGCCCTGAACTGTCTGGTGGCTCTGGCCCCTCCCCCTGTAAATACCCTTCAAAGGTTCCCGGACCACAGGCCCTAGGGGGATGACATTAGCAGGTGTGCCATTTGCTACAATTAATCAAGGTGCTTTGAGGTAAGAAAGGGGAATAGCCAGGTCCTCTTAGCGTTAAATTAAAGAATAAGGAATCAATAGAAAACCCCATTTGCTTCAATTACATTTTTGCAGCCGGACCTATGAACAGCCATGGAAAATGGGGTCTATCTGGCCCTCTTTATTAGGCATTTGCAGACTTCACGCCTTGCCTCCATTTGGTGCTGACATTAATTAGGCAGTATTAACCTTCGAATACATTGCTTGCCTATTGAAATAACTTTGGACATGGATCTAAGTTTTCCCATCCCCCCTTTTGACTTGTGAGTGTTTCCAGCTTGTTACAAAAAACACCCAAAAAGCCAAAACCTGACAATATTGCTTTGATGAGTAGGCAGCAGAGATGGATTCTTCCAGGAGTAGCTTCAACAAGGAAGAGAAATGCCTTCAAGCAAAGGAAGCATTGTTCTCATGACAGGGTGCTCAGCCTGGGGCCCTGCCATGGCTCACTAGTGGGCCCTTCCAGTTAGAGCCTTCCATTGGCATCTTAAATATGTTCATGCTTTTACCAATTGATGAAAATGAGCTGTGCATGAAAAAGTGAACAAATACTCAGCCAGAATCTGTATGCTGAAGGCTATGACTTCATTATACCCAAATTTGTTGGAAATTCAAACATATTCTCTCTCCTGCTGAAAGCAGTTGTCAAAATCACTGTATAAACATGTAGATACATACAAACATATATATAGTCACATGATGTGCTCTAAGATTATAAGATACATCCTAAAGAATTTCATTAAAGCCTTCCTTGTAATTATAATTACCATTCTGATGTAGCCCTTGAGTTGAAAAGTCATGAATTTTCTTTCTTTATAAAAACACCAGTAATATGAATTTTTATTATTGATTTATCTCTTTAAAAACTTTTCTCCAAATACAGCCCCATTCTAAGAAATTAAAACTTCATATGAATTTTAAGGAAGGGGTGAAATAAGATCTAATTCATATTACCAATTTAGGCTGAAACAAACTTAGTTCTGAGATGAGTCTTGGCAAGGATAATAATTATGCTGTGATTATAATGAGAAAGGCACAATTTTGAGGCTTACAATTTATTATTCTCACAGAATATGTATGAAATAGGCAGCATTAATTCTTAATTTACTCATGGAGTGCCTTGTTAGGGTTGAATATAGTTTTTTTCCTCCCTCTGAAACTTTCATCACTGTTTAGTACCTACTATGAGAGATTAAGAAGATATAAACTTATTCTGACTATGATTATTACTTTAGAATAAGGGCCTTTGGAAGTTGATTAGGATTAGATAGGTTATTAGGTTAAAACCTCTATAATTGTGTACTATGGCTTTATAAAAAGAGAGATAGGAGAGTAAGGAGGATGAAGGAAAAGAAGGAGGAGAGGAGGAAGAAGGAAGAGGAGGAAGTGGAGGAAGAGGAGGAGGAAATACACACACATATTATCCTGTATGTACTTCCTGCCTTTGGATATATTACACCGAAAGCCACTCTGCATTCTTCCAAGAAATACACTAGATACAACCTCTCTTGGTCTTGGATAAGATCTGTGAACCATAATAAACTTCTTTATATTTTTCAAGTCTTTGATATGGGTATTTGATGTTTAGCAACAAAAAATGGATTAACATAGAGAATTCATATCAAAGAGTGGGGCCGTTGGTAATAACAAAATGCCTGAGAATGGGGAAGTGGCTTTAGAACTGTGGGTAAGAGTTCAATGACACAGGTAGATTTCTAGAATCCTGTTAGTAGGGGGCCATGAGTGATTCTGGTGAGGCTCAAGAAGGTTCCAGAAGGTGAGATTATTAGGGAAGCAGTGTCAAATATGAATTAGGGCTATGTTCTAGAGCTATCTGGAAGGTAAATAAATATTATTGCATTCTTTTAGTGACACAAAGACATTTTAGGGACAAAAGGATTTGGTGTGAAAAGCTTTAGAACTTTGTAACAGGGTCAGTGGGAAGATTTGTAACCTGAAATTCTGATTCAAAGGTATGGCTGAGCAACTTCTTTCTCCCAAAGATCGAGGATGGGCAAAAGAGAGCCAGTTGCTTTGCAGTGGGACAAGGGATGGAGGTCCAGGATGCATTTTAAATCTGGGATGTCTCTTCTCCCATCACAGGTTTAGGGACCTAGAAGAGAAGAGTTGTGCTAGGTTTCTATAATTCACAGATTTGCTACCCAGGCTACCTAGACATTCTCCTCCTTGTTTACTGCTCCGCAGTTGCTGCCATTGTTCAAGATGATCTAAATGATCTAATGTTAGTGACAGACCTTGGTTATTATCTATGTGATCTTGGTCCTGGCCCAAGGAATACCAGACTTACGGGATCATGCTGTCTTCCTCTAAGTTGTCAAAGTCTGCAAAACCAGGAAGACATTTGCAGAGGATTGGAGCCTTCACAGACATCCCCAATGGGAGTAATGCCCAATGTAGAAGGGAAACTGGAGCTTCAGTGAGGATCCCTGAAGGTCAGAAAAATCAGCCACAGGCAATGCCTGCCAGGAAAGTATTAGAGAGCAAACAAAGGAAAGCCAAGGGAGTTGTCATGTGATCTGTAACTGCTAAAGACATAGGGTGAGGCTGCTCAGTCCTGTGAGCCTATGCTCCACCACAGCAGGAAGAGATGAGAAATTTTAGCTTCAAGACTCAATGTCTGCTGTGCTAGGTTTAGGTCTTGCCGTGGGCTAGTTACCCATTTCTGATTTGCCTTTTGGAATAGAAGTGTTTATTGAATGCCTATTCCTCCATTTTACCTTTGGGAATCTTTATTTATTATCTTATTTTATAATTTTCCAGATGTCACAGAGTTTGCCTTGGGTCATGACAAGATATAGAATTTGGACCTTTGAGTGATGTTGACATAGGTAAAAGCTTTGGGTCTCTGGGAATGGAATGAAGTTATTTCACATATGAGATGTGCCTGTACCTTGAGCGCAGAGGCCAACACTTATAGTATAGACACAAATAAGTGCATTCTCTGAAGTATCATGTCTTGAAAGTTTAGGGTCCAGTGTTGTGATGTGAGTAGTGGCACTATTAAGGAGGTAAGAATTGGATGTGTATTAGGAGTGAGAAGTGAAACTCACATGGAACTCCTCAGCTGGTTCTCACAAGAGAGTTTGTTATGAAAGCCTCATGACTTCCTGTCTGATAATATGATTGCTTCCCTTGAAATGCTTTTTGCCATGGTATCAAAAGAACCAACAAAAGAACAAACTCATGGTGGTGTCATCCCCTTAAAGATAAAATCAAACTTTTTTCTTTATAATGTTACTTGGCTGAGTTGGAGTTAGCATCTTGAATGTTTAGGAATTAGTCTCCAACCTGTGACACTATTGGGAGGTGGCTCTATGGTAGGAACATGGTCTTTGAAGGGGATGTTGAGAGCTCAGTCTTTTCCTGTCTGTTTATTAACTATAGTGAAATGAAAAATCCTCCTCTATCCTGCTCTCCCTGCCCACCTCCATGATATTCAGTCTCATCACAGGCCCAAGCAAAAGAGTGAAAAGGCCATGGATTAAACTGGGACTAGGAATAAAAATAAACCTTTCCTCTTATAAAGCCTCTTATCTTGGTTATTTTGCCACAGTCATAGGCTTAAAGAGAGTGAAATTGAGTTATTCTCCCTACAGTATATAGTATAATTACTATTGTACTCCCAACTACAACCAGTTTCTGTTTTAGTTTAATAGTGAGAAAATGCACCACTATGATCTTTAGAGCTATAGAGCTGAAGGTGCAGACAAAATGAAAGCCAGAAGCTTTTAATGTCCAGAAAGGTAAACAATCCTCACCATATAAATCCTACAGTGGCACACTTATTCTTACACTGCTAAATCAGGACTCTCTGCTAATTTGAAATAACAAAATATTCTTTATCATCTGGAAAAGATCCAGAAACTGGAGGTAAACAAAGTTTTATTGAATTCATAGTATTTGTGAACCTATCCTAGATATTAAGATAAAATTGGTGTTGGGAATGTGGCTTAGTGGTAGAGTGCTTCCCTCGCATGCATGAGGCCCTCAGTTTGATTCTTTGGTACCACATAACCAAAACTAAATACATAAAAAAAGATAAAGTTGAAGCTTCTCTAGAAATGCTAACATTTATGTTTATTTTTGTTTGTTTGGGTCAGGAACAATAGCTGTTTATCCATTTATCCATTGTTGGCATGAAAATTGAGGCTCAGAAAATAAAAGTCTCATTCTATAAGTTCTTCAGGCCTTTAAATAAATAATACTATATATCCTATTTAGGAAAGGGATAACGTGGGATACCAGGACTCTAAGACTCAGGGGTAGCTGAAAGAATGACAGTATGCCAAGGACACAGATGTGAAAGACCAGAATCATGTGAGGACCTAATTGGCATTTCAAGACACTTTTGGGCTTCTTCTTAGTTTCCTTTCTCCCTCTTTCTCTATTTCTCTTATCTCAGTATCTGTCTCCTTCTCTCTATGGCTCTTTCTAACTTATTCTCTCCCTCTTGTCACCTTTCTTTCATATTTCTGAGGAACAGAAAAGCAATAGACTTATTCAGGTTTCATAGGGTCCAATATGCCTACATAACTGGTTTTCCTAATCAAATAGCTTGTAAAAAATAAATGCGAACTGTGTGAACTTTTGGCTATTTATTTTTACTGGAAAAACTCAAGAGACTTTCTGTTTCTCATATTTCTAGACAGTTACTGGAGCAGATATTAAGGCATTTCTCTCATATCACAATTTCATTAATGTTCCTCCCTCCTCATTGTACTTCTACTAAGGCATTACATATTGTGGCAATTTTGTTTGTAGCCTCTGACACTAAGCAATTTGAAGCCATAACAACTAAAACGACTAGCACAGGGCCAAATAGAATTAGCACCATTATTATGCATACCAATTTAGAATAAGTTCTTTATTCTTTAACACAAGAAGAGATACTTGATTTACTAATAATTATGTGAGCATCACTGTCAGCATTTGACATAGCTGGAATCTAGCCCATATCTGAGGAAGAAGAGTGAAAAAAGTAAGGGGAAATTTATTTTGATCACAAACAAGACCACACTAAAGCTACCAGCACAACCATGTTCATTGTAGCATTATTTACCAAAGCTAAGATATGGAACCAACCCAAATGCCCCTCAGTAGATGAATGGATGAAGACAATGTGGTATATATAAATAATGGAATTCTATACTTCCATCAGAAAGAATGGCATTGCCCCATTCATTAGGAAATGGAAAAACTTGGGGAAAAAATTATATTAAGTGAAGGGATTCAGAACCAAATAAACAAACGATGTGTGGTTTCCCTCAGTTGTAATAACTAGACTATGTCTATGGTATTCTTAGCAAAGTATTATCACAGTAGCTCAATAGTTAGATGCATATGACCATATAAAATGAAGCTTTTCAAAATGAACTCTAAGAAATGGAATCAAGAGGTTTTTACAGTGTACTGTTTGCAGATATTTCTTTTTTCTTTCTTTTTCCCCCCTTTGGTTTATGTCCCATTGTCACTGTTTTTGATTTCTTACCCTTTGTTTTATATATATGCATATGTGTATGTATGTATATATATATGTATATATATGTATACACATACATACACATACATACACATACATACACATGTATATATACATACATACACATATGCATATATATGTTTATCTGATTTAGGGACGGGAAAGGGAATCACAGAAATGGTAGGACAAAGTGTAAACCAATGTAATAGTGATATTCACTAGACACTATGTTGGAAATGAACTCAGAACTTAGCAAGGAAGGTAGTCCGGGAAAGGGGGAAGCAGGAGAAAATGAGAGAGGGGATAACATTGTTTAAAAAAAAAAGAAATGTACTGTAGGAAATTCAAAGGGAATACCAAATTTGAGAGACACAGGGTAAAAAAAAGAGAAATAACTACAAAAGCAATACTTGCAAAACTGTTTGGTGTAAGTGAACTGAACACCTGGGGGGGGGAAGGGAAAGGGGGGGAGGGAGGGGGGCATGAGGGACAAGGCAACAAACAGTACAAGAAATGTATCCAATGCCCAACGTATGATACTGTAACCTCTCTGTACATCAGTTTGATAATAAAAATTTGAGAGAAAAAAAAAAGAAATGTACTCATTACCTTATTTATGTAACTTTGACTCTTGTGCACATCACCTTTACAGTTTAAGAAGAATAAAAGAAAGTGGAACAACTTAGATGGTATATACTTGAGGAATACAAAAATAGCAAGCAATTACTTTTTGCTTTACATCGTCTTTGAATCATGGTATGACAAAGAAAAATACTAGTGCTTATCATATTTAGGTTGACAAGGGTATTCTAGTCTATTCTTTTTTTTCCTTATAGCTTCTATTACTACAACTTGGTGACAATCACAAGGTGTGACAATTCTGGTGCCCTGGAACAAAGCTGATGGCAAAACACCCTAGTGACCTTTAATTTCAAAAAGCAAAGTAATATGCCTTCATCCAAAATAGCTATTGCTGACATTCACATATATGTGTATGCGTTTAGAAATAAGATTGTACAGTATGTAATATTATTTTAATTATCTGATTATTCCTGGGTAGCAGGATTATTGATCGTTTTTTATTTATTCTATATTCATTTACTATTTCCAACCACTGAAAATAGTGTGGTTCTGTCTCCAACACCCACAAGTTTTATTCATCAGCTCTTTATCTCATCCAGATGTTCTTAGCTAAAGGTTTGGATGCACTTAAAAAATTCCAAGGTGGATCCTGGAGCTCCTTTGTTTCTCCTACTTTTGTTCATTCAATACATTTTTTTTTCAGATCCTCAGGTGTGGTCCGGTGAGAGGAGGTAGGGGAAGGGGTGGGGGGTAAAGCAGGGGGAGGGGGGAGGTGAGGCCCCGTGAGTGGAAGAGGTGGGATGGGGTTTGGAGGAGGCAGGGAAGGGTGTGTGGGGGGAGGTGGGAACCTCCCATGCTCAGATGGAGGCAGGACCAGGAAGGTTCTGGATGTGACCTGGGAGAAGGGGGAGGTGACTCCGTTCAGGTGTGCAGTAACCAAGGTAATGCAGGTGATGGGCGGAGACTTCCTGCATGGAGAACCAGTCGGGGAAGGTTGCCTACCTGCAGACTGGCACGGGACTCACAAAGGGACTTTCCCAGGTGGACCTCATACAATCACAATCTCAAGGTAATTATTCATATCATGTAAAAGACTTTTGTTAGCTGTGCTGAACAATGACAGACAATGCTCCTGATCTGCAAATTACTTTTATGAGAAGTTTAGATACTTTGGTTTGTAATTTTCATGCAGGAAAACTAAATCTATGTAAAATTTAATTCAACTTGGCTATGCCTGTTATTTTTAATGTTCTTTTTATAGGTTTTACATTGTTTACAAAAATTTATCAATACAGTGAAATTGAACATTCACCATAATTAGTATCATTTTAATGTTCAGTTAACTTAGTAAGGGAAGGTAGATTTATCAGAGATTGACTATGGCCAAAAAAAAAAAAAAAAAGATGGATTGAGGCCTGGCATGCTCAAACGGACAGCTTTGATAAAAACAAAAAATAAACAAATATCAACAACAAAAAACTCAAGAGGGCAAAATCCTAAATTCAAGCCCCAGTACTAAGGAGAAAAATGGCTGAGTCCAAATAGTTCTTTCTCTATATTGGTTTTGGAAAATACTGGTTAGGTTTATGTGTTATCTATCTAATAGAAAAAGTTAAAGTTCATAGATTAAAGCAATTTCTACCCGTAAGAAGGCTTCTCTCATATCCTTGAATTAAAGTAAATTCTATATGCTCCACATACCAGTAAAGTAAATAAAAACATTATTTTCCATATTGTTTACTTTTTATTTAAAAAGGTATTTGGAAGTAATAAGTAACAAGGTCATGAAAGAAATTAAAGCATTTTAGCTGAGGAAAAGTCTCTGTATTAACTGAATTCTACACTTTACATTGAAAAGCATAACTGGTTCCAATTCTGACTGTGGATGCAAAATATTTATATTTTTATATCTTATCTACAAAAAGGAGCCTCCTTATTTTTTAACTTACAATCCTGTTTTAATTTATGTTTCCATTTTGTATTCTATAAGCGAAAGTACATGCAATGCCTCAGGCTCAAAAAGAATTTTGCTCATTCTTGATGAGTCTAAGTATTTGCATAATATTCAGTATTGAACAGAAAAAAAACTTTATGTATATTTTTATTTGATTTGCTGCTTTGCAATACAAATTCAAGCTCTCTAAAGAAATGAGATGGGTCAAGTAGTGCTTTAAATGCAGCCTCCTAGAAATGTAGGAAATGATTATTTCAGCAAGTTTTAGTTTTCAACAGAAACATATGCACTGGCAGCTGAGCACTGAAGCTTGGAGACCAGGGAGCTCTTGGAACCCAATAAGGAAATTGTGACTTGCATGCAAAGTGTGGAAGAGACTTCAAGAGGATTAAAAAAAAGACAAAGAAACATTGCCTTTCCAGTCTGATGAACTTGAGTAGAAATCTAAGAAAATTAAGATGAAGTTAATTATGGGAAAAATATCTATACCCTAGCCTCAAATCTTTCATATTGAAAAATCCTTATTTTCTGAATTAGACAATGTTATTATCTAGCTACATTCTTGTTAAAAGATTTCATTTTTATCGTGTCTTCTCAACATTGTCAAAAATTCAAGTCCATGATCAAGAATCAAGGAGAAAATTTACTCCTCAGGTGTTGACCCTGTACCTAAGTCACTGAAGCATTGCTGTCTTGCTCTGAGACAATCCGGTAATCCTCTGTTCAATTAAAGGCTGTAGCCATGGGAAATGGTGTTGTAATCTGTGTATAAACAAAAGGATAAAATAAAAACATCACATTTACAAATTCTAAAGATGCTGCTTTTTATAATCTGATACTGGAAATTACTGCAGTCATGATACTTGCCTACTGTAATGATACATCTATATGGAAATCCAGGCAACACCATCGCAAGTGACACAATTAATGTGAAAATCACTATCTTCTACTAGCAAAAGGGAGAAATGTTAACCTGCTATGCAGGTAGTTAACGATAGCTTTTATATATTCAAATATGAACATTTGCATGCCTTTCCAAAGAACCTGATTTATTTATGTTTTTCCTGGAGACAGGGAATCAGAAAAAAATGAGTTCAGCTTTCTAGGCATGGTCTAGTACCATTTTAGGTAGGTTTCTGGAATCTAAATGAGTGACTATAATTCTTCATGCTTTTTTTTTTTAAATGAAAATTGCTTTAGGGAAGAATGTTTGCCACAGTCTGTATGCCAACATCTAGATGCAAACATAAGCCCATAAAATTGCATTGTGTTCTAATGACTTATGGTAACCTACCTGCCAGCTACCTAAATCATTTAGTACACCTCAATAAAAACTATATTGCTTTGACATCAAGTGTGATTAAGGCTTTATGCTTGTATTTAATTAAGGCTTCTAGTTTCATTGTTGCATCTCCTCTGAGAATCAGTTTTGCACATAAAAAAACAAGCTAATTTAAAGCATTCAGAAGGCATACTAGAAATGGTACAATATTATGATGTTTTTCAAATTAGTTAGAGAAAGGCAAAACCCTTTCTGGCTTCTCTTCTTGAAAAATTAAAGGTGAAGAAGAATTATTTTCCCCCAAAATTATGTCTGTGGTGTTAGCTAGTGGTCTTTGAACAAAGAGGACAGAGGAGACTGATTTTTACGTGACCTTTACTCTCTCTCCAGGAGTGATATATTAATTTTGATTCTTATCAAAAAAGTCCAGATAATAAATAATTACTTTGTTTAATTGCTCCCTCAGACTGGACTAAAACAGGAACAATTTTGCTATTGAGAAATCATCAGCCAGTTCCTTAGGAGAAGTAATCATTGTTAGAAACTTACATCTGTAACAGAGAATTAAGAATTCATTTGTGTTTGAATGAAGTTCTATCAATGCTTAAATTGATACCAAAACAGGCAGACATGCTTGGTGGAGCCATCATATTGTAGTGCCTCCCCCCCCTTTTTTTGGGGGGGCGTGTTGTACTGGTGTTTGAAGTTAGGGTCTGACATTCACTTACCTTGCTTGCTAGTCTGGTGCTTTATCACTTAAGCCACATGTCTGGCCCTGATTTTTGCTAGGTATTTTGAAGATGGAGTCTTATGGACATTTCTGTCTAGGTTTTAAACCTTAGTCCTTCAGATGTCAGTCTTCTGAGGAGCTAGATAGAATTGCAGGCATGAGCCTCACATAGTGCCAGACAAAAACCTGTCCATCCTTTTGACCACAGGAATGAAAGTATATTGATTGTGGATCTTACGTAGTGTTGGCCAGTACAGTTATCTAGTTATTTAGGCTTTTATTTGATTTGCAAAATTAATCTCAAACTTCACTGAGGTTTTCATTTGATTTCCAGTTGTAGGCAATGGAATTATCTTAGGAGATTATCCACAAAGACATTTTGATATTTTGGTGCAAAATACTAAGAGATGAACTTCAAGCAAGTACAACTTACTTCAAGATGTTTCAATGGGTGAAGAGGGGTACAATTCCATTTGTTTAATTGTATGAAAAACTGAAGTATGTTACCACAGAAACTAGTTCTCTTATATTTGCATAAAACAATGCTAAATAAAAATAATATAATTGCATAAATTAATATAGGCATAAATAAATATCAGTGCCTGTATGGGATAGTGAAAATGAGTGACTTAATTTCCTTTATTGATTGGTTTACAAATTATGTTTGCTGTCACATAGAAATGATGACTGCCTTGAACATGGCTAATTTGTACCATTAATTTGAGAGTTAGAGAGCTTAATTTCATAGTCCTATTCAAAGTCAACACATGTAAATTCTCCATCACTGTGGTAGCTCTGAAAGTCTTCCACATCAACAAAACTATTAATATACTGTCCTAAAACACAATTATAGCAACAATTCCCCACTAGGAAATTTAATTAGTATTTTCAAGTAGAGAAGAGTATCTTTAAGTATAACTCATACCTTTGAACATGACTCAAAAAATCATTGCTTAAAGAAAGTCATAATTATAAAGAGCTAATTTAAGATCTTGTTTTATTCTTTTTTTTTTTTTTTTTTTTTTTTGGCCAGTCCTAGGCCGTGAACTCAGGGCCTAAGCACTATCCCTGGCTTCTTTTCTGCTCAAGGCTAGCACTCTGCCACTTAAGAGCCACAGCGCCACTTCTGGCCATTTTCTGTATATGTGGTGCTGAGGAATTGAACCCAGGGCCATGTATACGAGGCAAGCACTCTTGCCACTAGGCCATATTCCCAGCGCCCTCCCCCCCCCCATTTAAGATCTTGACATAAATATTTTATACCTGTCTTCTCTCCAGATGGAGTAAATATAGAGATGCATGTCTGGTGAGGTCTGCTTTAAAGCTGACTTTAGTTTCTGAAAGCCAACTTTTCTTGGAAGTTGGAGTTATCGCCTGACAATCTTGACTTATAAACAATGTGAAACCTCTGCCCTTTCCTTGGAAAACTTCTGTAGACTATGCACAAAACCCCACAGTCATCAAAAACTGAAACACCTAAGCTTTGCTCAGTAAGTACAGAAAATGCAAACCTTTTTTTTTTTTAATTTGGCTGATGATTTATTGATAAAAATCCAAAGGAAACTGTTCTATGAACTTGCAATTAGTTTACCATACAGAATGTTGACAAAAGCTCTGTTTCCATCTTGGATCCTCCACCCCCACCCCCCCCACACACCTCCCAAGCTCACCTGAATACAAACAGTTCCCCAGTGGCAATCATGCTGGGTCATGAAACTAATTGTGCTTTGTGAGGGTGACAATTCTCCATTTGTGAGCAGGGGAGACCCGCTGCATGACGGATGGGTGTTAGAAATGTGGAATGCAGGGCTCTTTCATCTCTGTCACTGGATATTTATTCTGACTCAACTTCTAAATTATTCATTTTCTTTAAGCAATCAATATTAATAATCTGATTTGCTCCCTGGCATTTTTAGTTACACTTCTGTTTAACTGACTGTAAATAAAGGTCACTCAGAGGCTTCCTGCTGCTGTTCAGAAGGTCCTTGGTTAATTAATTCCCTACATTTTTTTTTTCCCTGTGACTGTGATTAGCAGTTGCAATCAGGTTCGGCAATTAGCTACCTCCATGCACTGTGATTTGCTCCATGCAGTCCCTAAGATGAGGCTCTGTTCAGTGATTCAGGATTCCCTCTAAAATGGAAACTGAGTACGAAGAATTTATTATTCACTTCAATGTTTACAAGTTTACAGATAATTAGAGAGAACTTGATTATACCTATCTGCCAGCTGCTGTAAGAATCTCCTTGTTTACAGTCCTCAAGTTCTGAGTAATATACTCAGGTAGTAGAGGATAGTTTGTGGGTACTCTCAAACCTGAAAGGTTGGATTCTAGTCCATCTTTACCACATATAAGCTCCTCAACCTTGAACAATTTATTCTTTTCGTCAATTAATAGCAGAATTTCCTCTAGGTTTGTTATGTAGATTAAGTGACATGATATTCACAAATTGCATTCATGCATGTTTATTAGGAAGCAGATAGACCTGGACACTGATGGCTCATGCCTATGATCCTAGCTACTCAGGAGCTTGAGATCTGAGGATCAAGCTTTGAAGCCAGCAAAGGGAGGAAAGTCAGTGAATTCTTATTTCAAACTAACCAAAAAAAAAAAAAAAGCCAAAAGTAGATCTATGGCTCATCACACTTGTGTGAAAAAGCTAAGGAATAGTGCCCAGGCCCTGAGTTGAAGGCCAAATACAAACACACACACACACACACACACACACACACACACACACACAGAGCAGACAAATTCTGAGCAGATAGATTCTGGACATAGATTGTATTGAAAACAGATACAATTGGGTGAAGGACAAGAAAGAATACATAAATAAACAAAATAAATCTACAACTTGTGACTGAAAAGTACTGAAACCCAGAGAGAAGAGTTAGATAGGGTGGCTCAGAAAGGTTTTCTGGAAGAAGAACATGTATACAGTAGCAGAAATGTTCCTGTCATTCCGTAGTGCAGTGTACTACCATGTGGCAGGAGCAAGGTATGATAGGACACAGGGAGGGAATCATCGTTATTTCAGCTAGTTCATCTGTTCCAGGGATAGCAAAGATAGCAAAGTAGTTGTGGTTGGATTCAAGTGCTCTGTTCACCAATTTTTAAAGTCATGATACTGAGCAAATCCCTTAACTTAGTTCAACCTTCTCTTCTCACTTAAGATTTTTGAGAACATTAAACAAAATATTCATATGAAAAACATTTAAAGAAGGCTTAGAAAAAGTAAGCATCACTAATGTCAAATATTGCCACTAAATACTGATGAAATATTTGTATTTAATTGAGTATGTTGAGAGGATTCTGGAAGGATTTTAAATACCTTTAAAAGCCAGGTTGACTGAAGAATGAAAAATAGTGCTGACAGAGAACAATATTTTCTCAAGAATTATGATCGAAAGACTACTTTGGAAGCTAAGATTCTTAGTTTAGATTGACAAGAGTAGATTTGAGAAGATGTGACAAGAGATAAAACAGATCAAATGCTCAATGTATTTAGTATGAGTTATAATAAATATTAATCATTATGATTTTACCCATTTTCCTGTACTTGTACTTTCACTGGGAGATAGTGAACACACAGTTTTCCCTTACATTGTATGTTGCTTGATATAATAATATCATCTCTGTCATCTTAATTATTAGTTTTTAGTTTTACTATGAAGGTCAGATGTTTGAGCAGAAATGAACACATGTTAATTTGGGTAGGTTCCTTGTTGGGGACAGCTGTGCCTTTAAGAGGCCACAGCTGGCTTTCGCTTGTCCCCTCCCCTTCCATCTGTATCAGGAAGAGAAGCCCCCACCCCGGGGGGCGAACACGTGTGTGCCATCATGGCCGGGACTTCTACAGAGACCCAGCTCTTAGGGGGCTGGAGTCCCCGCCCATAGGGGAAGTTTCATGACATCACCTGATGGGCAGCCCAGTCAGCCAATCAGTCAGTCACCCCAAGTCCTTCCCCTTCCGCCTTTGTCATCGTTATAAATTCTTCTCCCCGCCCTCTGGAGGCTGAGGCACATGGACCATCCAACCATCTCCCGATGTCTCTCTCTCTGCCGCCGTTCCACACGTGAGGGGACCAGGGAGGGGAGGGCCTTGACAACTTTCTCCTCACCTTAGCGTGACCCATCACAGTATGGGGTTCAGGCATTCCCCCGGGAGATAGGGGGAAGGGGGTCCTAGAGACTCCAACATTTGGGCATCTGATCCAGAGAAGTGAGGAGAGGGGTCCTCAGAGGCCCCGACAGTTCCTGAACTTAAAGATTTTATTTTGAGAGCAATCTTTTGTGTCATGCCAGGTTGTGGCTGACACTGAGGCACAGAAAACTGGCAGGGTGACCCAGGTGCACACCAGTAATCCTAGCTAATCAGGAGACTAAAATTTGTAGAATGAGGTTCAAAGCCAGCCTGGGCAAAAGTCTGTGACACTTAACAGGAAAAAGACAGAAGTAAAGGTATAGCTCAAGTGGTAGAGCACCAGCCTTGAGTGAAAAATTAATTAATTTGCTAGAGGCCCTGAATTCCAGTCCTAGTGCCAGCTTGTAAACACACACACACACACACACACACACACACACACACACTACATGTGCTTGAACATACAAATCCTACATGCACATACATGAAATAAACAAACAAATAAATAGTTTGCAGGATGGACATGACTGAAAACCTCGATGTCTAAAGCAGAGAAGGAGTGATCTAGATTAGGACAAGGCAGGATTCACGAGGTTAGGGACACAGAGACCCAGGAATCAAGAAGATAACTAATAAAGGACAACTCAAATCAAGGTATCCTGGATGTAAGGTTGATTTATTACTTTATTCACTGTTGAATAGTTACTTATTGAATGCTTAGGGAAATCAGACACAAGAAACAAAATTCTGTAGCTTCATGGGACTTTCATTCCATGCGAGAACTGATCACATAGGTGATAAAACAATGAATCATTTTGTTAGAAAATAATAAGGAAAATAAATTGGGCTTGGAGCATTATTTGGCTTTCATGTGGTCAAGTGAGACTGAAGCTGTTTGCAGGCTCTGAGTTCAGAATAGAATATGGGGGCCAGATAAATCAGCAAGGTTATTGCAAGACTGATGAGAGATGGTGGTGACTTGAATATAATATTGATTGATAGCAGAAGAAGAGAAGTGGTAAGAGTCTGAATGTGGTTTGCAGGTAGAAATCAGCAGAATTTATCCAGGAATTAATAATTATGAGTTAAAAGGAGAGTTTCCAGCAGTGTACAGGAAATCTGAAGTTCAATTCCTATGTCTTAGTGGGTCAGAGATAGACATTTCAGTCATCTGTTCCTACTTGGGACTTGAAGCTGAGGTCTGGAGGTCATCTGGAGGAGGGATCACTTGGACAAAGTGGACGACCATCCTCCAAAGCATGTGAGTATTATACAAGGAGGGAGACCTTCAACGGAGACTACAAAGCAGGAACCTAGAAGGGATTTCCAATATTGCATCACCATAATGACTACAATAACTTCCTAGATCACACAGAAAATCAGAGTATATTGGAGCTGGAGTTGGCTTTGAAGGTAACTGCCTTGGTTCTCAGAATGAATGAGAGACAATTACATCCGAAGGTAGATACATCCATCCAGATTGGCACTGATCTTCACTGGCACTGGAGCAGCTGCAAAGAAGTTAAGAGTTCCTTAGAAAGCGCTTGTTTGTTTGGAAAGGCTTGAATATTAATAATAGCAATTTGGAGACAAAGCAAATTTTCTCTGGTAAAATATTCTCCTCAAAGTGTCTAAATGTGCATGCCCAAGGAAATTTCACTTGGCACTAAATACCAGTTTCCACTGCTGGCACTGGAGCTCCCTCTCTCCCTAACAGCTGGGAACCAAAGCAAGTGTGCCTCTGCAAGAGCAGATTTCTTTTTTCCTTTCTGTTCTTCTGAGCTTACTCATTTCACCTCGCAGGGGATCTGACAGCATTCTCCAGCTCCTAAAGCTTATCTTTAGCAGTCCTTGAAAAACACAGTAAGAGAGAAGACAGGATTTTGATGGTGGCTAACAGGAAGAGACCTACCAACAGGCTACGTGGGCAAGGTCTGCCCAGCTTTCAGGTCTGGGAATAACACTTCCAACACTCTGTCTTCATGACAGCTCAGCTAATAGATGCAAATGTTCAGCATAACCCATTTACCAGTGGATGATACATGTCATTGAGATGTAGTTTAGACAATGTCAAATGTTTTTAATTTATGAACTATATACACAATTCAGGTGTATATATTCTCTTTTTGGCATGCAGAACTGGTGACAGGAACTTTGCCCAGTATATCCAGGGTGGATGGGAAAGTGTGTGTGTGTGTGTGTGTGTGTGTGTGTGTGTGTGTGTGTGTATGTGTGTGTTCAGTAGATAATCAAAAGATTGTGTTTATCCAGCTGGGATTTTCCCTTTAGTGACAGTACAAAGCAAAAGACAGTCAAAAAAAGTTATCACCTCTTCACCAAACTTTCCTTAGAGCTCAGCTTCAAAGGGTCTTCCTCTCATATCCCAATGACTTGAGCACTAACCTCTCAAGCTTGCACATTCCAGTTTTCCCTTCCTGACAGACAAGGACTTATTCACCTTCTCACTTTTCCTTCCTAATGAAGCCTACACTGCCCTATGATCAAAGGGAAATAGGATAATTTAGAGTGTGTATTCCATGGCTAACATGAATTCTTTATTCCACAGTATTTTCTACCAGGCTAAAAATTTCCTGTTTGCACTATCCAATATGGTAGTCACCAGGCACCTGTGACTACTGGGCAATTTAAATGTGAGTAGTGTGACTGTGTCCTGTATTTTTCAATATTTTCCTTTACTGTATTGAAATAAATTTTATTTTTGTGTTAGTACTGGGGTTTGAATTGAAGGCCTTGCACTCTTGCCTGGCATTTTCATTCAAGGTTAGTTCTCTAGCACATGAGCCACACCACTAAACGTTTTGGTGCTCAACTGAAGATGAGATACATATTTTCCTATCCTAGATGGATTTGATTAAGGATCCTCATATCTCAGCCTCCTGAATAACTACAGACGAGCCACCAGTGCCATGCTCTAAATTAAAAATTTTAATGGCCACCTGTGCCTAATGGCTGTTAGATTAGAGTGATTTAGATAAAAAAAATTTGATAGACATAGTGCCTCCAAGGTCTTTTTCCTGAGCCTGAAAAGCATATTTGAATTTTTAATGAAAACTCCTAATTAGACATATCGTCAAGGAATCTATTTAGATAACACCTGGACTAAGAGAGAAAATTGAGGGAATATAATTGCCATAGTATTGGCACACTAATGCATCTAAGTTGTCCTAGTGCTGGATTTGTTATTAGTATTAGCAATTTGCCTACCAGGATCCTCATTGCTTTCTTATTGTATGTTGACACTTCATGATTCTGTAAAACATAAATGATGATACTCTTAGGATTTGTGCCCACTTGTATATATGTACACTATTTGACAGGTTTACATATAATATGTGTGTGTGTGTGTGTGTGTGTGTGTGTGTGTGTGTGTGTGTGTGTGAATACTTTACTTTTGGTGCTGTCCTGGGTTTTAGCTAAGGCCATGAATCAGGGAAGAACAAAGAATCTAGGGGAAAATGAATGGTGGAGGACATACCTGCACTATGATCTCTCCTCAGTCATTTTCCAGACTCCTGTGCGTGTGTCCTATCTGAAGCTTTAATCACAAAAGATAAGACAAGATTGTGCTGGATGCTGGTGGCTCAGCCTGTAATCCTAGCAACTCTCGCCTGAAAGTCTGTAAGATTCTTATCTCTGATTAACTACCAAAAAAGTAAAAAAAAATAAAAATAAAAATAAATAGAGCACCTGCCTTGAGTTAAAAAACTCAGAAGCAGCTCCCAGACCCTTAGTTCAGGCCCTAGGACTGGCACCTAAATAAAATAAAAGGGTTGTTGAGAGAAGACTGCCATATAATTTAGTCAGAAAAGAGTTTACTTTGGGGAGCCAAACTTCCAGACTGCACTTGAGAGAAGGATCTAGCATGAACTAATGGTGCAGAGAGATTATGTAAGGAATGGTGAGAAGGAAGTGTGGCCACAGTGAATGAGAAAGTGACCTCAGAGGATGAGGAAGTGACCTCAGAGCCTGGGGTCTCTTTGCTGAACCACGGTTAGGTGATTGACAGTTACAGGTGATTACCAGTTTCAGGCAAGTGATTTTTGGTAAGGCTATGTGCTGTCTTTCATGAAGAAGAGGTAAAGGGGAAGGGTATCTTCTCCCAGGCAGACTTAACAAAAATAATATAAAATATAATAAGATTAAGTCATGTCCTGGATTCCTCATAGAATTCTCTGTTACCTGAGGCTAGAACCTCTTTCAAATTCCTTGTCTTATAGGCTCATGTAGAGAAATATTGGTTTGGTAATCATATGTTCTTGAGTTTTGCACTCATAGGTTTTTCCATTTCTTGGGTAACATAGCTACTCCGAACTTCAAATAAACAAATAAAACAATGAATGTGTAGCGTTTCTACATATGTCATTATGAGCAGAAAGAGATTATCACCTTTATTTATTCTTTTTAGAAGCAAAACCGTGCCTCTGTAGGATTGTGATGTGATGCCTAGAGCCAAGTGGAGAGAGAGCCAGATGAACAGAGTGAACTGTATTTTCTTTACCTTCTCCATTTCCTCGGAAGACCAGGGGTGGCCCCATCAGGTGACTTAGCAGGTTCATTGTGCTTGTCCTCATCACATGAGACTAAAGTCCTTTACCCCTCAAATAAGTTGTATACATTTGTTTCATTTATTGATTTACAACAGTAGAAGCTTGGGATTCATTATCAGCCAGTCCTTCGGGGCTCAGGAAAGCAGCCTGTGCTGTATGGGATGTGGTTCACTGTGCTAATATGTTCCAAGGTCATCCTATTCTGTGGGGTGGGAAGAGAAGAACAGCCCAGCCAACTGTTCTGGCAAGTTCCTCCCTTATCTTCAGGCGCTTCATTCCCAGCGTATTCCACAAGTTATGCATAATGATACAAGTGAGAGCCAGGGAGGAATAGGATCAGTTCAGGGCCACCCAGAAAGCCTTCTGGCACAGTTTTTAATGGGGACCTGCACAGAACCTTTGCCTACTTTGGTATCTTTTTTTTTTTTTTTTTTTTTTTTTTGCCAGTCCTGGGCCTTGGACTCAGGGCCTGAGCACTGTCCCTGGCTTCTTCCTGCTCAAGGCTAGCACTCTGCCACTTGAGCCACAGCGCCGCTTCTGGCCGTTTTCTGTATATGTGGTCTGGGGAATCGAACCCAGGGCCTCGTGTATCCGAGGCAGGCACTCTTGCCGCTAGGCTATATCCCCAGCCCCCTACTTTGGTATCTTTATCAGCAGCTGTTCTTCTCAATTCTCAATTGATTCAACTGCTTTGACCCAGATGACATGGAAGTGAAGAGGATGAGACCTATGTGGTGACTTTGGCTACTTAATCTTCACTTAATCTTAATTTAGAACTGATTAGAGGCCTGTACTTTGCCATAGCAAAGTACAAGACACATCACAGCTGTGATGATGAGCTGCAGATGTTCCCAATATTCCAAGGTTTTCCCAAGCAAATACAAAAACACAATAAAGTATTTTTGCAGGAATGGTCCAACTATATCAAGAATATGATCTTTTCCCTTGTCATCAAGCATGTCTAGAAATACTCCTCCAGGTGGCCTTCTCCAGAGAGGACAGTGCCATGCCTGATGATGACAAGCAGATGCTCTCCTCTGCTTAAAGAGAAGCTACGAACACTTCTGACAAGGTGACACCTAATTGGAGAATTTGTGGTGGTGTTTCTATGCCTCTCTCTCTCTCTCTCTCTCTCTCTCTCTCTCTCTCTCTCTCATGCACACACACACACACAAGGAAGAGGTTTTGTAATCATGTCTTTATTCAATTTCTCTCCACAATAAGTCGCTAAATTCTGTTATAGTACACTTTAAAAATGCCTTTTTGTCTTTTTTGAGGAGCATGACAGTATTATTAAGAAAAACAAAATGCTTAAAGCACATGCTGAGTAATGTGGTGCATATGGAAGAATCTAGAAAAGAGTGGATATCTGCTGCTGTTATCAGCCCTAAGAGCTAGATTGCTTTTATAAGACAGAGCAGCTACTCAATAGGAATTGATCTCTTCCTTCCTTAAAGCATACATTCTTGGAGATCCTAAACATAAACCCAAACACAGCACCTACAAAAGACACTGCTGCCCTACAGGAGAAATGGATTTAGCTGTGGATGCTTGATTTTTATGACTTTTGTGACCTTCTGATTGCCGTCAGTGTGATCCATATGTCCCTGAGGACAACTGGATGTGGGATGTGATATTCATTGTTTCCAACTGCTGTGACACAACAGAGTTTGTAAGTGTGGTAATGGCATCTATAGGTTTTATGTTGGTCTAGGGTTCTGCCTTGTGCTCATTTATCTCCTATTCATGGGCGTAAGTGTTTTCCCTTAGTTTTTTTGCTCATTGCTGACTCTACCTCTTGAGCCACAGCTCTAGTTCCAGCTTTCAGGTATTTAGTTGGAGATATAAGTCTCATGGACTTTGTTGCCAAGGCTGGCTTTTTACCTTGATCCTCAGATATCAGCTTCCAGAGTAGCTTGGGTTAGAGATGGCACTTATGACATTTTTTATAAAACATATTTTGAATGAGTTGCTAAGTTATTTTTTGTAATCTCAGAATTATCTTTCCTTCAAAACCTTCAGCACCTAGATTCTGAGATTTTTAGATTGTGTTTTGACACCTCCTCAAGCTATATCTCTCCAGGACTTCCCTTGCCGGCTTGCAAGCTGGTCCCACACACTCCTGCTCCACAAGTGCTTCTAGGAAATCTTCCTCAAGTCCTTTTCCTATGGACTTAAAACAGAGGCAGCGAAGATCCAGGATTACCTATTGTGATAGCTGTCTTTGGTAATTTTCCTCGAAGGCTACATCAGTGCCAGCCATGCGTGGACCTGCAGCCTGGCCTCCCTGATGTCAGATGAAGCTTTATTGAAAGGTCTCTCATCTTTGCTCCCCCAACTCATGCAATACCCACTAACCAATGTTTTAATTTTTTCTTCTTTACTGTACAGAGCATTTTAGCCATCACATCCCACTCCAACTGCACACCCAAAGCTATGCTTATTTGAAGAGTGTCCAAAGCCTTGCTGTTAGCTAAATCCCATCTAAGACAGATGTTGAAAATATTGTTTGTTTTTAATCATGACATGGATTTTTTTATTCCACGACAACTTTCTGATTCTTTTCCATTTACTTTCTAGCTTTCATCAAAGTGTCTTGTAGCATCTCCAATCTATTTAAAAATTATGATGTCCACTTATTTATTTTATCAACTTTGGATAACAAAGCATTTGAGACTTTTAATACAATTTCATTAGAACTACTAACTACATCAATTAGCTATTATACTACTTCTTTACTGCTTCAGCTCTTCCTCGTTTCAATTCTTCGTTCCCTTTTTCTTTATTCAGTTTTCCTAGTAAGGATAGAGAATTGGCCTTGCCCAGCACCTCTGACCTCTCCCACCTACACAGGTAACTTAAGAGCTTGACAGCCTTTTCATTGCTGCTTTTCCTTACCAACAGCTTCCCCTTAGTTCTCTACTTCCAATGAACTGGACCCTACTTCTCCTAGAGGAGCTCCTTTTCTTTCATGAATGCCATCCATTCACCAGATAGCCTTTTAGGCATGGACATTTGTATACTGATTCTAATCCTGATTGTACTCAAAGGCCCTATTTGTCTGACACTTCAACATTTGTGTGAGGATAAGGAAAGCTTTTTTTTTTCTTTGAATGTACAGGTGAGGAAAAGTGTCATAAAAATACTCCATTCCCTAAATCTTGAAATATGTCAATACCATAATACAGCTGTTCACTATTTCCCATAAATAGAAACAAAAGAGACATGATAACCTAACATGGGACATGATTCTAGTCTGGAACCAGCATGGGAAGAAAGCTAGTTCTACAAATATATATTGAGAACATAATTGAAACAGTTGGCACATTAAAGTTCCATATTAATGTTGAATTTAATGAGTTGTGTGTAGTTAATATAATTGTAACATGCTGTGTACATAAAATATTTAAACAAACATTTTACAAAGTTACATCTGGGCATACAAAATATGATTTGAAATAAATTCATTCATTGCCACCAATTAAATGTGACTAAATAAGCCTAACATACACATGACAATAGAACTATTCTCCATGAAGCAAATGTGCATATACATCTTAAAAATAAAAAGATTGCATTTAATGAAAAGCACAACTTACCTTGCCTCAATTTTTCACTTTGAATTGAAGTTGGGTAGCATTTAAACTTCAGTTCCTCAGTCATGCTAGCCATATTCCCAGCACTCAGTGAGGTGTGGATATATAGCTAATGGCTCCTATATGAAACAGCACAAGGGGAAGAAAGTGGTGGACCTGGTCTGCTTCTCTTGCTCTTACGTGGAAAGGTGGTCACAATGCAGGAGGGCATAGAGAAGGTTCCGGAGTTGTGCTTGATGCTCCCATTCAGTTTCTGATAAGGAGGAGAAAGTGAAAACCCCTTCTTGGCAAGCACAGAAAATATGAGTGAGCTTGTGTTCAGTCCACTTGATTTGTTTCCTTTGAGGCAAGTGTGCATCTAGTGCTAAAGACCATCTTCAACAGTTGACAGGGTACCAAGAAGGAGTGTGGACTCAGCGCAGGAATGAGAGACCCGGAGTCAAAAGTGATAAGTTAAGTCTCTGACCCAAATAGCTCAGAGGTCTTTATTTATACTATTTTTAAGCAGGGAAATGATTACATAAAAGTACCTATTTATTTAAAGGGAGCGTCTTTCACACATAATTCCAAGGTTTTTTTCTTTTCCAGTAAACTCTGACCAATTATTTGCATATTGCTCAGCTGTCTTTTGTTATTTTAATATATCCTTTTCAACTAGACATTGGGTTTCTAACCACAATAAAGCTTTGGTGAGAGGTGTGAGACACTTCTTTATCTTGAAGCTTGCATTTTCTGCATTATTTTTTATTTATCCTACCAGATGACAAATAAGTGAACCAAATATTTAACATGGTTAGTAATTGTAAGGTCTCAAAGGGCCTCTCTTTTTTTCTGTAATTGTGCTTTAGAATCCATTATCCTTATACTTCACTGTCAGGTTCAAAATAGGCATTATCCTTGTGGATATTTTCCTGCACACATTTTCTTCTTTGAGCACTATTGTAACTGTTTACACATTTTTCCTTTTCATGTTGAGTCATTGTGCACCATGGCTTTCCAGACTGCCTTATTCTCTCCCAAACAGAAAGACCTGTCCATCTCACTGTTTTGCCATCAATCCTAACTTCCCTTTCTCCCTCATGGTCATAGTATCCTGTCCAAATCTTTCCGGGCCGAGTGTGGTCAACAACCTTTTCCCATTAACCGCTGCTCCTGTGGGGGCCTTGCAAATCCTAATTCCTATTATATACACCTCATAGAAAGGTCCCCCTATGGTGAGAATTAACGGTTTCTCTTTTGTGGACAGGGTTGTAGTGCCCCAATACCAAGTCCAAATTTAGGGATTTAAGATGGGTTTTCTAGCTTTTAAAGCTAGGGGCATAGGAAGCTTCTTGGACTCTGGGTCTTTCTCTTCATCACTAATAGATTTCTTTCTAAGTTGCTCATACAGCTCCTGCAGGTTTTTTTTCCCCTTGCAGCAATCCTGGGCTTTAACAGCTGCCATTTCTCCACTGGTGAGGAAGTAGTTATTTTTGTGTCAGTCACATAGTCATGTACTTTCTTCTCTGTAATGCTCTTATTTTCTGGAAAATAATGTTACAAACACAAATACTAATTATAAAACACGTCTTTAGCAGTGTGAGGAGAAGTAGGAGAAGCAAACCCTGTCTGGGCCCGGGCCTTGCCTATGAGGCTTTTTCTCCCCCGGATCCACATCAAATGGATGGAAGGTGACACAAGGCTCCTCCGAGGCCCCTCCAATCTGGGCCTTTCATTGATGAGAGGAATGCTGCTGTCAGCATTATTTGATCCATCAACAAAATCTGGCTTTTAATAACCACATGCTAGCCAGTCTTAATAGGTGGCTTAGACTCTCAGTTTTGTTTATTTACAAAGATACCAGACACTTATCTGATACACTCCACAGTGAAGTAGTGTTTCTTATAAACAATACAAACTCCAATTCTTTACTAGTTGTGACAGTGACATTCTACCATGGAACAGCTTTTATTTTTCTGGTGACCTCTCTTAGCAGACATGAGGTCTATTACTTAATAATCTTTGTGTTCCCCAAATTTCATTTCATTGTGTATTTTTAAGTACAAAGAAAAGTAAGGGGGAACACTAAATTAGACTCCTGAGATGAAAAAAATATTACTGTCATGTCAATTTTGCTATAGGTCTCTACTGATTTCCTTTTCTTATTTTTGTGTCTGTTCTGGTGCTTGAACTCAGGGCCTTGGCCCTGTTCCTGAACTATTTTTGTTCAAGAGTAGTGCCCTACCACTTAGGCCACAGCTCTGCTTCCAGCTTTTTGACAATGTAGTGGAGATAAGATTCTGACAGCTTTTCCTGCCAGAGCTGGCTTTGAACCTCAGTCCTCAGATCTTATCCTCCTGAGTAGAATAGAAGAAGCTCTGCTACATACATTATGCTACCTCCTTCCTGGAGGTAAACCATCATTGAAAAGTTAGTAAAGGAAGCAGAACAGCATGTCACTGGAGAAAGCAGACTCTACAGCCAGTGATGATAGTTATAAACTCAGAAATTAATTAACATCTCTGTTTTCCCACTGATATATAGTACCTTCATGAGAGAGCTCTGATAGTATAATTCATTGTAAAGGTAGAGTCAAAGTTCAACAAAATAAACACCAGGAAATATATACTTAAAAGGAGTGGAGTAGGGTCAAGGGGAGCAGGGTAGATGAATACAGAAGAGAATGAAGGGAAGAGAATGCAGTCAAGACTTCACCTATAGCTTACAAAACTAAGAAAAGTGAAGGAAGAATTAGGTTGACAGGGATGGATAAGAATTTTGAAAGGGTGACATTGATCAAGATGCATTATATTTATAAAATGTGTTGTTTAAGGCCCAATAGCTATACCCTTAGGAACACATAAGATGATGCTAAGTGAAATGAACTCCACGTTATGGAAAAAAGTGATATATCACAGTTGTAACTACTTTCAACGTCCTATGTGTATATGTAGTTTCTATTATTGATGATGTTCTTGTATCACCTTCCTATGGTTGTACCTACACTATCTCTGTAATCTTATCTGAGTATATTGGAAACCGTGTTTACTGGTATTGGAAGTAGGAAATTCAAAGGGAATACCAAATTTGAGAGACACAGGGTAAAAAAAGAGAAATAACTACAAAAGCAATACTTGCAAAACTGTTTGGTGTAAGTGAACTGAACACCTGGGGGGGGAGGGAAAGGGGGGGAGGGAGGGGAGCATGAGGGACAAGGCAACAAACAGTACAAGAAATGTATCCAATGCCCAACGTATGATACTGTAACCTCTCTGTACATCAGTTTGATAATAAAAATTTGAGGAAAAAAAAATAAAATAAAATGTGTTGTTTAATGGCAACTCCGCTGTTCAACTACTTCATGATACTAAAATAAAATGAAAAAAGGGAGCAGCATAGACTCCAATTCATACCAGACTCAGGTTGTGATAACAAAATTTATTAGTGCTTTTAATGTTCTTTATTAAGTTCTGTATAATATTAACTATCATTGTTATGAGTAGGGCAAACATTTGTACATATATCAATTAAAGTTTACATAAAAGGTAAACATGTACCTATTCCTAGTTAACATTTCTTCTCTATGAGATACCTGTGTTAACACACTCAACGAATTAAATATTATTCTTTATAACTTCCTACTGAATATTTATATTATACTTTATTAACTCCCCAACAACTGCCATTTTACTTTGCCAATAATTAAAGATAAATACATTAATTAAACAAACACACTAACAATTAATTTAATGTATCTGAGTAAAGTAAATGAACTGATTAATTTAATTAATTAAAATCAAATGCATTAATTAACTAATATGTTTAGTTTTGTAACTTATTGGTGCTTGAACTCAGGGCTTGGGTGTTCTCCATTAGCTTTCTTGCTCTTGGTTTTTTATTCAGAGCTGACACTCTACCACTTGAATAATACCTCCATTTCTTGTCTAACATTTGTATTAAATATTTCCCGGCACATCCTATTCTTTATGATGAAAAAGCCATAGCTCTTTCACACACAGTAGTCATTAGAAAGTTGTTTCAATGAGTGGACTTGTTTTGTATTTAAGATATTGACTAGAGGTGGTGATATCCAAGGTCCATGCTGAGATCTGAATAGAGGAAGCTCAAGCCTATGGCAGCTAGGGCAGCATGGTTTCCATATGTAAGAGGTGCAGGTGGTGGGATCATACCACATTGAAAGACAGTAGGGTAGATGAGGTCTTTTTAATTCTGAAAGTGGAGCTGGTTCTGATATCCCATCTATCTTGGAATTATACTGCTTTGAACGAAAGGAATATTACTCAGGCTTCAAGACATATGGAATTGGCAAGCCGTAGCACTCTAATGATAGAGGGATACAGAAAGAAGATAATACTTTGCAGATCCCCAGTGATAGCACACTACTCCACATTTCCATGATTTTGCCTAAACTCCCATCCTTCTTTCTAATCCAAAAGTCTTAAGCTTTATAGTATTCTCTCACTGAAGAGTCCTCACTGCTGATTTCAGCTATCTTCACATTGCATGTAATTGTTATGTTATTACGTAAATAGGCAAAGGTACTTTGTCTCTAGGAATGATGATGCACTAGCTTATATTGAGCCAGTTTCCATTAACTAGAAGAGCTGATTAAAATAAAACCCTTATACTATGGTGAGATCATATATTAGTTACATCTTAAAAGATAATGATCCTGGGGAAGTTGAATGCTAGTGGCACACACCAGTAATCCTAAATACTCAGCAGGCTGAGGTCTTAGTAGCCCAGTTAAAAAACCAGCCCAAGCAGGAGAGACTCTAATCTCCAGTTAACCACCAAAAAGCAATAAGTGGAGGTGTGGCTTAAATGATAGAGTTCTAGTCTTGAACACAAAAGCAGGGATAGCACCAGGTCCTGAGTTCAAGCCCCACAACAGTCACCAAATAAAAGGTTCTGGAGAGAAGAAAAATCTCATTAAGATAATTATGATGATAACATTTTGCAGTGGTTTACCCTTTGAAACATTTCTCAATTTATAGGCAATAAAACTCTACAAAAATACTAAATTTAATCCAGATGCTGGTGGTTCATACCTTTAATCCTGGCTATTAAGGAGGCTGAGATCACAGTTCAAAGGAAGCTCAAGCAGGAAAGTCGAGGCTACACTTATCTCTAGTTAGTTAACAACAAAAAACTGAAAGTGGAGATGTGGCTCAACTGGCAGAGTGCCAGCCTTGAGCAAAATGGGCAAGTGAGAATGCAAGGACCTGAGTTTAAGCCTTAGTACTAGAATACACACACACAAGCACATACAATCACAGGCATGCTCACACACATAAGTAGATAACAAATACAAAGTCTTTTCTGTTGGTTACACTTGATCTAGGCCAGATATGCTAGGATAATACACCAGGGTGATTTCATAAAATTGGTTGCATTTTATGTCTTAAACTGGATTGTGGTTACATACCTAACCAGTTGGTAATTTTTCTTCAAATTTTCAAATGAATCTTTTTGCACCTTTGTTTAGCACAAGGAGAAAGAGAAAAGAAATACATTTCAAACGAATAGCTCTTATCCAAAAAGAATAGTCCCACTGATTTTCAACTATAATGTCTTCCTCTGAGAGCTGCTACAAAGCCTGCTTCTCACATCCATCCCTGAAACCTCTGTTATGCCCAAGTGGCAGTAAAGTTCTCCACAATTAGAAGATCCATGTTTCTAGTTAGAGGGATTTTACCCTTAAAAAATCCAATAATTGTCTGGGGCCTGTAATCTTAGCCATTCAGGAGGCTGGAATGTGAAGATCATGGTTCAAATCCCCTTACATGGGAAAATCGGTGAGACTCTTTTCTTCACTTAACCACCAAAAAGCAGGAAGTAGAGGTATTGCTCAAGTGGTAGAGCACTAGTCTTGAGCAGAGCTCAGGAACCGCAGGCTGGACCTGTGTTCAAGCCCCAGGACCAGCACACACACACACACACACACACACACACACACACACACACACACACACACACACTCTCTCTCTCTCTCTCTCTCTCTCTCTCTCTCTCTCTCTCTCTCTCTCTCTCTCTTTCTCTCTCATTAAAGGAAACATGAGTGCTATACCTGGATGTGGTTTGTTCAGAGAATCAGCAGCATATAAAATTCTCTATTGGTGTGAAGGTATGGCTACAGTGGTAAAAATACCAGCCTTGAGTAAAAATGTTAAGTGAGAGTGAGGCCCTACATTAAACACCCAGTGCTGGCACACACACACACACACACACACACACACACACACGCAATTAAAAGTTAAAAATTATTGTAAACAAAAATATTTACATCTACATGTCTTTATATACATGTATGCACATATATGTGTATACACATTGTATACAAATACAACATATACACATATTAGGTATGAACACTAAGAAGAGTTACTAGGATGAGGATAACATGAGATTAGGAATAACTATGGATGTATTTGAATTTATGAATAGATATTTGTGAGCTGAAGACATTATAAAGAAGTAAACAGGAATACAATGTAAGAGGAGTCAAATAATTAATAAGGTAAATATCACTGTAAGGAAAACCTCACCTAGTACAGATTTCCACTGGAAAGGAGAATAGAGGAGTCAGAGTTTTATACTATAGGTCTTACTTTGTTTACAGATTTCCAAGCAGTTTTTTATTCGGATAATATTTCACATAATTTGAATAAAAGGCCATGGGAGAAAAGTATTTCCACAGATAATTGCCTTTTAATGGGGCATGCAGTTAGGCAGACTCCAGGTTTCCTTCAATATTACTGCTTAATATATAATACTTTAACATAAAGGATGTGAAACATCTTGTGTAAAGACATGAGACAATGGTATATGTCACCTCAAAGAGTTGCTAGGAAATAGAAATGCTTGGTGGCAAACAAATACCAAGAAGAACAAAAAAACATATCTAATGTTTTGGATATTTTCTAGGATATTTTCCTAGGTAATTAAATACTTAACTGACAAAATCAATGTTATTCCTATAGAAAATATAGAGAATATTGTGTGACTTAAGAAATATAACAAAAATCTCCTGATCTGAATGGCTTATTTCCTTGAAAAGGAAAAATAAGAGAATGATTCCTAAAGTGAAATTCCTGAGTATAACAGTTTTAAAATGCAGCATTAAAATTATGTTGTGATTGGCCTGGTGTTGGTGGCTCGCTCCTATAATCCTACTCAGGAGGCTGAGATCTGAGGTTTACAATTCAAAGCCAGCCTTAGCAGAAAAACACATGACTCTTAGCTATCAATAGGAGTGAAAAAAGCTGAGACAAGAAATATGACTTAAGTGGTAGAACATCACCAGTTTTGAGGGACAAAGCAAAGGGATAGCACCTAAATTATGAGTTCAAGCCCAGTATTCATACACATACAGAGACATACACAGACACAGTCACAAACAAACACATACGCACATGGCGGTAGACAAAACGACACTAAGGTTTTCCTCTCAATAGTAAAATTAATATACTCATAATGAACATGAAGTGTTTATACACAGAATAATATGTAAAAACCCACATGTATATACAGAGGAAGGGTTTCAACAATGAAGTTCTAGAGGAAAGTTTCCAGTAAGAGATTTTTCTCATTATATTTGCTCCATAGGACCCTTGCGGATAATTTCTATGTAGTGGATATCTTCTTTCATCTCATGATGTTCTTTATTGGAGAGTCTTTATTGGAGAGCCAGTGACTACAAGTGGACTCCTGTCTCAAGGACCTGAAGCACAGTACCAAGCTTGCACAAGCAGTTAAAGACAAAAACCATATGCTGGGGTGGAGACTATGCCTTAAAAAAAGTGTCATACATAAACAAATCAAACACTCTAGATCAAGGAGCAGGGCTTCCCTGGGGGTAAATAACATGATGCGTTTTCCTATCTCTGAAGCAGAGCTCTCCTAGCTCTCCTGGAGCTAAGAATCTGAAATTCAAAGTATGGCTTGTCTCACCTTTAGGCCTTTGAAGCTGGGTGAAAAAAACTCCATTCCCTAGGTAGGTGCCAGGGTGGCTGTGAGGACTTAGACCCAGTATCCTTATATCAAAATACCACAAGCTCAGTGATATAAAACAATAATAGGTCTCATTTTCTTTAGTCCATGAATTTAGGAGAGACTTAGCTGGTACAATGGGGTTCAAGGTCTCTTGTATGGTGAGGTTTGGGCTACAGTCACCTAAAGGCTGACCTGCTGGCAATGAATTTCTTTCCAATGTGGAAAATCCACATGGCTACTAGAAGAGGCTTCTGTTTCTCACCAACTTTTAAAAAGGTGGCAATCTGTCACTTCGTTGCCTAACCCATGGGATCTGGTGTGTGAGTAACATAGAAATTGGCTTCCTGTAGAATGAGTGGCCCAGGAGAGGAAGATGGAAGCCTAAGTATCCTTTGTGACTCACTATCCTTAGGCTATGTGTACCACAGTGCCTGCGTTGTCCTATTGGTTTCACAGGTCAGTACTATTTAATTGGTAGGATTCCATACCTATCAGGTGTCACGACCATTTTAGTAGGATATTGTTAGCATGAGGGTAAGCCATCTCTTTGGTCTTTGGAAGGGAGTAAACCTAATGTGAGTCTATGGTTACAAATCACTATTCTAGTGTGTTCTTCCTTTTCCTCTGTGTCTTACATTCCCCAGTACATTCATTTCCTTTTATATTTCATTGTCTTCTAAACTTTTGTTGCTAATTAAAATAATTATTCAATTGTACTTTCATTCTATTTATTTATTAGTCTTTTTTAAAATTATACTTTTCTTTGTACCACTACAAGTGTAAGTTTCCTGAGGCAGGAACTTTTCTGTCTTCATTGCTCTTTCATCATTGCTTAAAGAAAGGCTAATACATATATGTTAATAAACATTTGTTCAGTAAATAAACAAATGCACCCCATATAGATTATAAATTATTTTCTTGCTTCTTTACAATGTTCTATTTCAAGAAAAGATTTAAACTAGTTTAAAGGGATGTCGAGTTATCTAATCTGCAAAAACATGCAATTAGCCAAAAACAGATTGTGAGCTGTGTGGGAATAGAATAATTTATAATTATATAGATTCTCTCTTTTCATGGACAGTTCTGTCTTCAGAGAAGCACATAGGAATGTATTCTTTTAGCTAAGCAGTATTTGAAAGGCCTCATCTCTTACCCAAGGGTAAGAGGAATTAGGACATAGAGCACAGGTTACAAATGAATACACAACCCTATGGGTGGTGATGGGACACTGAAGACAGTATTAGTATGTTCCAGAAAGTGTTAGCAAACCACCTAACAGCTTTTGAATGCTTAGTAACAAAATGCAAAGGGAAGCAAAACAATGTAAATGCCTCAATAGTCATGTGATAAAGATTGAGGATCTAGTGAAGAAGAACAGAATTAAAAATGACTTTCATGAGGGAAATTCAATACCATCTTCTCGATAACCTTAATAACGTAGAGGCTGAGTTTTTTCCTGTTACTAAGTTTTGAATAAAATTTGCAAAAACACAACTAAATTATTAAGCATATACAGGCCTTTTGACAATTGTAATTTGGAAAAGCACTAAAGTATCTCTCAGACTAAGAGAAATTTCCTAATAAAAATCAGGCTGTCAAGATTGTGCCATGATACTTCTGGCCACTGATGTTTCCTGTTTCTCTCTGCTTTTTTTTTTTTTTTGTATGTTTGACTTCAATTTAAGTAGTCTTATGCTTTCTCTCTTTTTCAAATCTGATAATATACTTGGAGAATTCTTTTCAGATCTCTGAGATCTAAATAATCAGCCAAATGGCTGACCTTTCTTTTTCTCTTGCTGATCTGACAGTTATAAAGCTAACAACCTAGTCCTCTTAAAAAATTGGCAATGATAAAACTTCCTGTACCATGCTTCCAAGTATGTTGAATTCTTGAACTCTGAAACCATAAAGACTGTGAACTAAATATTTTTAACCTAAATGGAGAAAAGGCAGAGACTTTTGACAGAATGAAAAATAAATATTCTGATTCTTCTAATATAAACAAACAGAATAGTATTGGTAATAAAAGCAGGTAAAAATGGGATAAAATACAATTTAAAATTTGTTGGAAATAACATTAAACTATCAAAAAGCCAAATCTTCATGAATCAGCATCCTTAAGTCAAGAGACACTCACTGAATAAACAAGGCATTCTATGATGGTTCCTTTTTGCCTCAGTTTACCTACTGATTTTTAAGAAGCATTGGCTGATCATGAACATCAAGAAACAAAAGCTGACTAGGAAACAAAGTAGCTGAACATAGTATTCTGCAGTCTTGTAAAATTGGGGAGAAAAATTTTGGCATTCATTGTCAACAAGGCACATTTAGAGTTAGGTTTCGGGGCTAATACTTTGAAAAGAAGAAGTATAGTTCATACTTTGAAAAGGATAGCCCACAGCCTAAGTTACTTTTAAGCTCTGTAATTCATAAGTGAAACAGACTGAAGATCTGGGAAACTAAGCAGAAAACAGTTGCTATAAGCTTGAAAACCTAAGTACACTTATCAATAATGTACTTATTCTAAGAGCCTTTGTTCATTCAGAGCCTACTAATGTTGAAACATCTTGGTGAACAATGTAAGCTGTGGCGAAGGACGTCTGATAGATTTGTCCCTGGCTATAGTGTCTCTTTGAATTCATCTTATTTATCACGCCTCTTTGGTTTCATCTTACTAGATATTCATTACATATCCTAGTTTTATTAATATATTCTTTTTCCTTCTTCTGACTTAGAAATTTTCAGTTTTATTTCTTTGAAAACAAATACATTTTCTGTTCCATTCTTTTCTTTCTAGTACTGTAATAACATGTACTTTATTGTCATAAATCTCTTAAGATGTCTTCATGCTTTGTTCAGTTTTATCTTCCTTTTTGTTCTTCAGAAGGGAAATTTGTGAATGACATGTCTTTAAGCTTGCTAAATGTTTCTTCTACTTAATCTATTATGTTGAAGCCCTCTAGTGTATTTTTGAGTTCATTTATTACATCCTTCATGATTTTAATTTCTCTTTGGTCCTTTTTAATGTTTTCTGTTTCTGCTGAAATTCTGTTTTATATGAATTGTTCTTCCTATATCAGCAAGTGTTTATACAACAATTTTTAAAATTCCATATCAGGTGAATCAAATTTTTTTAGGGGATAAAACTTTTGGAGCTCTATCTTGTTCTTTTATTTGAACATGTTTCCCTGCTTATTTATCTTCTTGGACAATCAGTTGGTTTGCCCTGGATAAGGCAGTCAAATCTCATATACTGGCATATGGTCCCAAATTAACTTAGAGTGAGCAGGTCAAAGTTGATCTACTCTTATTCTGTTTTCCAGAAGAGAGTAAAAACTGGCACCTTTTAGAATCAGGTTAAAATTTAAAGTACACTGAGTTGTTCTTAAAAAATGTCTAGCTTTCAATAAGAATTCACAAGCTATAACAAGAGATAAGACTAAAAGAGAAAGCAGACATCAGAAACAAGTCACATAGAAAATTCAAGCATTCCAGGTATCGCACATGAATTTGAAAGTGATTATTATGTTTTAAAATAGACAATAACATGGAAACTTTGCTGAGAATAATAATTTGTATTTGAAAAACTCAAAACTCTAGTTCAGAAAAAAATGCTATAATTGATTTGCTCTGAACTTTATCACCCTTAATTTAATTTTAAATATGTGGTGTTATTAGAAAGAACTTTTATGTGACAGTAATATCTTGTGAGTTTAATTTTCATTTGCTTCATAGAATTTTGAAAATATGAAGCCATATATTGTCAATAGAACCAAAAATCTTTCTAGCAGTCTCTACTAAATCAAAACTTTCATAACTAATGTCCAAAGATTTCTCCTCCCTGCTATGTGTACAACAAAAAATGCACTATTAAATGACCTGACACATCTTCAAGAATCTGAATAGAAATAGTCTTTTAAGTGGTCACAATTTCTAAACAATATTATGCAGCAATGAAAACAAAATGAATTTACATGTAACATTGTGAATGACTCAAAAATTGGATGTTAATGTGCAAATGTTTAAGATATCATCACATACAAAATCTCCCTCAATCTTCTGATATTGCTACAAAAGTAGCAGCATGGATCCTACACTTGTTTTTCAGAAAGGGAAGGGAGCACTTGTGTTTCAGCACTTTGTCTAAGGAGCTGGAATTCACAATGGGCTAAAGCAAAGATGGACAACACATTCTCTTCTAATGAAGTGTTTCATCAGTAAACATCACATCCATATGCTATGTAGGTGTATAAATTAATTTGTGTCAAGTTTCATATTTCTACTGGATATTTCTACTGGTAATTTACTATTACTACCAAATAAAACAAATTATTAACAAAATAAAACACTTTGCTGTGCACCAGTGGCTCATGTCTATAATCTTAGTTACTCAGGAGGCTGAACTCTGAGGATCACATTTTTAAGCCGTCTCAGGTAGGAAAGTCTGTGAAGCTCTTAGTTCCAATTAATCACCAAAAAAACAGAAGTGTTGGGGCTCAAGTGGTAGAATGCTAGCCTTGATCAAGCAAAGCTCACAAATAGCACCCAGGCCCTGAGTTCAAGCCTCAGGACTGGTACAAAACAAATTTAATGAAAGTTCATGCAAATTTCATTTATATTTAGTCTTTTGTCATTAAACTCTATAGGCTTATGTGAACAAGAAACTTACTCCCATATTATTCCACCTAAGAATAGAATGATTGGTCACATTTACTGCATGGATTTATTAGTATTTAATTCCTCTCAGTCAAAGAATTTTATTTTTGGAACTGCAGGAAAAGTCTGACATGTCAGAAATGCTTGCAGAGAAATTTAAACGTTCAGTGATCATAAAAGTTGTAACTATGCTAGCACCAAGTGGATCTTCCTTTTTTGCAATACAGGAATTTGTACTCAGGGCCTTGCACTTATGGGCAGTTGTATTATTGCTGTGCTAAGCTTCCATCCCTGTTGTGTGCTTGTTATTTTTGAGGTAGAGTATTATTTTATGTCCAGGAATACACCTGTATCATAATTCTCCTATTTTTGCTTCCTGTAATAGCTGAGATGATAGAGTGCACTACTGTGCTCAGCTTCCTTCATTGAGATGGAGTATCATTGATCTTTCTACCTAAACTAACCTAGAACTAGAACTCAAATCTCAGACTCTCACATAGCTAAGATAACAGGTGTAAGACACCAGAGCCTTGCCCAAATGGATTTTTAACCTCTTAAAATGTTACTTATCTTTGTCCTAATCATAAAAGCCCATGTAAATGATTTAATTCCATGGTTATGGCATGAGGAACTAAAAATAGTACAGCCTTTAGCAAGAAGTGAGCATCTTCACACTCTATCCTCATTAGTGGGGATGAATGAGAAAACCATTATGTATCCTCTATTTGTATATTAATTAAAAAGAAAGCTTGGTGGTAGCATGATTCTATAGTACAAAAAAAACTCACAGACAATTGTGTAACTTTGAAAACTAGTGTTAAAACAACCATTTCAGGGTCTAATTAAAAAGACCTGCATTTAGTACTACACTGCACTTATAGTCATGACACTGGGTCTCCCATGCCGACTCTGAAGCAAACACACTGCTTATGGTGTAGGAATCTGAGAGCAGAAGGAGGAAAGGAAAGGTGTTTAAAAAGTGAAGAGATATCCCTTGTTTCCAGGAAAACTGCTCAAATCTGTGTAGGTATATGTGAGCTTCTTGCATGCTTTCAAGGCTCAGTTTCCTTTCTCTATTTGTTCTCCAATTTCTGCCTCACTTATTCATTGAAAACATCAACAGATGAATCCCTTTCAAGAGAGATGATATGACTACATAGTTACTCCAAGAGAAAAAATGGAAAATTTCCAGCAAATGGGAAAGTATTACTGCATCTTGTTTCAGCCAGTAAATGTGCTTTTGTGTGGAGCCTGGGTACCATCTCTTAGCTTTTTCATTTAAGAATGGTGCTATACCACTTGAGACACAACTCTACTTCCTTTTTTTTTGGCTACTTAACTGGGGCCAAGAGTCTAACAGGTTTTTCTGCCTAGGCTGCCATTGAACCACAAATTTTAGATTTTAGCCTCCTGAATTATTAGGATTACAGGAATGAGTCACTAGTTTCCATCTCTTCTTTGTTTTTATTATAGGAAATGATTCAAATAAAACCTTGGTCAATGTGTTTAGGATAGAGCATACTGAATCTCAATTGAAAGGGATGGGGAGATCAACAGAATGTTGGCTATTGACTGTTCTTTTATCTCATAGGTTGTAAGCTCCATAGTGTGAATTTAGAATAGGCTTTGTATGTGTTTGTGTGCACATGCATGCACACACATGCATGTGTGTTGGTGTGTTGGATAGCTCAGTCTGAGAAATATAGGAAAAGAGGGTTTCTATCTTATAAATTATTTCAAAATAAGATAAAGCATTAAATACGGTTTCCTCTTTCTTCCCAGATTCATAATGTCGTCTAATGAGCACAGGCAATATTGATTATGCCAGTCTATCAACCATTTTGGCAAATGGGAGCTAAGTGCTGCCTAGGTTTTAATCATTAAATAAATAACCCAAAATTAGGAATAAAATGTAGTTTCCCATGAATAAGATCACTTGTAACCCAAGATACTGAGCTAACATCCAAGCTCCACATATCAAATGCATGGCATCCTTTGAATTAAATAATTTTAGTTGTGGTGTGTCTGTGTGCGTGTGTGTGTGCTTGTGCGTGCATGTGTGTTTGTGTGTGCGTGTATGTGTGTGTGATTCCTGGGTTTTGAACTTAGAGCCTGGCACTGTCCCTTTGTATTTCAACTCAAGCATAGTTCTCTAACATTTCCTGTCCAGGGTGGCTTCAAATCACAGTCCTCTGATCTTGGTCTCCTAAGTAGCCAGGATTACAGATATGAGCCATTAGTACCTGGCTTCCTTTTGTTTTAATATAAAGCTAGTGCAGATAAATTAAAATGTAATGGAGTAACAGTGGTTTGCACTCAAAAACTCATACTTAAGAACAGCACAGTCTGCTCTCTCTCCTCAGACTTACACCACCTATCTTCCAGGAGGTGTAAACTTGGCACTCCTAGCCATCTTTGAAGTCTAAGTTTTCTGGGAATCAGCTCACCTTCCAGTCTACACATGTCTCAGAATTTCAGCTAATTACAAAGGCATTTATAATTCTGAGTTATAATTTTTGAAGAATGTTCTTTATGGTATTTCATTTATATTCATTGTCTCTTCAATGGAATATTATTTCAGACCTGTTATATGTGAATCAGCAAATTCAAGAGCTGGAATATTAAGTTCAAAATGAAATGTTAAGGTAGAGGGAATGTGATTCCCTTTTTCTTCTTTGCACAGAAAATTACAGCTATTAGTGATTCTTTGCTACTCATTGTCTCACTTCTCTGTAAAGTGTTTTAACTTCATTTTTATCCTACAAGCTGCTAAAATAATAAAGCCCTCTGATGTTAACAATCATCCAAGAAATGTACTCACTACCTTAATATGAATCTGTAACCCTCTGTTCCACACTTTGACAATAAAGAAAAAAAAGTTTAATAAGAAAAAGTTAAGAGAGAGGGAATATGTGAAGCCAGAATGAGTTCTGATAGTGCTCATACGTATGTGAAAAAAAAAGAAAGAAATGTGGATCAAAGTGAGCTATTAATGCTTCCTAGTTTTTCTTTAAAACCCTCACATATTTCTGTACTAAAAATTCCTTTGAGAGACACTTATGCTTTAATAAGTATTTGTGGGGTTTTTTTTTGTTTGTTTGTTTGTTTTTTTGGCCAGTTCTGGGCCTTGGACTCAGGGCCTGAACACTGTCCCTGGCTTCTTTTTTGTTCAAGGCTAGCACTCTACCACTTGAGCCACAGCGCCACTTCTGGCTGTTTCTATATATGTGGTGCTTGGGAATCGAACCCAGGGCTTCATATATACAAGGCAAGCACTCTTGCCACTAGGCCAAATTCCCAGCCCCTTTAATAAGTATTATTTTTAGGTAAATTGTTTTGAATGACAGGCACTAAAAGGAACCATCCCTAGCATGCCAGAGAAATAATTTGCTGGGTTTGGGTGTTGGAGCTGTGTCCATCTGACTCAAAAGATGAATTTTCCTCAAAACATATTAAAATTGTTGTCCTAGACCATATGTTATAAAATAAAAGTTAATAATTTGGTCTCCTTACTTTTAAGCAAGACATTCAGTTCTGAAAAGAGCACTCTCAGTGAAGATGTAGAAAATTGCTAGATAGAAAAGCAGGATAATAGTTCTTGTCATTTTTTTCATCTCTTTTCCTCTCTCAGCGTCTCTGAAGTGGCAGACAGGCCTGGTTCCTTTCTATATCCATCACTGCATAACTATGGAAATGAACTCAACAAAACCACGCTCTGCTCTTTCCTTCTGTAAGCTATTTTATTGCCATCATAATCACGCTCAGTGACCCTCTCTCCCATCTGTTGATTTTTTTTTTCCTTTGCTGAAACAGTGCTTAGGTTTCAAAAATACTGATCTCAAAAATCATTAACCTAGAAAGAACCTGGGCATCATCCACTCTTGTTTATGGGTGTTGAGTCTCAAAGGCTTGCTAAAATAAACTGACGGGCTGCTGTAGAGAGGATCACACCATCTGGTCAAGTCAGTGAGGCTAAGCACAGAGAGCCCAGGCAGTTATTTCAGGTGAATCTATTACAAAACATGAGAATGACACAGTGTCTGGATGGTTTCTTTATCTACCCTCTGAACCTTTCCATGGTCTGAATGATGGAATAGTTAATGCAGAGACAGGAGAGGGTGAGATGAAAACAGGGGAAGTCAGAGCAAAAATTTGCCATTTTGATTGAACCTTGCTACTTAGGAAAGACCATGCCCCTTTGTGCTCTGTGTTCTAGGCTTGTCTTGCTCAACATTATTTGTTCAAGTTCTGACCATTTTCCTGTGAATACCATTATTTTATCATTTCTAATAGCTATGTAGTATTCCATTGTGTATAGGTATCACATTTTTTGGATCCATTCATCTGTAGAGGGGCATCTGGGTTGTTTCCATATTTTGGCTATTGTGAATTGTGCAGCGATAAACATGGATGTGCAGCTGTCTTTTTGATATCCTGAGACCTGTTGTTCAGGATAGATGCCTAGAGTGGTATGGCTGGGTCATAGGGTAGGTCTATGTTGAACTTTTTCAGGAACCTCCATACTGTTCTCCAAAGTGGTTGTACTAATTTGCACCCCCACCAACAGTGGAGAAGGGTTCCTTTCCCCCCCCCCCCCCCCCGCATCCCCTCCAGCATTTGTTGTTGCCTGAGTTCAGCGTATAGGCCATTCTAATCGGAGTGAGGTGGTATCTCAGGGTTGTTTTTATTTACATTTCCTTTACTGCCAGGGATGTTGAACATTTCCTCATATGTTTCTTTGCCATTTTTATCTCTTCTCCTGTGAAGTCTCTCTTTAGCTCCTTTGCCCATTTAATAATTGGTTTACTGGGCTTGGAGGGGGTTAGTTTTTTTAGTTCTCCGTAGATGACGGATATTAGGCCTTTGTCGCTGTGCTGGTGAAGATCCTTTCCCATATGTTTGGCTGTCTTTCTAGTTTGGTGGCTATGTTTTTAGCTGTGCAGAAATTTGTAGTTGCTTCTTGTTGCTCAAGTTTCAACAACCTTCTGGGAAAGGTATTTGCAAAGGGAGCTGATCAGGAATTAATGACCTACCAAAAAGTCCTGGGACCTGAGCAATTAAAGAAAAACACATTTCAAAACTCCTAATTATAATAGGGAACTAATCAGAGCATGGGCCAGATATTAAAAACCCTTAGACTCAGCCATCTGGAGATGGAGCAGCCATAGCATCTTTGACACAGATATTTCTCTTTTGAATAAAGTTCCTCACCTCCCCATTCCTTGTCTGTGGACTCCCTTTGTTCAGTTCCTAAGAAAAGAACCCAAGGAGTCAACAGTGGCAGTGGCCAGCCACTGTTGAACACTGATAGGTGTTAACTGTTGTGGAGTTGGCATGTTTACCACAGAGCAATGCCTTGTATGTCCTGGAGAATTACGAAGCCTGACAGTACATATGACAACCATGGATGGGTGGCTGGCATCTGAAATATGCAAGGCTTATGTGACTTGTGACTGACTCTAACCCTGACTTCTTATAGCAGCCTCATCTCAGAAGGCCTTTCTGGCTCCTCCAGGCCCCTCGGGGGTGACGAGGGCATACTTTTTCAGGCTGTATCACAACAGTAAACACTTTATAATAAGATCCATGTTCATATTAGAATTAGAATCCTAATTCACCAGCAATATTCATGATAAAATGCAAGAAAAAATTTAAGGACACAGCAAGCTGAGCTAGTCATCTTAGTACATTTTCTGGGACTTGTTTAAAACAAGTTTTTTTTTCCACACTGATTAATCAGAGATCCTTAATTGTAACTATTTACATTTCTCAAAGTTATTATTTCCTGAAATAAGCTTAAAAAGACATGGCTGTAAACACATCAGATTATATGAACTGCTTACAAAAAACAAAAAACAACAACAAAAACATCACAGGCTAAAAGGTAGGGCCAGAGATTTTAGTATAAATGAGCCACCATTTGAAAGTAGTCAGCGAAGCAATTAAGTATCAATATTCAATGTGTAACAGGACATTGATGCTCTTGGATGTGAATGGCAAGCAAGTAGTAGCAAAGTTAAAAGATGGTTGGTGGTTGGTTCATGCCTGTAATTGTAGCTACTCAAGAATATGAATTGGAGATAAGAGCCTTTCAGATTTTTCCTACCCAGGCTGGTTTTGAATTTTAGAATTCTTTTATCATTATATTTTCCAGTATGACTAACACTGTATATGTACTAGAACATCAAAGCTCTTATCAACCTTTCTGGGGGATGAAAGCTGTTGCAAAGTGTCCATATTGCCCCAGAAAATTTGGATGGATCAGATATTTTAGAAATATACATATATTTCTAGTTAATCATTTGCTTTGACAAAATTAAACAGTTCTGTGTAGTCAATATATTCCACTCACTTTGTCCTATGTATGCAGAGCCTTCATCACATTCAAATGATGGCTTTTCCCAAAGGAAGTATCTCCTTTCAGAATATCATAATAAGCTAATGGACTGAGTGATCAATGTTGTCTGCAGTGGGACAGTAGAAATGTGCCATAAACGATGGAGAACAATTTAGCTGCTCTCTAATGCAGGCAGTTCTTGTAAAAACTATACATGAAAAACATGTCCCCAACCATTTTTTTCATGGCTTATGACAAGATTATATGCAATAAAATCCTTATCTTAGCAAATCAGCATGTTAGAGGAGGCTGTCAGCAATAACTTTGCAAAGACATGTCCATTACCAAAGAGGGGTATTATCCTAAATTCACCCTGTTGAAGATTGATGTCTGCTATAAGCCACCATCTGTCTCGCGATGCAATGGCATTAAAATGCTGTCACTTCACGCTGCACAGGTGCTTTGTGGCTTCTTGTTTGTTTGTTTGTTTTTTCATTTCTTTTCTTTCTAAATTTGAAGGTGAATAGGCAACTGTTAGGACAAAACAACAATGTAAGGTGGACACATGAAGTGAAATGAAACTAGTTTCTTTAACTAAGATGCAGAAAGCATCTGGTTAATTGTTTGATGGAACACAATTACTACAGTGATTCACACCACTGGATTATTAGCTGTTTTGTGGTTTAAAAAAGTGTTCTACACATCTGGTCACTTTTACAAATGCCTTAAGCTAAATCACTTGGTGACATTTTACCATGTTGAGCCAATAAGGATTTTCTTCATTTGACTATACATTTTTTGAAGGAAGCTTTCAATGGATTGACCATTGTGAGATGCTTGTTGACGACAGTATCAGTCTCCAATTTTCTTACATTTCTCTTTTTCACTATTGCCCAACTATTCTGCTCTGATAAATGCTTGTAAGTCCAAGAAAAAAATATAGACATACGCTACCATACTTATGCACAGGTTACATACATCAAGAAATATATACAACTGTATAAATATCCAATGGCATGGTAAAAAGAAACTCATCTACTTTGGTCACATATTCTACATCATGAGACACATCCAACTGTTGGGGTAGACCCCTGGGTAGTCACACTGCGTTGGAAAAGTTGGTGAGAGCTTCTATTTCATACTTATTTATTAAAGATGAGATTTGCAGTTACAATATAGTGTACCCAGTTTTTATTGATGAGACTTAGATTGAAAAAATCATTTATTATTTACTGAAATTCAAACTTTATTAAGCATTTTGACTTATTTATTTATTTACTGGTTGAATGTACCAATTCTAGTTGCATTTTATTCACTGAAAATCCTCCTAATTTTTTTTCCTATTTCCTCTAGGAAATTTTGTAATTATTGAAGAGAATCCTGTTCTTATATTTTTCTTGGAGAGAAAGAAATGAAACCTATTTTATTAGAGAAATTCAGTGATACCAACCAAAAAAATTGAGATAAGCTTTAATGTTGACTAAGTAAACTTTTCAGTCATAAAATATAGGATACTCCACTAGCATTAGTCACAGTACAGTCATCACATGTAAAGCATTCATTTGATGCATTCTATATCTTACCTTCTCCTAAGACTGAGAGCCAGGTGTTTTCTTATAATTTCTTTAAATACTGTTGTCTATGTTTACAGCTTATCTTGCTTGGTATCTACTTAAGTAGGGCACCACACAAACACTCTTTGCATATGTTTAAATTGATTGGGTTGGTTTACCCATCAATCATTTGTTCAATGCCAAGTATATTCTAGACACTGGGCCCAGTACTCATGGCATTAAGAATCATAGGACATGATTCCACTTCCCTCAAAGAAAAAGCTACCATTCTAGAAATGCTCTATATGAATTTCCCATGAATCTGGCCTTGGGGCAGGGTAGACATGGAAATAACTTCCAGCTTTCAGGTAAAAAAAATCTGTCTGACTAATTTTCTCAAATACCCATATCTATTCTCTATGCTATTTTTTAAAGCCACATTTCTAAAATGGTACACCTTTTTATACTTATTGTCATTTTTTTCCCTTTAAAAGTTTTTGTCAACAAAGATGAAGACTGGTGGCTCATGCCTATAAACCTAGCTATTTAGGAGGCTGAGATCTGAGGAATTTGTTCCAAAGACAGCCCAGGCAGACAAATATAAGAGACTCTTATCTCCAATTAATCAGCAAAAAAGCAAAAGTCCTGTGGCTCAGATCAAGTGGTAGAGTACCAGATTTGAGTGCAAAAAACAAGATATAGAAAGGTCCTTAGTTCATACCTCTGTAGCAAGAAAAGGAAAATCCTTATCATAAACTATAAATTCTCCTGTTCAATGTCTTTGAATTCTCCTAAAATATAGATTCCCCAAAGACATGCATTATCTGTATTCTTCAGAGTTGTATAACAATATCAGAAATGGTACATGTAGAACATGGTCTAAAATAGTTTTCTCAGCAAATCATTGAACATTCTCCAAACTAGACCATATTCAAGGTCATAAAGCAAGTCTCAGCAAATTTAAGAATACTGAAATAACTCCATGTATCCTGTTTGACCATAATGAAATAAAGTTAGAGGTTAACATCAAAAGAAATCATGAAGACAGAAATACACACAATGAATGATCATGAAGAATGAACAACATATTATGAATGATCAGTGGATCATCAGAGAGTTAAGAATTGCAATCCAGAAATTAATGAAATCTAATGAAAATGAAAACTGAATGTGTTTGAAATTTGGGGACACAGCAAAGGCAAAGCTCAAATTAATACCATAATCATGCACTTCAAGCTCCTTGCCAAAGAATAACAAGCCAAATCTATAACCAGTAGAAGGAATGAAATAATAAAGATCAGAAATAAATAAACTAGATACTGAAAGACATATACAAAGAATTAGCAAAACAAAAGGTTCATTCTTTGAAAAGACAAAATCAATAAGCATTCAGCTTATGAATTATCAGGCCTTACTAGGCCCAAAGGAGAAGAATAATCACCCAGATAAATAAACTAGGGATAAAAAAAGAGGATATCACAACAAATATCAGTGAAATTCAGATCAGTAAAAAGAATACATTGGGGGCTGGGAATGTGGCCTAGTGGTAGAGTGCTTGCCTAGCATGCATGAAGCCCTGGGTTTGATTCCTCAGTACCACATATATAGAAAAAGCTGGAACTGGTGCTGTGGCTCAATTGGTAAAGTGTTGGCCTTGAGCAAAAAGAAGCCAGGGAGAGCGCTCAGGCCCTGATTTCAAGTCCCATTACTGGCAAAATAAATACATTGTAATTTTTTATACCAACAAACTTGAAAATTTGGTAGATATAGATGCATTTCCAGATAACCTCAGAGGATTAAAATTGAGCAAACAGGATATAAACCACTTAAACATATCTATAACAAGTAATGTAACTGAAATGGCATTTTAAAAAATCTACCAAGCCCTGTACTGGTGGCTCATGCATATAATCCTAGCACTCAGGAAGCTAAGATCTTGAGGGTCATGGTTCAAAGCCAGCTCGAGCATGAAGTCTATGAGACTCTGGTTTCTAAAATACTATCAAAAGAAGCCAAAAGTGGAGCTGTAGTTCTAGTGGTAGAGCAGTAGCCTTGTGCAAAAGAAGCTCAGAGCTGAGGGTCAAGTTTCAGGACTAATACACATACCCACAAAAATACCTCCCAACACAGCAAAGTCCACATACTAAAGAACTCACATATTAATGGCTTCATTTGTTGGTACAAACAAATGGCCCCTTTTTTTGTGTTTGAATTATTCTAATTCTTTCAAGTACATAGTCATCAAATAACTTAATGTTTTTGAACTGACATTGACAGATATCTAAGACACAATAAAAAGGCAAAAAAAAATAGTGAATTTGTACCTTTTCGTAAATACACACCTAGCCTTTTGCTTGAACAATCATGTTTTTAATTGGTGACTGCAAGAGCACTATGAACATTTTTCTCCTTGAAGCCTCTACAGTTTCACCAAAGGAGGCTTATATGACCTTATGTAATCGAGAGATGGATTTTTTTTCGCAGTTCTGAGTCAGAGGTACAGCCATTTACAGGGTCTTAGCTGTGTCACTACCTGAATTAAAATGGAACAGTGAATTTGTTCTGTATTCCATGGATTTAAGTTAGACTTGGCTTTTGAATCAGATTTAACAATATAATCATAGGTCACAAATCAAAAAGAGTTAAGTAATGTTCTTTTTTATCAAGGAAAACATAAATAATCGGACTCAATTTTATGTGGTGCTCACAACTTGGAGAAATCTCCAAAATCATCGCGAGTTCCAGAAATTTTAAAATGTGAATACATGGAAGCATGGAGTAGTCCTTAAAGTTGTAATACATACATGCAGAGATAAACTTTATTTGTTTATTTATGCAATGCACATATATTTATACTTGTAGTTTTTTCCAGGACATGGAAACTGGAAGAATTAAATGGAGAAATAATAAATTATGCTGAAGGCTTCAGCAAACTTCTTTAGGGAGAAGAGGTCTGTTAGAAATGTTATATAATAGATATTTTTACATTATGATAAATTGTCCACCATTCATTTGTTTCATAAGTATGTTTTCTATACTTGCTTTTTCAGAGTGGGTTCCTACCTTTCTCCAGACTACTTCATTTTATTTGGAGGGATGAGAGAGAGGGAGGACCTGGGGCTTGAACTCAGGTCCCAGGCACTGTCCCTTAGCTTTTTCTGCTCAACATTGGCATTCTAAAACTTGAGCCTCAACTCCACATCCAGTTTTGGTGGTAAGAGCCTCATGGGCTTCCCTACCTAGACAAGCTTCTGTCTGTGACTCTTAGATCTCAACCTCCTGATAGCTGGGATTGCAGGTGTGAGCCACCAGTGTGCCACCCTCCAGGCCTCTTCTAACTCTTCTGGCCTCTTCATTTTCTGCTTTATGAGAAAAAAGATGGGTAGTTTTCCATCTGTTATTTGGAGTAAGTTTAGACATTTTAGATTATTACACAGAGTAACCTCCACAAAATAAATAGTCTTTCTCTTGTTTTTGTTGTGTGGTTATAAATATTGCCCATTAAACAAATTTTCTGATGCTTGAATAGTAACAAAGTCTCTGTATCTTTGCCAAATATTCTCATTTTGTCAAAGGTAAAACCAGAAAAAAAAAAGAAAAAAGAAAAAAAAAAAAGGTAAAACCAGAAAGAAGGAATTGAGATTAGATACTCTGTTTTGCTACATGTGTATTAAGAATGTTCACAATAAATCTGTAGTATTTGGATTTTGTATTAAATTACAATAAGTTAACCTTTTCTGCTCATCATAAAAATGAACAGATTACAACATATTTTAGTAGTATGGTATTCTACCCTCCTGTTTTGAATAGTTGAATTTGAGATGTGTTATTGATGTGACATTATTTTTTTTTTGCATTTGTGTTTGTGTTTTAACATTGTATAAAGACAAAACAGTTTTTAAAAGATTTTTCTTTAACTACAAAGAGATTTCTTGGGATATATGTATTTACCAATTAGACTTACAAACTAATTTGTTTCAAAATTATTTTAATTATTTTATCCAACTATTTTAAATTATGAACTAATTCCTATCAACATTAACCATTGCCTACTTTTGAAAATCTGTCAAGAACTAAGATTACTTCAAATAGTCTACTGGAGAGCATTTTTATAGCTCAAAAGAATTAATGTAAAACGGATAAATTATTCCAATCAAGTAAACAAGTTTTGCAGAGAAAAAAAGATGGTATTCAGTTAATTGGTGGTCTAGAAGGCTAAGAGGATACTTGGTTTTGTTTATTTTATTTTATTTTATTTTTTATTTTATGTGGCAACACATAGGCCTGAGAAAATTGCTAAAGGGAGTGGCATAGGTCAGAAGGTGAGTAAGAGATTGGAGTAAGAAAACAAGTAATAGTTGAGTTGAGTTCCTTTACTAATTGGAGTGAAGATAAGATCAAGAGTCACAGTTTAGTCTTGGAAGGCTAATGCAAAAGGAGAGGAGATTAGTTGCTAAGTGAAGAGTGAACTCTGGCTTTTGTACAAGTCTCCACAATCGTGAGCCCACAGTGAAGTTCGTTGCTTCATATTTGGTGTAAACTCAGAGCATAGAAGCAGCATCCCACACATTCCAAGATGCACCTCCAGGCAGTCTTACCTGTCCATAAATAGAAAGAATGGTACTATGTTCTGGTTGTTGTCACATTCCAGGAAAACCTTCTTGGCACATTGTTACAGAAGAGATCCAGATGTAGAACCAGGAAGGGATATGTGAGCAAGGAAAAGGCTTCTGATGATTAGCAGAGAACCATCGAGGGCCAGGGGAAGAGCATTTGGTCTGAGTGTGATGGATGACTTTCTGTAGTAGATGGGAGAAAAGGAAGCAGGAAGGAAGCAGAAGGTGTATTTTAATCAGATGAATGACAAGTATGTATAGTAACAACTGAGAGGGAAAACAAAACTAGAAAGAAAATGAAGACCTGGAAGAATGGAGCTGAAAACTGAAAACTCTAAATAGCTCAAGGATGATAATGATAATATCCATGAAAATTCTACCTGAAAGGACTTTTCTTCTGCTTATCTTCAAAGTTCAACTTATAAGTCATTCCTTAGTCTGTTTGACCAACTATCATGTGTTATCTAAGAATTTACTTGGTACATTTATTTATCTAAGGTTATCTTGGACTAACTCTGGCTTTGAACCACATTAGTTAAATTCTGTTTTATGAACAAGTCTTTATGAACAACAATCCTATTATATTGTCAAGAGTTTTTTAAGTAGTGTCCTTTGTTTGAAAAATATGCCTGCCTATCTTTCTTGGGTCTGGTTGTTTGATTTTTACCTTTTTTCTCCTTCTTTTCTTTTTTACTTGTGAGTGCTTGGCTATTAAGCCAAAGGCCTTGAGCATGTTAGACTGGCTTGCTCGATTGGCATGCTACCATTGGAACCACAACTCCAGCCTCATTGTTACTTTTGCCAGTCCTAGTGTGAATTCAATATGGGTGCTATTTCTGAGCTTTTGTGTTCAGGATCAGCACTCTAACACTTGAGCCACACCTCCACTTCTGGCTTTCTTGGTAGCTAACTGAAGATGAGTGTATCATGGACTTTTCTGTCCAGCCTGGCTTCAAACCATGATCCTCAGATCTCAGCCTCCTGAGTAACCAGGATTACAGGTATGAGCCACTGGCTCCTGGCTGAAGCCTCATTTTTCGCTGGTTATTTTGGAGATGGAATCTCATAGACTTTTTTGTTGTTGTTGTTGTTGTTGAGCTGACTTTGAACTGCAATCCTTTGGAGTAACTAGGATTGCAAATGAAGAGTCACCAGTGCACAACTCTCAACCATATATCTTGAGAGCTTTTTTCTTTAAATTCAGTTCCTCAGACTTTGTAAGCTAAATGGAAAACACAATATGAAAAAGAACCCTCAAAGGCACTGATAAAGTATGTTGGCAATTGCATAACACTTAAAGTGAAAATATGCTTGACCAATCTCCAAGTTAAAAATATTTTCTCAACCTGGAGTGGAGAGAAATGAACACGAGTAGATTCTTTTTTTCATTGATGAGACACTGTTAAGCAAGGTTTCAGCTTCCAGCTGAAGACAGAAAGCTCTGCAACAAAGAAGTGTACTCAAGGTTTGGATGCAGGAACACTTCACCCAAGGAAATAATACAGTGAGGTCTTTCAGCAAGAATTTTAGCTCCTCAAAATATTTGCCTGCTGAACCTGGCATGTAGACACAAGGGAAAACATACCTTTGCCCTTCCATCATTAATAAGATTTTATGTAAATACTTCACATAAGAGAGTAGATTTTCCTCTAATGGAGAAAAAATTTGCTATTGTACAGAACCCTACAGTCTAATTTTATAAATAAAATACATGGTCCACAGGATAAAAGACTGTATGAATCACTCACTCATCCTGTGATAAATGATAAATCATGGTCCTAGCATCCACAGTCCTATAGATAGCACTAGTCAACCTTCAAATAAATAGTATTGGGATAAGAGAAGAGGAAATTCAGCTCTTGTAATACGAATGTGCTTGGGTGTCAACAAAAAGCCAACTCAGAACCAATGTGAAATGAAAGTGGGGCAAACCATGCTGGGCTTGGCTCCATTAAAGACAGAAATAAGTATGAATTTGAATCACAAGGTGCTGAGATTTTATCTAAGCTACAAAACAAGAAAATATATATGTGTATGTAAGTAATACAAATATTTTGTAGGAAAAATGGACAGTTGTTTCAGGCACATTGCATTCTGAATTCCCTCTCAGAGCTCTTTTGTTTCTTTTTATTTTGGAAAATCCATCATTAATTCAATAGATGAGAGAGGTAATACTTTTCTGATCACTTTAATAATGGGAAACTTGGTGTCTCCTCAAAGTGAATGGGAGATTTCCATGGAAGACAGAGGAGGAAAGAAAGAGATGGTAGATAGAGGTAGCTTTTCTGTTCTTACAATATTCACCAGATATCACCAAATATCCATCTTATAACATTTATGTACAATCAATACCATAATTCCTTAACTGGGGTCAGGACTGACTCTCATATAGTATTTATAAAAGCACACTTTTATACACACTGGAACATCTAATATGAATTTTCCCCTATGGCTGAATACAGTCTTGTTCATAAAAAGAAAAAACGTTTGAAATACACTCATACATTAGATTGGAGAGCATGTCAAATCAAGCTCTCCTCTTGTCACTTTGATCACTGCTTATTATTTGTTGTCTTATTACCATTTAATGAAAGTTAAAAGCAAACAATCAGGTGATTGTTTTGAATATTTTAAATGAATTTTTAGTGTTTTTGCAGAAGGATGCCTTATTAAATCCACATCTAGTTCATAGACAAAGCCCAAAAATACTCCATGTCTTGATAGCATACTTTCTAGCACACAGAGTATGACTACTAAACTTGCAAAACACCATTAGGATCATTACCTTTGACAGTGAAACAGTACACATTTAGCACTCTTGAGAATTCTCTTTCCAGCATTCTTTCCTTTATGAAACAGAAGCTTTTTGCAGCCTATAGGAAATGTAGCTCCAGAAATCTTGGTATTTACTTTGCAAAAACACAACTTAAATCTTATAGCACAGTTATGGAGGTTATGATGTTCTTTGAAAGCAGCCTATTTTGTGATGATAAATGGATATGTCATTTTGGAAGCATTTATTTTAAAAACCATTGAATTATATAGTTAGAGTGGGTGGATTTAATGATATATAAAATTATGCCTCACTAACACTGCTTTAAAAAAGTAATTTGGCATTATTGTCTCCATATGTTCTTATATTATGCTAAAATCTATGTTCAATATAGGTAGATATTCAGTAATAATGATTGAGTTTCATTTCCATCCTTCTCATTAGAGGATTCCAACAAATAGCCTTCAGAAAATGAAGCTTATTAATATATTGATGTTCCATGGGTAACAGGGAGAAAAAAACTAAAGTTTCTAAATTAATTCTGAATAACCATGAGGAGTGAGGATGACTAATCACTATTTGAACCAATGATCTCACAAGAGTAAAACAACAAGTCAGGCTTTAAAGGGAAGAATATAGTAACCCAGAGCATTAACTTGCATAATCACCTATGTAACAGAGTAAGTATAATTTAATAGGCTAGTCTACACTGAGATGCATACTCACCAGCCCATAAATAAGCACTTAGAGAATATGTGGTTATCAGTGTACTCTAGCCGCACATAATAACGTCCAGAGAGATAGGTAATTGCTGTCAGCTATATCTCAAACCTGAACTCAAAGTTGTACTGTTGGCATTCATGGATAAAATTGAAGATAACTAACCAGAGAGTTTACTAATATAGAAAAATGTTTAAAAATTTAAAAAAATCCAAGAAATTGTTCTCAGTACATTAAGTACTACTCAGAGAAGTATGGTGTAGCTTAGTGGTAGAGCACTTACCTAGCATGTGGAAATCTCTGGGCCCAATCTCCTGTACCACAAAACAAACAAGCCTCATCTCTGAGAAGCTGACTATTCAAAAAATGCCAAGAACTGGCTTCTAACACTGGGCAGAGGGTTAACATGCATTAAGCCACATGACAGCCTGAAGTTGTTTTGCCTTGAATACTTACTTAGGATTTCTTTAGTACTCTCTGATTTATTCCAGAATCCTGGCTAGGAGTTAGAGTAGGAGATGAGTTGCCCCAGCAACAGAAAACAGAGAGCTATGGTATGTGAGGAGGCCCAGTGCTTCCTTACAGTGCTTGTAACTGGAATGTACAAACTTCCAATTGGAGACTGGGAGACACTGAGACTGTGAAACCTGTTTTCCTTTTGGCCTTTCTCTTTGGCAGAAATTATAGCTTGGCTGTCCTATCCCTTCTTCACACAGGTTTTATGGAGCTTGAAGTAGTACTTCCTAAAATGGACTTGCTCACAGTAGAGTGTGCATGGGAAGACACTGCTGTACTGCTTAGCTGAACATGCTCAGGACAACCAGGACAATCTCTCCATGACATGGTGTTCACTTTTATACCCAAGATCCAAATTTAATATATTAGAAAAACCAGGAAATAGAATGAACAGACTGGCGATCTAGAAATGCAGTGAAAAAATGATTTGTCCCATCTCTCCAGGGACAGACTTAGATAGGATGATGATAAAGAAATGCACCTAGTACATCTGTTCAAGCAGTCCTATATCTTGCAAACAAACCCACAGTAACTCTACAAGATCAATTTAACAGTCTAGCACTGTGTCAAATGAAAGCCAAACAAAAAGGAAAACTAAACCCAGAGAATGAAAATGTTACATACTTCCAGGCTGTGTGTCCTCCAAACAAGAACAAAGATATGTAGAGTGATTGTACAAAAACAATTCTAGGAGTCAAAACCATAAATCAGGCCCAGATGTCACAAACACAATAAATCAATTCAAACTGCCAAACTACTTCTCTCTATCTACTGGATTTCATTAAAGCCACTACTGAGTTTATGAGAAGCCTTCCAATAGAGCAGATAATATCACTCAGGCTCACCCTCTACCCAGACTTCATGTGGGAGACATATGTTCAATATTCATCTCTAGTCCTAATAAACTTGCAGAGTCCAGCACAGCAATTTCATCCCTTCTGTCTTCCTCTCACCTTCCCAAATGTAGAATATTATCAGTAAGTCTTTGCTAATATACAAAGGGTGTGCTGATCAATGCTGTAGGCATTGCTGGTCCCTTGTTTTTGTGGTTAAAATACAACACAGTCATTAAAATACACAATCAAAACTGTAAAACAAAAGAGTCACAGAGCTTGGTGATTTTCAATTATTCAGTGAATCTATCTGAGATATCTAAACCTAAGTTCATTGTTACACAATTTGGTTCCAAGCATCTCATAAATACCACTAAAAAGAAAGACACAAAGAATGGAGGGCTAGGGAATAAACACATGGAACTATGAAATCATGAGTCAAATGGAAGATGGTTTGAAGACATGTTCTAGGCCTAGTTAGGAACCTCATTGGCCCTTAAATAGGTAAAATATCAAGTTGACTGCAGAAATGAGGCAAAGATATAACCACCCCTTGCAGACTGCCATAATTTAAAGAATGGCATTATTCATCATGAACCATCTCTATACTCTGTCAGCAGTTTCCTTGTGGATTCTTGGCTCCCATTTACAAATACAGAACAGAATCTGTTAGCCATTTTTGCCTAGAGTTATTGACGTGGTTTAAATTATGCAGTTTTATGTCTATTCTTAATAGAACAGAAATGTGCTACAAATGATCTTTATTAAAAGACTGCCTCAGGTGCTGAGCAGGCTCTTGACTTAACAACATCTCCAAGCAGACAGGCAGAGCTTGTTAATAGGCTTTTCCAGACCTTTGGCTTCTGTGACATGTAAGTGGATTATTTAAGTTTATTTGTCAGGCTATCATCTTTTTACACCACTCTCTGAATATCACCACAAAGGCCTATTTCTTGGGTCTAATTAACAAAATGCACAAAATCTTCAGCATAGAAGTTGTATTGATGAGTCTTCTCTGTGAGAAATGTTTGAGCTCCGTGACTTCTGGCCTGAGACAGAAGCTCATCTCGGTGTTACACAGGAGTCTTCCTTGTGGTTTCTATACCAAAGGTCTCAGGTCTTTCAGCTACTAAAGTAGAAGAAGGAACTTCATTTATTGGTTGTGTTTAAATATCACTGGGATTGGCATCACATAACTCCTTATGGCAATTTCACTGTTCTTATAAAACTGCTTGGATACCATCAGTTCCATATTTTTTACAAAGAACTTGATTCTTGAAGAGGTGATTTCAGTAATAAAACATAATGGTCAGGAAGCAGAGAAAAGTACGTTTTACATGCATGAAGAAAAAAAAACACAAGAATAAATATATGACTGGAAGTATGGAGAAGAAATAATTTAATATTTGACTTTTCATTAACCAGTTATCATTTGGACAAATGTTTCAGCCAGAGGACTGGAATAAACTGGGGAGCAGTGAGGGACAGCAACCCTCAGTTCACATGGAACTTTGAAAACTAAAGATGGCACCCTTTTCAGAATCCAAGGCATTAAGGCTCAACAACTACTTACTATATCATCTTAAGTTTTTCATAAGATCTCAATAAAAATCACACATGATAAGAAATTCTGTTTGATGACTTTGCAGGTTAAGGTAGCTATAGGAATTAGGCCAAAATATGGTTTGTTTATAATATTTAGTAGGTAAATATTTAAAGAGGTACTACAGACATGTTTGCATGTGTTTGTGTTGGTACTGAGGTTTGAATATAGGGGCTCATGCCCTTGCTTAGCTTTTTTTTTTTTTTTTCTTGTTTAAGGCTAGACCTCTACCAATTGAGCCACAGTTCTGTTTTGGCTTGTTGGTGGTTAATTGAAAATCTCACAGAATTTTCTGCCTGGTTTGGCTTTGAACTGAGATCATCAGATTTCAGCTTCCTGAGTAAGGATTACAGGTGTGAGCCACCAGCATCTAGAGCAGGAGTTTTTTTTTTTCAGAGCTTGATAGGCAAGAGATCTAGTCTTAACATGAATAGTCAAGAATATAAAATTTGGGCTGGGAATATGGCCCAGTGGCAAGAATGCTTGCCTCCTATACATGAAGCCCTGGGTTCGATTCCCCAGCACCACATATATAGAAAATGACCAGAAGTGGTGCTGTGTCTCAAGTGGCAGAGTGCTAGCCTTGAACAAAAATAATCCAGGGACAGTGCTCAGGCCCTGAGTCCAAGCCAGGACTGGCAAAAAAAAAAAGAAAAGAAAAGAAAAGAAAAGAAAATTTCCCAATGTACTTGTACATACATAGACTAGAAATTTTTCTGTAAGTTTGATATTTAAAAAATGCATAGTGCTTATTAGGAAATTACTGCACAACAACTGAAGATTAAATTCAGATAGCTACATGGACATTACTTGAGCACTAAGCATGAGCAACCTCAGAGAATTGAACTCACTGAGAATACTTAAAGGCCCTGGTTCTAAGAATGAAAAGGTAGTAATACTTACTTAATCTGAAAACAACAACAACAACAAAAACACGTTTTATTCTAGTCTGGCAGATCTATGCTGAATTTGGGGAGCATTTCTCTCTGGAGCAAATGTGGAGCACATACATAGGCATTCACCAACACAAAACCGATTTCACAAGAAATGTGACAAACCCCTGTCATGTGTCAGCCATTCTGTTCCAGGCTAAATTCTCAAGATGAGTGTCAATGCACCTGTCTTCATGTTTTTAAAAAATGAAAATAGAGTGGAATAAAATCAACATGTTAGCTAGGTCAAGGCCAAAAGGCTGAATAGAATATGATAAATAGCTTCTGGGTATTTTACTGCCAAACAAAGATTATGCCTCCCAGAGGAATCAGCTCCCAGTACTAGCAGCTCTTCCCATGAGCCACAGAGTAGTTGAAATAAAAGATAGACTGTATCTTACTTAGAATCAATAGAAGAACAGCAACACCAACAGTTAACACACACCTGCGTGTGAGCTTGCCTTGTTTCCCAAACCCTTTATTAATGCTTTATATTCTCCAGTTTCTTCAATCTTTTTTTTTTTTTTTTTTTGGCCAGTCCTGGGCCTTGGACTCAGGGCCTGAGCACTGTCCCTGGCTTCTTCCCGCTCAAGGCTAGCACTCTGCCACTTGAGCCACAGCGCCGCTTCTGGCCGTTTTCTGTATATGTGGTGCTGGGGAATCGAACCTAGGGCCTCGTGTATCCGAGGCAGGCACTCTTGCCACTAGGCTATATCCCCAACCCAGTTTCTTCAATCTTAAAAAGTCTCACAAAAGAAGTGCACACCACTGTTTCTATTTTGGCTACATCTAAGGACAGAGAGATTATCAATTATCTCAAAATTTCCAAACCAAAAGGAATAGAGATTTAAATCTAAACCCAGTTCTGAACCAACCATGTTTCTTATCCACTGCACTAAATTTTCCAGGGCCTTGAATGATGGCTAGATATTCTGGGTAGTTTTGGAGTTGGGGAAGTAGCAATCCGTCACTTTTTCCCAGCCAGTTTTCTTTGGGTTTGCAAGAGATCCTGTTTAAGGTAAACTGGCCAATGAGCTACAATTATATTTCTTTACTAAGAAAAAATCCAGTGTGTGGGGGGGGGGAGGGGGTCTCTCTCTGAAAACATGCCAACCCAAGAGGCCTTGTCAGTTTTTTGGCAGAGAGACATCTAAACACATAAAAAACATGTTTAAACACTATCATTTATGCATAATTCTTTCTTGGCGTCATCTCTCACTTGTCCCAATTTGGAGCCAGAAAACACTTAGTTCTACTTTTTTTTCACTCTAGAAATAATCCAGCTTTAAGTGGGTCTAATTCCTTCCCAGAAGAGAAACAGCCTTGTCAGGACTTGGTGGTGTGTGCTGTCTCTGAGACATCACAGATTCCATTTGCACACAGCTGCACGGGCTCTGCAAGCTGGTCCTCAGCCAGAGCTCTGTACCCGCTGAGATCTCCAGTCTGGAATGACAAACACACAGCTGCCTGTGCTGAGGGCCACAGGCATGATAGATGGCCATGTCTCTACCAGAGTCAGGCAAAGTCTACACAAATCATTCATCCATTGCTTCCATGTGAAATATCATGGAGCTGGCACAAAATGGTGAGCTCCCTCAATGGAAAGGGAGGGGAGACAGAAGCAATTCAAGGCAACCAGAGAGAGTAAGTCCTACACAAGGTCTTGCTTGAGGGCTGATTTACTGCCGAGAAGCCCTCTTGTTTCAAATAGTTCATAAAGCCTGTGACCTGAGTACTTGCCCATGGGACCACAATAACATTTATCTAGCATAAATTAATGTGTTTTAACCACTAATTCAATTTGGCTGTCTCATTCTTCTGGTTTTGGCAAAGCCTAGCTTGGTATAAAGTCACTCATGACTCACAAATGACTGTGTTTGTTAAGAAGTCACACACCACTGAGAACAAAGAGTGCTATTAGTTGAGTAGTCATAAAAATATCCCTCCAGAGCACCTTTGGAACTGTGCTAATTGAAATTTCCTCTTTAGAGGAGGCTGAGCAAAACCAGCTGTGGGAGTCAAGCAGGAACAGATTTCAACATCATATTAAAAGCCCTGCAAATTCAGAATGAGCTGCATCTGAGAGAAGAGGGCATTCCAGCCTGAACAAATGCTCTAACGGGCTGTGCCCCTGTTGTAATCAGAGCCTGTTACCTGAGCCCAAGTAAGGTTTGAAAAGCAGATACCCATACTGCAATTCTCCTGAAACTCCAGACCTGCCAACATTCTTGCGGAACACGCAGGCAAAACCACAAATGCTGAGTGAACTTAAGAAAATGAAGTGATGCATTAAGGGGTAAAAACAAGAACTTAAGTGTTTTCACTGAGAGAGCTATAAAGGACATCTTATTGTACACACACACACACACACACACACACACACACACACACAGAGAGCTGTAATTCACAGAGGAGCAGACAAACAAAATCCAAGTGAGAAACAAAAACCTATAGGACTCAAAAAAAAAAAAAAACCCAAAAAACCCCACAACAAAACAAGAAGGCTACAGTTAAAAATAAGAATAGGAATTATCTCTTCCTCCCTCTCTCACCACTTAGGAATCTTTTTTTCCAGGACATAAGAGTTTCATTCTGCCAACATATGTAGCAGAAAACACATTTTCAACTTGCAGAAAATGTGGACTAAGCCTGAATTTTCTGTTGGCTTTACTACAAGGTGGTTTAGCCACTTGTAAAAGAAGCAGCAATTGATAAACAGTATATGCTACCTAACAAATAGGTAGATTTTATTGAATTTAGTGAGTGGGGTGCTCAGAAATGTTACAAGTTGTGCTTTATTAACACTATTGTGTAACATGTAAATTTGGAAGTGTTACTAGTGTTTGGTTTTTCTTATGTATCAGTTTAATGAGGTTTCTAGTTTCATGGCAAAGGCACAGTGATTCCTGAGGACCCTGAGTGAGAGCATTTTATTTATGTTTCTGTGGAAGGAATTGCTATGGTTTATACTGAAAAGGCAAGAGGAATTGTATGCAATATAGGAATTATCAAGATTGTTCTAGAGGATACTATAAAATCTAACTAAAAATAAAGTATCCTTGAAGAAGCAATCATGTAGTCACATAATTATGCAATTTTATCCCTGCTACATTTTTGCTTAAAAATTTGCATTTACAGTTGTACAAACTGAGAGGAAATGTAGCCTCTGGTGCCCAGGCTATGGCCTTCTGAATTTGCAAGGATACTGGAGTAGAGTGTTTCTAATGCTTTATGATTTATATGGCTTGTCCTAGTACTGAGTTATCATCAATGTACAGTACAGTTCACATCCAAGCACCCCGCTCCTGATTTTACTTGTCTCATTTGCTCTAGTACTAGGTAGTACTAGACATATTCAAAGGCTTATATTTAGTTATCTGACAAAGAGTACCAGACAGTTGTAAAACTTTCTACACATGACACAGACTATGTAACATTAGGCTCCTGTAGGTCATGCCTGTAATCCTTGGTATTGAGGAGGCTGAGATCTGAAGATCATGGTTCCAAGTCAAGCCACGCAGTCCATGAGATACTTATCTTCAATTAATCATCAAAAATCAGAAGTAGCGGTATGGCTCAAGTGGTAGAGTTCTAGCCTTGAGGCAGAATCTTCAGGGACAGCATTTAGGTGTGAGTTCAAAGAAGGAATAAAGAAGGAAAGAAAATACTGTAACCTCTCTGTACATCAGTTTGATAATAAAAATTTGAGGAAAAAAAAAGAAGGAAAGAAAAGAAAGAAGGAGAGAAAGAGAGCCAGAGAGAAGAAGAAAGAAAGAGAGAGAGAAAGAAGGAAGCAAGGAAAGAAGGAAGGAAGGAAGGAAGGAAGGAAGGAAGGAAGGAAGGAAGGAAGGAAGGAAGGAAAGAAGGAAGAAGGGAAGGAAGGAAGGAAGAAAGAAAGAAAGAAAGAAAGAAAGAAAGAAAGAAAGAAAGAAAGAAAGAAAGAAAGAAAGAAAGAAAGAAAGAAAGAAAGAGACAAGGGAGGGAGGGAGGGGGATAGAGGGGGAGAGAGGGGGAGAGCGAGAGCGAGAGCAAGAGTGAGAGAGAGAGAGAGAGAGAGAGAGAGAGAGAGAGAGAGAGAGAGAGAGAGAGAGAATTGAGTAGAAAAACTAGCATGTAAAGCCTGGATGAACACAATGCCTAAATGCTCTACCTCTTGAGCCATACCTCTAGCACAATATTTGCTGGTATTTTTCTTGTTGTTGTACAATTTACTAGAAATGGAGTCTTGAATTTTGATCACCTGGATATCAACCTCCTTAGCCATAGGATAAATACTCAAACTTTATCATGAAACATATGATAAAACACTGTAAAATAATCTGAAAAAAACATTTATTAATCTGGTTTATTGAATTTTTCCTACTTTTTTTTTTTTTTTTTTTTGCAGATACTAGAGAGTACGCTCCTGATTCTCTTCTACTGAAGCCAGACCTCATGCTATGCTTTTTGCTGGTTATTTCAGAGATGGAATCTTGGGGACTCATCCGCCTACACTGGTGTGAATCCTAGCCATCCCCTTCCCAGCCTCCCAAGGAGGCAGGGTTACAGGTTTGAATCAACGGTGACCACTAATACACTAATATATTCTTAAAAAAAAAACCCAAAGAGATAAATTCTCTTGTTGTCATCCAAACTAGATTCGAAGTTAATTAGAATGTTTTAATGTTAGAATATTCTTGTACTAGAAGTGTTCAGATACTTAAGAATTCAAACAACAAAAAGATAAAATGACGTCTAGGTTTCATATCCTCAGAAAGAGTAGATGTCAGTCCACAAGAAAGTGTTTTAAAGACTCATTTCTTTCCTCTTGCTTCATCCCTGACTCAGAAAATTGTGCATACTAAAAACAGTCAGCCAGCTGTTCTCAAGATAAAAGCAGCTGAACACTGTCTCCTCCTTGTTCTTGCACCATAGCTGATTACTCTGTGTGAGTATGAAGAGATGGTCAGCTCAAACTCACAGAAATCCAGAGAGAGTCCAGGGCTGCTTTGAAAGATGCTGTTACACATTCAAGAATAAAATCCCAATGTAAGTTCAGGACTAAGCAAAGCTTTACCTCTTTCCAGAGGGACTGTGGTAGAGAATGCCCACCAACCCCAGGAATTAGAGTAGGAGCATGAGCTCTCCAAGATAAAGAATGGTCCAGAAGTCAAGTAGTGGTACACAGAATTAGCTCATATAGTGATCACTTCTTCCTTTATTTCTCTTTTCTTTCTTCTCTTTCTTTTCCTCTTGAGTTTTTTCTCCTTTTCTTTCCTTCTACTTTTCATTCTTTTCCTCTTTTTGCTCTTTTTTCTTTTTCTCTTTCTGTCTTTCTCTCTTGATGTCTCTCTATTTCTTTCTCTTTCTTTTCCTTCCTCCTTTCCTCCTTCCCTCCCTCCCTCCCTTCCTCCCTGCCTGCTTGCCTGCCTTTCCTTCTTGTCCTGGAGTATAAACTCAGGGTTTCATGTTTACTTGGTTTTCTTAGTTGACTGGTGCTCCAATATTCAAGCTCAAGTTACAGTCCAGCTTTGGATCTCAGCCTTCTGAGTAGCTTGGATCATGGATGTAAGGGAGTCAGTAGGATAAAAATTGAAAAACTTATTATGAAGCTTTTGACAAAATACTCCACCAAAGAAAAAATAGCATTGCAAGGACTCTAGTAAGAAGCCAAGCACTGAGCTCATCAACTTCAAGAACTAAAATAGTGAGTTATGGTGTTGTTTCTAGATTTGTGACAAGAAGAAATGCTGTCCTGTCCCTTCCAGCCATATCTCTGCAGCTGTTTCTCTTGCTACTAAAACCAAGGTTTTGTCAATGGAAAGGAAGTTTATGGGTGTTGCTGTATGAAAAACAAAACAAACAAATATGCCCCCCCATACACACTCATGCCTGGACATCTCCCCCTTTATTAGACACAGTTATAACTTAAGCACCCTCAGGATGTGAACAGTAAAAATAGCAAGCTCTCATTCCTGAAGATGGAAGGGGAAAATGGACTCTCATGGCAAGCATGACAGGAACATTTAGATTATTTTGTCATAATTGTAATACAGTTCTGAAGATACTTGATAGAACAATAAAAATAAGATTAAGCGATGACCAAAATCCCAGCTCAATGAAGCTTGATGATCCTGCTTCTAAGAACTTATGATGGTTTTATAATGGGAAGCTAAGGAGCTAAGCAGAACTTGAACATGACGCTAAGAACAAACATGACAGTTTGGAGACAAGCCGCCTTGGATGGTGTGTGATGGAATTGTCTCCACTTCAGTACGGTTCATCGGATTTAAGCCACTTTTGCAGAAACAGGCTGCAGGGTCAAATCACTTTCATCTGGGTTTAGCGATGTGGTGATGCCAGTGCCACTGCGTGTCTGCTAAAAGAAATGTGAAAACAAAAGAAAAGTCTTATAGTCATCATTCACTGATTTTTTTCCACATGAAGTTTAATGAGGTGCAATTTACATTCAGTTAATATTTCACAATTTTGTTATGACTATGAATTTTGAAGAGGACTATAAGGAAGATATACATTCCTTCTTTTTACTTCCTTTTCTCCTCCTCCTTCTCCTCCATTTTCCTCTTCCTTTTTACCTTTTCCTCCATCCTCTCTACTCCTTCCCCTCTCTTCTTCTTTCTTCCTCCTCTTTACTTCCCTTCTTCTTTGATACAGGACCTCATCCATACTAAGCAGGCATGGTCACTGACCTGCCCCATCACTTCTAAACTCCCTCATCCACCTAGAGACTAATCCCCTTCCACACTCCTTACCCATGGAATATACTGGGATAATGTTAAAGGAGCCCTTATTAGAGCAAACACTATGATGTTTGGATTTTCAGCCTCCAAAATGTGAGTTAAATAAACCTCTTTTCTAAGTCTTTCCATTTCCTTACAAATGGGGTGATGTCATTCTTTCTTATGGAAACATAGAACTTCATCACATTTTCTTGATCCATTCATCTATTGAAGGATATCTATCTGGGTTAGTTCCATAGCTTAGCTATGGTAAATAATGCCAGACCCAAAGAAACATAGGCTCCATGGTTTCCTCCACTTATAACTATATGTCCAGGATAGTCCTAGCACAGGATCACGATAGTTCAGTAACTATGTACATATGGCCATATAAAATGATGCTAATTGAAATGAACTCCAAGATATGGACAAAAGAGGAGATTTTTTGTGTGTGCTTTTTTAAATGTACTGTGTGAAGTTATTTCCTTTTCTTTTATTTTCCCCCTTTGGTTTATCCCCTTTTGTCATTGTTTTTTATTTTGGTATCTTGTGTCATATATATGTATATATTTATATATCTATGTGCATATATATGTGTGTATATTTGTATATATATACATATGTATGTTTATCTGATTAGGGGAAAGGGAATAATAAAATGGTGAGACAAAGGACAAAAGGAGACTCAATGCAGCAGTGATACCCACAAGACACTATGTTGGAAATTTACAACTTGACGGGAAAGGAGGTGGACAGGAACATGTGTTGGGGAGAGTGGAAGAAAAACAATGGAGAAGTGTGGGAGAATAACTTCTCTGACCAGTGGAAAACTTAGCCTCCACACAGAAGTTCTGATGCCTTATTAGCAAACTAATAGGCCTTGGGGAAAAATCTCCATTAAGGATCTCCTGTGTTTGATGGCCAAAGGAAGCCACCTTTGTCATGAGATTTCCCCCCACTGTACAGAGACTCCATGGGGAGACTTGCTTGATCAGTTGCCTTTAGCGAAAGCTTTTCACTGTAGATAGGGAAGTCTTTTCACAGTAAATAGAGAAGTCATGGTCAAAGAGGAAATAGTAGCTAGGTGGTAATTAGAGTTCTGCCTTGACTAGCTTTTTTTTGGGGGGGGGCCAGTCCTGGGCCTTGGACTCAGGGCCTGAGCACAGTCCCTGGCTTCTTCCCGCTCAAGGCTAGCACTCTGCCACTTGAGCCACAGCGCTGCTTCTGGCCGTTTTCTGTATATGTGGTGCTGGGGAATCGAACCTAGGGCCTCGTGTATCCGAGGCAGGCACTCTTGCCACTAGGCTATATCCCCAGCCCTTGACTAGCTTTTAATCCCTTGTTTTGATATCAACAATCTTTGTAATAACCACCATTTATATGTAATAGGAAAAGTTTTGTATTAGTTTCCTCCCTTGCAGTAGCAACATCCTCAACTTTTGTGTTTGAAAAGGTTATCATGCTGTAATAATTTTTACCCTTGAAGTTGTGAATAGATTTCTAACCCTATATAAACCCTGGCCCTCCTGAAATAAAATGTGCCTTGGTCCACTCGCCTCTACATCCCCCATGTCCTGACTACAGTTGCAGTTACTTGGGTCCAACAGAGAAGGTAACAATGTTGAACAAATTATGTTCTCATTACCTTATTTATGTAAGTATAACCCCTCTGTAATCACCTTTACAATAAAATTAAATTAAACTAAAAAAAAGCCTAAAGCAAAATAAGAAATGAACCTATTTTCTTTATAGTTATGTAGGTTCATGTGTTTTGTCATAGTAATAGATAGAAAAAACTGACACAGTGGCTGCACCCTTTTGCATTACCACTTGGAATGAATGAAAGCTTCAGTTGCCTAATGTGCTGGTGAACATTTGATGTGGCTAGATTCCTTTTTGTTAAATTATAAGACAAGGAGAAACATAACTACCTAAGTGTGTAATTGTACCCATTTTCACTTTTAGTTTTCCAATTTCTCAGGACTAATAAGATTTCTTTAATGTGCTTTTTAAAACAAAATCAATTTACTTCATTAGGATATTCGATTATGCTATCCTTGTTGTTACTTTCTTATTTAGTTTTAAGAATTCTTTGTGTTGTTAGGATACAAATAGATTTGGGTAAGTGTTTTATCATGGTCTGTGGCTTGTCTTTTCAAAACTAGAAATTTTTACTTTGATGGAATCCTGTAAGTTTTCACATATTTCCCCAGGGCCAGCCTCAGACCCACACTTCTGTACTAGCTGATAGCTGTGACTGGACCAACCTACTGGGTAAGATTTGATCCTGCTTGTTTCCCTGGTTGGCCTCAAAACTGTAATTTTCCAAAACTCTGCCTCTGGAGATATATTCAAGTGGATATAAGCCACCACACTGATCCCTTAAAACTCAGTTACTTGTAAATCATTATCCAATTATTCCAAATATTTATTGGAAATACTAATTTATTTTTAATTTTGGAATCATATGTATATGTGTGTGTATGTGTGTATACATACATATGTACATATACATATATTAGGAATCCTTACTGAGTTCCATTGTTATAATTGCTCTCTATTTTACTTGCCTGTCCTAATTGATGTAGGTTCAGACATAGGCTTCACAAGTTAGATACTATAAGTCTTCCAACTTTGATTTTATTCACTTTGGAATGGGAGGGAATATTCCATTTTTATTGCCCATGTAAACTTCATAATCAGCTTTTATTGGATCTTCACATCAATAGAAAAAGGGTTTTGGCATTTTATTGTGCTTGTCCCAATTATCCTGAACATTGTTGAAGAAAAGTAGCTTAACAATATTGATTCCCCCAATTCATGAGCAATGTTTCATACTTCTCAGCTTCTAAATCTCGTACATATTGTATGAAATTTAGAACAAAATATTTCATAGTGTGGGGTTATTATAAAAGGTTTTACTTGATTTAATTTGTTTCTGATTTCTCATTGCTAGTATATTGAAAAAAATTGATTTTTATATATTGACTTTCCCTTTAATAAACTTGCTAAGTTCACCATTTGGCTCTAATTACTGTTTTATAGATTCTCTAGGATTTTGGATTCAGGTCCTTATGTCATTTGGGCATCTTTTTCCAAACTAAATGCCTTCTATTTCTTGTTCTTTTTTTGTAATTTATTTATTAAGTAAACACAAATTTTTAATAAAGTGTTGTGCAAAAAGGGTAGTTACATAGTAGGGCAGTGTGTGCATTTCTTGTGATATCTTACACCCTGTTTTTCTTTCCCTTCCTTAGCTAGGTCAGGTAGACATATATACAATACACAATGTACCAAACATATACAGGAGCCACGTGGCCTACGCCCAAGAAAATTCGCCTAGAGCTTTAAATGTAATGTCGATATTAGACAATATGTCGACAGTAGTCTTATACGAATGTACATACATAGCTTTTGAGCTATTGTATTCCACTGAGAGGTCAATTTTTGACCTTTATATGTTGAGTAGTTGTTTGGTTTTATTTACATAATGTTGGGTCGCTGCTCCAATCCTGTGGGAAATACCATTTGACAAGCAGTTTTTGGTTTCACAGACCTGGCCTCTACTGTCTCTCCATCACCCCTTCTTAACAGTCATATATCAGGGAGATCATGTCCCTTTGTTTTCTGTGTTCTAGGCTTGTCTTGCTCAACATTATTTGTTCAAGATCTGACCATTTCCCTGCGAATAACAATAGTTCACCATTCCTAATCACGATATAGTATTCCATTGTGTATAGGTACCATATTTTTTTGATCCATTCATCTGTGGAGGGGCATCTGGGTTGTTTCCATATTTTGGCTATTGTGAATTGTGCAACAATAAACATGGAAGTGCAAATGTCTTTTTGATATCTTGGGATCTGCTGTTCAGGATAGATGCCTAGAAGTGGTATGGCTGGGTCATAGGGTAGGTCTATGTTGAGCTTTTTGAGAAACCTCCATACTGTTCTCCAAAGTGGTTGTACTAATTTGCACTCCCACCAACAATGGAGAAGGGTTCCTCTTTCCCCACATCCCCTCCAGCATTTGTTGTTACCTGATTTCAGAGTATAGGCTATTCTAACTGGAGTGAGGTGGTATCTCAGGGTTGTTTTTATTTGCATTTCCTTTACTACCAGGGATGTTGAACATTTCCTCATATGTTTCTTTGCCATTTTTATCTCTTCTCTTATGAAGTCTCTCTTTAGCTCCTTTGCCCATTTCCTAATTGGATTATTGGGCTTGGAGGGGCTTAGTTTTTTAAGTTCTCTGTAGATGACAGATATCAGGCCTTTGTCTGTTGCTGTGCTGGGAAAGATCCTTTCCCATATGGTTGGCTGTCTTTCTAGTTTGGTGGCTATGTCCTTAGCTGTGCAGAAACTTTTTAATTTGTAGTAGTCCCATTTGTAGAGTCTCTCCCCTATTTGTTGTGCCCCTGGGACTATATTCAGGAAGTTCCTTCCTGTGCCTATAAGTTCTAGCGTCTTTCCTACTCTGTCCTTCAGTAGTTTCAAGGATTCAGGTATGATATTGAGGTCCTTGATCCATTTTGAGTTGATCTTGGTGCATGGTGATAGGCTTGGGTCTACTTTGAGTTTTCTGCATATGGCTGCCCAGTTCTCCCAGCACCAGTAGTTGAAGAGGCTATGTTTATTCCATTGTATGTTTTAGCTCCTTTGTCGAATATCAGTTGGCTATAAGAGTGCAGTTTTATTTCTGGGTCTTCAATTCTAATCCATTGGTCTTCCAATCAGTTTTTATACCAATACCATGCTGTTTTTGTTATGATGGCCTTGTAGTAGAGCTTGAAGTCTGGTATTGTGATACCTCCTGCACTGCTTTTTTTGCCTAGATTTGCATTGGCTATTCTAGGTTTTTTGCTGTTCCATATGAATTTATGGATTGGTTTCTCTATTTCAGTGAAGAATGTAACTGGGATTTTGATAGGTATTGCATTGAATTTGTATAACAATTTGGGCAATATGGCCATTTTCACTATATTGATTCTTCCTACCCATGAGCATGGGAGGTCTTTCCATCTCCTTGTGTCTTCTTTGATTTCCCTTACTAGATTTTTATAGTTCTCATTAAATAGGTCCATCATGTCCTTGGTTAGGTTGATCCCTAGGTACTTTATTCCTTTTTCGGCTACTGTAAATGGAATTGTTTCCATAATTTCCTTTTCTGTTTGTACATTGCTGGTGTACAGAAAAGCTGCTGGCTTTTGTGGATTGATTTTGTATCCTGCTACTTTGCCAAAATGGTTTATTAGGTGTAGGAGTTTGGGGACTGAGTTTTTTGAGTCCTTCCGAGATAAGATCATGTCATCTGCGATTAGGGATAACTTGATTTTTTCCTTGCTGATGTGGATCCCTTTGATGTCCTCCTCTTGCTTTATTGCTATGGCTAGGGATTCTAGCACTATGTTGAACAGAAGTGGGGAGAGTGGGCATCCTTGTCTTGTTCCTGAGTTTAGGGGGAATGGTTTAAGTTTCTCTCCATTTAATATGATGTTAGCAGTTGGTTTGCTGTATATGGCTTTTATTGTTTTGAGGAATGTTCCATCCATTCCTGTTCTCTCCAAAGCTTTTAATAAGTACGGATGTTGTATTTTGTCAAAGGCTTTTTGGGCATCGAATGAGATAACAATGTGATTCTTAATTTTAGTTCTGTTTATATGGTGAATTACCTTGATTGATTTATGGCTGTTGAACTATCTTTGTGACTGTGGGATGAAGCCTACTTGGTCATGATGTATAATTTTCTTGATCAGTTTCTGGATCCTGTTAGCTAATATTTTATTGAGGAGCTTTGCATCTGTGTTCATTAGTGATATTGGTCTGTAGTTCTCCTTTTTTGTTGGGTCTTTGCCTGGTTTGGGAATGAGTTTGATATTAGCTTCATAGAATGAGTTTGGGATTTCTCCCTCTGTTTCTATTTCACGGAAGAGTTTGAGGAGTATTGGTATTAGCTCCTCACTAAAGATTTTATAGAATTCATTGCTGAATCCATCTGAGCCTGGGCTTTTCTTTGTTGGGAGGTTCTTGATTACCCCCTGTATCTCGCTATAAGTTATTGGTTTATTTAGTTGATTTATTTCTTCTTGTTTCAGTTTGGGCAGTTTATACTTCTCTAAGAATTGATCCATTTCTGTAAAATTATTGTTTTTTAGTGAGTAGAGGTTCTGGAAAGAGTTCCTTGTGATTGTTTGAATATCGTGTGTACTTGTAATTTTTCCGGTGGAGTGCCTGATTTTACGTATATGAGTCTCTTCTCTTCTTTTTTTTTTGTAAGTCTTCGAGGGGTCTGTCAATTTTATTTATTTTCTCAAAGAACCAGCTTTTATTCTTATTTATTTGTTGAATGGTCTTTCTATTTTCAATCAGATTTATCTCTTCTTTAATCATTGTGATCTCTCTCCTCCTAGTCATTTTAGATTCGATCATTTCTTGTTTCTCCAGTTGTTTTAGTTTCATCGTGAGGTTATTCACCTGCTCTGCTTCCATTCTTTTAATGATCTTGCCCCTTAGTACTGCCTTTGCTGTGTCCCATACGTTTCTTTGTGATGTATTTTCATTGTCATTGTGGCTTATGAAATTGTTGATTTCATCTTTTATTTGATCTGTGGCCCAAGTGTTGGATAACAGTGTGGGGTTTAGCTTCCAAGAATGTGTATAGCCTCTGTGGTAACCGTTGTTATCGAGGGTTACCTTTAATCCACTGTGGTCAGATATAATACATGGGATGATGTCAATACTTTTGTATTTGCTGAGGTTTTTGTGTGAGCTATGACATGGTCTATTTTGGAGTATGATCCATGGGCTGCTGAGAAGAAGGTGTATTGGGTCTCTGTAGGGTGGAAGATTCTGTATAGATCTGTCAGATCCATTTGGGATATGGTGTTACTTAGGTCCTCAGCTCCCTTGCTGATCCTCTGTGTGTTGGATCTGTCTCTTGGAGAGAGTGGGGTATTAAAGTCTCCCACTATGATTGTGTTTGGGTCTATCTTATTCTGTAGTTCTGTGAGAATTTGCTTGACATATATAGGGCCTCTTTTGTTTGGTGAGTATACATTTATCACCATGATGTCTTGATTCTAGATTTTTCCTTGTATTAAAATGTAGTGGCCTTCTTTGTCTTTTTGAGTTGATTTTAATGAAAAGTCCAGCTTGTCTGAGATCAGGATGTCTACACCCGCCATTTTGGTAGGTGCGTTTGCTTGGAAGATCTTGCTCCTTCCTTTCATTCGGAGCCTGTTTTTGTCCCTTGCTGTAAGGTGGGTCTCTTGTAGACAACAGATGCCAACTTTTTGTTTGTGGATCCATTCTGCCAGTCTGCTCCTCTTTATCGGAGAGTTTATACCATTTATATTCAAAGAGATCAAGGATAAGAGTGTTTTTTTCTCCTTCCATTTTCTTGTTGGGCTTTTTTTTCTCTTTTTTTTTTTTCTTGTCTTTAGTGAGCTGCTCTTTCTGTTGGGCTCTGGCTATTGTTGTTTCTTTCTGTTTCTGTCTGTGTGTCCTGTACGATTTCTGTTGCGTGGGATTCCCCTCTCAGAATTTGCTGTAGGGCTGGTTTTTTATTCACATACTCCTTTATTTCCTCTTTGCTATGGAAAGATCTGGTTTTCCCCTCGAATATGAACTCCATCTTTGCTGGATATTTGTTGTTGGCCTGTAGAACTTGGATGGTGTTCTTCCAGTCTGTTCGCGTGTGGTAGGTTTGTGTGGAGAGGTCTGCTGTTATTCGGATCCTCTTCCCATTGTAGCAAATTTCTTTCTTTGCTTTGGCTGCATTCAAAATTTGCTCTTTATTCTTGAGATCTGAAATCTTGATTATTATGTGCCTTGGCGTGGCTTTTCTGGGGTCTGGCCTGCCAGGTGTCCTATAGGCTTCGGTTACCTGGATGGGGTCCCTTGTGAGATTGGGGAAATTTTCTGCAATAACTTTATTGAAAATATGTTGAAGCCCTCTGCTCTGGTATTCAGTTCCTTCTTCTATTCCAATTATGTGCAGATTATATCTCTTGTCTTTGTCCACTAGCTCCTGGATTAGTTTGCCCTGAAGCTTCACTGTTTCTTGGAGTGTGGCAGTTTTCTGGTTCTTATCGGCTGCATCATCATCCAAGAGAGAGATTCTGGATTCCATATGGTCAATTCTTTGTGCTGTGGATTCAATTGCGGAGTTCATGGATGTCAGAGAGCTATTTATGGTTGCCAGATCAGCTCTGATTGTGGAAATTTCTTCCTTTAAAGAGTTGTATTTTAAATCGATTTTTTCATGCATTTCACTTCTCAGGATGTTAAGGTCTTCATTAACAGAGGTTTGCATTGTATCTATTTTTGCTTCCATTTCTTTCTTGCCTTCCTGGATGTCCTTCAAGACTTCCACTCTAAACTCCTGGAATTGTTTTCTGATTTTGTTTCTGAAGCTTTCCATCATTTCTGCTAACATGGCCTCAGTTGATTTTTTATTCTCCATCTCCTCTTCAGTCGTGCTGCTTTTTGGAGCTGGCGAGTTGGCTTGCCCTTTGATGAACTGTGTTATATTTCTTTGTGATTTGCGCATCTGGAGATCTGTGGGTGACATCCCTGGTTTGGCTTTGTGCTGGTTCCTGCTGGTCTGTCAGTGTGAGCCTTGTGTCCTGGTGTCCTGGCTCTGGGTTTGGGTTTGGCTGTTGAACCTTGCTGGCCAATGGGTGAGCGTGACCTTCTTGGTTGTTGCTGAGGTGGTCACCCTCACTCCACTTGGGGGTCGGTAGGTTCTGTGTCTTTCTCTGTGGGACAGTGTCCTGCGCTGTGTTGTGCTGATCCTAGCGTGCCCCTCTTGGGGATTTGCTGGTCACTGATTCAGCGTGGCGTGGAGGCTTTTCTCTTCTTTGGTTCTTTTTTCCACTCTGTATCTTGGTCAGAGGCATTTACCTCTCAGGCGGTTCACCCTCCTGTGTGGATCGCTCCGGGGCCAGTGTTGTTGAGGGGCGGCCCACCCACTTCTGTGAAATGCCCCAAACTGAGTGGGCATGGCAGCTGGAGAGCTCTGCCCTCCTGTGGCAGGCACGCCTACCAGAGTGGGCGCTGTCACCGGGGGCCCCGCCCACCTGTGCGACGTGCGCCCACTACAGCAGGCGCTGCCGCTGTGTCCCTGCCCACCTGTGCTGGGTAGGCCTACCAGAGCGAGCCCCAGGTTGTTGGGGTGTGCTTGCGCCCTCCCGTGAGTCCGCTGTGGGGGGCGGTATATGTGGGCCCCAGTGGGATCAGGTGTCCGGGCGCAGGTTAGCGCCCTCAGACTGCACCTCCGCTGCAAGGGGGGGCGCGTGATCAGGCCCAGGTGATCCTGCTGGGCTGGTATTGCCCACTAGCACCTGTGACTTTAGTTGAAAAATTCCACAAGGCCCAGGCGCCTCGGGTGGGGCTTGCAATGCCTGCCATCACCGGGACCCTGTTGGGAAGGGGGCGGGGCCGGTTCGGCCAGTTCAGGCTCCTTTGCTGCCTTGGCGCTGCTCCGCCATTCCCCTGCTAACTCCTGTGTCTTCCCAGAGCCTGATGGGAGCTTCCCACCTGATTTGAGGGTTCTTTGTTCCCTCTAGGTAGGGCGGGGGAGGGAGGGAGATCTAGCTTCTTTGTGGGGTTTGGGTCTCTGATAGTTGGGTCCTAGATTGTGTGTGTGTCCCTCACCGCCATTTGTCTTTCGGGTGTGACGTGCTGGGTGTAGCGAAAGTTCGTGGTGGTGGCCCTGGCTCTCCCCTTCTGCACCCCCTGATTTCCCCGCCGCTCACGTCCGATCCCAGCCGTGCGGTCCCAAACTTCCTGTCACCGCCGTCTGTCTTGGTCTGTGCTCTCCCTGGGGTCCATGGAGTCCTGCTGTCTGGACTCTATGCTCCCGGTGTGGGTTTTCGGCAGTCCGTCTGCCATTCACCGGGTCCCCTTTCCCAGCCTGGCCCTGTTCCGGCCAGGGTCGGCTGGTGGGGGGAGGGTACCCCAGAGATTCTTTGGCTTCGTGCAGGTTATAGGCTCTTCTTTTTTTGCTCCTTTTTGTTTCCCGTGTTTCTCCACTGCTTCTGGCTGCTGGTTTTGCTGGGTTCTTGATGGGGTGTTGGGTGCTGGAGTTCCCAGCTCACTACTCAGTTGGAGCGAGTTGAGGTGCCTCCATACTGTGGTGGTGCCATCTTCCTCTCTCACCCTATTTATTGTTCTTACTGCACTAGCTAGGGCTTATAGTGAACACAAGTAGAAACAATACATATTTAGTTCCAATTTTAAAGGGAAGACATTCAATATTTCTCTATAAAGACTGAAATGATGTTAAATCAATATCCTTTATCAGGCTGAAACATTTCCTTACTAATTTAACTGAGAGACTTTGAAAAATCATTAATAGATACTCCATTTTATCAACAGCTTCTTGTGCACCTATTTGAGGTCATGTGAATTTTTGTCCTATTTTGTGTATATATGAGAGAATATGTGCTGGAGCCAGGGCTTTTTCTCAGCCTTGTTGCTCAAGGCTGATGCCACTAGGCCAGATTAGTTAGAGATAGTGTCTTTCACATTTTTCTTCCTGGGATGGCTTGTAATCATGATCTTCTAGGCTTCAGCCTCCTGAGTAGCTAGGATTGTCAGAATAAACCACTGATGCTTGCTTACACTGACGATTTTCCAATGTTGAACCCATTTTGCTTTTATGGGACAAATCCCACATGGTAGAATGTATTATTTCTTCTTAAGTTGCCAGGTTTGATTTTTCAGTCAAGTTTTAGCAGAAATTGCTCATGCTCCATTAAGTGAAAGAAGCCAGACCCAAAGAAATATAGACTCTATGGCTTCCCTCATTGGTAATAATTAATACATGTCTAGGATAGTCCCAGAAGATCACAATAACTCAGTAGCTATGTATATTTGATCACATAAGATGATGCTAAGTAAAATGAACTCCAGGTTATGGAAATAAATGGTTTATCGTTGTTGTTGTTACTTTCAATGTACCATGTGAAATTATGTCTTTTTCTTTTGTCTTTCTTCCCCAGGATTTTACCTCTGATGTCACTGTTACTGATCTCAGAACCCTGGGTATTGTATATACATTTAGTGGAACTAGTGAAGGGAAGGGGAACATCAAAATGGAGAGACAAAGGATAAAAGACAAACCAATGCAACAGCAATATTTATAGAACTATATGCTATAAACCATGGAGGTAAGGCAGGGAGAGACTGTCCTTAGATGACCCAAAGAGACTAATAGATCTTAAGACCTTGCTTCTCTAACAATTCTGTTTTTGGTTGACTTCTTTAGTAGACTTATTTTCCATCCTGCCTTTCCCACTCTTGCTCAACACAAGCACACGTCACTATCCTGTGAAGAGGCTCATAAGTTTAAGGCCTAGTATATTTTTAGTTTCTGCTTTATTTCCTTCCAGAATTAATTTTGGAAAAGCAAATAAAAATGACTAGTTTACATCTTGCCAGTTTCTTCAGTTTCTGTACATATGGACTGGGATACTTCTGCAATTTTACTGAAAAGCAATCGCAGATAACAATATTCATTGGTGCAATTATTTCTTTGTTTTCCTCCTCAATTGATGTCTTTCACATTTGCAAACTGTTTGCTGTGAACAATTTTCCCACTTAATGAAATCCAGGTTGACTAAGTCTAATTGGAAGATCCCTACCATTTAAAAGTTGTTGATTATAAAAAATTATGACCCCAAAATTTAAATACATCTAACACATGTCTTTGAAGGAGCCATATATTTACTGTAGAGGAAGTGTGATGTGTTCATAAGATTTCTGGAAAGTAATACTGGATGGAGTATGGTAATAACAGTAATATACAAAATAAAAGTAAGAACAAAAATGTGAGAAGATGGCCAAATAACATTAGAACATGATGACCAAATAACATTGCATTACTTAAGTCATCTAGGTAATACATAACAAAATATTCAGATGATTTTGGTATCCATAGTAGTTATATCAAGGTTAGTACCCTGGGAATATAGTTAAATAGTAAATACCATGTATATACAGATATTCTATTACTAGTATCACACAAGGTGGAATTAGGCTATGTAACAAGTTACAACTTTGGAACTTGTATTTTCAAGGGAGTCATATTAAGGCCAAGAATTCCATGAACTATTCCTCACCAATTCATAGGCACAGTGAATATGCTAGAACAGTACAATTTCTGCCTACCATTATCATATTGATCAAAAAGAATAGGCACAAATCAACCAACTGCATATATATGTACAGTAGTTCTGCTCTTCCAATTTTAAGTTTATAATTCCCAATTTTACTTCAGACTTTGAAACTCTGTGGCTTTCCTTTTGTTTACCTAGGTGATCTTCTAAGAGGGTTATTTCTAAATTTAGGGGATACTATCTGTCTTTCCCTTTTAATATTCCAATTGTGAGTTAGAGTGGATTCTCTCAAAAGCAAGAATCAAAAAACTGTTACACATGAGAAGTGGTTATTGAAGGAACATCCTGTGAAGGGCTAAATGAGAGAAAGGAGGACTAGCAAGAAATGCTTGCTAAATTTGATACTAGCTTCTTCCCACTTAAAAAGAAGAAGAGAGGAAGGAGACTAGAAAAACATTCTGAATGTAACAAAGTTCTGAATAAGTCTTGACCACACATGAGGATTCTAGAGAAAAAGTTCGCAGAATCTTCTGTGCTAGGCAGCAATGAATGAGCTGGCTCTAGGATTCATCTCATGTTCCATCATTGCTCGCTGTAGATTGGTGCAAGCATATCCTCAGCATAAACATGAAGTAGATCCAAAATATAGCATCTGAAGGCAGTCAATCAGCTGTGTATTCCTCTGCAGGTTCTCTGGAAGGAAACTGTGAGCAGTATACCTCCTTGAACGCCACTGTCTGCACCTTTCATCCCACAGCTGTATGTCTACAGAATACTGGAAGAGTAGCAACCCCATATTACCATGGGATTCTATTCTTGAGGAGAAACAAACTACACATCAAAGTCCAATGTATTTGAAAGCTCTTGTTAACAAACCTGTAAGGAATGAAAATTCTTGTTTTAAACAAATTATTTTAATAAGTCAGATTAAAGAAACAAAATCACTAATGCTACTAATGAGTTTCCTGTGCCTAAAACCTGAAAATAAAAGCAGCTTAAGTAAGATAGAATTTCATTACACAAACATGTTCATAGTTTCTGGCTAGAATACTAGCTCAGCTTTATAACCTCATTGAAAACAAAGATCATATGATGGCCAATATAGCTGACAGAGCTCTAACCATTTAGGCTAGTGTGCCAGACAGAGGGGCAAAAAGTAGAACAATGGAAAGTACACATCTTTTCTTTCAAGAAAACCTCATGGTGATCTCATGCTCCATTTTGTAGACCTGTTTGGTAAGACTCAGGAGGCATTGTGTCAGGCTTAAATACCATGGACATAGAAAATCTCAAGAATCATTTCACATGGTGAAAGATCCTCTAGAGCTTACTGAATGGTAACACTTAGATAAAAATGAGCATTGTATATGCCAGCCTATCATCAGAGAACTGCTAAAATAAAGAAAGAAAATAGAATCTAACACTTAAAGGAAATCAAGATCACCCCTTAAATAATCATCAATCTGCATTCTAATAATGTAAGCAAGAAAACATACCATTCATATAGCAATAAACATGTTAAGATCAGTATTTTCATAAATCCATATGGGTATAGAATGTAAAAAATTTATAGTATAATGCTCAAAACAATTTTGGAAGCCTGAACTAATAAAATTTAATGTGCTCATGATTGGAAGATTTGATAATTATAGATGAATTTGTCCCTAAATTAATGTAGAAGTTTAATATACTTCACAACTATTTCATCATTATATTAATGTGGCAACCTAATTAAAATATTCAGATGTAAGAACAAAGGGCTAAGAAAACAAAGGCAATTTTGAGGAAGAGTAGGAAAGAAAATTTCCTTAAGAGATGCTAACACTTGTTAAAAAGGTATAGAAGTTGGGCTGGGGATATGGCCTAGTGGCAAGAGTGCTTGCCTCGTATACCTGAGGCCCTGGGTTCAATTCCCCAGCACCACATATACAGAAAATGGCCAGAAGTGGCGCTGTGGTTCAAGTGGCAGAGTGCTAGCCTTGAGCAAAAAGAAGCCAGGGACAGTGCTCAGGCCCTGAGTCCAAGCCCCAGGACTGGCAAAAAAAAAAAAAGTTATAGAAGTTAATCTTCTAGGTTTTAGGATAGGCATACATGAAAGGGTTCAAATATAGGAAGATAAAGACAGTTAAACTTGATTGGAAAATTATGTGAGAGGTAGGGAAATGACTGCTTCCTCAGAAAATGGTGATAGACCAATTGACTACTGAGATTGAAAAACTGAATAAAAAGTTTGGTGCAGTACTGGAGTCTGAATGCAGGATTTGACACTTGGTAGGCAGGTATTTTGGTATTAGAGTCATTTCCTCAGCTCTGACTCTTTTTGAGTTAGGGCTTTGCTCTTGGCTTGGTGTGGTCCAGACACACTGTGTTGAAGCCTGCAAATATCATGCAGTGAAAACAGAGTAACTTGACTTAGTCCATGCATGACTGCTGTACCACCAGGAACATTTAAACCTGAGAAAGTACTACCCAGGCACCACCTGGTATCTGACAAAGTTTAAAAAAAAAATAGATGGAGAGTATCTGCACCAACTCCAGAAGTGTGGGTACCTCTGAAAGACAAAAATGAGGATTGGGTGGGAACTGGAAGTTTACAAAGTCTACAACTGCTTCTCCTAGTGTTATTGCTTTTATAGAATCACATAGCAATAGGACAATGTTTTAACATTCGGTAAGTGTGGCCAATAAGTGAATGGGTTTGTGTTAAATTATTTTCATTAGTTTTCTGAATGGCCTGAATCATTTATTGGAAAACAGGTAATTATATTTTATTAAGTAAAATCAAACCAAAGTTCAAATGCAGTTTCTTTTCCATCAAGAATTTACTTGTGAATTGTAAGTAATCATGGGCAGATTTGAGCAGTTATTTGGAGGATGTAGTTGGTTGCATCTCCCTCTTTCCCCCTTCCCTGGTGTAAGGACTCCAGCTAATCCAGCAATCCCTGGACCTGGGCTTGCTGCTGCAGCTGCCTGCTAAATCTACACTAAACCCCTCCAATTAGCAATGGATAATAATTCGCTAATTAAAACTGAACACAAAGCAGTTTCTCCAGAAATGATGTGAGAAAACTCACTCATTATTTTCTGTGTATACTACAGCAACTTTAGAGGCTCATTACTAATGCTTAGAAGAAACTACACTAAGATAAACATGCTTAGAATTGTTTCTTGGCTTTGGAGCAAGTACAAATATCACTATTTCTGGATTGCTCACCCCTTTCCCTCCCCCTCCCCTTGCTAAAATATCCTCAAACAACTTAACCACCAAAATGAAGTAAAGTAGCTAATGCATTTAGAAAGTTGATTATAATCACATTACAAAATCATCTCCTTGGGCTATTCTATTTTTCGTTACAAAGCTATTTGGCATTTTCCCCATCCCAGGTAGATAAAGTAACATGAGCTACTTTCTTAAAATTAAGTAATTCTAAGTTGCATTAGTTCTTAAATTACTGAGCAATGAATGTAGTTGAGAGATCATTGTATTTATCAGCCTTAAGTAGACAGATATATAACTTTAAAAGTCCTTAAATATTTTGAAGTATTTAAGGCTTGTATCTTTATTAAACCAAGTTAAGTGATATAAGGGTTTAGTAACATAAACATTATAGTTATCTGTTTAATATTGTACTGGGGCTCACTTAAAAATAATCAGAATTAATACTGTTTATGCCTGAGATTATGTTAGGTAGAAGGGCTTCCAGATTGACTGGGCCTGATATCAGGAAACATGCCCACATTCTTCCTAAAGTCACTTAAGTCAGAATAAGAATATTTTCTGTTCTGTCTCTGCCTTCTGTCTCTTCACTTTCTTTTTATTTGACCATAGTTTTGAAAACTCTGACTTCATTCCTTAGACAATAATAAAAGAAGGTCCATATTCTTGGAAGAAAAAAGTAAGCAAAGGAAAGGAAGAATTGGGGAAGGGAGAGAACAAAGGAGCAAATATCAAAATGTTAAAGAAGCTGATAAATGGTCCACACTGTTGCTAACAGAGATAAGAAAAGTGTATAGACCCAAGGCCAGGAAGTACGGTTGCCGCGCATGTGCGTGGTATGTGTGTGTGTGTGTGTGTGTGTGTGTGTGTGTGTGTGCAAGATGAAAAGAAATAGAGAAGTGGGAGATTCTCCTCTGATAATTTTTGCCTTGGGAACATGAATGGATAGAGACATGGTTGACTGAATGGAAATGATGAAGAAAGGGCAATGTCAGTAGACTGTAAACAGGAATTAGATTTGAAGATATCCTTTGAAACATTCATGTGGCAATGTCAGCTTCAGCAGTTGGATCTTGAATTTGGATATATGGGGATAGGTGTGGCTACAACTCTAAATTTCGAAGTCATACTACAAAGTGATGTTTAAAAGACATGATCTTCACAATCTCTCTGGGTCATCTCCCTATGAAAACTGTTTGTTAGAGATTGAGAAGTCAGCTCAGATATTAAAAAACTCTTCCGTGGCCCTGTATACAAATGGCTCAAAAGAATAGGAATATGGATTGCTAATGCAGCTCTATTAGCAATGTTTTGCCATGGTGACTTACTGTAACAACTAGAAAACAGGAATTTCCTGTGAAATGAGATATACAGTATTTTACTATAAATGGGAACTGTTTTCTAGTGAGCATATAACCAAAGACCAGTAGTCTGTAATATCGAATCCAGGGCTGAGAATATGGCTTAGTGGTAAAGTGCTCACTTCGTATACATGAAGCCCTGGGTTTGATTCCTCAGCACCACATATATAAAAAAAAAAGCCAGAAGTGATGCTGTGGCTCAAGTGGTAGAGTGCTAGCCTTGAGCAAAAAGAAGCCAGGGACAGTGCTCAGACCCTGAGTTCAAGCCCCAGAACTGGCAAAAAAAAAAAAAAAAAAGTAGAGACAATGTAATATTGAATACCTTTTGACCGTAATTTCTTTCTTTCTTTTTCTTCTGTGCTAGTAATGGAGCTTCAACTCAGAACCTGGCACTGTCTGTAAGAGTTTTCCTCAATGCTAGAACTCCACCATTTTAGCTACAGCTCTATTTCCAGTTGTTTTTTTTTTTAATTTTATGCTTATTAGTGATAAGAGACTCAAGAACTTTCCTTCGCAAACTGGCATAGAATCATAATCCCCAGATCTCAGCTTCCTGAGAAAATAGGATTACTAGTGCTCAGCAAAACTGTGCTTTTTTAAGTAGCATGTATATTATTCCTCTCCTGTCAGTGGGATATTGGACTGCCACACATTATTGAATCTCCTATCATAGTTTTCTATCATGTTTGCATTTGTGACAAAGGTAAGCAAGAATCATGGACAGAACAAGTTTTTGGGGACAATCTGAATCAATATGCTGATTTATCAAAAATAAATAGGGAATCCTTACATGGTTTTTATTTCCTAATCCACGTAGCAATTTACAATTATCCTATTTACATGTCTGGAGCAACTTGAAAAGTAGAAGAGACAGCAAACACATTACTTATTTTCTTAAATCTATTATAATAGGAATGACAGTGTTTGTTTCATTACCAGAAAGACCTTTCTTCTTTCTTTACCCAAGCCAGCTGGAATAATAAAGCTGCCTAGATGACCTTTAACATGTGATTGCTCTGCTATCCATAGATGATTCTGTTTCTGAGACTTGCTGATCAGAGAGACAATCTGAGGAGAATGAAAATCATCATGTTTATCACCCACATTTCCAACACAGATAGCCTTGAAGTTAAATGCTATCTCCCACCAACAAGGAAGTGCTGAAAGGATGGATGTTCAAGTGCTTGGACTTTTATTTGAAGCCTTTCTGAATTGTTTGGTGGCCACGTGACAGTCCAAAAGTTGGTAGAAATACAGCTGTGGTGTTTTCCTTGAATGGGCAAAAATAAATTGTAATTAGGGGGAAATTGCTTTTGTGCATATAAATATTCTGCTTCTTTGGAAACAAGTTTTTCCAAGTAAGTGACAAGCATGCAGATTTCTCTTTTTGAATGACTGGCAAATGTGGCTCATTTTGATGTTGTATAAATGATGAAATGATAATCTTGAATGAAAACCACCTTTATTTTTTTAATTAATAATTCCTTATTTATTGTCAAAGTTATGTACAGAGGGGTTACAGTTACATACGTTAGGCCATGGGTACATTTCTTGTACTGTTTGTTACCTCCTCCCTCATTTCCCCCACCCTCCTCCCCCTTTCCCTCTCCCGCATGAGTTGTTCAGTTGGTTTACACCAAATGGGAGAATGACCTTTAGAGTTTGAAGTTTTTATGACTAAGTTTAGAGCTATATGCATTCCTCAACATTCTTTACATTATGAATTTGTTTTAAATCTCAAATTCAGTGGTTTTCTTTTATATAATAATATGAACTCCAAATAAGGTGGTTCAGGACAGGATTACTGAGCCTTCAGGTTTTTGTCTGATAAAAGAACAAATAGGAAACTAGGAGGCAAATGATAGCCTATGTAATCTATCACTTGAGTGGCCAAGCTATTCCACTCCTCCAAGGTTCAGGCTGAATTTTAATAGGCTTCAATTTCACTTGGCCTAATTGATCTGTTTCCACTAGCTCTGCTTTTTCTTTACACACTAAAACCATGGAATGAATTGTAAATGGCCAAATTATAAAATTATACTCTGACATTTTTAGGAACTATATTTATTCCACTTTCTGCCTGTATAATGTGGTCTTGCTGTTTCCTTTTTATTTTAGATGAGAAGAACTATGTACTTTTGACTCATCTGCAAAGTACCTAAGGATGTAAGACTGTAGGTTTATTTTTCTTTTTGAGAATGTTCTAGTCTAATAGTCCTAGGATTCTGGGGACTATAGAATCTCCCTGCCTTTATCTGTTTATCTTTCCATCTGTCTGTCTCACAATCAGTAATCTTGAAATTAAAAGTTAGAACAAAGATCAAAACGTGAAAACAGAATAATGTTATTAACAAAGGAACAGAAAGAAGTTTGAAGAAAGTATAGGTTAAAAGCACCTCTCTCTTCTTTTTGCATGTCATCAGTGAAGAACTCTAGGGAGTATAGCACATCCCGTCATTTCCATGCACCGGTTTCTTTGGTCCAGTAAATAACAGAGCTGACATTGAAATTAAAAAGTACTTCTTAGGCCAGGTGTGGTGGACTAGACCTGTAATCTCAAACACATGGGAGCTACTTTGGAAGTGAAGGTCGGGAAGATCACGGTTTGAAGTCAGGTGGGGGAAATATCAGCAAGACCTCATCTAAGGTGTGGTGGCATCCATCTAGGACAAACCCAGCTAGACAAGCAGACAGAGGTAATCCAAGGCCAGCCCTGGGCAAAAAAGAGTTTGACCCTATCTGGAAAATAATACAAAAACAAGTGGGATGGTAATGTAGCGTGAGTGGTCCAGTGCGTGCCTGTCTCATAAATTTGAGTATCTGAATTCAATCTTCCACACCAAAAAATAATTTTTAAAGAATTACAATAGTAAAATTGCTGGGATTTATTTTTCCAGGAACTAGTTAAGGAATCTGATGAGTATTGAAGTTGGAATATCCTTATAAAACATACTCCCCTCTTAAATATTTGCTACAGAGAGCTTACTAAAAGCTCTAAGAAGCTCAAGAGTAAACCCTTTTTAACTGCTTTTAAGGTAGTTTCCCAAATGCATCTCAGGAGAGAGCCTTTAAAAAATCAATTCTTATTAACATCCACTACACTAAATATTGGACTTGAATTGTGCTCTTCAGACTTTAAACCAGTATAAGAATCAACTGCATAGCATAAGATACTTATTAAAACTTACAGAATACAACTTCAGAATGTCTATTTTTTTCTATTGAGTCTGGGTCTGGGATGGAGGCAAAGGCTTATTTCTAACAAGCATTCCAGTAAGTTCTGATGAAAGATTGCTACAGGTCCAACCTAAACAAAAGCTCTCCCATAAAAGGACTTTTCCCTAACTTTTTCTACTAGTACAAAGTCAGTGATGAAGTAGGCTTTGATCATTTAACCACTATGTTCTTTATGGAGTAAAGTGGGAGTTTTGGTTTTACTTGGAATTACCCATTTTCTATTAATGGTGCCAACCACGAATCTTCAGGCAATCATGGCTCTTTTTATGCTGCTTGATCCCCTCCTCCAACCAGACATCCTATGCACTTTTTATTTGTCTGAACATATTCTGTACAATGGTATAAGTGGCATATATTATCGTAAGTATTACATTCTATGTCATAGGCACACAGGAGCATGGCAAAACAGGAATATAACACATTCTCATGGTTTGTTCCTGGAATCCAATGACGCTAGAGGCCCAGAAAAAGACTTGCTGTAGACTAAGGAAAGAAGAACCAAATGTCTTTTCAGTCTATGGACTGGAGGAAATGACAGTGTTACTCTGAAAAAAAAATATCATCCAGGGCCTTATTTAGAGTAAGAGTAGATTCTTGAGAGTCTAGCATAGGGATTGGATGGCAGATTGTGGGCAGGAGTTGCTGTTTCAAGAATGCACCTGGGATGGTAAGACTTTGGTGGAAGATGAGATTTTAGGCCTCTACTGTGATCAACTTGCATACTGACTGACATTAATAAGAACTGTCTAGAACAAGTTGAGTATCAAGGAGGGTTCTACTGTGCTACATCTTACCAAATGATAGTATCCTTAGTGATTTTAATGAAAAAGCTAAGGTAAGTTAAAATACTATTACTTTTCTACTCAGGTTTAAATAGTAAAGCTATGGGTTAGGTAAGCCCTTGAGAATCATTTCTGTCTCTGTGATCTATGAATAGCAGTCTTTATGGTGTGGTTTTTCTTGTATATGTGAAATATCTCTGCTGGAATGGATTAAATGTCCTGTAAATCTTTTTTCATTGGTGAGGACAAATATGGTCAGGTAATCTTCATGCAGGAGGGAGAGGACGAGGGAAAGAATAGAGGCAGGGTGCTTGATTGGGTATATATTTTATGTATGCATAGAAATGTTACAATGGAAGCCAATTGTGCCACAAATATATACTAACAAAACACCTTAAAATACAATAAAATCTGTATCATAACAGGAAGCAGGTGATATAGTATTACCTCTGCAACAAATAATCTGTTAGGATTAAAACTCTTTAGCTGTAATAAAAAAGAGTAATACACTGAATATTTTGGCTAAATTTTAGTAGTTAACATTTTTGTTTGTACATGCCAATATTGGGTTCAAACTTGGGGCCTCTTGCCTACTCAGTTTGATTCCATCTCACCCCAGTAAGAAGGTCCTATATCAAGAAAACTAACAATAACAAATGTTGGAGGGGATGTGGCCAAAAGGCCTACTTCATTGTTGGTGGGAATGTTAACTGGTTCAGCCACTCTGGAAAGCAGTATGGAGATTCCTCAGGAGGCTAAACATAGAGCTACCCTATGACCCAGCAGCCCCACTTTTAGGCATCTACCCAAAAGACCACAAACAAGAACTCACTAAAGCCACCAGCACAACAATGTTCATCGCAGCACAATTTGTCATAGCTAGAATATGGAACCAACCCAGATGCCCCTCTGTAGATGAATGGATCAGAAAAATGTGGTACATATAAACAATGGAATTTTATGCCTCTATCAGAAAGAATGACATTGCCCCATTCATAAGGAAATGGAAGGACTTGGAAAAAATTATACTAAGTGAAGTGAGCCAGACCCAAAGAAACATGGACTCTCTGGTCTCCCTCATAGGGAATAACTAGCCTACTCAGTTTGATTGCTTAGCTGGAGTGCTATCACTTGAACCAACCATCCAGATTGCTGGTTAATTGGAGTTAGAATCTGACAAAACTTTTCTGACCAGGCTGGCTTTGAACTATAATCGCCCAGATCTCAAGTTTCCTATGTAGCTAGGATTAGACATGTGAGCCATTGGTACCTGGCTAGGTATTATATTCTTCCACTGTTTTAAGGGTTAAGATTTGTAACCTTTGTGAAATTCTACTTCTGAGGCAATCAACATAGTTGGAATAAAACATAAAAGAAAATGTAGTAGTTATACTACAATTTATCTATTTCCATGAAAGAAGATCCAGAGGAATCACTGATTAAATTTAATAGGTATTCCCTAACTCAGCATGGCACACCAAATGTGAGAGTTGATTAGAACAAGCAATTATGAAATACACTGACCATTTTCCTTTTTTCAAACAGTACATGAAAGTTATTAAAATGTGATTTATTTTGCAAACAGGAGCACAAATATATTTTAAATACAACTCCTCCCACAGTTTCAAACCTAGAAAATAAGCTAGTAATTTATGACTAAATAATACCTATCAATACTGCTGTAAGTAAATGGTCAATAAATTTCAGCTGTTGTGCAGTCTACTGCTGAGAAATTGTCTAGGTAATTGCAGGGTAGATCTAATTCAGAAGGTGGTTGACATAATAAGAGTTTTTAGTTGGTTTCTTGCACTGGTTATTCTAATCGTCTTCTCACCAGCTTGCTTGGATATGGCATTAATTGTGTATCTGCCCCTCCCTTGGGACACAATCACAATTACTCTAGAAGCACACTTCACTTGAAAAAGCTACAATGTACTATGTGGACACATTTAAAAACCCTTTCTAACAAACATGGATGTGAAGGTGAATTAGTGAACATAAAGTACTTAACACGTGATACAAATTAACAACAGTCATCAGCCATTACTATTTAAATATTTATTTCCTTTATAAAAGGTATGTGAAAAAGCAAAGCTATTTGGTTAAATGTAAAACTTAGGGGGCATTGGGGGAGGGAAAGTGGAAGAAAAATGAGGGGGGTAACAAGTTTGACATGAAATTTACTCATCATCTTACATATGTAACTGTAACCCCTCTGTACATCACCCTGACAATAAAGTTAAAAAATAATAAACATAAAATTAAAAAAGAAAGAAAATTAATTTGTTTTTAAGACCCAACTGCTTTAGAAAATCCAATTGGTTCATTTACATCTACTTTACTTCCAACTCCTATACAGGACAGGAATAAGAAAAATTTACACAGGCCAAGATCAAAGAGTCCTGCTTAGAACTAGGCACCGGTAGCCCACACCTGTCATAGCTAATTCAGCATAAGCAGAAGAGTCCAAGAGACTCCTCTCCAGATAACTAGCAAATAGCTGGACTGGAGTCATGACTCAAGCTGGAGAGCACCATCTGTGAGAAATGACGGTTGGCGAGACTGAGAGGCCCTGAGTTCAAGCCTTGTTAGGGTCGAGGAAAAGCTTGCTCACCTACCAAGTCAGTGCAGCTCTACAGCCAGCAACTGTCACTTCTTTTTTCTGCAGCAGCCACTTGGTAACTGCTGCTCACTAACTCAGTAGTCTAATGTACTGGACTCTGGTATCATAGAGGCCGCTTTGAACTCTGGCTTTTCTGTTCACCGGAAAGTCACCTACTTCTGAGCTTCAATTCTCTCTTCTTCAGATAGAGAAAACAGAAGTACTTTATAGGCTGTTGGGAGAAACATTAAAATAATTGCACTGAGGCACTCCTACTAAGTTAATATAGCTTTTCATTGTAAAATTATGTTTATTTGGAATATAATAACATCATAAATTCATGATGCTCTCATATGTCCTTTTTGACCAAGTATCAGCCTCTTCACTCTACCCACTAGATGCTTATCAAGGAAATGGAGAATGAGGAATAGGGTAAATCTGGATTTTTGTTTGTTTGTTTGTTTCTGTAATTCTTCAACATTGCTATAATGCCAAAGGAAATTTGGGAACATAGAACAAAAATTATTTTGGAAGATTTTTATGTGAAATATTATGAAAGACTCATGAATACTATTAATATATACAAGATATGAAATAAATTTCAGATACCCATAATTTAGGGGGAAAAGGAAGCTTTTCATGACTAAATTGAAAAAGCATTTGGCTTTTATCTTACAATTCCACTATAAGGAAAAGATGAATACATGCATTCTTTGTAATAGATTTTTCTAATTCCTTTTTAGTCCATGTGTATTCTTGGCTAGTTGCCTGGATAGATTCTAAATGTACTTGAATATGAAGAATGGGGACATCTCACCCGTAATAGGTCTCATTACGTCAACTAGAATTTCAACATTTATGCTTTTCTTTATTAAATTATTTCAATGAAAATACAAAAATTATATGATTTTATCCTAAGAGAGCAAGAAAGAATCCACCTTAGCTTGCTTTAAAATTTTTCTGCAAGTTATTTCCTTATTTGACAATGAAATCAGACAACCAGTTCTCTTCCTTTCTCTGATCTAAACAGTTTTACACAGAATACCTTGCAAATGTCCCAAGAGATGAGCCTGCTCACAGTGAAAAATGTACTCAGCAGGAAATTCACTTAATGATAATGATTATTCTTCTGTGTAATGGACATTTCATTGTCAGTAAAGTGTAATATTATTCTGTTGAAAGCTGTGAATACAAAACCAGCTCCAAAGGTATGCTAACTTAACTAGCTGCTCTTCCTTTCCATTTGCTTTCTTGAACATTAGCTGGCACTTTTTTAAACTTGTCTTACTTCATGCCAGTGTGTGCAGGTTGTGTTCATTGGAAACATTCCATAGTGAAATAGGCCAATGAACCCATGCCTACCACCAGGCTTTTGGTAGTGGAGGTGGCATTTGTGTATTAATATATCTTATTTTTTCCTATGATGGAAGCAAAGAATTGACACTTTTCTAATTTTCCCAAGGCCAACTTTAACATGGTCAGCAGAGGTGTGAGGGTGTGAGACACAGATAGGAAATTTGGGCAGCTGGTTAGAAGGTCTTGTATATATATACAATCTCTGTAGTGGATTTTACAGAGTTTGAAACCCACAAGGATAATTGCTTGTGAGGTTATCATTAATGGTATATTTTCTCTTCAAACTGTAAATACCATGAAATATCAAATTATGTCACTTCCTTTCAGATACGATTCCTGCAAAGCAAGAAAGTCTCAGCGAGGACACATGCACACATCACTTCATCCTAAATTGGGGACACAAACAGAGCAAGAGACTAAAAGGCAATAAAGATGTGTTTAAGACCCCAAGGTTTGTAGAAAAACCCAGAATCCATGCCAGTCCAAACATTAGGTAAAGGGGGTAGTCTAAGATCAGATTAAGAAATAGGTTGTTTTTCTGATGTGTATAAAGTTCAAGTGGAGGAATGTAGGTAATATGTTAGTATAGGAGGTCACATAGGTCAGTAATTTGCACATCTAACCTCAGAGTAGTATATGTAGAAACAGTGCACGTGTATGAGACCTGTCCTCTTCACAGCATGGATGCAGTGATAGTATTTAGTATTCACATTCAGGAGTAAGATGTTCATGTATGGCTATGCGTGTTTAGAAAGTATCATTGCTGCCCAGCAAAGTCTGTCTTTCTCTTTTGTAGAGGAATTGCTTGCTACTTAATGCTTGCAAATTCTTATGGATAGCATGGTATTGTCACTATTAGCTTTTGGAAAAAATCATTGGAGAAGCATTTAAAAGCTAAGTTATGGCATTTCAGTTGTTTCTGTTTTATATGTCAAAAAGGTGAACCATTGGATATAATAGTTTATTAAAAGTTTTGACTATTAAAAGTTTTTGACTAAAAAGTTATCTAAAACTGAGAAGGTTTTCAGCAGAGGTAATAGTAAAAAAACAAAAATAAATGAAACAAAATGTTGTGATTGATAGCAAGTTTAGACAAATGCAATAATTAAAGAGAGATAGAAAACATAATTTTGAAGACTCAAAGAAAGAAATGTGAGCTTTCTATACTGGATACAATTTCTCACTAATAACACTGTGTAATGATTGGCTGCAAGTGAGATAAAAAAAACTGTGAGGAAGGAAAGGAAAACATGTTATTACCCATGTTGCAATCTCTTAAAGATTTTTTTTTTCTTCTGGTACTGAGGCTTGAACTCAGTACCAGGGTTTTGCATTGTCACTTGTCTTTTTTATGCAAGGCTAATTTTTACCACTTGAACTATGTCTCCAATTCCAGCTTTTTGCCGGTTAATTGGAGATAAGAGTCTCAGCTATGTCTGATCTAGTTGGCCTCAAACCTCGATCTCCAGATCTTAGCTTTCTCAGAAGCTAAGATTACAGAAGTGAAATGAAAGATCTCAACTTTTAAGAATGTTTACTCTCAGATATGAACCAGAATTTGTGAAAATAAGTGTGAGACAGCTATTTTCTATTATATAAGTTACCATTTGGAAAGCTGTGCAACATTAAGACCTGTCATACTTAGGATATTGTATATATTAAAACAAAAGTTCTATTTTCTAAGACAGAATGAGTCAATTGCATTTCACTATTAGTAAAACCATAATACATAGCTGGAATACTAAAAGGGATGATGAAATATGATCCAAATTGGGATTCAAGTTGAGAATGAGAAATGGTCTCAGAAAAGTACATTGTGTGAGTAGTGCTAAAAAGCATTCCTATTTTGATAAAATCAGATAAGGTTACCAATATATACTAAAATAAAGTAATTAGCATAACAGAAAGCAGCTTTTACCGGCCTCCTAACTCACTAATGCATAAATATGCATCATGAGCATTATTATTTCCTAGTACTTGTTAAATATCAGGAAATTTTATGCATTTAAAAATGCTAAACAAATTTAGCATTTTTTACTTTTATTCCAAAATGATGAGTCATTGTGTGAAAGAGTGTAAAAAGAAAGTAAGCAATGCTTCAGAATATGTAGTTAAAAACTCCTCAAACTATGTTACTCCAACATGATGACTAACCCCAAGTTATCTTTATTCAAGCATTTCTCTGTGCATATTAATCTGAACTATTAGGTACATAAAATAAAAATAAGACTATACTGTTTGAAGTATATTGAGAAAAAGTATTTGCCAACTTTTGTACATTGTTTTCTCTCTTCCCCTCCCACCTCTCCCTTCTCTCCTTTCCTTTTCCTCCTTTCCATTGTTAGTAACCAATGGAGTTTGAATTCAGGGCTCCACTTTCTTCCATTTGACTTACTTTCTTGAAGCTGGCACCCTACCACTTGAGTTACACTTTTGGCCCAAGTTTTTAGAGATAGAACTATTTCTGATTTATTGGTACTTTCTACCCCTTGGAGGATGCCAGATTTTTGCGTGTATTTCTTCATTTACTAAGTAAAGCTATAAACTTAGAGACTAAACTAAGATAGATAAAATACTATAACATCTTTGTCAGGAAAGTTAGAAACAGATACACATGTTAGTAATTTCATACAAGGTTGCAATGCTGGGGTTGGAAATGTCTTTTCTGCTATTGGCTATTTGGACATTTAAAACATCATTGGTGGGCCATACAAAATGATCAACCCTGGCAGACAGATGTGGGCAGTCTATGAGAAGCTCTGTGTCTTTTACAGATCAGATAAACTTATATACAAGACAAAGGGTATAGAAAACTAAAACAGAAACAAAAATAGAAATAAATAGGTTGGAAATGAACTTTATAGCGTTGGGGGGAGTAGGGAGGGGTAATCGGGAGAAAATGAGGGAGGGGTAACAGCTTAAAAAGAAATGTACTCATTACCTTATTTATGTAACTAAAAATTTCAGTATACGTAAATGAGCAAAAGGCTCCAGGAAATACATACAGAGAGGACTGTGGGTGGGGCGGGGTTACAGGCCACAGATAACCTACACAACTGTGTAACAATGATTGTGAGTGAGTGGGGTTACAGGCCACAGATCACCTACACAGTTGTGTAACAAGGATTGTGGGTGGGGTGGTGGAGACATGGCCATAGTTCAAAGGTTGTTAAAACACTGTTGTTTTCTCTTTAACCGAAATTGCTTATCCAGTCTCTTGCTCAGGTACTCAAAGGATATAACAGTTTATAGATACTTAGCAAGAATGACCTGGACCTTAGGGGTTTTTTTGTTGTTGATGGTGATGTTTTTCTTTGTTGTTATTGTTGTTGATGTTTTTACTTTTATTTTGTGTAGTGTTCTTCACACAGTATAGAGAATTCTTTATTTTTTATTGTAAAGAGAACGGAATAGCAAAGGCCAAATTTTCATGGAGTTACAAATTCTGATTTAAGTTCATTATACTTTATGTGTTTATTATTTTGCAACATTCTTTCCCCTAGCTTTACCTTCTTAGAGCTTCTTTCCACAGGACATGCTTCCTTCAAAAGCAAAGGAGTCATTCTGAGAAGGGATAAGCAGGGTGGGAAGTGAAATCTGACTTGACGGCTTCTGAAGAAGTTTGGAGTCATTTTGATAGTGGAAGTCCATGTAGGGAAGGTGAAGATTACAGTTTAAGAGATGCCCACAAAGCAAAAGAAATTCCCCAGTTCCGTGTCACCTGAAGCCTCCAGTGATTAGAGAAATCATTTAAGGGATTACATTCAATCATCCATGTGACCAAGGATTAGGGGAAAAAACTGCAAGGTACTTTTTCTTTTTGTCTGCATTCCAACTGCCACATAATGATTTTGTTTGTGCTCCACCATCTTTGATTAGCATTTCTGATGTTTTTTTTTTATTATCTTTAAGTTGTTCTATAAGAAGTATTTCTGATTTTTGATTGAAATATTTTAAAGCAAATCTCAGTCATCATTTTCATACATTATTCTTCAGGAGACTTCTCAAAATTTAAGGTTGTTTTCCTATAATGCTTACATTACATCCCCCCACCCCCAAGAAAATGAAGAAATATTCCATACTGAAGTTTCATGAATGATTTTAAAAAGACTTTAAATTGGTTTGTTTTAATGGAGATACAATCAGGAACGTTTTGACTGAAGCCTGTACTTTTTCTTCTTCTTCTTCTTCTTCTTCTTCTTCTTCTTCTTCTTCTTCTTCTTCTTCTTCTTCTTCTTCTTCTTCTTTTTGATAGGTCATGGGGCTTGAGCTCTAGGCCTAGGTACTGTCCTTGAGCTCTTCAGCTCTAGGATAGTGCTCTACCCCTAGAGCCACAAAGCCACTTCCAGTTTTCTGATGGTTAATTGGAGATAAGAGTCTCACAGACTTTCCTTCCTGGGCTGACTTTGAACCATGATCTTCAGATCTCAGCCTCCTGAATAGCTAGGATTACAGGTGTGAGCTGCTGGTGCCTATTCTATCTTGAGTCTGGTTCTATAACAGTAATTTTTCTTGTTATTTGTGTGACATTTGTTGAAGAAACTAGATCAGTAGTTCTCAAATTGTACTTATCAATTCTCTATGTTTTCAGGCCGTGATGCTTCTGCTTTCTTCCTCCTGTATAGCTGGGATTACAGATTGATACCCCCATGCCAAGCCTCCTGTGTAGCTGGAATTACAGATTGATACCCCCATGCCTAGCATATTTGCTGAGCTGAAGTCTCATAAACTTTTCCATCCCCATTTACACTTCAGGCTGGCCTTGACTCTTGACCCTCCCAATAAGCTGTTATTAGAGGAATGCACCACTATATCAGGCCCCAGGCCCTTTTCTATCATTTTATACCTCTTAGCCATCCATTGTGAGAAAATTTTCTTAAAAGACACTGGAATTATTTTCAGTATTCAGCCATTACAAATAATTATTCAATTAATGATTTCCAGTGATAGTTTTTCTCATGTAGATTTTTAAGATATGATGTTATAACAAAAATGATCACTTTAGAAAGTAGTTAACATTTTGCATTCTTACTAGAAATGGATAGGTTTGTTACTCTAGTTTTCTAGCTAAATATGTTATCAAACTGATAGCTAACAGCTAAACTAATGTACTGCTATTCAGATAAAAATTTAAAGTATTTTTTCTTATAAGGTAAATTAAGAAACTTTTCATAGGGCTAATAGCTATTTTAATATTTTCCTTATGAGCTCCTGTTCATCAAGTCTGGTCATTTTCCACTTGTGTCACAGCTTTCTTCTTCTCAGTTGTTAGGAATTCCTTGCATATTAAAATATATCTCATTGAAACATTTGTGAATATTTTCATCTGCCTGTTTGTCCTATACATGGCTTCTTTTACTCCCTTCTGCCCCTCCCTCCCTTCCTACCTGCTCCCTTCTATTACTTTTTATTTTTTCTGCTGGAGCACTGGTACTGAGTTCCAGTGGGTGTGTGAAAGAAAGGAATGGACAAAGCAAGCTCTTGTCCTATCTCCCTGCTCCTAAACTCCACTTAATACATTGTCCTCAGAAACTGATCCAAACAGGCACTACACCATCTTTGACAAAAGGCAGAGAGGCTATTATTTTTTATGCCACACAAGAGTCATTTAAGAAACATTTATATGAGTAAATATTCTAATTCTTCCAACTTTAGATGTTCAGATTCTAGATAGAAAAGTCCCCCATCAACAAGGTTATAAATGTGTCATTCATGCTTATATTCCTTAGGGGAAGCATCCAGCCCATTGGCCATACAAGACCAGCAGCATCATTTGGTAGAGGACCAGACAGCCACTGATGGTGCTCATCAGCTGCATGCGTGTGGGGGGGGAATTCTGTATGAACCTCAAACGATGCCATGAATATCAAATGGCTCCTGGCATGGTTCTTCCCCATTGGTAGATGGTGTTCCCTGCCTGGATAGTAAAGGTGTGAGACAGGAGTCCCATAGTCCCTTTCTCATTCTTGGGTAGTTGTGCCAACTCCCAGCATCAACAATCAGAATGTCTTCCTGCTGACCAAATAGGCAGTGTTTTCTCATACACTAAAATTTCAAAAACAATTGATAGTACAATAAGTCTAATCCTAATAAGTCACAATCCTTTGATGGTGGGTCTAGAAACAGCATTTAAGGGTCCTTTGACTTTTATTATGCTTTTATTATTAAAATCCTCCAAGAGAGCATTAAGAGAGCCCCAAACATCTTTGAAATATAGTGATTTGCACTGACCTCAAACCCTCATAATTTCCTAGGCATGGTAATTGTCTGAGCTATTTGCTGATACATAGGCTACTGTTTACAGGCTGTGGCCTCTCCCAGACAGTGTGTGCTGACACTCAGTGAGTCACATGGCCTCAGCTGAGGACAAAGGGAATGCCAGCCTCACCCAATGCTAGCAGGCAGAGCTCAGCATGTGCGCACTGAGGTTCTGAATAGAAGCATTCCATGATAGTGGCAAAGCACATAGAGGAGAAAGTTCTTATTCATTAATGGCACATGCTCCCCAACGTTCTATATCTTTATTCCACTGTTTTGTTATAAAATTGGAGAGCTCAAGAGAACAGCTGTAATGATCCAGCCCTGGTTTTACCTGCTAGTTGCAGTCCTGACTAGACATCAAAAGGGAACTAGAAGTAACTGCATTTAAAATTAGAAATAGCATACTGAACATCATTGAACAGCATGAGAAAAATCCTCCATCACCTTTTTTGAAACTATTGCTTAAAGTAACATTGCCCCAAACACACACAGCAGATGTTACTCCTCAGTGAATCACCATGAAGCACACACTGCCTTATCTGCCTTCACTAGCCAAATGCATTTGGAAAGCATCACGCATGTGTCATTGTGGACTCACAGTGCACTTTTGTTTTCCTGGAGACATGCAAAGAAAACAGTGTCTCCAACTCAACCTACTGCCTAGTGTTCCATGTATTTTCCATGCAACTTTTTTCTTCTTCTTATACTTGTTTCCAGCCTCCCAAGGAGCAGTACACTGAAGGGAGGTCATGCAGATTGAGTTCTGAAAAATATTGGCTGGAAATTTTCCCAGATTAATAACTCTCTAAAGTTTGTGCCTGCATGCTATGCTTTTAGAGGTGCTGCTGGGTATTAATTAAATCAAGAAAGCTTTGAACTGGTCTTTTGAGCATCTCAGGAAGTGTTGCTACAACTATCAGCTTAATAAATTAACAGTAACATCTGATTTCTTGGTATTATCAAGTCCTAAAAGTCAGTCTATAGCCACTAAACTGAAAGTTTGGCTAATTACCAGTGTCCTAAAACTTTATTGAAGAGCATAACATTTCTATCCAAGTTAGAAATGAGTTACGCTACCTATTGACTACTGAGAATGCTTTTAACAGCAATAATGATCATGTCTTGGAAGTCATTACAAGCTCTTCTCTCAAATTGTCTTAGGAATTCTGTGCAACCACCCAATCTAGGGACGAGGATGGTAATATTACTTTACCTTTGAAACTAGAAATTCTGTTTATATATGTGTCTGTGTGTAAAATACCTCAGTGCTTCAAAGACTGCTTTACTTGTCATGGTCCTAACTGGTCACAATGGATATTTCTCCTCTCTCCTATCTTCCTGTGGGGAGAGGGGACTGTTATAAAGAATATATAACATTGGATAATTTATAATGAATAGAAACTGATACTGGCTCGCATTCTGAATTCTGTGACATCTAATATCAAGGAACCAGCTGCTGGCCATAACCTTCGGCCATTCACTATGTGACAGAGGGGAACAGAGAGGAAAAGAGGCAGCAAGAGCCACTGTCCTGACAGCTAGTCCTCTCCTATAAAAACAGCAATGCTGCGTTCACAAGAACACAGTCCTCGGGGCCTACAGAACCTTTGAATGCCCCATCCCCTAGTACTATTACAGTATCAACTACATTTCAGCCAAAGTTCTGGCAAGGACAAGCATTCAAACCACAGCAACTGGTAAATATTAAACGTCATTTGCTAAAAATGTGAAGTTCAAATTGCACTATCTTTGTTTTCTTCTTTGGAAACCTGGCATTACTTTTCAATGCTTTTGGGGGGAAACAAGTGTTAATTTTCAAATACGTGTATTTTATATTTTTAAATGATGTTGTTGGTACAGTTGGGATAGTTTTGTGCCATTTTCTTGGGTCCAATTTTGCTTTGTGTTATGGGTTGTTTTTTTTCTGCATCTCTCAAAGTTTCTAGTATTTTCCAGTAGCACTGAAGTGGACAACAAGTTTTTACCACATGGCTATGTTTGGCTTAGATTCTGAAATGCTCTGTAAAGGGAAAAGTATACTGTAGAGGATGACATCAGACACAAATAATAATGTATTTCTTCTTTACCAATTTTCATGCTATCTGTCTGTTCTCACACTAAGTTAACTGCATAGCCACCTCAAATGTGCCAGAAAAAAGGGCTATTCAAGCCTTCTTGTCTTGTTTCTGATGTTATGCAATTTACTGTATTCCACAGTGAAATGCAATGCTTGCTCTAAGACTTTTGAAAAATCAGATTAAAGATTTTTTTTCTGACTTGTTCAGGCTTGCTAAGGGTTTTTAACTTGAATGGGTGGTGAATTCCATCAGATCTTTTCCCCTTTATCTTTTCTCACACTCTATGTGGAAATCATACTAATGGAATCTTGATTATTAAACCAACCCTACCTTATTAAGATAACTAACTTTGATGGGAGACCTTTTTCAATAATTTTGCAACCGTGAATTGCCTTTGAATCCTATCTCCAAGTGACATCTTGGCAAGATATAAATACCAAGATTATGCTGGCTAATGAAGATCATCTGTGATAATCTTTTTCTGTTTTTCCTCTTGATCTTATTTTGTCTTTGGTATACCTGGTAAACTATGATTGATTATGAGAGGCTATTACATAAAGACTTCTTCAGGATCTTGGTAGTAGAGGCATTGGGAATAAGTCACCTCAAATTATCCAGGGATCAGGCACCTAGGTATGATTATGCTTCTCATGAGATCTCTCTGGGATTCATGCTGGCCCTTGCTGTATCACTCTTCTGAGATTTCCACTCAAGTCTTACTTTATTTACTGACATCTCTTTTCTTTGGAAGATTCTAATCCTCCTTCTTTTTCTTTGACACAGTGGGGCTACAAAATCCTTATTCTACTTTTCAAAAGCTTTCCTTTTCCTTTCACACCACTTTTCCTGTATAGTTGGAAAATGTATAATACAAGTCTGAGATTCAGCTCCCTACCCTTCCTTCTCTCTGGATCACAGTCACAAGAGTCCAAGGTATGTTGACAGTGGCAAACTCTTCAGCTCTGAGAAATTGCCAGAGGACTTGTTGGCTGCTTTGATTCTCATCTGTAGACTCATTTTTGAAATCTCAGCTGCTCTGTCTTTGCCAAGTATCCACAAGTCCTGCTATGGGAAAAGTGGCTTATACAATGTCTCTTCCCACTCTGCTTTGCGCCCATGTGGAATCCTGGTGTTCCATGACCTGGTTTCCCCTGCATGTCTCTGAAGCATTCACGCCAAAGATTCCAATCTGCTATCTAAGAAGTGGTAGTCTGCTGAACTGAAATTTACATACCTGCAATTATAAGAAGTTTATTCAAATAATTTAATATTTTTCTCAATAAATGCAAATAAGTATTTATTATTGATGACTACTAATTAAAATCCATACACTTTTAAGGTAGAACATTATCACATTATACATTCTGTCTTATGAGATATAAACATCCATTTAAAAAAAGAAGGTATAGAGCCCAAAAGAACTTATTCATTTCTGAGGAGCATTACTGAATTTTTTAGGCTTTTGGAAACATTCATATGCCCTCATGTTCTCAACTGTTCAAAGACATTCTTTCCCTTGGTTATATATCTTTAAGTCACAGCTCAATGACTACAGTATTCCTTCCTAAAACAGGAAAAAAATAGTTTACTAATAGTACTTCACATATTGCAGTATATCACAGGTACATGGATATGAAATCTCTCCTCCATTCTTCTCTCATGCTTTTCCTAAATAGAAAAAATGATCAACACATATCCATAATGATGCATAAAATAGCTATGTAGAAAGTGAAAATGAAGGAGAAAAAGCTGTTATGACTGAGAAATGTCATCATATTTATCTAGAATTATTGGGGTTTTTAGCCTCCCGTGCTCTCCTGACCTGCAGGAGAGACAGGAAAACATGCCCCAACCAGGTAAGCCAAGAAGAGGAAAGAGCAGACAGACTGCCCACACCCAGGACCCCTTTCGACGGAGGACAAAGAGACAATCCGGGAGCCAAGTCAGTGCTAAGACTCACTTTAATGGTGGAAATGAGCCACTCTTAAACGGGTTAGAGAGTGGCGGAAGGGGAGGGGAACGTGCACCTATGTCGGGGCTGTGAAGGGATGCCTGAGCTGTCCGACAAGGGTGGAGAGCCGAGGGACCACCCTAAGAGGCGGCCTTCTACGTCACAGCCCACAGGACCACCTCTAGGTTCACCACCAGGTACCATCTTTGCTACACGTGGTCCCAAGGCTGGGAGGGTTGGCCAGCTAATTGCCTCTTAATGCAAGGCATTCGGGCGGGCGTTCCCCACCTCTCCCCCTTTTCTTTTTTATTAATAACAGAGGAGAGGTACCAGGCTGGGAGTATGGGCAGAGGTTGTTTCTTCTAGAACTACTTCCTGCTGAAAAGGGGCGAAGTAGTCAGGGGTCCCTGATTCATCATTTGGCCTGGTACCATCCAGTTTGGTTGGTAAAAGTCCTCATCATTTCCATGAGAATGGTTATCAGGGCCAATGGGTGTCATGGTCTCCTCTGGCTACCTCCTGCAGCTTGAGCACATCAAGGAGTCCCTGGGGCTGGGGTCTTTTGGGTCCAGATCTGTGCTGGGCACAGCAGTGTAGTAAGAAGATGGCCTTGAACTGCAAGTTCCCAGGTGGCGAACTCGGTGAGGGATATTATTATGTTAAAAGAGGCTTTTGAAAAGGTCAGGCAAAAGGCTGTCAAGTGTTATGCCCAAGTCGCGAGACGACCTCCAAGAAGACCACCAAGAGCCAGACATTTCAAAATGCAAAAGCAAGGCTTTATTCAGGCAAGCTACAGCTTGGGTCTCATCCCACACACCGACGCAGCGGAGATAGGGAGGAGGACCCTGAGCTGAAATCTCACAAGGTTGATAAAGGTAAAATCCACAAAGTTACAGCAACCAGGTGTTCAAGCAAGATTAGGGTTCAGGCACAATTCTGATTGGCGGTAAAAACATTCCAGGGGACAGACGTTTCCAAAACAGTCCTTTGGTTGTCTGGGTTCTGACAACCTGCCCTGCTAGGTGGAGTATTTGGCAGCCTGAGCGGGCTCACAGTGCCTGTTTATCTTTGGCCAGCATGGCTATTTCTCAAAGTTTGTTCAGGCCCAAGGTTAGATAGCACAGAGTGGGACCTGACTGGCTTTAAGATAGCTTTGTTCAAGAAATTTACAGTTTAGCAGTCTCAGCACAAACAAGTCAGTTCTTACAGTTCAACATAAACAACAAGATGACTATGGTTTCAAAATGGAGTCACTGCTGCCTCAAAGTAGGATTTATCTTCACTCTTCATCAAGTTCACAGGTCTAGTTAACATGAACAACATGGGAGAACACACCCTAGGCATAAGCCAGAAAAGTTCCATTTTGAACATAAACCCAGTTGTGGCCCATTACAAGGAAGGAGGAATAACTGAACTGGGGGCAGGAAGGAAGTGTTTAGGGATAGTGGACTGGTTGGGAGTAACCAGTCAAAAGCATATATATGTATATATGTATGTATATATGTATCAAGTAACAAGGGCAAGAATGCAAGTTTCTGTCCAGATGGAAAATGGACAGGTATGGACATTAGGTGGGTAAACAACTATTCCTCTTGATCTCCCACCTCTGATTAATTTTGAAAGGGCAAGTTTCAATTGACTCCATTTAAGATGAGACTTCATCTCCTCTTACTCCTCTCCATGGTTCCTCGTCATCAGGATTGACCTCTTCCTGAAGATCTAGGTGCTCATTGCTTGATAGCTGGTCCCAGTTGGCATTCACGAGGTTTGAACTCAAGGCCTGGGCACTATCCCTGAGCACTTCTGCTCGAGGCTAGTGCTCTACCTCTTGAGTCACAGTGCCGCTTTCAGCATTTTGCTGGTCCTCTTGAGCCAAATTTCCAGTCGGGCTCTTTGCTGGTTAGTTGGGAGATGGTGTTTTAGAGGGAGTTTTTTTTTTTTCTTTTGCCCGGGCTGGCTTCGAACTGCAATCCAAGAAGTCTTAGCCATAAAAGCCCTTTTCATTTCCAATTAAAGCAACAAGGAGACCAAGAGGACTAGAGCTTACCTGTACCTTGTCAAGAATTGACCAACAAGTACTTGTTAGCATTCTGCTGTAATACTTAGAGAACAGCAGACTGAATGAGATCCATATGTCATCAAATCAAATCATATCATTTAACCTTACTGGCAGGTGGAAGAGGGCACAAATGAATTACAATCAAGAGGGCAAAGGATTGGGACAATGTAAAAGTCTCAGCTTCAGCAGATCCAAAGTGGCTGTGTCTTCCATCCCGAATCAGCAGGCTTTGTTAGTCATGTGTGATGGAAGCAGGCAGGAGAGATAGGATGGATCTGGGCAAGGCTGTAGTGGCATCTCCCAGAGTCCCCTGGATAGATTTTCACACCTCCTGCTGGGTTGCCTGCAAAATTCTACACAGACTGGTTAAAGACATTTGAAATCTCCCAGTATTTCCTGGTTGCTTACTCTGAGTACTCTGGCTTTTGTAGGCTGGTGCCCTACTGGTTTAAGCAGGGTGACAACTTTAAACAGATTTTAGAAGGCTTGGGCTTTTAACCATCTTCCTAGTCACAAAATCCACACAGATCAAAGGCCAAACAAGTCTGCTCTCTTCAGCAGCAATGACAGTTTCTGAGACATGGAGGGGGAAGACACCATTGCTACCCCAATGCAACCCTGTGGCCACCAAACACAACTCCGATGCTTTTAACCTTGAAGTAAGTCTCAGTTGCAACTCTGTCATGATAGGCCTGCTATAAGCCCAATTCTAACCTTGGGAAGGGGTGGGGCAGAACCAGGGCAGGAGCACTCTGGGCCTGTCAAAATCTTCACAGGACTCCTAGATTCCCTGAGCAGTTTTCCATGAAAGAGAGAGAGAGAGAATAAGGAATCACTAGTAGTGAAACAAGGCAGTTTGGGAGCAGACTGTGGAAGCAGCTTCCTGTAGCCATGGACTGCCACAGTCCACACAGCACACATGTACACAGTCCATGCAGCTAGCACATATGTCAACCTGAATCCTATAAAGCAAAAATATTAATTCTGGGTCAGGGAAATCAAGGTTAGCAGCCACATTTGCACACTTGTTCCAAAATGACTCTGGTCCCTTGATACTATAAAGGTTATGAGAGCACAGGAGAGAAAAATGGAGAAGCAAAATCTTAGTCTATACCAAAGAATTGTCAGGATCAGATGTACACTTGACTTTTAGCATAGATAGACATAAAAAATTCCACACTGATTTTACATCATTATACTTATACCACATGCTGCATATTGGAACCTTTTGGAGTTTTTCTTAGACACATTTGCTTGTACCCAACATGATCAGTTTGGGTATAAAACCTGTTTTGTTTTGTTTTTCATTTGGCTTGGAGTCTGCCTCCAGGCTATTTACTCTGACCCCACCCACAGGCTGCAAAGTCTTAAAGTAAGTTAAAATAGTAGTTAAAAAGGCAAGTAATTTTTAAATCATGATGCTAGTTTTTACATGTTTTACCGACAGACAGACAGTTGTGCATAAGCTTTGGGCGTGCTTAGAAAAATTTTTCTTTTTCTGAAATTGGCCATGTAAGTCTTCTGGAATTTCAGTGGCAAAATGATATTATTTTGCCCATATCTTAGAACCACCTGGTCAGTTAGAAAACAAAAAATTTTCCAGCAAACAAAAATTTTCACAGATTATCTGGCAAGTAAATGGAGAAGCCACATTTTGAGAAACCAGTTCAGCTCCAATGGGGAGCTGAAGTGGGATGCTATGACCAGAGAAGGTCCAGGAGATGGGAGACAGGACGAGAACAGAACAGACACTTGGCACGGCTTAATGGCGGCGAAGCTGGTCAGAGCCTTAGCAGGCTTACAGCAAGACACCTTCATTAAGGGTTGGCGGGGCAGGGTTATCAGGAGGCGGAGTCTCCAAGTCCCTGCCCAGCCTTGAGGAATTTGGCATGCCCATCACCTGGGGGATGGGTGGGCTCCACCTCCAACCAATTCTATTGTTCACCATGTGCTCAATGCTAGAGAAAACTTAGGATTTAGCCAAACAAGAAGAATTTAGCTGAATCTCCAAACTTAGCAAACATCAACAACAAGAACTGAAAGCCTTTTTTTGTCTCTTTAGAAGCAGATATTCAGTAAATAAGCCCTTTTCCTCCTGGGCAGCCAGGGGACTGTCTCCCCTCCATCCAAGACATTTCTCAACAAATGCGTCCCAGGATCTTTGAGGCCACCTCAGAAGCAGGAGGAGTGAGTGTCTTAAAAGGGCCTTCACTATCCCCAGGGCGATCCTCTCCCCGGTCCATGCAAGATGGTGGGAAGCCTCGCTCGTCTGCCACGTGTCCCGGGGACGAGGAGCTTAGCCCGGGATCCGGGGGATCAGGCGAAGGCTTGTCTATGGGCTCATTGGGGTGAGGCATTGAGCCCCTCTCCTCCTGGGCAGAGGAAAAGCTGCTTCCCTCCCATCCAAGATGTTCCCCCGCAGATTCCTCCCAGGACCAGATGCTCCCCCCCAGGGGGCCTGGGGAAAAGCAAGCCTCTACTCCATCCCCAGTAGCTAGGCTGAAAAGGTTGGTGGAAGCAACCCAGGGTGCAGCGTGCTTCAAAGTCTCCCAGGCCTTTTCGGCTTGGGGGTTTGAGGTCTCTAAACCTATGTTTATTAGCATGAAGCTCAGTGCTTTGAGCACTCGATCATCATGCTGAGTTTGAGCCTGCCCCATCTTTTTGGGGGTGCCCTCACTTTGGAACATGATTGGCTTGGCCTGCCGATAGTTTTGTACATCCTCCTTGCCCCATGTTGGGAGCCAGATATCGGGACTTTTAGCCTCCTGTGCTCTCCTGACCTGCAGGAGAGACAGGAAAACATGCCCCAACCAGGCGAGCCAAGAAGAGGAAAGAGCAGACAGACTGCCCACACCCAGGACCCCTTTCGACGGAGGACAAACAGACAGTCCGGGAGCCAAGTCAGTGCTAAGACTTACTTTAATGGTGGAAATGAGCCACTCTTAAACGGGATGGAGAGCGGCGGAAGGGAAGGGGAACGTGCACCTATGTCGGGGCTGTGAAGGGATGCCTGAGCTGTCCGTTAAGGGTGGAGAGCCGAGGGACCACTCTAAGAGGCGGCCTTCTACGTCACAGCCCACAGGACCACCTCTGGGTTCACCACCAGGAGCCATCTTTGCTACATGTGGTCCCAAGGCTGGGAGGGTTGGCCAGCTAATTGCCTCTTAATGCAAGGCATCCGGGCCAGTGTGCCCCACATAGAATGATTATATTTCTTTCATGTGTGTTTGCCAGTACTGGGACTTGAATTAAGGACTTCTTTATTCAAGGCTGATGCTCTACCACATGTGTCACACTTCTACTCTAGTGACATTTCTCCAGTAAATTGGCAATATAGGATGATCATTTAAGCAAAATATCCAAAATGTATGCATATATGTATGAGTATATATGTAATTCCATATATATTATATAAAATATACCCTGTTTTCATGAAGATGACTATTTTTATACTAACTCAACATAGAAATACTCACACTAATATTCTTGAACAACAGCATCAATTATTAGCTAGAAACACTGGCAATTATCAGAAAGACCAAAGACAACAAGTTCTGAGGAATACAAGGAGAAAAGGGAAACCTTGCTAACTCTTGATAGAAATGTAAAATTTTATAATCATTATGGAGAACAATATTTTTCCAGTCAAACTATTGGCATGTAGAATTTTCTTAAAGACTTAAAAATATAACTACCATATAATTCAGCAATTCCTCTACTGGGTATACATCCAACAGAAATGAAATCTGTGTGTCAGAAGGATCTGCTCTACCACTTCCATTGGGGCACTAATCATGACGGTTATGACATGGAAACCATCAACATTTTCACCAGCTGATGAATGGATAAAGAAAATGCGGCCTACCTTTATGATGAAATACTCATCTGCCTTTATAAAAAAATGAAATCCTATTATTTACAACAGCATTGACAGAACAGCAAATCTCTATGTTAAGTTCAGCACAGAAAGACAAGTACCACCTGATCTCATTCCTGTGTGGAATTTAAAAACACTGATCTCACAGAGGTTGAGAGTAGAATAGTCTTTAGTAGAAGCTTGGGCGGGGGGTTGGGGGGGCACTGGCAAAAGATCTAGGAGCTCCAGTATTATAGAAAATTTTCTGTAATGTATTTTTCACAAAGCCAGAAGAAACAATTTTGAAGCTTTTCAAAGAATTTCCAAGTGTTTAGGAAATAAATCCACTTAATGTGATTTAAATACATATAAATATACACACATGTGAGTGTGTGTGTGCATGTGTGCTTCGGACACTTAGTGTTGCTGTATTATTATAAAACTTGTTGGTTTGTAGTATCAATTAAAAGTTAAAAATTAAATTAGAATTTTAATATGATAAAAGATCTTGAGCCATATAAAATATTTAAATCCTTATTTTACAATAGGAAAACAATTGCCAACTACATTTTAAAAATTGGCTATAGTCACTACTGAGCTTATAAGGAAATAAGTAGCTAATAAGGAAATGCAAATTATAATGCAAGACATTTTAAAGGACAAAGGTCGAGACTTTAAATTTGACCATTAGAGTTGTGAATTTTTTCTACATATATATAGTACACATTAGTTTTAATTTCATTTTAATGATTTGCCACTAGAAAGGCGGGGAAGAAAACAATTAGCTGTCAGCATTCTTACTCATTAAAATGTTCAGAGTAAAAAGAATACAATAAACATCTGCTGGTTCTTTTCAATAGTTTAAGCCACAAGAGATTGTTTTTTTCTATTTGTGTTGTAACATCTTTGAATACATTTTTTTATACTCAAGGATTTTATTGAACTGAAAATTAAAGTAATTAACAAATAGCTAGGCTTTAGACTGTTAATACTTGAAATTTTACCATTCTTTTTAAAAAATTCCCAAGCACATCACACTCTTCTGTCAATATCTTTCTTTCTTTCTTTCTTTCTTTCTTTCTTTCTTTCTTTCTTTCTTTCTTTCTTTCTTTTTTTTTTTTGCCAGTCCTGGGGCTTGAACTCAGTGCCTAAGCACTGTCCCTGGCTTACTTTTGCTCAAGGCAAGCACTCTACCACTTGAGCCACAGCACCACTTCTGGCTTTTTCAGTTTATGTGGTACTGAGGAATCGAACCCAGGGCTTCATGAATGCTAGGCAAGCACTCTACCAATAAGCCACATGCCAAGCCCAATATTTTTCTTTTCCTTGTGTTGTGCCAAGTTGCAAGACCACCCCCAAGAAGACCACCAAGATTTAGACACTCCGAAATGCAAAAGCAAGGCAAGGCTTTATTTAACGAGCTGCCAACTCGGGCCTCGTCCTACCCACCGACACAGCGGAGGTTAGGAGGAAGCCCCGAGCTGTGATTACACAGGGCTTATAAAGGCAAAGAACAAGGTTACAACAATCAGCTGTGCAAGCAAGATTAGAACACAGGTGCAAATCTGATTGGCTCAGGGTTTAATTCAAAAATGGGGTTCACGTGGTGGGGCCTGACTTCAAAGTCTGGCACCTCATTTCCCCCTTTTTCTTTTTGGTACCTTGGGAGCCAATCATGGCTCCATTCTGTCCATTTCAATGGCTTGCATGTCTAGGGGATGATATAGAGGTAAGGCATGGGCCAGTAGGGCCAAAAGTAGTATCCGAAAATAACTCTGGTCCCTCGGTTTTAAAGGGGGGCTGATGGGTGAAGATCATCCATCTTCTGTAACTTCTTCAGGCTGACTCAGGGGCGTAGACCTTACCTAGCCAGGAACCTATAACCTTAGTCTCAGTCTTGAGGCGAAGGCAAAGCGGCTGAGTTGGGTGCTTGGAGACCTCCCATGTTCCATCACGGTAGTTGTCATCCAGGGCAAAGGGGTCAGCTGGCCTGGCGTGGAAGCAATGAACCCAAGTGGCGATGCCGTCTAGGGTCCCTTCCACCGTGGTTCTTAGGATTTCAGTCCCCTGGTCTGAATAAATGGGGGGTAGGGACAGAAGCAGAATCATATAATGCCTTAAGTTGGGGTCACATTCTTGTACACGAGCTGCAAATAATCGAGTTTACACAAAAATTCAGCATTATCCAAATCAGCAAGCAATTCAGTCTGAAGGCTAGGGATAATGGGCGGAGGGTACCCGTACATTATTTCAAAAGGAGTAAAGCCAAGCTGATAGGGAGAATTTCTTACTCTAAGCAGAGCAAAAGGAAGGAGTGACACCCAGTCTGCGCCAGTCTCTAAGGCCAATTTAGTTACGGTCTCTTTTAGAGTCCGATTCATTCTACCTGTCCTGAACTCTGGGGTCTATGAGCACAATGCAATTTCCAATCCGTCCCCAGTGCAGCGGCTATTCTCTGACTTACTTTTGAGACGAAAGCCTGCCCATTGTCTGACCCAATGGTGGATGGGAAGCCATACCTGGGTAGGATTTCTTTCAGGATCTTCTTAGCCACTACATTCTCAGTCTCATGCTTTGTTGGATAGGCTTCAACCCATCCTGAAAAGGTGTCTACAAAAACTAGCAAATATTTGTAATTTCTGTGAAATCTACTTCCCAATACACACCTGGCCTATTCCCACAGAGGTGAGCTCCTTTAGTAATCTGTTGATTGGGGGCATTGGCAAGCTGAGAGGCCTTTAACAGATCTCAATAAGGACACAATCTCAGGTCTACAAGCTTTCTTTACTAAACAGATGTATGAGCTTAAAATTCTCACTGCAAGTCAGGGCTTTGAGTAAATGCGGGGGGTGAGATTTTAATCTATCCTCTCATTTGACAAACTTACCCTTACTAACCACTATCACAGATGACTGGCAAATTCCTGCCCAGTAGACAGACATGGGCATTGGAAAGGCATGCTTATGAACTATTCTTCTAGGACTTCCCGGCTTTAACTTTTGAAAGGCCAACAGTAGTGACTCTAGGATCTGACACCATCTCTGCCATCCAAGCAGTGGCTTACTGCCTCTGGATGCTCCATCACTTTTGTCCCAGGAGGAGTGACTTTCGACTTGGACTCAGGGCCTGAGTGCTGTCCCTCAGCTCTCCAGCTCAAGACTAGCACCGTACCACTTTTGAGCTCCACACCACTCCGTTCCCAGCACTCTGCTGGCTGATTAGAGACAAGTCTCTCACAGGGACCTTTCTTTGCCTGGGCTGGCTTCGAACCGCAGATTCAGATCAATGAGTCTTATAAGGGGCCACTTTACTCCAATTATAAGCAACAAGGTGGTCCACACAGAAGTAGTTTTTAAGCATGCTCTCTTACCTGGAACTTATTAAGGGTCAGTATTAGATCTTGACAAACTTGTAGGAATCACCTGTGCTTCTCTGTGGGCCTGCTGGAAACTGTTACAAAAAAACCTACAAAGAAGCTGGAATGGCAATTAAACATTTTGGTAGCCATAATTCTCCTTTTCTCACTTTGCAATAATTATTTAGGACAATTTTACTTCCAAATTTCTTCCAAAAGGCTACAAAAACAAAACAATTAATACAAAAGGAGGAAAACACACAGGCCTAAGAAAAGTTACGAGTTGGAGATCTCCCAAGCTGGCCCACAACCTCCTACAAGGGTGCAGAAGGAATGGACCCGAGTTGGCCCACAACCTCCTGTAAGAAGGAGTGGACCCGAGTTGGCCCACAACCTCCTGCAAGGGTGCAGAAGGAGTGGACCCGAGTTACGAGTTGGAGATCTCCCAAGTTGGCCCACAACCTCCTGCCAGGATACAGGAGGAGTGGACCCAAGTACAAGGTGGGCGGGTTGAGTCTCGTTTAGGAGGCCCTCCTGGTCAGTTCCGGCCAAAAACCAAACTGACTCGCGCCCTACAAGTATAAGCAAAAGCAAAACAGACAAGCAGACAAATTACAGGACAAGACAAATGAACAGCGCTGTTTTCTTACCTTCGGAGTCTGGGATCTCGGGGTCTTTGGGGCTATCCCGGACGAGCCCCCAAATGTTGTGCCAAGTTGCAAGACCACCCCCAAGAAGACCACCAAGATTTAGACACTCCGAAATGCAAAAGCAAGGCAAGGCTTTATTTAACGAGCTGCCAACTCGGGCCTCGTCCTACCCACCGACACAGCGGAGGTTAGGAGGAAGCCCCGAGCTGTGATTACACAGGGCTTATAAAGGCAAAGAACAAGGTTACAACAATCAGCTGTGCAAGCAAGATTAGAACACAGGTGCAAATCTGATTGGCTCAGGGTTTAATTCAAAAATGGGGTTCACGTGGTGGGGCCTGACTTCAAAGTCTGGCACCTCACTTGTACTTTAAACTGTATTGATAAAGGGCATCTTCTTTGTACAACTACTTACAGATACATTTTTTAAAGGGAGGGGAAGAAAGATAAAAGAGCAAATAAATTCCTAAAGGCCATGTTTATTCTCATTTTCAAGTCTGTAATGAGAGTTCGTCTCTCCAGTTTCTTTGCAAATCAGCATTAGGTTTTGGGCTAAAACAAATAACGGGTATTAAATTCTTATTAGCATAAGTCTACAATATCAATTGAAAGGATACTACTAAGAACATCAAATTATAAAAATAAATAGGTCAGCAATTTTTCTTGAACAGTTGAAAAGATTAGTATTTTAATATGAGGACAGAAATTAAAATCAGGAACATAGAGCAAGATCATTATATATAATTCTAAAATTATTCGGTAAGGATATCTAAAAAGTTTGAGGTTTCCAGTTAGAATGACATAAGAACATATTTTTTTTCTCATCTGCTTCAACTCTTACCACAAGGAAAAAAAATAGCTCAAGAGAAAAAGAAACTCTCCATCTCCAGGAAAACTAGAAACTCTTATAAAAGCATAAATAAATAGAACACTTACTAAATATTGTTAATCATCAATATGAGTGATGAGGGATAGTGGATATATTTCCTCAGAATTATGAGGATGAAAACCAATCATGGCTGGGAATATGGCCTAGTGGCAAGAGTGCTTGCCTCGTATATATGAAGCCCTGGGTTCGATCCCCCAGCACCACATATATAGAAAATGGCCAGAAGTGGCACTGTGGCTCAAGTGGCAGAGTGCTAGCCTTGAGCAAAAAGAATCCAGGGACAGTGCTCAGGCCCTGAGTCTAAGACCCAGGACTGGCAAAAAAAAAAAAAAAAAGTAAAAGAAAAACAATCATGTAATGACGTTAATTAGAAGATGGTCTCTACGGTTGTCTAGGAAGATGAAAGGATTCCCAACAGACATAGTGTGATACCTCAGAATAATACACAAGTTGGAAATGAAAAGGAACAAAGTGGACAAGCACATAAACATAAAAACAGAGACTGTAGACTCTTTTGGTCTTGGAGATTCTTCTCAGTGCTCAGAAAGCAGCAAGGACATGTAAGAGGGTGAAAGGTACACTTCAGTGTGTGCCTTTAACAACCAATGGCAATATACAGTTTCTAACTAAAGGTTTTATTGTGTGAATGTGCCAATTCTGGGCCTTGAACTCAGGGTCCGGGAGCTCTCAGTAAGCCTTGTTGTTGTTCAAGATTTGCACTCTACCATTTAAGCCACAATTCTACTTCCAGTTTTTCAATAGTTAATTGGAGATAAGCATCTCACAGACTTTTCTGTACCTGCTTACTGTGAACGGGGATCCTCACATCAGCCACTTGATTGGCTAAGATTACAGATGTGATCTCTAGCACCTGTAGGGAGCCAAAGGCAATGATTATATCAAGGGTATGCAAGGTCACGGCTTAGGGAACCAACAACAAAGTTCATCCTGACCTCTGGCTATGTTGTTATCTCAAGGATGTGCAAGGACAGGGCTTACTTGAAGGACAGCACTAATCAGGAGTTGTTTTATTATGTCCACAAGAGTCTGTTTTATGTAAACCATTCAACCTTATTTTGTTTTATTGCCTCTTGTTATTTACCAACTTCAGGGCCTTCTTGTTTTCTTAAACTTTAGTAAATCCTATGCAACTCCCTGGTTCCTAAACTGCATATAAGCTGTAAGTTAAGAATAAACTGGGCTGCAGTCTTGAGCTGCAGTCTTGAGTTACAGTCTTGAGCTGCAGACCTCCCGAATCCCATCTTTTGTCTTTTGTCTCTTGTCTTGTGTCTTTCTTTTTCTTTAATCTTCGCCCCCTCAATCAGGATTCCCTTTCATTGCTGGCTGGCTCCGGCAAGCACCTGTCTTGACAAGAGAATTTTATGCCATGAAATAGTGTGAGCTTAGCATCCCTCACTGTTCTCTAACATGGAATGGGCATAGATATCATGTATGAATCAAAGGCAAAGTTTTGAAAGAGAAAAAGCTTAAGAATATGGTCAACATGCTGGACATGTTCCAAGATTGAGCAGGTAACTGACACCGTGATGTGTATATGGATTAGTTTAACATGGGGATAATAGAATTCATTGTTTCTTTTTAGATAAAGGATGAGTTGTTTCTATTTTATTTGAAGATGTGTCAAATGGGCCATATGAACTCTTTTGCAATTATTTAATTGTACTGCGGTGGCCAAAAAAATACCCATAAATAGTATATAAATCAATATCCTGGGCTGACATTTCAATAAAAGGTTTTTGCAAATACTATCACTGGTTCCCCTACTATGAACACTTTCTTCCTGGAGGTGGAAGGAGAAACGCCAGCGTCTCTCCCTGCCCTCTAGCTCCTGTGTGGGCAGATGGGATGGCTGGTGGCTGTTGTGCAGAAAGTTCACATGAGCACTCAGTTCCAAAGCAAGGGTTGTAGCAAACCCAGCTGTGTTTATTTGTATCTCTACTGTTGCTGTTTGATTGGTTGGGTTTGAGTGAGTAGCCAGAGGCACATCTGGATTTTACCAACAGCTGTCATCAAGTAACAACTAAAAGCTTTATGTAAATCATGATGAATTTTATTATTTATTTATTTATTTATTTGTTGCCAGTATTGAAGTTTGAACTCAGAGCCTCATGCTTGCTTGGCTTGCTTTCTTTGTTGGTTCTCAGCCACTTAAGTCATGTTTCCAATCTGACATTTTTTTTTTTATCATTAGGAGATGGGTCTTACACATTTTTTCTGATCTTGCTGGCTTTAAATCACCAAATGACTTCAGGATCTCAGCCTCCTAATTAGCTAGGATTACAGATATTACACCAATACCTGGCCACCCTGAATCTCTGATAAAATTGTGCATTTTTTGTGGTGCTCTTGAATTAACCATGAACATACTCCTTCCTACAGATCTTTTAACTACTCTCTAATATCTTCAGCTGCACATTTATGCTTTAAAAAAGAAAACATAAATATTATATGCCAGTTAAAAATTTAACTACAGAATAATCATAATGAAACTCTCATACTATTAGTATATGCTAATATATATTTAAAATCCCTATCATTCAGAAGTATATCTTGCATACATAAATGTACATACCAAACACATACAAGTATCACTATTCCTAGGTCTCACCCAACTAACATTAATGTTTGAATGCTACTTGTGACACTATTTCATGGTATAACCTGGTCTTAAATCTTAGATTGTTCATATGTGAGTAAAAGAATCGGTTGAAGTTCTAATTTATGAATATATATGTAAACATGTACAGGGCATATGCATTTGTACACAAATGTACTAAAGAAAGTACAGGATACAGAGGGAAGAATTCCAGTGGTGTAACTCCCTTAAACAATTAATTTATAGTCTATAAATGCATACCAGGGAGCTGGGACCTAAATTGTCAAAATAATTTAAGGTAAGGAGGAGAGTGGTAGACAGACAATGAGAAAAAAGGGGAATAAAGTCCTTATTTAATGTACATATATGAAAGTGAGACTAAAAAAATTGAGGGGATGGGGGTTTGGGAGAATAATGAAAGGGGTGACATTGATTTCTTTGTACCCATAAAGGACCTCTTGCATTTAAACCCCTCCATATTTCCATTCAACTATTTATGGGCATTTAAAAATATATTCTTCAATATTGTCGACACGTATCTGTGAGAATATGTTTACAAGCGTCTATTTCTGTGTGTGTTTGTGTGTTATTGAAGGAACATTAGAAACTAGTCCAACGTTAACTATTCTAACTTTATTTGGCTCTCACCTGTTTCTGGATGGAAATTTTTTTAACTACAGGTTATTTCATGTGACTATTCCTCATCACAGTAGAAATTAAAACCCATCTAGATATACATATTTCATATGGCATGATATTTCAGAAAGAAAGCAAAACACTTTACATTTATTGTTATGACACCCAAAGATTTCCTCCTCGTAAATAAAAAAGTGAGAGAAAAAAGCATATTTATTTTCTTTTTACTTTTCAACAAGTCATGAGTATCCTCAGAGCCTTATCTCTCATAGTAATAAGCAATGCAAAGTGCTCCTTATCCTAGAACAACCTGAGAGATTGCTCTCTAGGTAATTATGCAAATAGATTTTTAAAGAAACAGTAAAAGCAGTAATGACAATATGCTAATATAGAGGCAGAATTGAATATGATGAGGAGGAATATTTTAAATGAAGTGTTTGTTCATGCCCAGAGCCTTTTTTTTACTTGATATTCTTTTATGACACACACACTTCCCAACAAAATATTCAAGAAGAAAAGCTTCCAAATCATAATTACCATAATTATACTTTTTTCATTTTTAATCCTTCATGCAACCTTAGAATAAATATTATAAGTAGTCTATACTATCATTATTAAAGTAAATAAATGTTCCAAGAAATTATGAATTAATGGATTTTTGCTACATAATCTATTTAAGTAGAAGAACTACAGTGTGTATGTATGATATATATATATGTTGTTATTATTATTGGTGTTGTTATTCTTACTCTTATTATTATTATTAGCATGGTGTCTTTACTAACCTTAACTAAAAACCTTGATAAAATGACTCTAACTTACTGCATAGAATATATAACCAGAATACATACAAAATTTAATATTGAGCTCAACTCTGGTGGTTCATGCCTATAATCCTAGCCATTCAGGTGGCTGAGGTCTAAGTATCCTGGACAGGAAAGTCTGTGAGATTCTTATCTTCAACTGGAAGTAGAGCTGTGGTTCAAATAAGAGATCACCATCCTTGAGTTTGAAAAGGCTAATGGACTGTTCTCAGGCCCAGAGTTCAATCCCCAATACTAGCTCACATGCACACACACACACACACACACACACACACACACACAATTAACATTGAAATGCTGAATAATTTAGACTACTTACCAAAAAATGTGTTTAAAAGAAAGTTTTCAAATGGAGATAAAAAATATCAGAGATTTTCAATAACTTGCTCAAACACAAATGTGTTGTTTAATTATGGTTCAAGTACAGTCTTCAGCTCCTTGACCACTGTGAATTATTCTTTGCATTTTCATCTAAGAGAACATGCTGAGCTGGAGTGCGATTTAGACAAAAAGCTAATAGTCACTTGTCCATATTCTCCAGAGAACATCAAAACAAGTAAGAAATAGGTAACAGGAGGTCTTGGAACCCTTTGAAGCAGAGTTAAAAGAGATTCAATTACTATAATAAAACAAAATATAGGTCATTGTGAGTAAAACATTTAAGAAGGAGAGACAGCATTTTCTTGGCCTACATCTATGGAAAAGAACTTGACCAAAATACAAATGTGAAGCTATCCTTGAGTTGAGAGTATCCCTCCTTCAGCGACTCATTGAATGTATTACCAATGACCTCTTAGGAGCATTCCCTCTGTGAATGATTGGAAAAGGAGCAGAAATTGAGAAGGGAATTGGAGAGGATAGCCAGTATAATGGGGGTTCATTTGGGGTTGTAAAAATACTTCAAAAGCCCAGTATTAGATTATCATTCATAACCAATAAAGTAACTCTTTTTTTTTTTTCAAAAGGAGGTAACTGTTGTATGAATGATAGGGTTTTTGGTCAGTTGTGGACCTTGAACTAAAAGCCTTATCACTGTCCCTGAACTTTTCTCCTCAAGGCTAGTGCTCTACAACTTTGAGTGGCAGATCCACTTCCAGTTTTTTGGTGGTTAATTGATGATAAGAGTCTCAAAGACTTTATTGCCTCAGCTGGATTTGAATCACAATCCTCAGATCTCAGCCTCCTGAATAGCTAAGATGACGGGTATGAGCCACCAGTGCCTGGCTTGAATGACCGATTTTAAAATGATATTGTAAAACTATTCCTATGCTTTTTTCATCTCAGTAATTAACTATATGTTTTGTGGCCAATTTTGAGGAGCTTACATTCCTTTTTCCAAAAGAAGTGGCTAATGAAGATACCTTGGGGACTCAAAATGTCACTATTCTAAAGTTGGTAACTAGGAGAGAAACCATAGAGTCCATGTTTCTATGGGTCTGGCTCACTTCACTTAGTATAATTTTTTCCAAGTCCTTCCATTTCCTTATGAATGGGGCAATGCCATTCTTTCTGATGGAGGCATAAAATTCCATTGTGTATATGTACCACATTTTCCTAATCCACTCATCTACTGAGGAGCATCTGGGTTGGTTCCATATTTTAGCAATGACGAATTGTGCTGTGATGAACATTGTTGTGCTTGTGGCTCTAGGGTGTTTTTGCTTGTAATCTTTTGGGTAGATGCCCAAGAGTGGGACTGCTGGGTCATAAGGGAGCTCTATGCTTAACCTTCGGAGGAACCTCCATACCACTTTCCAGAGTGACTGAAGAAGTTTACATTCCCAACAAATGTAATTAGTACAGGTTTAGGCTAGTCATAGCAGAAGATCACAATAGCCCAATGGCTATGCCCTTATGGACACATAAGATGATGCTAAGTGAAATGAATTCCATGTTATGAAAACAAGTGTTATATCACTGTTGTAATCATTTTCAACATGCGATGTGAAACCGTAGTTTTTGTTGTTGTTGTTGTTCCTCTTGTATCCCCTTCTTCTAGTTGTGGCCACACTATCACTGTATCTCACCTGAGTACCCTGGATACTATATATACTTGTATTATAACTAGGGAAGGGAAAAGGAATATCAAAATCGAGAGACAAAGGGGAAAAAGACAAATGACAACAAAATCAATACTTACAAAACCATTTGGTGTAAACCAACTGAGCAACTCATGGGGGGAGAGGAAAAAGGAAAGGGGGAAGGGGAGGAAATAAGGGAGGAGGTAACAAGTTATATAAGAAATGTACCCACTGCCTTGTGTATGAAACTATAACCCCTCTGTACATCATTTTGACAATAAATAATTTAAAAAAAACTAAAAATAAAAATAATAAAGTTGGTAACTTACCTGTAGTTTGTTTTCCTATTCTGTTGTCACCTCTCTACAATCAGGGTTTTGCTCTTTCCAATACCCTGCATTTACTTTTAAGATATACAGTGTGGTGGTCTCCTTGTGGACCTAGACAATGATCAAGTCTTGGTTTCTGACTACTTGCTATGTCTAGTATTATTACAACAGCTACAACAATCTTTCTTCCTCCACTCTTTCTTTTTCTTCTACTTTCTTCTCTTTTTTAACATGTACAGATTAACAGTATCCTAAACCTTTTTATTCTGGCAAAAGTGAAGCCTATGCAAAAGAGATAGAATGACAGAAAAAGAGACTATTGAATACCCAGATGCCCATCACCTAGTTTCCATAACATCATCAATCTCTCACCTTTGTACTATTTTTAATTCTACAGACTGAGTGCTACCTTCATTATTGCTTTCTGACATTTTTGAAGTGAAATTTATGTAATCTTACTGGACAAGTGATAATTGCATAATTTGGAAAGGTATACCTGCAGAATTTCACCCCTCCATCCATATAGATCCTGTATCTCCCAACAGACATCTCCAGAGCTCTCAAGTCAAACCTCAGCCCCAAGACAAGCACTCATCTGATTAGTTTTAACACAGTGGAAGAGTTTTGACTATTCTAAATTTTTTTATGAGGCATGGAGTATGCACTCTGTCAAGAAAGGTTTCTTCTACCCATTCTATTATCTATTACCTTCACCTACAGCCTATCAATAGGTAATTCTTACAGTTGAAGAATGATTCACTGTGTTAATTCACCACATTTCCTAATATGGATAGTTGAGTTGTTTCTTTTCTTTTTCTTTAATGAACAAAGCTACTAGGAACAGTTTTTGTTCAACTCTCTTTGACTTTTTGTTTCAATTTGTTTAAGGGTATGTTTATGTCCAACATTGAAATATACTATGAAAATGCTTATCCAAGTGTTTTTCTTCTTCCAACATTTTCTATTTTCAGGAATGATGCATGAGAGAGGCCCATAACTCTGACATTTCTGTTACCAGTTGAGTCTCAATTATTGAGTATAATTTACACACTCTAGAACTCATCCTAAGGGGTTTGCAAACATAAAGCATTATGTAAACACTTCACAGTGGAGATTATTTCAGTGCTGTGAGCTCCTGTGTGTTACATTCCTATGACACTCAGAATCCTTCCTGAATCCAAGGCCCTGATAACCATTGATAATCTTCCAGTGCCTGTATTTATGGTTGTCTCCAAAATATCATGTAAATATAATTATATAGTAGGTAAACTTTTGTGCCTGGTTTTCTGCATTTAGCATATTGTTTTATATGTTTCCCCTTTTTTTTCTGTTGAGCTCTTTTCCAAGTAATAGTTATCTGTTCACCTGTTGATCTGCATTTGTGCTGTTTACTTTTTTTTTGTACCAATTACGAATAAGCCACTGTAAACATGTGTTTTCAAGACTTTATGTGAGCATAAATTTTCATTTCCTTGGATAAATGCCTAGGCCTTGATTATAGGTTGTATGGTAAGCATATGCTTAAGTATATGATAAACTGCCAAACTGCTTTCTAAAGTGACTTCCAAATTACACTTTCACCAAAAATGTGTGTTTCTAGTTGCACTGTCACTACATCACCACTTGATTAATCAATGTAATTATTCTACTAAGCTGATAGTCATTTTAAAACATGTGAGTAGTATCATATTATGGTTTTAGTACCAATTCTCCAGAAAATAACACCTAAATCTTTTCATGTTTAAAGTGTGATCTTCGTGTCTTCTGTTTTGAATTATCTGTTTAAAGCTGCTGCCCAGTCTTTATTGAGGTTTTGTTTATTCTGGTTCATTATCATGTACATTATATAACATATTTCAATCTAGTCCATGATCTATCTTTTAATATTTAAGAATATCTTGCAAGTTTGGGGTTCTATTGAAGTCTAAGTAGTAAGCTTCTCATGCTATGGTTGCCTTTTCACTTTGTATTGATTTTGTCATTTCTAAGTAAAATTTACTTAACTATGAAGTATTTAATTTTTTTGTTTCCTATTACTTTTATAGTTTCAAGTTTTATATTTTAGCTTAACTATATTTGTCTTATTAATTTACTTATTATTTTAAATAAGATTAAAAATGTGTGGACCAGTGTTTACTTTGCAGCATGTTGGATGTTCAGTTGTCCCAACATTAATTGGTCCCCTCCTGGGCATTTATCCAATTAACCACAAACCAGGCTACACAAAAGCTACCAGCACAACCATGTTCATTGAAGGATTGTTTACCATAGCCAAGATATGATATCAACCCAGATGCCAGTAGTTCTGGGGTGTTTTTGCCTTTGAGTGCCTTATAGAATTTGGCTGTGAATTCATCTCATCCTGGGCATTTCTTGGTAGGAGGTCTTTGATTGCCATTTCTATTTCATTACTTGTTATGGTCTATTTAGTTTGTCTAAATCATCTTGTTTTAGTTTGGGTATATCTATATTTGTTAGAAATTCTGCCATTTCTTCCAGATTCCTCAATTTGTTAGCATAAAGATTTGCACAGTATTTCCTTATAATGTTCTGGATCTTGATTGTTTCTGTAGTGATATTCCTGTTCTTATCTCTAATTTTATTTATTTGGATGTGTTCTCTTCTTTTTTGGTCAGATTTGCCCTACCATGTGTCAATTATGTTATTTTTTTCAAAGAACCACTCTTTTTTGACTCTATGGTTTTTGTTTTGGTTTGTTTTTATCTTTTTGGACTGTAATTCATTTATTTCTTATTTAATTTAGGTTACTTATTTCTGTATACTGGTTTGGAGTTTGAGGCTTAAAGTGCATCATTAAATTGTTGATTTGAGATTTTTCCAGTTCGTTGGTGTAAGCACTCAGAAATATAAATTTTAATCTGCCTTTATACCTGGTATTTTGTGTGTTTTGATTTTGCTAAATTACACACAAAAAAAATTGAATTTTCATTCTGAGCTCTTCAATGACCCACTGGTGATTTAACAATGTGATGTTCAGTCTTCATGAGTTAGGGATTTTTCTTTGATTGTTTTTGGTGTTGAGCTCTAATTTTATTTTGTTGTGGTCTGAATGGAGGGAATAATCAACATATCTGAATTTTCAGATTTACATTAGGGCCTAAAAATTATCTATTTTGGAGAAGGTTTCATGTGCTGCTGAGAAGAATGTGTAATCTGATGTGACTAGGTGAAATATTCTGTTGATACCTGTTAAATCTAGTTGGCAAATGCAATTATTTAGTTCTGAGGTTTCTCCTGAGTTTTTGCTGGGTTGATATATCCAGAGGCAACAGTGAGGTGTTAAAGTCACCAAAAATCAATGTGCTTGGATATATGTATGTTTTTAGATTAAGTAGATTTTGTTTGATGAAGTTGGGTGCTCCAGAATTCTGTGTATACATAGAATCATTGTATCTCCTGTAGGAGAGATCTCTGTAATGCTTTTCTTCATCTCTTCTCATGAGTTTTAGTAAGTCTATTGTACATGATATTAATATTGTTACTCCGGCCTTTATATAGGGCCTATTTTCTTGAAAGATTTTCTTCCAGGCTTTAACTTTCAGAATTTTTTTTTTTTTTTTTGTGGGCAGTATATGTCTCTTAAAGACAGAAGATACATGGATCTTGCTTTTTTTTTTTTTTTTTTTTTTTTTTTTTTTTTGGCCAGTCCTGGGCCTTGGACTCAGGGCCTGAGCACTGTCCCTGGCTTCTTCCCGCTCAAGGCTAGCACTCTGCCACTTGAGCCACAGCACCGCTTCTGGCCGTTTTCTGCATATGTGGTGCTGGGGAATCGAACCTAGGGCCTCGTGTATCCGAGGCAGGCACTCTTGCCACTAGGCTATATCCCCAGCCCTGGATCTTGCTTTTTGATTCAACTAGACAATCTTGCCATTTACTTGGAGAGGTAAGTAGAGTTAGGACTGAGAAGTGTTTGGGAGTCCCTGCTATGTTATCCACCTTAGGAGTTGTGCCTCATCATTTCTTACTATAGTTATCTTTTTCTTTGGTAAGGGGCCATTTGTCATGATCTTCTTGGTTTTCTAGATGTAGTATATCTTTAAGTATCTGCTGTAGTGCTTGTTTGGTGGAGATAAATTATTTCACTTTTTCCTTGTTTTGAAAATATTTATTGGTTCCTCAGTTATGAAGGAGAGCTTTACAGGGTAAGCTATTTTTGGTTGGTAGATTTCTTTTTTTCCTTTAAGGGGTGGCTGACCTCATTCCAGGCTCTCCTTGCTTTCATGGTCTCTGCAGAAAAAGCTGTAGTTATTCTGACTGGTTTTCTTTACAACTAATTAATCTTTTCAATCTGACAGTTTTAATAATCCTTTCCTTGGTCTTTGTTGATCCTGTGTGGATTACAATGTATCGGTGGGATGCTCTTTGCTCATCTGTTCTGTTTGGAGTTGTAAAGGCTTCTTGTATCTGAATGAGCCAATCGTTTTTTATGTTTGGGAAATTCTGTTAGAATTTTGTAAAATATAGTTCCCATCCTTTTAGTTACCTTCCCTTCACCTTACTCCATAAGCATCAGGCTTAAATTAGGACCACTGATCAAGTCCTCAACTTCCTGCATGATCCAGTTTTGTTCCTTAAATACATTCTGAATAATTGTCTGTTGTTTCTCTATAATCGCTAGTCTGTCAGTGATTCCAGAGACTCTGTCATCTATGTCACCTAATCCTCTGTGAAGACTTTCTACTGTTTCTTATTTCCTTGCTTTCTAACTGCTTGTTTTTAATGGCTTGGGTCTCTTTATGGAAGCTTCGTTTTAGGCCTTGTATGAATTTCTTTCTTGATTTGTTTGTGTCTTCTCTCATATCCTTTAGCTGAGTTACTGTTTTTGTCACTGGACTCCCTTTCCTTCTCTTGAAATTCATAGATTTTCTATCTTTTCATTGAACCTTAATCAGCAGTGTTTTAAAAGTATTTTTAGAACTAGCTTCTACGTCTTTCATTATCTTCTCTATTGCCTGGTTATTTTGGGTGAGAGTTGAGATTTTTTGACTTGTCATTTTTTTCTTGTGTCTCTTTGGTCTGCTCTGCTTATTTGGAAACAAAAGCAAATCCAAAACCACAATGGAATACCATTTATAGTAAAACAAAACAAAAAACCCAGATCCCTACAATTGCTCAGACTATAAATCAGAGGTTTAAAATCATAAATAAGTATCCCTTTATCTAAATGGTCCTTTATTTTTGTTAGAGAAGGTTATTGTGGTGCAGAAATGGAGGATATATATATAGTTGTAGCCAGTCAAAAATATGTTACTAGCATCAGGATAAATCAGTTTGAACTAAAAAGATACCAGATAAGCAAACTAGACAGAGTAAAAAAGGAAACAAATACAGTCAAACTAACAGAAAGACAATTAGGGATCAAAGGAATAAAGAAAAGAAAGAAGGAGAAAAGGACCAGCAATAAAAGAAAACAAGTTAAAGTGAAATTAAAAGAAAAAGAAAGAAAAATAAAGGAAGTACCAAATAACAATAGAACAATAAAGAAAAGGAAAGGAAAAACAAACTAAAACCTAAAATCTAAAAATAAAAAATAAGGTCTTGGAATATGGCCTAGTGGCAAGAGTGCTTGCATTGTATACATGAAGCCCTGGGTTCAATTCCCCAGCACCACATATATAGAAAACGGCCAGAAGTGTCGCTGTGGCTCACGTGGCAGACTGCTAGCCTTCAGCAAAAAGAAGCCAGGGACAGTGCTCAGGCCCTAAGTCCAAGGCCCACGACTGGCCAAAACAACAACAACAACAACAAATAAAAATTAAAAATATACAATCAAAAATATATCCTGAGTAAAGTGTTCACAGAACTAAGAAAGAGGCCTAGCAATCACCATAGATTTTATGTCGAAGACTATAAACAAAACAAGGAAGAAAATAAACAATAAAAACAACAGGCAAAAAAGACAAACAAAACCCCAAACAAAGAAATTAAGCTCTCCAATTCATCTGAGGGACCTCGTGTCTCCCAATGTCCAGTATGCAGTCTCTGAGGGGAGTTTCTTCTTCAGTTGCTGTTGCCTGCAGATGTCCTTGTAGTCACATCTGGGAGGCACCAGCAAGGTGGGGATTCTTATTTCACAGGTAGGTTGGGTTCCCCAATGCGTAAGTGCATGGGATTGGGAGCCTTCTCCATATAGGGATATTTCTGTTGCCTGGATTGCCACTCTCAGTACAATTTGGAAACAGCTAGGGTTTTTATGCCTGGCTGAACCTTATTTATAAATGCATTCTCTAATCAGTTTGTTTGAGTGGCTAGAATAAAATTCTTCCTTACACACTTGGAGTCTCTCCAGGTCTCTTCCCAGTCTGGATCCGGCGTCAGTGGGAGAGCAGTGGCTCTGTATACCGAAGCAGGGGGTCTGTGGCGCTTACCTGCTGCCTAGAATTTGCAGAGTACTTGGGTGTGGGCCGGACTGGGGAGCATCTGAAATCTGTAGCCTTCCTCCACATGGAGGGGTGGTGAATACCTGTGTTCCTACTCTTAGCCTAGCCTGGAGTTGCACTCGGCTTTTGAGACGTCATTAAAAATAAAAATTTCAGTACAATTTTAGATATTTCGGTTCTTTAATCCCACGGTGCTAGGCTGGCTGGGCGCCGACCTGTCATTTGGCTGGAATCCAGACTTTGTCCTTGCCATTCCAGTGCCCTTCCCGAGAATGGTTCCGGCAAGGTTTCCAGCCAGCTGCTCTGGCAGCCTCTTTGCCACTGTCAAAAAGGCGGTTACTTGGGCAGGAGAGTGGCTCCTATTCAGATGCGGTGTGGCAGAGGGATGTCTTTTGTGGGGTAGTCCTAGCTCCGGAAATGTGTCCGCCCGCGCCCTACAGGTGGTGGGCTCTCACCTTCTGCGGTGAAGACACCTGTGAGGCCCAGGGCTCGGCCACCCCTGGAGCCGCTGCCTCCTCCAGCACAGCCGCTGCCAGCATGGAGCTCCAGTCTTCGCCTGCCAGCAGTCAGTAGTCCTCTCCTTGGGTGTGCATCTCTGCATAACTATAGCTGCATGCTGTGACTCCACGTGAGGCCTGGTGGGACCCAGAAGCTCTGGTTCTTTAGAGAGAGTTTATCTTGTGCCCTGTTTGTTTTTATTCCAATCATCCTTCTGCTTCTTTAAAAGGCTTTTTTTTTCCTTCACAATATAGTTTTAAGTATGTTATTTTGCAAAATTATATTACAATATAATAACTAATATGTTGACATTCATATATTCAATAGTAAATCATTCATTTACAAAAGGATGTATCATTCATAAGTATATTTTACTTTATTTTATTTTCTTGTCGATCGTGGCTTGAACTCTGGGCCTGGGCACTGTCCCTGAGCTCTTCAGCTCAAGGCTAGTGCTCTACCACTTGAGCCCCAGTGCCACTTCCAGTTTTTGAGAGGTTTATTGGAGATAAAGAGTCTCACAGACGTTCCTGTTCTGGCTGGCTTTGAACCCTGATCCTCAGATCACAGCCTTCTGAGTAGCTAGGATTACAGGGGTGAGCCACAGGTGCCCTGCCATAATTTTATTTTTGACCACAATAACTTATTTCCACTATATATTACCTGGACAATAATCTGCATGCTATTTTTATTTTGACTAATAAAATATTATAAAATTTGAATTAGTACACATTTCAAGGCTGATTATGTTCCCCTGAGCATAGATCTCTTAAAATTTCTCAAAGTTGTTGCTTGTATCTGTGGTTAGTTATATTTATTGTTTAGTAATATTCCATACCCTGGGTACACAGACTTAACCATTCCCTTGTTGAAAGGCAGCTGGGCTTTTATCCATTTGGGACTACTTTATTCAAGTTAATTTGGACAATTATTCATGCTTGGTTATGGGATCATAATTGTATTTCTTCAAGATAAATTGTTTCCATGGTATATATTGACTTTATATCTGTATCATTAAAAATGAAGTGAATTCCTGTGAACACTACATGATTGACTTGTGTTGCTTTATGATATATTTTTGGAAGACTCTGCCTTTTATTTGGTCAATTTAGCAATTTACATGTGAGGCTAATAATCCTACATGTGAATTATTTTATTATTATTATTAGTGGCAGTATTAGTACTTAATTCTATAATTTTTTGGTTGTTTGCTTCTTACATTTTTGTTGTTCTTATTCTCTATTTTACTATCACTTAAATTGTATTGGGATTTTACTTGATTGTTTTATTGGATATATTGTTCTGTGAGTTATCTTCAGCTAGTTGCTTGCATATTAGACTATATCAGTCCTCTGGTATCAATCTTTTAGCACTTTGAATGAATTGTGGAAACTGTATCTTCTTCTCTGACTCTTGCATTTAAAGATGAGTGTATTAGATATTAGGTATAAGGAAGGCGTGGCTACTACAGAGACAACGGCATTGAAGAGAAGCAAAATACTTTGTGCCATGACAATATGAAAGATGATTTGAGCACATGTAAGGAATCAGCATAACCCCACTCTTTTTTGGCTAAAGTAAGCAAGCATATGAATTCATTTAAAAGACATTCTCTTGATACAGAGTGACTGGGCACTCCTTACATAGGCTCATCTAGAAAGTTGTTTTCCCAGTATGCTTCCCTCCATGTTCAGCACTGGGCGATTGCTACAGCTATGGCCTGGGGGAGCATGGGCATTGTTCAGCAGGGCAGCAGGTCTTGGCATTATCCTTTTGATGCTAAGATTAAAGAATTCAGTAGTTGTGCATAATTCAGAATGGTCTCTGGAAGCTTCTACCCACAATTCTAAGAAAATCGTGAATCATAAGGCAATCTAATACCCGGCTAGTTTCTCTGCAGACATACTTTGAGAGGTAATGAGTGAAGCCAAAAGTTGGTGGAGTCTCTAGGAAGAAAGCGTTTCCAGGAACATGGAATATCCACTAGAGATAGGTACAGAGAGGAGAGCCATAAAGGGCAAGAGGTAGGTTGGCCAAACTCTTGGGAGCTCATATACCACCATATGACTGGGATGATAGACATAGAGCTACAGGATTCAGTGTTTTCCCAGCTGCATTATGGTTTAGTTATGCTTTAATCTCTCTTTGCTATAACCTTATGAAAATGTTTGCCCTATAGCACTATATGTTAGAAATACATAACTTGCCTTTTGAATTTATAGGGCAATACAGGTAAGAGTTTTATTTGGTAACTCTAGAACTATTAATACTTTGGGGAAGGAATTGATACATCTGTGATTATATGAAGGATAGTTATATTATGTTGTGTGAAATCATGGCTTCATTGTTGTCTACTTAACAACATTGAGGGGGATCACTTTGGGTGTCAAGTAATGGATTTGGGATGATTAATCATAATTGTTAACTTGATTAGATGGATTAGTGCCTAGGAGGTTAGTAAAGAATGTTTCTGTATGTCTTTAAGGGTATCACCAGAAAGAATGAATAAGTAAGTGAGTAAGACTCATCCTGAATTTGTGTGGCAGAAGTCTGTGGGTCTTTTCAGAATAATCATCTGGCTATCTCATAGGTTCTTTACAGGGTTTACAGTTGTAGTTATCGAAGAGAAGCAGGGATCTATGAGCTTATGCTATCTGGCATGGATTGGCAGTGTAATATTTACTATTGTCTTTAGCTTGTTATCATATTAAATTTTTAAAATTTTATTTATTTTGAAAGTGCTGTATAGAGGGGTTACAGTTTCATAAATAAGGCAGAGAGTACATTTCTTATCCATCTCATTTTTCTCCCACCTTCCCCACTCCCCATGAGTTATACAGTTGGCTTACAGCATATAGTTTTGTAAGTATTGATGTTGCATTGGTTCATCTTTTATTCTGAAATTTTATATCTACTTTGCATTTTTAATTCAAGTGATAATAAGACAAAGCAAACTTGAATCATATCGAACAGTATGGGAATGTGTCACTTCATTTTGGTCCTGTTGAGTTATGCTTGGGGATTATGAATTGATCTGTTTGTACTATCAATGTTACTGGTTAGTGGTCATCAAGCTGAAGATTCCAGATTATTTTTTCTTTTCAAAGTATCATTCTTGTTAAATTGTTGTACAAAGATTACTATTCGACAAGTCAAATTATGAGTACAATGCTTCTTGGTCAAAAATCTCAGATTATTGGTTTCTCATCAGGCATTTAATGAAACACACACGCAAAAGTACAACGGCAAAACAAGGAGTTTGAGAGAGAGTGAGAGAGAGAGAAAGAGAAAGAGGGAGAGAGAGAGAGAGAGAGAACAACATTATAGGAAACAGTAGTGCTAAACCAGATGGATCAAAGCAAGTATAAGGTTAAATTTTTCAGTTTCCTATGGGAGATAGTCATACTAATAATAGTGAGCTGATTCTAGGGAAATAAAGGATCATGACTTGGCAGATTTTTGGAAGGGTTTGTGCATGTACAAGGTTGCCATGCTACCATCCTATATTTGTGTGTGTGTGTGTGTGTGTGTGTGTGTGTGTGTGTGTGTGTGTATATGTAGGAAATGCAACCCACATGCATGAAGCCTTCAGTAAGAATTTGTTGTGAAATGTCAGACAAAGTACTCAAAGAATTCCACTTCACAGGTAATTGCATTTGGTTAGGACTGGCTCAGAAATTTTCTACTCCTAGGGAGAAATCTTAACTACAAACTGACCAATAATTGCCCTCAAGGAATGTAGCCATGGTTGGAAATGATCTGTACAACTTGCAGTTGGGGGGGGGTCAGATTGGAGGGTGGAGGGAAAGTGGGAGAAAAATGAAGAAGGGGGTAACAAGTTTGACAAGAAAGGTACTCACTAACTTAGTATGTAATTGTAACCCCTCTGTACATCACCTTGACAATAAAATTAATTTTTTTTTAAAAAAGTGGCCATGGAAGGTACCAAGGAGGAGATAATATACATGAGATCTCCTAGGGTGTGAGTATGAGAGGGGATTCTTTCAGCATTCTTTCCGTATAGCTAACCTGCCTCATCAACTCATTAAAAACTAAATTTCTCTTCTTCAAGTATAAAGAAAATTTTACACAATGCCCTGCAGAAATTATGACTACAGTATTATTTGATTGAACAGATTTGTTTTCATTGTTCTATTCAAGTAGATGTTGTATATCATCCTAAACTCATTCTGAAGTTTTCTGTTTCTAAGACAGAATTTTCACAGAATAACATCACTTTTCTTAAACTTCCCAATTCCATCTTTTTTTTCCTCCTGAAATTTTGTATTCATATTCTTATTGTCTTTAGAAGTTCAACACTTTGATTTGAGCATTTATGAGTAATGACAGTCTTTTCATTAGATTTTTCAGATTCCTTGGTTTGGGGAATGTCATTCTTCCTAGAAGAAAGAGATATGTACTCTAATCAAGTCCATTTATTAGTTGCACTGTTTATCTTGCTATTGATTCGTCTTAAAGAAGACATATGTCTTAAAGAACACATATCAATAAGACAGGTGCCAGTGTCTCATGTCTGTACCCTTAGCTACTCAGGAAGCAGAAATCTAAGGATTGCAGTTCAAAGCCAGCAAGGGTTTACCTCCAACCAACCATCAAAAATGGAGCTGTAGAACCACCAAAAGTGGACCTATAGAACAAATGGTAGAGTACTAGCCTTGAGGAAAAATGCTCACACACAGTGTCTAGGCTCTGAGTTGAAGCCCCAGTACTGGCACACAAAAATAAATAAAATTAAGTTCCCTAAAACAAATCCTCAAAGAAACAACTGCCCCTTAATAAAATTGGCTAAAGACCTAAAAAGAAACTCTCTGAAGAGGAAATGAAAATGGCCAAGAGACACATCAAGTGCTCAATATCACTGGCCATAAAAAAATGCAAATAAAAACAACATTGAGATTCCCCCTCACCAAAGTAAGAATGTCCTTTATCAAGAAAACTAATAATAACAGATGCCGGAGAGGATGTGGCCAAAAAAGAGCCCTACTACACTGTGGCAGTGTAAACTTGTTCAATCACTCTGGAAAGCAGTATGAAGGTTCCTCAGAAGGCTAAACATAGAGCTCCCCTATGACCCAGCAGCCCTGCTTTTGGGCATCTCCTCAAAAGATTATAAGCAAACCATACTAAAGCCACCAGCACAGCTATGTTCATTGAAGCACAATTTGCCATCACTAAGATATGGAACCAACCCAGATGCCCCTAAATAGATGAATGGATCAAGAAAATGTGGTACGTACACGCAATGGAATTATATGCCTCTAGCAGAAAGAATGACACTGCCCCATTCATAAGGAAATGGAAGAGCTTGGAAAAAATTATACTAAATGAAGTGAACCAGACCCAAAGAAACATAGACCCTATGGTTTTGCTCATTGGTAATAATCAGTACACATCTACGATAGTCCTAGCAGAAGAACATAATAGCTCAATAGCTATGTAAATGTAAACACAATAAGATGATGCTAAGTGGAATGAACTCCAAGTTATGGAAATAAGTGGTTTATCATTGTGGTTATTAGTTTCAATGTACCATCTGAATTTTTGCAACTTTCCTTTATCTTTCTTCCCCAGAGTTTTACCCTGGATGTCACTGTTACTGATTTTGGTACCCTGGGTATTGTATGTATGTTTATTGGAACTAGGGAAGGGAAGGGGAACTTCAAAATGGAGAGACAAAGGGTAAAAGGAGAATCAATGCAACAGCAATACTTACAAAAGTATATGCTGTAAACCAACTGTACAACTGGGGTGGAGGTGGGGAGGAGAGAAATACACTAGAGAGGCAATAAGACCCTGCATATGCCCCAGGAAACACAAAGAGGAAAAAAACTGATAACACTGCAATTTCAGCATGCAGTGATCCCATTCCATCTTTCTCTGTTTCCAGTGATAAAGACATGTCCAGCAAACGCTTTTCTCATCCTTAGCAATTTCCACTACCTCAGTACCTCTGGCCCCTTTCCTCCTGACTTTGATCTTCTTAGTCAAGGCTACTGCTCTGTTTTTTTCCTTCTGTCTTTTCCACATGGCTTCTGAATTTCAAGTTTGGAAAAGGCTTCCTATGGAGCTTAATTCTCCTACAAGTATGTTTCTTTGCATTGTAATGGAGATTCTTATAAAATGCATTTAAGTTCATCTCTTTGAGCTGCTTTTCCTATATGACTCATGAAAAGGACAAACCTGCTTCCTTCCGTCCTTCCTCCTTGCTCCCCTTCTCCCTTTCTTTCTTCTTTGCATCCTTTCCTTCCTTGCTTCCCACCTACACCTTTTCTTCTCTCTCCCACTTCCTCCTCTTTCTTCTTCCTCCTTTCTTCTTTCTTCCTCTTCTTCCTCTCTCTCACCCTTTATCTTATCTAAGGACTTTTGAAATCTACTTAAAAAAGAAAAACTTGGTCCCAGAACTGGTTTAAAGTGAGCAGTTATTTCCTTCCAAATGACAATCTCCACAGTACTTATCCACTTTGTTCCTCATCATAAGTAATTTCTTGGTTTTAAACAGAAGCAGCATAGTAATTTCTCCATTTGTTTATAGCAAAAGCAAAAACAAGACTTCAGTTCCTTTCTTTTCACTATCCCTTAGTTTTTCCTGAAGGCTGGTGCTCTACCATATGAGCAAAAGCTCCACTTGTGGCTTTTTGGTAGTTAACTGGAGATAAGAGTCTCATGGACTTTCTTGTAGGGACTGGCTTCAAACCACAATCCTCAGTTCTGAGACTTATGCATACCTAGGATTACAGGCATAAGCCACTGGTGCCCAGATTAGCTCCTTTCTTTAGCACATATTGGAACTATGGAATGTAGTTGGAACTCGTTATTTTATCCTAAGAATGTATCTGCTTTTATAGTTTCTACTATGTAAAAATGTTCCTACTGTTCATAGTAAAAACAAACAAAGGTTAACCATTGGCTTGATTAATTCTTCAAAATGCCTTTTTAAGACCAAGACTTATCAAACATGCTTCCACTGGTTTGCCTCACAAATACCAACAGGCATGTCTTTTCTTTTAGCTTTACCCAGCTGACTGTAGAACAATCAGCAGGTATATTTTTCTTGGCTCTCATGCACACCCCTACTTTATATGGGTATAATTTCTCCTTGCTGACAATTTCAAATAAAGGAAATTGAAAGTGCACAAAGGGGTTCATGAGTGTGAGGTTGGATGTGTGTCACCAAGGTCTTTTGCTAACAACTGGTCCAGGCACCAGCAACAATTGCAAATAACGTACACTGTAAAAGGATGGGCAATCACATAGAGTTGTCCAAGTGACAGAGCAGCCTGTGATTGCAAATTAGGAATGTGAATCAGTCCCCCAGGAACCACCATGCAGGCTTCATCCAGCTTCCCCCTCCCAGCATCTGCCTGCCTTTCAAGCCTTTATATTTCTTCTGACTTGTTGCAATGGTTCCCCTAGGAATCCTTTAGTGTATTTCTAGTTTTCCTCTTTCTGTTCAATTTGCAGGACTTCAAACAAAAATTCACATACAAAAATCATCCCACTATTATATCTATTCATATCTTCCTTTTTTGTACCGGTGCATAAACATTTTGTTCATATCACAGTGATACTTTAACTTCAGGATTCATAAGAATCACCTGGAGGACTTATTAAAAAATGCAGCTTTCCAAGGCCCCTGCTTAGAGATTCTGATTCAGCAGGTTTGGTGAGCCACCTGTGATTCTGAATATTTAATGTGCTTCCCAGGTGACCTTTATGCAGGTGGGTCATGGACTGCTTTTGAGAAACGTTGGAGTTGAACCATAATCTCTTCTTGGCATAAATTATATGTATATTTCTATTTTTATCTACTTTATGTTTGCCTTTGGCCACATTTTTCATAGTGGAGACAATTTTCTCCCATTTTCTAACTGTGGTCTAACTGTGTTGAAATGAGTTAACATGACACCTGAGCAGTGTAGCATCCTAAAGAGGGTGCAGGGGACCAAAAGCACAGAGCAAAACTGCGCACAGGCTCTGAAGGATCTTCTCTGTTCTATGTCTGTGCTGGAGCCTGTTCAGATTGCAGCTGAGCCAACCTATGATAACAACAGCATTTCACTCTTGAGAGACTTCTCATTTCAATGTTTTATATCCAATAAGATATTACATTTGCATCACCACATTTTTCAGAAACAGTAGCATGTTCCTATAAAATATTTAAATACTGTTGAGTTTATTAGGAAACCAATGCTATAGTATGTTAATCAAAAGGAAAATACCACATGATGAAATAGCATGACTTCAAAATGCATAGGGACAAACTTTGGCCCAGACTAAATGTCAGAAATAAAATACTCAGTAATGAAATGAGCAGGAGCAAAGGTCAGGCTTCCATAAAAATCCCATTCTAGCTGCAGCTTCATTTTAAATTATTATTTCAGATTATGTATGGTAAATTGCCTGTACTTTCAAGCAAGATATCTTGTCAGTTTGAGACTTGGTATTATTTACAACAGGTTAAAGGTTGTCAACTAGGAGGCTAGCCTTACAGAGTTTTCCATTCTGCCTTCCTTTCAATTTGTAGAAGTTGCTCTTGATGATTAAATTTCTTTTCAGAAGAAGGGTGTTCAAAATAGTTTGTGATATTTTATTTAAAAAAATAACTGTGGTCTAATGTTGCTCATTTACCAAGGAAAATCCAAGGTGATTAATTACTGTAGACAAATGATCATTTTTACTAACTTTTAGCTTCTATATTAACCTACAAAAGGCCGAATTTGAGGAACAAATCCTATGACCCACACTACTTATGGTCAATGTATGTAAGTCAGTTGAACTCCCAAGTATTTCTAGGCTAGTCATGGAAATTAAATACACTGAGCCAGAGAAAGCTAGTTATTATCATTTGATCTTAGAGCATGAACATATTATTAAAAAAATCATGCAGAATTTTAGTTCAACTTCTAAAAGTGCAAGATTGGGTTATAATATAACATTTGTTTGCTTAGAATCAGTTATATTAATTGTTCAAATTTAACATGAACCACAACACAAGTATATATTAAAATACAGACTACTGGTCCTACATCTAGAAAATCTGGTCTAAGATAGAATTTGAAAAGTCCTGTTTCAAGCTACTAAAACCACACTTTGATAACTAGTAGTCTAATGTCTTCCTGTTTTGCATCATAAAACCAAATCCTTCTGATGGATTTTGTAACCTAGCAAACCCCTTTGTAATAAGACTTTGCATCTGAGCTCTTTCCCCTGTTCCAGGTTCTGTTTGTTTCTCTAGACCAAACCAATTTCCAACCTTCACATTCCATTTCTTGTCTACTTCCTGCATCCTAGTATAAGTTTTATGAGGATCTTTGTTGAGTGAAATGTCCCAAAGATCTTGATGCAGGCCTAGTGCATATATATATATATATATATATATATATATGGATATTGAATATGTTTATTGAATAAAATAGTACACCTCAAGTTTTTGTTGCAAGTTTGACATTAAGGATAAAGCATGGATAGATAAAGGACTACTCCAGAACGTGTGTGTGTGTGTGTATGTGTGTGTGTGTGTGTGTATGTAAGCATGTAAATATTTTTTTTCTCACTACTGATTTTTTAAACTTAGTGATGTACAGAGGGATTGCAGTTTGATGGGTAAGGCAGTGCATTTCTTGTCAAACTTGTTACCTCCTCCCTCATTTTTCTCCGGCCTTCTCCCCTCCCCAGCCCCCGCCAATTTATGCAGTTGGTTTACAGCATATTATAAGTATTGCTGTTGCATTTGTTCACCTTTTACCCTTTGTTCCTCCATTTTGATGTTCCTCTTGCCTTCCTTAGTTCCAATAAATGTATGTTCCGATAAATGTATATACAATACCCAGGGTAACAAAATCAGTTCAATGCTCAGAATTTTTACTTGCAAGATAGTTACTCTTCAGGTTGATGTTCTATATAGGAAACATTTTGTGTTCATTCAGAAAATGTTCAGTGTTCTATCCTTTATGCGCTAATTACTCATTTCCAAAGTCCATGTTCTCCCTGATCCCTTGGTCTTCTACACACAACCAACAACTGTTTTCTTAAAAACATTAGTTGCATAAAAAGCAATAGAGATCTTGTAAGAGACATTTGAAATCATGCTCCTTCCTTTTTATGGGGTTAGGGAGTGGGCTGCCAGTCCTGGGCCTTATACTCCAGACTTAGGCATTATCCCTGAGCTTTTTTTTTTTTTTTTTTTTTTTGCTTCCACTCAAGGCTAGCATTCTAGCACTTGAGCCAAAACCCTACGTCCAGATTCTTGGCGGTTAATTGGATATAAGAGTCTTAAGAACTTTTCCTTGCCCCAGCTGACTTTGAACCAGGATCCTCAGATCTCAACCTCCTGAGTAGTTAAGATTACACCACAGCTGGGTCCTCTGAATTAACTAAATAACTTGCGACTTTGCATCTGTGCCCTTTGATTCCTTTCTGCAGTCAACTTTACAAATCACCTTGTCTCCAGGAGAAAGGTGAATAATTGGTGACAAACATCTTGTATAGAAAGCAAATGACAAAATCGAGAGACACAGGGTAAAAAAGACAAACGATTACAAAAGCAATACTTGCAAAACTGTTTAGTGTAAATCTACTGAACAACTCATGGGGGGAAAGGGAAAGGGGGAGGGGGGAGGGAGGAATGAGGGAGAAGGTAACAAACAGTACAAGAAATGTATCCAATGCCTAAAGTATGAAACTGTAACCGCTCTGTATGTCAGTTTGACAATAAAAATTTTTAAAAAAGAAAAGAAAGCAAATGACTCCTCAAGAAAGCAATGTCCTCTTATTGTTTTAAGGAACCTTATTTCTGTTCTGTTACAGTAATGCAGTGATAAGCATTTTCTTTGAACTCCTCCAAAATTAGAGCTTGAGCTAATGGTCAACCAGGACATATCTATTACTCGGGATTAACTATGCACACTTTTCTTATCCCTTGCCTCAATTCTTCCTATTTAACCTGAAACCTATACCTCTGAAGACAGCTGATGATGTACTGAAATCCTATTTTCCCATGGCTGTCATGTAATAAATCTCCTTTCTCTTCCCTATGACATGTCCCTTTATATTGCATATGGGGGAAAATGGCTGAACCTATTTTGGGACTTTTGGACTTTAGGCATAGAGTCTAAAATTTTGGTTTTAATGAAAATCTGCAAAGATTAAGACAAAGAAAGACAGACAGACAGACAGGCAGACACAGAGAGAGAACAGGAAACCAAGATCACTAAGTGTCACTTGCATTATGAGAAGTAACAGATTCTGTGAATAGCTCTTCTCCAAAGACTAGATAGGTTAGAATAATCATTCTTTCATCAGAGAAAATGATTCACACGTTTGTAAATGAATTTCACTCACTTCTTTTGTGAGAGTCTTTGTAATCATTATATTTCAAAAACCCATCTGTCTTTTGATTTAAGTTAAAAAGCACTTCCTTTTTATCTCAAAGTCTCTGTTGTGAACACCCTCATTATTCTACCTTCACATTCAATGGTGTTAAGCCAAAAAAAAGTTCATTTTCAATTTCTATTTCTCTTCTTTTGTGTTCTGATATGCACAGCCAAATTATGGGCGTGAATTTGTGAAGTGCTTTCAGTTAATATGGTGGCCCTTTAAAAGCATATCATTTTTCTATCATTTTCATCAAAAAGTTATCAGTGAGTTTCTTCTGTATTTTTCATAGGAAATTAAATTTTCTCAGGAGGGTCTGCATCCAATCAGTAGACAATAAGCATAGCAATTATAGGCAGAGATTCTTCCTACAAGAAGGAGGCATTTTTCTTTAATAGTTCAGCTGTTATCATCAATTATTCAAAGACCAATTTAGATGTTGTTATTCTTTAAACTACTGGTTAACCGACTGGGGGATTAATGTGTTAGTACTGACCATGAGCTACCTTGCCCTGTACTCATTGTAAACTGTTCCCTGTTCCAAGGAATGGAGTTCCCTTGACTCTTAATTAATTCCTCTGACCATCTTGCAAGCCTAAGCAGACTAGCTCCATATTAGCTCCAGATTAGCTCCATAATGGAATACCAAACTCACCAATGGCTCTTTCTTATTTGGAAGAGAGATTGAAGAATCCCACTAGGTATTTCCAAATCTATTTGAAAGTAGTCAAAAGTCTTCTGAATAGCTCTTTCTTATAGAAAACTATTAATACAAATGTGTGGAAAGTGTTAAATATGGCTCATGATGAAGATAATCATTCAAGGAGAAGAAAATACATTAAAACCAGAGTAGAGAGAAACTCAATCTAAGAAATGCAGGACTCTGTGGTATCCTAACTAGTTGAACCATACTATGTACCTGCTGCTGAAATATTTCTAATGGTTTCACTGCCAACTGTTTGACCTTCAATTAGAAACTCTCTACTACCTTAGCCTTTCTATATAGATATTCTACTATGATCCCAAATGTAAACTTATTTCATTATTGTGATACTACTGATATTTCCATTCATCATTAAAAAGAATTACTTAAGCAGAGAACTTGTAACTCACCAGTATAATCTTAGCTATTAAAGAGGCTGAGATTGGGTGGTTTGAAGCCAGCTGAGGCAGAAAAATCTGTGAGACATTTATCTCAAATTAACCACCAAAAAGCTAGAAGGTAAGCTGTGACTCAAATGGTAGAACACCAGCCTTAAGAGAAAAAGGTAAGGGACAACTTTAGGCTCTATGTTCAAGTCCCACAGAACTGGTATAATTGATTAATTAGTTAATTAAAGGAATTCCTGTGAAACACTATAGTGCCCCACACAGTTCCTTCCTGATACTGCACTAAAAGTTCTGAGTGGAAGGATGAGGAGCTATTTATATCATTTTTCTCTCCTTGAAATTCCATGACAGTAGAGCAAATTGAATATGATTTTGGGAATAAACTGGAGAAAATATTGTTAATATTAATGTCATGATAGTGTATTGTTACAGAGATGTTGTTTGTATGGCATAAAATTATTTCAGTGATCCTTATGATTAAAAACACTTAGGTTATGTAATAATTTTATTTAAGGTACTACTATCATGACTAGAGTTTTGACTTAATGTCCACTAATATTTCTCTTTTTGGAGTTAATCATTTCATTTAGTTTTCATGCCTTTTAAGCTGGAACATTTCTATAGCCGATAGTTCTTTAACGTTGATATTTTGAAGAGCATGTTTGTTTGTTTTTGTTTTAATATGGAACACCTCATGAATTTGTATGTATCTCATATCTCACTTTTATTTAACTGATGAATGTATATGTATATATACATATACGTATGTATGTGCATATATGCCTTGTTGTTGAGTTTGTTTTAAGCATTTATTTTGATAAAATCAATGCATCAGTTCGTTGCATAAAAATATTTCCATTTGTCATGTCTATACTCATTGCCTCCATCAGTCTTCCACCTCTCCTTTCCAAACCAGTATCAGCAAGCTTCACAGTTTCACTTTTATGCATGTGCATAAAGTATTTCCACCATCTTCACCTCTTCGTCCTCTCAGTTTGGCACATTTTCACCTGTTTTATACTGAAATCTGTGACAGGACATGTTTCAACTTAACATCGATTTTTGTTAGATGTTATATATTAATTGTTCAAAGCAGCTCAACCATGGTACCTCACAATAGTATATACCATACTGTGATCCCATTGTACATATGTGGATATATTTATAAGCTTTTGAGCTCGGAGTCTTGTGCTCTCTTTTAGCCATGGCTTTTCATGAGAGTACTCATTGCTAGTACTCTATCACTTGATGCATATCTTCAGCTGTAAAGTTTTCTAGTTAACTGGAGACAGAGTCACAACAACTTATCTTTCTTGACTGATCCTTAGATCTTACATCCTTAGACCCTTAGGTCTCAGCTTCTTGAATAACTAAGATAACAGGCATGAGCTACTGGCACCAGGTCTTCATTTATTATCTCAAAATAGTTAATATTTATTGAAGAAATTATATAACACCATTTTCAACTTTTTATGGATTATTATTGTTTAGAACATTCAGTATGATACAGATGTTCTCAATTTTAAAGAAAACAAAACTGAATTACAGAGAGAATAAAAATAACCTAATCAATGATAAATTGCTGAGCCAAATGTGAATTCTACTGCTATATTAAAACACTACAAATTACATGACTTAACAATCAACACGAATTTATTACAATATATAATAGAAGTCAAATATTGGATATCTAAGGCAGAAGCTGTTTCTTTGTCTTTTCTAGCTTTTAGAGATCATCCACGGTCTTCGAGACCCTTTCATCAATCTTCAAAGCAGTTAGGATGCTATCTTTAAAAGTCTCTTTCTGCTTCTTTCCTCACATCAAGACTTTCTCTCTGTCATTCTTATGGTCCTTCCTAACTTGTAAGAGAGAAGACAATTGTAACTATACTGGATCCATTAAGATACTCCTGAATGATCTTCCTGCCTTAAGAGCTTTAGCTTAATCATACCCACAAATTCCACCAGGTTAAGTGACCTACTCACAGGTTTGGGGTACAATACATAGATATCTTTCAGTGGGGCATCATTTTTCCCTCTGATACAATGAGTCTCAATTAGCTAGTTTGGAAAAAAATGAATTTCACATAAGACTTGTAAATAAATGATATTTCGACCATGGATTCCATTCTTCCACTACTTTTTCACCTCTGAATTGTGTATCACTCCTTTGCCTAATGTAATTGTATATCTCTATCTTATAAGGAAAAATATTGTCATGAGTTTTTGATAGCATGTATGACTTCATGAGTATAATTAGTTCAAAAATATTTAAACTTCATGAATGTTATTAGTTCAACAAATATTCTCACTTACTTCTAGAAACAGCAGTCAGTCCCTAAATCAAAATTACATAGTCCAAAGGTCTGGCTATGGAGCATCTCAGTGTGAACATAATCTGTCATCACAGACCCTATCTCCAGCTATTATGAGCCACCTACTGAGCCTGTAAACAGCCAAGGATTTGGGACATTAGGGACATGAGACTAAAGAAAGAGACGTAGATGATGGAGGAAAATGCCTTCTTTATCCCTTTTCTATGTCATAGGTAGAAAATTTTAAACTGAAATTTGAGAGATGAGTTATCATATCAAGAACTCAGTAAAACTCCACAAGAGGAAAATAAAACTAAATTAAAACCTAAGATCTTTAATGACTAGATAATAGAAATTTCCTTCTATAAAAACTAAACTGAGTATGATCTTCCTTCTTGTGTCTTTCAGCAGAGACTAAAATTAGAGCACATAGCCAGATTGTGCAAAAGCGGAGGGAGTGGAGAATTATAACAATGTGAGGCATTATGAAGAGGTATTATCCCCATCCAGGTGCTGTTGGTTGACACCTTTTATCCTAGTTACTCAGAAGGCTGAGTCTGGGGATCAGGGCTAAACATCAGCAGGGCAAGAACATCCCTAAGGTTCATTTTAAATTAACAAGCAAAAAGCCAGAAGTGGGGCTGTGGCTCAAGTGTTAGAGTGCCAGCCTTGTGTGAAAAATTTAAAGGACAATGCCTCAACCCTGAGTTCAAGCCCATATTACTGTTGAAAGCTTGCACGCACACACACACACACACACACACACACACACACACACACCAGTATTTCCTTCTTGTGGCTTCTCCAAATAGTTTTAGTACAGAGGAGAATCATAGGCAGCTCAATATTACCTTATATTCCTCTTACTAGATATTTAAAATTATTACACTAGGATATATATATATATATATATATATGCACTGATGTCATTGTTATGCTAAAGGAGCATACATCTGCTTTTCTCATGAAAATTAATATTTCAAAGCACTTTTATTTTAAGTTTTGTAAGACCAGTCAATTATTTTAAATAATGGCTTCTCTGAAATTTCCCTTGGTATTTTAACATGCCTCTTCAGAAAACCAAATAGTGGGGCTGGGGATATGGCCTAGCGGCAAGAGTGCCTGCCTCATATACATGAGGCCCTGGGTTCGATTCCCCAGCACCACATATACAGAAAATGGCCAGAAGTGGCACTGTGGCTCAAGTGGTAGAGTGCTAGCCTTGAGCAAAAAGAAGCCAGGAACAGTGCTCAGGCCCTGAGTCCAAGGCCCAGGACTGGCCAAAAAACAAAACAAAACAAAAAAAAAAACAAAACCAAATAGTTGCAATCAGAGCAAACAAAGACAATTTGCTTTTCCAATGAAGTAGCTTAATGCTTTCCTTAAAGGTGTAACTGGATTAATTACTTTTATGAGGTGAAGCAGAATGATCCAAGAAGAAAGGTGTCATGTAGCTACAAGGCATTGTTATTCATTATAATAAACACTATGATAATAACAACCCAATAATAGAATATTGATAGAGTTTATAGCAATGGCAAAATGGAATTTCCAGAAGCCAGTAAGCAGCTTTAAAGAAAATAGAGTAGGAAACTCTATGATAAGAAATGAATCTAGTTTATCCCAAGGAAGACAAAATAAGGATTGGCTATGGTGAACAATGCCACAATGACTATGGTTGTGCTAGTACATGATAAATTGTCCAGTTCTCTAGGCATTCACACAGAGTAAGACCAAAGAAGAATATTCTTAGGTAAGGATCACAAAGGCACAATTCCCATGTGCATCTGATCATATAAAATAGTATTTACCAAAATGAACTCCAGGAAATAGAATCAAGAGGGTTGTTTTTTTTTCCATTGCTGTTTTTTATTTTCTCTTTCTTTTGTCTTGTTTGGTAATTTATCTGTCTTTGGGAAGGCAAGAGGGAACAAAGATATGGTGGGAAAAGAGGGAACAAATGCATTAATCATAATCACTAGACACTGCTGAAAATTATACAGCTGGTGGGTGGGGAAAGGAGGGAAAAATGGGAGAGGGAGGGAAGGGGTAACATTGTTTAAAACAAAATGTACTCTTTATCTGACTTATGTAACAGCTGTGTACATCACCTTTACAAAAACAATAAATAAGTTAAAAATAAATAAATATTTGCTATCTTTCATTCTTTTCCAGTTTTAAACTCACATTGCCAGAAGTTCAACTCTGTAGAATATGCAGGCTCCCAATATATACAAAAACAAGTTCCTCCTATCCACTGATGTTTCATACAATGGATCTGGCTTGCTTGTTGGTATTGTGATTCTGAACAGTGAATAGGGAAAGGTAAGCCTGCATTTCTGTGAGTTGGGAATAGATTAGAGTATTTAGACAGCTTTCATGTCCACTCTCAGCTAGCCTTGATGGACATAAAAGAAACCAGAAAAATTTGCAGATTTTAATACATTCTCAGAGATCCAGGGAGATCAATCATCACATATGGAAAAGGTAAGTGTCATGCATTTATCACTAGAGAATGTATGAGCATCCTTGGGGAAAAATCTTTTTTATGTGAATGAATAAAAATTATTCATAATAATCCTAAATAAAAACAGAGCTGTGTGTCAGGAAAATTTTCTGTCTCTTCCTCATGGGATACTGAAAAGTGACAATAGGGAGGGAATATTTCTGTGCAGGTGTATCACCCTTGCAGGTCAAATGCAATGAAATCTTCCTTATTCAGTAACTAAGGTCTGCATCCATGGTTTGAGGGTCACTCAGCAATCACACCTCATGACTTAGCTGAAAATTGACTCTCTCTGGTTATTCAACACATATTAGGGTTAAAATGGTTATGGTATTGTGCTATTGTTTGTGTATGTTTGTGCGTGTGCATGTTTGTGGTACCGGTACTGGACCTTGAACTCAGGGCCAGGGCTCATGTTGGCCCTTTTCACTCACAGCTAGAACTCTATTCTTTGAGCCGCAATTCCACTTCCAGCTGGTGAATTGAAGACAAGAGTCTCATAAAATTTTCTGCCTAGGCTGGACTCCAATCACTGTCCTCAGATCTTACTGGTGAGCATCAGCCCCTGGCCTATGTGCTATAATGTAGAAATACAAACTTAATTGACAGCAAGAGCTCCAAAAGAGCTCAGTCAAAACAAATATTCTAAACCTCTATCCTCAAATATGACAGTGTTGAATGCAGGTTGAATGGTGAACTACAGGAGCCCCTTTCTTCACAGTCTGGCTACTAGAATGAAAGGCTGAAACTGTACCCTAGAGACTGGGTTTTGTGACATTACTAAAAGCTTGATATTTGGACCACAGGAGGGAAGAATGAAAAAGTATTTGGGTTAGAAGGAAAAATCAAGAATATGATCTATTAGAAGAATATCTGCTATAACAGTGCTGAATATAGGACTTATAGCCAAAATGGGGGAGTTAAGGAGGATGAAACTAAAAGTGTTGGCTGGGAAAATGTGCCACAAAAAGCAAGTAAAGGAGATCTTTTAAGCTGCTATGGATTTATTATATTTCTACTGGATACTGGATTTAGTTTCAATTGTGGATTAGAAATTTTTGTTAGAATTTGAAGTGGTTAGACTGTGAGGTGGTTAAAGGGGGTGACAATGCAGTATGAAGAATTGACTACATGTGAGAGGATGAAGCCATTAAGAATGAGATGCAGCGGGGAAAAAAAAAAAACCAGGAAGACATGTTAAAGATGAAATTGGAAGTATTCAAGACCAAAACGAGTTTGATTTTTACTTATGACTCTGCCAGCATCACCGCTTTTAGGAAGGAAGGTACTGGAGTTGTAGAGAGATGATAAGGAAATTGCCCTGAAGCAGGTCAGCAGATGATGTGTATGGATATGCTTGGAATCAGGTTGAGCTGAACTGGATGTTCAAGGCTGTAGGAGTCAACAGAGTAGTGGTAGTGTGCTAATCATGCCACAAGACAGACTGACCAGAGAGACTCATGCTAGCAACAAAAATTGTAGAGTGCAAAAGTAGGCCAACACAGATGTAAAGCATGTTAATTTTGCTCTGCTCATTATGTTTCATCACCATTCAATGTGTTTGCAAAGAGGGATGGCATGAATTTAACTTAGGAAAAATGCTGAGTTCTCCAGATCATGTCCATTACACAAATAACACCAACAAGTCAGACCTGACTGAGATGTTAAAAAATAAATAAAAACTACTTTGGATCCACCATAATTCAAGAGATGCATTGTGTTCATAAACTGCCGAGTTGTTTTTAAACCCTTTTGTTCAACACTTTAAAGTCAATAAAGTAAAGTAAAAGGGAGGAACACTTAAAACAGATCTCAGAAGAAGAGGAAAACAATCTAAAACTACTTCAGGAGGTATATTTGGAGAATGGCATCCTAATTCCTACCTCAATACACATCTGTCCTAAATATAGATTGATGAACTTTTTAAAAATATAATGCCCACTTCCCCAAAGCATCAGTCTTCTAGGGATCCTTTGTTTTGGTTTTTGGTTTTTTGTCAGTCATGGGGCTTGAACTCTGGGCCTGGGTACTGTCCCTGAGCTCTTCAGCTCAAGGTTAGTGCTCTACCACTTAAGCCACAGCACCACTTCCAGTTTTCTGGTAGTTAATTGGAGATAAAGGACTATCCTGCCTGGGCTGGCTTTGAACAGAAATCTTGAGAGCTCAGCCTCGCAAGTAGCTAGGATTACAGGTGTGAGCCACCAGTGCCGGGCTCTAAAGATACTTTCTCAAGGCTTTTTTTTTTTTTTTTTTTTTTTTTGCTTTTTTGCACAGCACATCTGGGTCATCCAGTCTAGCATACAGAATCTCATGAGACTTGCATAAAGGAATCCAGAGTGATCATGAACCCTCCAAGCCTCCGTAAGAGTTTGGCTTGCGTGTATTCTTTGTCCGTCATATGGTTAATTGCTAAAGTGTGAGCTTTCATTTACAGCCTGCCTCCTAAATTACAAATATCAGAAAAAGAAATTTTTTCCAACTTCACTAGATGTTAAGGATTATGCCAAGTCAACAGACTGTGAAGAATTAGTCCATTTCAAGAGCCAAGAAAAAAGTTTTATTCAAGAGAGGGAAATGCAGCAGGGAGAATGAAATGGAAAACTGAAACTAAGTTGCAGAACAGAATCTCTTATGGTTCTCCAGGCTTGTTAGCACAAATCCCAGAAACGTTTGTGTAGCTGATTCTTACTCCTGTCTCCTGCCTCTGACTTCAGAAACATGTCATGCTCCACTGTAATAGCCTGTAAATCTGAAGATAAAGAATGACAATTGTGTTAATGCCTGAGGGAAGCCAGTGTCCTTTTTCTCTAGTCTTCATATTATACCTAAGTAACACGCATGTTGATGTTGAGACCTGGGCTGCATGAGGTGATGAAGCAGGATGGTCTACATAAATTTAGCTACATTTGCGTGTTCAGTGAAGTTTCCGAGAATTCTATCATGACTTGTCCACTTTCTATCATCAATGGTGTCTTACAAAATTGGTCCATCAATTGGCTTCTGATCTTGCCCCATATCCACATATTGACTTTGATTCTTTGAATCATTCTACCCAAGTACAGTCATATGGGTTTTTTCACCTATCCAAACATTCTGCTGATAGGTTTTTTTTTTTGTTGTTTCTTTGTTTTTTTTGCCAGTCCTGGGCCTTGGACTCAGGGCCTGAGCACTGTCCCTGGCTTCCTTTTGCTCAAGGCTAGCACTCTGCCACTTGAGCCACAGCGCCACTTCTGGCCGTTTTCTGTATATGTGGTGCTGGGAAATCGAACCCAGGGCCTCTTGTATACAAGGCAAGCTCTCTTGCCACTAGGCCATATCCCCAGCCCCTGCTGATAGTTTTTAATCCAGTGAAAACCAGATTCTAGTGGAGTGAGGCATGTTTGAAAGTATGTAGAGATAGAAGCTAGCGGTTGTAGGACTTCCCACTTTTCATGTGTAGTTTTTTTCTGTCAAGTATATTCTTCAATGAAACACCACTGTTTTGCTTGATTAATAACATTTTCCTTTCTCCTTGGCATCCTTGTCTTTTTTTCCCTTTGGTACTTACCTTGTCGAAGAAGTTCAATCTAACATCTTCAGAACATTCTACTGCAAAACCTCATCCATACCTATGATCAGTTAGAAATGTATTTTGTAGTTCATAGACTGCTTGGTTCGGTTGTCCTGGAAATCAGTTTCCATTGTTTATGTATCTATTTACTCCACAAATTAAGTGTGACTAATTGCATATCACCTACTTATCATCTCTGATCCAACATAGTTATTTCGCTGAAATTGGCATATATTATCAATGCCACCATACACCTACCTTAGAGTTTGTTCTGGTGTTACCCTTCCAAGCTGTCACTTATTAATATTTATTGAAGTGGTGATGTGTACACATGCTGTAAGCAAGGGTGAAAACATATCCTTAAGTAAGCATAATCATTGTTATTATTCAGTGTAATTATTATTATCATATTGACTATTAAATATAACAGCTAGATTCTGAGTATTCTTGGCACAGTAGAATAGAATCTCCATGCATCTATTCCTTCATTTGCAAGTAAAGATAATAGCCTCAAATATGTTTCATAGGAGTTTGTGAGTTCATTTGTGTAAAAATGCTTAATACAGAGCCCTGCTTACTATGATAACCAAATGTATATTGTTTATGAGTCATGGACTTTACAAAGTTGTTTTATCTGTCCTTCTGCAATCAGGAACTTACAACTAGGTAAGTAGCCAAGAAGTTCTAATAAAACCAATTTATAATGAATATTTATACCAATAGAGCAAATGTTTGACAAAATACTACATCCAGGTTAGCAGGAAAGGCAGATAGTGTTTCATTTAGTTTTAACAGAAAAGCGTGCAGGCTTTCTCCTTTCTTTCATTCCATTCATGCCATTTTATTGAATCTTTCTTGGTTATCAGTCCCCTTGCCTAGCCAGGTATTGGTGGATTAGAGCTATAGTCCTACCTAGCTATTCAATAAGCTTATATCTGAGGATCAAAGTTCAAAGCCAGTCCAGGCAAGTAAGTCTGTGAGACTCTTATCTCCATTAGTCAACAAAAATTCAGAAGTAGAGCTATGACTCAAATGAAAGAACCTGGAGCCTGGAGCGAAAAAGCTAAGGGACAGCACCCTGGGTCAGGGTTTACACTCCAATACTGACAAAATAAATAAATAAAGTAAATCCCCCCAGCTGAATCTAAGCCCCTTTCCTCAGAATACTAAATATGTCGGAGCAGGAGAGCCAATGGGAACCAGTGGAGCTGCCCAGGAACAATGGCTGCATATCACCAAGGTGGAGCTAGGTATTTGTTCTGGCTGTTTCCTCATTCCTCTGGATTGCCTGCTCTATGGATGAGACTCTTTGAATTCCTTTTCTAGTCAATTCCCACATTATGAAGCAGGTGGTGCATGCCTGTAATCTTAGCTATGTAGGCAACTGAGATGTGAGTGAGGATCGTGGTTCAAAGAGAAAAATTCCTGAATCTCTTATCTCCAATTTACCACCAAAAAGCCAAAAGTGTAGCTGTAGCTCAAGTGGTAGAGTGTGAGCCTTGAACTAAAAACTCAGGGACAGAGCCCAGGTCCTGAGTTCAGGGCCAGAACCAAAGAATAAAAAAATATTCCAACATTATTGCTAATGATCTTGTTTGTGTGTGTGTGTGTGTGTGTGTGTGTGTGTGTGTGTGTATGATAGCTAAAGGTATATATGTGTATGAATATCCAAGTATATAGATATATGTAAGTAGATATTTACAAATTTCAATTTCCAAACATACACTTCAGTTAAAAGAATGGCATAGTGAATTTTCAAGCACCCGTAATCCTGCTTCCAAAAGTAAAATCACTATAGTAATGTTTTTAAGTTCCACAAAACATAGTTTTAAGCTACTAACAGGACAAGAATGCCTATTTGCTCTATGTTTACATAAACAAATGTCTAGTGATCTTGGACACGACACGGAATGTTTCTTTTCAGGTGATTTTCTCATTTTGAGATCACCTCGAATCAAGCATCAGCTTCTTGCTAAAGCAAAAAGTTTCGGGGCTGGGAATATAGCCTAGTGGTAAGAGTGCTTGCCTTGTATACATGAAACCCTGGGTTCGATTCCTCAGCACCACATATATAGAAAACCGCCAGAAGTGGTGCTGTTGCTCAAAGTGGCAGAGTGCTAGCCTTGAGCAAAAAGGAGCCAGGGACAGTGATCAGGCCCTGAGTCTACCCAGGACTGGCAAAAAAAAAAAACCAAACAAACAACAATAACAACAACAACAAAAAAAAACCCATGAAGTTTCAAACTCAAAAAGTTTCATCTCTGGCTGGTACCATCAGCTAGAACACTGGCTTGGCTCCCAATCTGGTTGGCTACTCCTGTAGCACTCATATGCAAATATTATACCATGTGGTATTTTTTTTTTACACTGAAAGCCCTAAATACTATCCTATTATGCTTTTCTCCCACTCTCTCATCCCAGTTACTGTCCATATCTGGAATTGAGAAGAAGTGTGCCTTTACCATGAAAGAGCTTTAGGACTCCCTGAGAACTCTGAAGTGAGCTCTGTGTCTCTTGGCTCCCCTCCTCTGCTCTTCTTTTTTTTTTTTTTTTTTTTTTGGCCAGTCCTGGGCCTTGGACTCAGGGCCTGAGCACTGTCCCTGGCTTCTTCCCGCTCAAGGCTAGCACTCTGCCACTTGAGCCACAGCGCCGCTTCTGGCCGTTTTCTGTATATGTGGTGCTGGGGAATCGAACCTAGGGCCTCGTGTATCCGAGGCAGGCACTCTTGCCACTAGGCTATATCCCCAGCCCTCCTCTGGTCTTCTTATGCTGCTCTCTCACTTCACTCCCTGCAGTAGTTAAGTCCCTAGCTCTTACTCCCACAAGATTAAATGTCAAGGTCATGAGCTGGTCATCCACAAAAAGCCAGAATAAAATTATACACCCAGCTGCCAAACTGTGTCCTGAAAAGCTGCTTCAGTGTTCCACAATCTCTGGGCTACCTACTTACAAAAAGACAACAACGTAGACATACCACTCTGGCATTAGAAACTCACACTTGCTGCCTTTTGCCTGCCTGGCCTATGGAAAACACACTCTTTATCTTAATTGTCAATATTTTCTAAAACCTTTGTCTCTTTCATCAAGTAGAATCACCTGTTTTCTTACTTGTATTGCAAATAAGCAATGGTCAACTAAGTTCATTTCCTGTTTCTGCTCCAAAACATGCTTCTTATGTGCCTTCATGTATTTTCATCCCTCTCATTTTCTCTACCAATAGTTCTTCAGTCCCATCAAATGACCTCTGGTGCCAGGTGAACCACTCACCTGACTGCTCACTTCTGACTCTGATGCCAAGGCCTCATTTCCCCAGGCCTGAGCCCCCATTTCTCTTCTTTCAGTAGCAATTTTGTGGGTTCACATTTTTAACTGAGTCCTAGTTCAAAAGGGGCTGTGAAGTGTGAAGGCTGTTGTTTCTTGTTTATCCTCACTTCCTTACCTCTACTGCCCCACTGTGTGGAGTTCTTCATCAGGAATGGACTCACATGCAATAGATTCACATGCCATCATGTAATAGTAATTGGTAATACATTGGTAATATAATTACCAATGAAGTCCTGGTTTCTTTTCATTTTCTGATGGCAACTTCTAAATCCAAAGAAATACTCCCTAACCCGTAGGTGTGAATCCTGAAGCACAGTAAACCTCCCCTAAGTTTGTTTTCCTGAATGCTTTAAGTCATTTAGACTAGTGCAGAAAGTTGATCTCATAGGCTCATGTTTCAATTGCAATAGATCAGAAAGTAGAAGAATAAAACAAAAACAATAATCTATGGCTATATGGTGCTTCCTGGACTAAAAATATCAGATTTTTCATTAGGCTAGAAAAAAAATCCTGTGCTGGCAAAGGGTAAGTTCAAACATCTAATGGAGCTTTTTGTCAGTTATCATTTGTTCCTACTGAGTGCCACCTACCCTTTACAGTAGATGAACACTCTTCATGTCTACTGAAAGACCCAGGTGGCCATGGGTGGGTTGTAGGCCTTTTTGAAGTCATTCTTCTTGTTCAAGTGCCTATTTTCAATTTGCAGTTGTTTCTGGGAAAATGTTTAGATTCTTGGTTTCGAATGTGCACCCCCAGAAAGCTCCAAGAGGGTTTCAGGCAGAGATAAAGCCTGGTCTCTTTATGCCTCTCTGCAGCAGGCTCTCTGTGGCAACGTTACACACCTCACACTGTGCTTCAATCCCAGCTTTATGAAAGGCAGTCCAATTCCTATTCCGTGGGTGTTTTGACAGGCAAGTAACCATTCCCTGAGGAAGAAACTGGTACAGCATATTCATTCTCTTTCACTCTTTGTTTCCTGTACCGTACATGATTATTAGGAAAATTGTACTGTAAAAGGCAAAGGAGAGACTGAAATGGTAATGAAACAGTCAGCAGTACACAATGTATCTGACACTACTGACTATAGCAAAAAAAAAATTCTATTTTATGAAGACAGCAAGTCTTAGCTTTGGAACTCTGAATAGGGCATAACAAATAGCCAAGCACCAACTAATGGAATCAGGACCTGTCTAATGCCATTTCCTGAAAGAAAATGACATTGGTCTGTTAGGTCTTGCTCAACTAAGTTTCCTCACTTGATCTAGGGCCACAGCCTCTGTGGTCAAACTGCAAATCTCAGCCCCGTTGCTTCTGTGCTGCCTTGCACAAGCTCGCTTCCCACTACAGCCAGTAAAGACTCTGCTTGCAAGAGGGGTACTCGCTCTGCTTCTACACAAAGGACATCATTCAGGTTTGTCTCCAATGAGCTTGCTTTTGTCATAGTTTGTCTCTACCCTCCTTCTTTTGTCTCGTCTACTATGTTTTCCTAGCACCAAGTAGCAGAGTACCAAATTATTCAAGGCAACTAAGAGCACCCCCCACCCACATCCCCAGGTAATATAATATCCAAATAAATCAGGTCCAAGAAAGCTGAAAGTTCAAATACATTATATGTTAAGGCTGTTAAGCCAAGAATATACAGTCAGATTTTGTCCGTAGCCAGAGGGCTTTTATCCCACCTCAGAAACAGCATTCCATCTAGCAAAAAAACAGAAAAGGCTTCCAAAAGTTGTCCTGCTGTTGCCAAAATGTGTCTTTCATTATGTTTAGCAAAGAGCTGTAAACTTGTTGGAGAGGAGATTGTCTATTTATGCAGAATGCTGTCATCGAGATACTGGGTCTTGCAAGATTTTATTTCACAACATCCCCCCTCCAACTCCTTGTCCCCAATCAAACTAGCTGGACTGAATTTCAAAAATAGGGCTTGGTAATGGTAGGAGCTGGAGAGGGGATGAGTTGTAGCATCAAATCAAAATCTAATGAAGTTTCTAATGATCAAATAAATAATCACTTGACATTTATGGACATGTTTGGCAATCTGCAGAAATGGGATAGACTAGAGATGCCTAAAGCCCCATTTCCCACAGATTTACATTATGCTATCACAAAGAATTAAGCTGACATAAGCTCTTTAAGACCCACTAAAACAGCAGATTTTACAGAACTTGTTTAGATTTTTTTTTCTTCTTCCTCCAGGATCCCATACTCCCTGAGTAACTTTTCTATCTATTTTCTATTCCTTATTCTTTGGAGAGGCCTGCTGGAACCTTCCCTTCGTGTCATTTCAGGCTATAACCCTGCCGTTTGAGTTTATCTTTGCTGTAAAATGCAACAGTAATTTATATGCCCCACACTACTGCCTCCTCTGAGGCACTGGCTGCCAGCTGTCTACCCAGCAGTTTAAAGAAAGAGCTGTAATGAGCCAGAGTGCAGCAGGGAGGGGCAGAGCCACATCAGAGGCCTTTCTTCCTGCTTCCTCCTTGCACAGTGACTGACAGCAGCCTCCAGCCCATGAGCCTGCTCCCTCTCCTCCCTTCCCCCATCATACCAGTCAGATGGAAGGAGGACAAAGTGGAATGAAACCCGCCTGGAGCAGCCTGATGCAGATGCACTGGGGAGGAGTGGCGAGCCAAGTGTGCAAATTTAGCCCCTCAGTAAGACAAGCCTCCCTGCAGGACAAGACTTCCCAGCAGCTCTGAGCTCTGCCCTCTTCCATTTTTCACTGTACTATTGAGGATGTGTTTATTGATGTGATTCATTTGATGTACTCTTCTCTTTCTAAACACAGTCCAAGACTAAGCATATGTACTCTGAGTGTGTGTTTTCCAAAGAAGAACAGTTGTGTTTTTTCTTTGTGCAGGTCTTGAAATTTGAACTCAGAGTCTGGGTAACATCCTGGAGCTTTTTTGCTCAAGGATAGCATTCTCTCATTTGAGCCACAACTCCCTTTCTACCTTTTTGATGGCTATTTGTAGATAAATCTCATAGACTTTCCTGCCTTGACTGTTCCATGACCCTCAGATGACAGCCTTCTGAGTTATCTGGGGTTACAGGCTGGAGCCACCAGGGCCCAGCTAGACAAAATCATTCTTATCTCACCTTCAAAATGTATTCCTCTTTGCCGCCAATATCACCTCAGAAGATATGTGCCTTTTCATGCTTGGGAATGCACACAAGTTTTGGGGATGATTATTCAGCCAAGCAGCTTCAGATTTTCTCCTTTACTGCTAAAAGCATATGGCTGTATTCTGCTAGTTCATTGGGGGGTAAAAATCCTAGCATAAGAAAGATTAAACTGTACAGATGTTCAGTATTAGGGCCGTGGCTGTACAGGAGATAGAGATATGAAAGACAGGATCTTGTTCCTCTTCAGAGATGTTTCTTCACATGTTGACTACTAACATCTCCAGAGAAATCCTGTCACTATAAGATCCAAATTTCCCTTCAGTTCTGGGGAATCTTGCATTTTATCCAAAGCTAGTGTATCTTGGTAGACCCCAGCAAATCAAAAACAAGCAGCTGTGTTAAAGGCAGCTAAGTTCCTGATCAACAGATGCTGAGTTAACTCTTGCCAGGGCAAGTCCTTTCTTGATTAATTCATAGCCCAAAGGCCTATTCTGGTAGGTTTCTTTCCTGGTCAAGGTCCAGTGACCCCAATTATATGATTTCCCACCTGATAAAGACTTGACATATCTTCCCTCCCCCAACTCTTGTTGTCTACTATTCTATAGCTGGACAAATGTAGAAAAAGGTTCTCATTTTTAGAAAATGTGTGTTTTCCTAGGTGTTTATAGCTGTGTGAGAATAATAGTGTCTTCCTAATGGTTTAACATACTAGCATTGCAATGATTCATTATAACACTAATTTAGGTTACAGCATTTACAAAAAGAACTCAGAAGAAAGCTAACTGGAGTATACTCTCTCTATCATTCCTCTGTGCTTCCTACAAAAGATCATTTGGAGTCATGACAGCCTTTCTCTTTGTTTCCCTTCCAAATGGAACCACATTTATGAAGAAGAAAAACACATATCAGAAAGACTTGTGTATATTTGATGATTTCTAAGGATAACACACAGCCATATTAATACTGAGAAATTATAATACACATTTACTTACTGATTGTAAAGTCTTCAAAACAAGAAGATCTAGGAAGTTACCTCCACTCTAAGATATTTAAGAAATAAATAAAACAAATTTAAAGAAATGTAGGTCTACTGACTTACTGACCAGAAATCCAAACAGATCTCCAGTTCCTCAAACAACAGGAAACACAGTAGGTAGGGAAATGTAGGAGAAGGAATGATTGGCCAGTTGGATGTATCTCCTTTAGGAAAATCTCTAAGTCTCAATCACCAATCATACAATAATCACAACTCCTCTTCTTTTTGGATGTTAGTGGGGGCTGACCCTAACAGGGTAACATTGCTGGGAAACCTTTCTCTTGATAACGAACATAGATAGTTTATGTGAAAAAATTGCCCTCTTGAAGGATTATGTTCCTCAGTATATAAACATGTTTAGTTCTCTTTTATATAATAGACTTGGGTATTTTACAGCATATCTTAATTAATTAAAGTCTTTAATTCCCTCTAAAACTCTAAGTGCAATCACCGTTTCCTAGCAGGAGATTTTGTGGTAAAAGTAGAAGGTTTTTTTTTTTACGATAAAAATGCTGAAGAATAAGAAGAACATAAATACAAAAGGAAGTCAGCAGTAGGTTCTACTTCCTGTGTAGGGTGAGGAACAGAATGCACGGTCTGAACATTTTAAAAGCTGGCTTTTCATTTGGTTTGGAGCTGGATCCTAAGAGAAACTGAGCAACTTGACACCAAGAATGGCTCCAACCTTCAACAGTAATGAATAATGATGTACGAACTGAGTAATGTTGACATACTAATGATGTCTCTTCTCTACTTTATTGTCCTTTGTGTAGCAGTTTGAGGCAAAAACAAAAAGAAAACCTCTAAAGAAACAATCATATGTTATGACCCAAGCTTTTGTCCATTTCCAATCAGAATGCCTACTAGGATGAACACATCACTTTGAACACATCACTTTACCACAGTCTCATTGTATCAGTAGTGAGTTATACATTGCTGGCTTAAAGACCCAGCTTTCCTGTCAGTGGGACTGAGATCATCTGCCCTAGCTCCCATCTAACAATGTAGTAGTCACCACCACCTCCTTTCAGACATTCTAGAATTTCAGCTTTCTTTTTAAAAGTAAATACAAGGGCCAGAGTGTTGCCAAAGTGGTAGAATTATAGTCCAGTGAGCACAAAGTAAGCAATTTAAGGAAAAAAGATAAAACTACTCAGGAGGCTGAGATCTGTGGATCGCCTCTTGATGCTAGGTGGGGCAGGAAAGTCTATGAGGCTCTTATCACCTTGAATTAACTACTAGAAAAGCCAGAAGTGGAGCTGTGGCTCAAGAGGTAGAGTGAGAGCCTGGAGCAAAGGAAGGTCAAGCCCAGGGATTGCACTAGGCAGTGAGTCCAAAGCCCCAGGATCAGCACACACACAAAAAAACCCCAAAAATATAAAACTAAATACAAATGTTTGGAATACTTAAACACAAATGCATGTGTGCACACACATACACATACACAGTCACAGTCATACATATAGCCTAACTTTGAAAGTACCTGTGAGATGGAAATTTCATTTAACACCTAAATTAACTGAACAGCCACATGGACCAAATTATTTTCCTCTGTTTAGAAATGTAACAGGTAATAAAACTGTCTTTGTAGTTAGCTGAAAACTCACTATGTAAAAAGCACTAATTTGGTAAACATGTTAAACATACTTCCATTTAAAGTAGTTCCGGCCCTGGAGGAGCTTATAACTAGTAAAAAGAAGAAAAACACTTCTGAAAATTGGAAAATCTCCAAAGTCAGCAACAAGTGCTAGCTGAGTGATGAAAATAATAAGGGCTTTCAGGCTTCAGAGGTGGGGATCACTGTTTTGGTTTGTGAAGGCCTGGAAAGCATTTATGTAGCTGGCAACTTAGAAATTGGTAAACAGGCTGTGTTGTGCACATGCCTGTAATACCAGCACTTGAGAGTCTATGACATGAAGATCACATACACACATATGCACACATATACACACATATGCATACATACATACAAATACACACACATAAAAGTTGAAAAACAGCAAGGCCTAGGTGTGGCATCTAGGGCACCAGACACATTACTTAATTCCATGAATTTTGACTCAAAATTCAGATCATATAACTATTGCCCAAAACTGTAGGACACAATTTCCCTATTGTTGAAATAAGACTTACTTGCAGAAACCATCTGAAATACCTCATGGTATTCAAATGATATTTACAAAACAAGCCTGGAAGAAGTTAAAGGCAAATGAGTAGTCAATATATAAGGAATTTCATTTATATTTAAAAGTAAAAAGCCACTTTGTTGAGCAAAGTAGCCAGATTTGGTGTTGGCTCACTCTAAATTACAAAAGTATATTTCAAAATAATTAGAAGATCTTAATAGTAATCCTATTTCAACACTTCAGTGGGCTTTTGCAATATGTTTGAGTGAGTGAGCTAAGCTGTACAGGCCCCAAAATATTCTGTATTTAACTCCTGGCAGCAAAGAAATACAGTCTCTGCCCTCAGCAGGAAATTTTCTTTCTTGGCTAGAACTTAGATCTCAGGGTCCAAATCAGAGATAAATCAATGGAAAAAACATCTCTATGCTATAATTTCCTTGTTAAAGGAAAATGCAAGGGAAAATGAGACTTGAGATTTTTTTTCTCTTTTTGAAAATATGATTTGCTTTGATATTTTCTAAGATATTCTTTGCTTTTCTGATTTCTCCGAATTTTCTGGCTCAATCATTTTATTAATCTATTGTATTTCTTCAAATCATTTTCTTCTCTCCTTTTCTAGATCCTCGGATTCCTCATGGGACTCAATGGAGATTTATATGTATGTCACTTGCATACATGTATACAGATTTGAAATGGATATTTCAGGTGGGAGAGGTTGGGACAAGGTCTTCAGGGAAATAGAGGTCATGATTGTGTTCTAGAAGAGCCATTGTCTGTTGTCAGCTGGGGGGCTAACTGCAGACTCAGAACCAGACCTCCAACTCCTTGATTCTAAGGACAGGCTATCCAGTGCTCCTTTAGAAATTATCAGAGGCATTGAAAAGTTTCACAGCTTCCCAAATGTCTAGGAGTAAAATAAGAGTTTACAAAGAAGTTTGGAGTTTAGAAGGAAAAAAAAAAAAAAGGAAAGGAAGCAAGGCTCCCTCAGCAAAGGGTCAGAGGATGATCCTCCAGGTTCAAGAAGTGAAATCAGGTAAACAGAAGAACAACTTGGTTTAGAATTTCTCTAAATTCCTTTAATCCCTTAGGCCAGTCAAAGGGAAATGATGTGGCATCTGTTAGTGATTGAAGGCAAATGGGAAACATTGTGTGAGTTCCCAACCAAGAAATAAAGAGTGGGCATGGTTATTATGAATGTAAACACTGCAAATCACAGCTGCCCCAACCCAACTAATAAACACCTCTAGCATGTAGAGGTGCACCGATAGTGCAACATAGACAGAAGGTATCCAAAGCAGGCCAAAGGGGGGAAAATATAAATTGTGAATGTCATTTCCTATTGTGTCCTCCATATTTAGCCTGTTATGAAGAAGATAAAAGGCCAACCTGTTTGGTACTTCCCCTACTAGATCATTCCATAAATGACTGTAAGCCGGGTATTTACTTCTCCTTGGCAAGCTCATCTTTTGACTGTGAACCAGGAAGGGTGGCTCTCTGGAGGATGTAGTCACGTGACACAGGCAGCTGAGTACTTGGTCCAGATCCTGAAGAATTCTCCCATTCTAGGGCTGAGTGGAAATCTTTATCTTAAGCCAAATGTGTCCTAAGTCAGAAATTTCTTGGACTCAACTCAAACTTAACAGCCAACTTAGGCTTGTCTGATGAAGTAGAAAAACCAAGAAATGGGGATATGGGAAGAAAAGGAAATAAGGTAGGTTGCAGAGAAGAAATTTTCATGAAAAACAGAATTAATTTCGAGAGAATAAAGACATAAGTTACTTGCAAAGTAAAAATAGTATATTATAATTCAATTTTTATCTTACATTCACATCTATATTTCTCTTTCTTTCTCTCTTTCCTTCTTTCTTCCTTTTCTTTGTCTTTTTCTTTTTTGGTATGGGGAATTCAAACTCAGGACATTACACTTGCTAGTCAAGCACTTGGCTACTGAGATACATACAAGCCCAACATTTCTCTAAGTCACCAAATATATAGTACATTCAGAATGCCTTTCTTGTGTGCAAAGACAAACCAGTATTAAGTTTTCCTCTGTTGCCTATCAGTATTGGGTTTTTTGTTTGTTTGTTTTCTGCCAGATTAACTTTCCAAAAGGATTGTTTTTGCTTGGGAATAGAAAATTGGTTTGCCTTCAATTTTGAACTTAACCACATTCAAGAGCTGACTTTTCTTGCATAATTTCATGTCCAGACTCAGTTTTTTTTCAATGAAAATTTCAAAAGTACTTTTCCTTTCTGAAGACTGATCTTATTTGAATGTAAAGCCAAGATAATAATATTTCAATATTAGCCATTCTAAAATAAAGTTTTTATGATGATAACATAGATCAACCTTATAGAAAGTACAAGAATGCTTAAAGTATTTCCAAAATGCTTTGCATTTTTTCTTAAATAGTTTCAATAACCATTTCAAGTAAGTGAAGAAAGAGTAATAATAAAAGGATTTGTTACATTCATGTTCATGTCACATTCAAGAGTCTGTGAAATTATTTTGCATGGGAATCTAAAATGCTAGACTAGTTCTTGGCATAACTCAAAAGCAACCGCTTACTTATTCACATGCCTTGGTCTTTTCCAAATATAACAAGAGCAGCTTTGGAAAATCTTTTGGAAGAAAAATGTCTTTGAGAGAGAAAAGAAAATTCTCAATTTTATTCTGGCGACAAGACTTACATCTGTTTGTAGACATCTGAGTCTATTACTGATGGGCTGTCTATTACTTATGAAATAGAAGTTTTATTTTGAAAAAGATGATAGAAATTTGTCTTGCTTTTAAGAAAAGTTGTAACAGAACAACACTCTTTCACATAACTCATGATCTACAATGGATATGCAGGGAAAAGAATCTATGTAACCAAGAGCTAGCAGTAGCTAAAACCATTTTTCTTTTGTCCCTCCAACGTTTCCCTTTCATAGGGAAGTCTACGCTAAGAACACTGATCTTCACTTGACATTCAAATGAAGTATAAAATTCTCTGTGCTATTTTTACCACAGTTAATATGTGAAAGGTTAGTAGTTTAATACTTAGTAGTTAACAATAATGAATGCATGTAGTTATACAAAGTAGAAATAGCATGTTTGTTTGTTTTTTCAAGTAAATAATGATGTTTTTATTCATGTCATCATACCAGGAATGGCTGTAATGTGGCAGTTGGAAGGTTACAGTCTGCTTAGGGCCTGGTTCACTTACTTGGCTAATATCAGTCTCTGAATAAAATGAAATTGTAAATGGCTTACGGCTTAAATAGGCAAAAGTCAGTCTGGCCACCTTGTGCGCTAACACTGTGAGCTTTTATTTTTTTTTTTTTTCAAAATTTTATTATCAAACTGATGTACAGAGAGGTTACAGTTTCATACGTTAGGCTTTGGATACATTTCTTGTACTGTTTGTTACCTTGTCCCTAATACCCCCCTCCCTCCTCCCCTTTCCCTTTCCCCCCATGAGGTGTTCAGTTCACTTTCACCAAACAGTTTTGCAAGTATTGCTTTTGTAGTTGTTTGTCTTTTTTTACCGTGTCTCTCAATTTTGGTATTCCCTTTCAATTTCCTAGTTCTAATACCAGTATACACGGTTTCCAATATACTCAGATAAGATTACAGAGATAGTGTAGGTACAACCACAGGAAGGTGATACAAGAACATCATCAATAATAGAAGCTACAGATACACATGGGATGTTGAAAGTAGTTACAACTGTGAAATAACAATCGTTTCCATAACATGGAGTTCATTTCACTTAGCATCGTCTTATGTGTTCATAAGGGTATAGCTATTGGGCTCTTGTGATCCTCTGCTGTGACTTGCCTAAACCTGTACTAATTATTCCCAATAAGGGAGACCATAGAGTCCATGTTTCTTTGGGTCTGGCTCACTTCACTTAGTATAATTTTTTCCAAGTCCTTCCATTTCCTTACAAATGGGGCAATGTCATTCTTTCTGATAGAGGCATAAAATTCCATTGTGTATATGTACCACATTTTCCTGATCCATTCGTCTACGGAGGGGCATCTGGGTTGGTTCCAGATTCTAGCTATGACAACTTGTGCTGCGATGAACATTGTTGTGCTGGTGGCTTTACTGTGATTTTGTTTGTGGTCTTTTGGGTAGATACCCAAAAGTGGGGCTGCTGGGTCATAGGGGAGTTCTATATTTAGCCTTCTGAGGAATCTCCATACTGCTTGCCAGAGTGGCTGACCCAGTGTACATTCCCACCAACAATGAAGTAGGGTTCCCTTTTGGCCACATCCCCTCCAACAATTGTTATTGTTAGTTTTCTTGATATATGACATTCTTACTGGGGTGAGATGGAATCTCAATGTAGTTTTGATTTGCATTTCTTTTATGGCCAGTGATGTAGAGCAGTTTTTCATATGTCTCTTGGCCATTCTCATTTCCACATCAGAGAAGCCTCTTTGTAAGTCTTTAGCCCACTTGATGAGGGGCCTATTGGTTCTTTGCGGTTTTGTTTTGGAAGAAGGTAATTTTTTTAGTTCTGCATATATTTTAGATATGAGGCCTTTGTCCATTGAATGGCCGGTAAAGATCTTTTTCCAATCTCTGGGCTTTCTGTTTATCTTGCTATGTCCTTTGCTGTGTAGAAGCTCTGCAGTTTGATGCAGTACCATTTGTCCAACCTTTCTTTGATTTGTAGCCTTTCTGGGTCATTGTTAAGGAAGTTCCATCCTGCGCCAAGGAGCCCAAGTGTTTCTCCTACTCCTTCCTTTAGTGTTTTCAGGGTGTCTGTTTTGATTTCGAGGTCTTTAATCCATTTGGAATTGATTTTGGTGCAGGGTGATATATAAGGATCTAGTTTTAGTTTGTTGCATGTGTGGAGCCAGTTTTTCCAGCACAATTTGTTAAAGAGGCTATCTTTCTTCCAAACTATTGTTTTAGCCCCTTTATCAAAGATTAAGTAGGCGTAGTTCTGTGGGTTCATTCCCGGGTCTTCAATTCTGTTCCATTGGTCTTCAGGCCTGTTCCGGTGCCAATACCAAGCTGTTTTTATTACTATAGCTTTATAGTACAGCTTGAAGTTGGGTATTGTAATTCCTCCAGCACTGTTCTTTCTGCTTAGGATTGTTTTTGCTATTCTAGCTCTTTTATTATTCCATATGAATTTCTGGATTGCTTCCTCTATTTCATCAAAGAATGGTGTTGGGATATTAATGGGTATTGCATTGAATTTGTAGATAGCCTTTGGCAATATTGCCATTTTGATTATATTAATCCTTCCAATCCAGGAGCATGGGAGGTATTTCCATTTCCTTAGTTCTGACATAATTTCATTTTTCAAGCTTTTAAAGTTCTCCTCAAAGAGGTCTTTCACTTCTTTAGTTAAGTATATTCCTAGGTATTTTATGTTTTTGGGGGCTATTGCAAAAGGAGTTGCTTTCCTTATTTCCGCCTCGGTCTTCGGGTCATTGGCAAAGAGAAACGCCGTTGATTTTTGAGGGTTTATTTTATATCCTGCAACTTTGCCAAAGTTTTTGATCAGCTCTAGTAGCTTGGGGGTAGAGTCTATGGGATTCTTTAGGTATAGGATCATGTAATCAGCGAAGAGAGAAAGTTTAACTTCATCTTTTCCTATTTGGATCTCCTTTATATTTTCTTCTTGCCTGATTGCTCTGGCTAGGAATTCTAGTACTATGTTGAAGAGCAGGGGAGAGAGAGGACATCCCTGCCTTGTTCCTGATTTTAAAGGGAATGGCTTTAGTTTTTCACAATTTAGAGTTATGCTTGCTGTTGGTTTGTCATAAACTGCCTTGATTCTATTCAGAAATGTTCCCTGGAATCCCAGTTTTTCCAGGGCTTTTAGCATAAATGAGTGCTGGATTTTACCAAACGCTTTTTCCGCATCCAGAGATAAAACCATGTGGTTCTTTAGCTTGCTCCGGTTGATGTGGTGGATTACATTAATTGACTTGCGTATATTAAACCAACTTTGCATCCCTGGGATGAATCCAGTTTGATCATGGTGTATGATTTTTTTGATGACCTGTTGAAGTCGATTGGCCAGAATTTTGTTGAGATTTTTTGCATCTATGTTCATCAGGGAAATCGGTCTATAGTTCTCTTTCCGTGATGAGTCCCTGCCTGGTTATGGGATGAGGGTTTCTGTGCCACCGGGAGCTGCTTGCCGCATTAGCTTTAAATTTAGAAATTCCGGTGGGCAGGGCGAGGCACCTCTGGCTAAGCCGAGGCCCAGGACATGCCTCCCACCTGGGCAGGGGGCAGTTCTCCTGGGCTGAGCTTGCTCTCACTGGTCGGTCCCTCTTGCCCTTTTCAAAGATGGCTCCTTTGACCTCGCTTTCCCCAGGCCCGCTTTAGTTCCAATCTGGTCTGACCCTATGCCTATTGCAAAGATGGTGCTTTGCTCTGGTGGTGGGGGAAGGGCTGCCTTCCAGCAGCTGCTCTGTGGGCACGAGTGAGAATATCTTTCCTGGGGTACTCACGCTTTCTCTGCGATTTCAGTTCGTCCGTGCTCAGCCGCTGTCTGTAGTATTTCTCCCTGGTCTAAGCTGTGTGCTTTAGCTGCTCGGAGTGCGGGTTGCTGTGCCGGGCGCTGTGCCGGCGCCAGCACTGGCGTGGCGGTGGGACGCCGCCTGGAGCTCAAATCTGTGTTTTCAGATGAGCAAAGTTGATTTTTCCTTCCTGGCCAGAATCCCTGTACTGTTAGAACTTACTCTGGCTGTCTTTCTAGGAGTAAAAGTTTCTATGGGGTGAGAAAACTGCGATGTCAGAGGGAGCTCAGCTAGTGCTCTGCAGCTCCTCCACTGTCTTCCTGGAAGTTAAGAAATAGCATGTTATATAAATACCAGACCTACAAATTATAGTCAAATGAGGTCAGCAATCAGAAAACAATCATCAACTTATTTTCAAACAACTTATTGACAGTTTGTCTAGACAAATATCAATTTACTTCATGATTTAGCTTTGTTAAATTAACATCCTTCTTTTTCCATTTGTAATGCGACAGTTCAGTGTTTATTATGTCTCAAATTTCTACAATGAACCTTAAGCCCAGTGTTGATGGTATTATGTGGGGAGCCTTTGGGAGGGGGGTAAATTAAGTCATGAGGTTGGTTAGTTTTCTTATTTTTTTAAAAAAAGCCTCCTGAATTTTCTCACTCCTTGTACCATGTAATAGCCCAGATGAGAAGGCCCCAACTGTGGGGAATTGTCCATCTCCAGACCCTGACAAAATCTTGGATTTTTCATCTTATAAAATTGTTCAAAATAATTATTATATTTGTAAGTTAAGCAGTTTATAGTACTTTTATTGTAATAAACTTAACCAGAAAGAGATGATGCACGATGCAAACAACATTATAGTACTGCTTAACACTAGTCTTTTCATTCTTATCCCTAGAGTAAAAATAAAAATTCCCTTCCTTTAAGATGTTCAACACTTTTTGTCTGAGCTCAGTTTTGATGTTCATCATCTTTAGTATATTTTTAACAAGACAATAAGAAAACAAGAAAAAAGCTTGTGAATGGTGATTGATAAATATAAGCATAGTAGGTATTCTAAGCTTGATTTTTGTAATTGTTCTGAGATCATTGCTGCTCTTAAGTGACCCATCCACTCTACTCTTGCCTTCCTTCAGTACCTACTCACCTGGTTCTATGTTCTTTGCCTAATGCCTGGTGAAGGAATGTGCCATAGTGGAAATTCCGGTCTGTAGCAAGGAGGCCAGACTTGGCACCAAGACCCACTTTGCTATGCTATTGTGTGACAGCACTCCAACTCCTCCTGATAACTGGGAAAGTAAAAATAATAGCCTTAGTAAGCATAACAACAAGCTATTTGTGATATGTATAGTTGCCCATAGTAGTCTCACTACTAATTCACTTGGCTTATTGTTATGTTCTTTGGTGGAAACAGTCAGACACTGGGGAAAACCAAATGTTTACTTCTGATAGTTCATCCAGTGTAAAATTCCCTGACATTTAGTAGTAATTGTCATTGTCACAGAATTGCCTGCCTTGTGCCCAGACCACCAAGTGAGTTAAGTGGGTTCACAGTGAACATCTTCAACCTAGAGTATCCCAAATACAGATTTTCTAACATTCAACTCTGAATGCTGATGTCATAGTTTATATCTGCTTTCCAAAAACTTCAGACTGGTAGAAATTATGTTCTTATTTCTCTCAATTTACCCCTTAGCAATTTACTCCGTACTCCTCATGTACATTTTCCAAATTTTTGCTGATATTCAGAAAAGAAATTTCACAAGGATTTTGATGTGCACCTGTCTTCCTCCAAGTTTGTAACTGGTCCCCTGGAGCATTGTGTGCCATAGTACTTTTTATATAGGTCTGGAGGCCATGGGAACTGGGAGAGGTGGATCTGAGAAGTGCAAGCTTCCTCTTCAAAAGTGATGATTTCAGACAAGGTCAATTCAAGGAGGCCAACCACCAAAGTGAAAACAAAGTGGGAGGGGCATTTAGGGAAAGCAGTAGAGCTTTGGGACTTGAAGAAGTATTTTGAGTTATCCAATTTACTTCCATTATACCACACTCCCATTATTCAACAATAAGTAGTCAGTTATAAAGGAGAAAGTCAATTTATCATATTCATGTTAATATCATATATGGAAACAAAGGGTAACAGAGACAGCAAATGTAATTGGTGACAGAGATTCATATACTGAATAAAAAATGGTTCCCTAATATTCTAAGAAACATCTATATTGAACAAAGTGTTCCTTTAATATTAGACTTATGAAGCAAGTTTATAAATATCTTACACATTCAAAACATGGAGGGTGACTGGTTCTATTAACGCTCCACTTCCAAAACAATTCTATGAAAACTCAACTGTCAGAACTATTTTGTATTGTGGAAGGATATTGAGCTCAAAGTCATTGAAAAATTAAGCTTCAAAATAAAATTTTAAATTAAGTAACCATATTATAGTGACAGTAGGTGATTCCAGGGCATGTTTTGCTGGACTACTAATATGTGCCTGAAACAGCTGAAGGCACCCAAGGTGTGCATTAATAGACACTGAGACATGCCCTGCAACATTTTAATGTTATATTAATTAAGCAATAATGTGACCTGTATGTAGGTCTTTCTGGCCCAGCAATGGAAAATATAAAGGTAGTGTCAGACATTGATTGACCAAGCAATTATTACCCTGCATTAGCAAACTGAAAAAAATAAATTATAGAGTTCTCTTATTCTGTGGTGTTATGGTCTGGACTCAGATTTAGAGCACTGAAAATTAATTTGTAATACATTTAGGTCACTGTTTTACCAATTGTTGAAAGCATTACTATTTTGCTGGTACTGACAAAACTCAAGGCCTAGGCACCATTCCTTAGCTTTTTCCACTCTTAACATTCTGTCACTAGACCATCTCCTCCAATTCCAGCTTTCTGGGTAGTTGATTGGAAATAAGAGTACCACAGACTTCCCGGCCCCGGCTGGTTTTGAAGGTCTTCTGATCTCAGCCTCCTAAATAGCTAGGATTACAGGTGTTAGCCACTAGTGCTGAGCTTATTTTTTTTATCTGAATATCAGACTAGTAGATCACAAAAGTAAATTCAAAATATAGAGGCACTTACTTTTAAAATTGAAAGCAAGCTAACAGCTGAGTTTCACTGCTGAGCTTACAAATCCTTGTAATGTTTGTTTTTATCTAGTTCCTTCAATGCTGAACTTTTCTAAAGTTATCTTTAAAATGACTACTAGTGAGAAAAAGCTCTTAAACATTTCAGATGGTAATTGCTTTGTGAATGTAGATGTCACCTTTCATGTAAAAAGAAGATAGAAAAAATTATACACTAAGGAATACATGTAGTATAAACTATACAAACTATAAAATTCTGCTTTTCCCTTATTTGAACCAAGACAAAATTGTATTATATTATTAAATATAGCACATTTATATCGGGTAAAAAATTAAGGCACATATAGCAGAAACATACAAAAAAGATCATTTGTCATTAAAATTAAAATAAAAGGTGTCCAGGATCAATGACACTGTAAATCAAGTTTACCACTGGAAGTCACATACAGGAAAAAGTAATTTGCAACTCAATAGATTTGGATAGAACATTCATAGTACATAAACAAGTCCTCTAAACTAATATAAAGAATCCAATAGAAAAGTGGAAATTCTCGAGGCCTCTCTGGGACCCCTCTCCCCACTTCTCCAGGGGAGATGCCTGAATTCTAACTAAGAAAGAGCACTCAGCTTTTTCCCTCAGCCAGCAGAAGGCAAAGCGTGTTCTAATGGATTGTGCTATGTTGAGGAGAAATGCCGAGGCCCCCCTCCCCCGTCCCCTTACGTGTGGAACGGCGGCAGAGAGAGAGACATCGGGGAGGCGATTTGATGGTCCATGCGCCTCAGCCTCCCAGAGGGCGGGCAGAAGAATTTATTATGGTGACAAAGGCGGAAGGGGAGGGACTTGGGGTGACTTACTGATTAGCTGAGCTGGGCTGCCCATCAGGTGATGTCATGAAACTTCCTCTGTGGGCGGGGGCTACAGCCCCCCAAGAGCTGGGTCTCTGTAGAAGTCCCCGCCATGATGGCACGCACGTGTTTGCCCCAGGGGCTGGGGGCTTCTCTTCCTGTTAAAGGCCGGAAGGTGGGAGGGTCTCCCTCCCACACTGCCCAGGGCTGGGGGAAGGGCAGCATTAATCCCCAACAGAAATTACATGGACAAGTAATTTATAGGGAGGAAGCCTGTATATGCCAATAATCTTATGAAGAGTTGCTTATGCTCACTGGTGCTCAGTCCAAATGAAATCAAGAGAAGAGCATTTGGTATTGATCTGAGGAGCAAACCTAAAAGTATCTGATAGCTGATGGGAAGATCCAACTGCATCTGAGATAAATTAGACCATTCTTATTGATCTAAAGATGTATAAACCACACTCACATGTCTAGATATATCCAACAGGGAAAAATCTCAGTACAGTGGATCATGTGTACAGAGGAACAGTAAAATACTGAAATGAAACACAATTGTTTATTGATAGAAACTAATAAGCAAACATATCTTCAAAAGCATTTGCAAATAAATATTTTATGACATAAAATTACAGGCATTTTCAATTTAATGGAAGGAAGAGCCTCTCTATTGAATTAGCAGTAGATCTGAGCAGTTCTGCATTGGTTCTGGAACCTGGAAAGGCATGTGTGCTCCACCAGTAGATGACTAGGGGAAGACTCTAGAGCTCATTCATTTACTCATTTGACAATTATATATTGAGTGGTGAGTAATAATTTCACTCTAAACTAATTTAGGAGCTAAGCATCTAAACAGACCAATGTTCTTGCTTTCATGGAACTCACACAGTAGGTACAGGAAGAAAATTCTCTTAATAAACCAGAACATTGAAAAGCTAATGCCTGAACTGAGGAGATAAGGAGGAAGATGAGCAATGCCCTTCTTCAATAGGACCACGTGAGGCAGGAGATAGGAAGAGCTTGTGATGTCACAAGAGAATAGTCCAGGTAGCATTGATGAGAAGGGGGAAGGCCAGGGCCCAGATGCACAGGTATATGGAGATCTAGGCAAGGGGCACTTCTGTCTACAGGCCCTGAGGCAGGAATATACAAGGCATATACAAGGAAAAGCAGAAAGAATGATGTGCTTTAAGCAAAGTAGAACTGATGTTGAAAACTAAAACATAAAGCCAGAAAGGAAACAAATTCAGTTACTGAAGGACCTCAGAACTTATTGATAGGGCTTTCCCCTTTAGTTTGGAAAATTTTAAGCAAAATGAGGATTGACCTTTGTTTTCAACAAAACCATGGCTTCTGAGTTGAGAAAAAGAAATAATGGCTCTGGCTCTTTTAACAACCAAGGCAAGAGATGGTGGTGGCTCCAGATAAGGAAGGATGAATTGTGCATATATTTTGCAGATAGAGCCATCAGGATTGCCTAAGTGGGCAGAAATGTAGGGAGAAAGCAGGAATGATTCCAAAGATTTGGGTCATCCAAATAACTCAAAGAAGGAGTAGCCATTTCCTGAGTTGGGGTTGAACAAGTTGAAGTTGTTTGGAATTAATGAAAAATTCATTGTGAGGCGAAACAAGTTTCAAATGATACCAAAAAGGAGGAGCTAATAAAGGGGAAAGAAAACCAAGAGTATATGTCCTCTGGAAACAAAGAGAAGGAGGTATGAGCAAGGACAGTGACTCTCAGAGCTGCTGTTGCTCAATAGAGGACTACCTTTATCAGCCTGAGGGTCAGAGAATGAACTTCACAAGAGCATCAGGAGTGGGGGGTAGAGAAAGCCTAATTGGACTAGAGTTGTTTTCTATGTGGAGAAGAGTTAGAAAGTCTCAGTACAGAGAGCAATTTCATAGATTACATTTCAGTTTTATTTTCTTAAGGGGAAACAGTTTCTTAAGAAGTAGAGAAATGCAGTGATAGATAGTGTGGGGAAACCCACCAACAAAGGACCTCCTCTTGCACTATGAGAGAAACAGAAGAGTCTTTAAAGAGGAGAAAAATAATGGCTTGCTATGTGTTCATAAATGATGGGAAGACACATAGGTAGGGAAGTAAAAGAGGGAGAGAGAGAAAGAGCACGCCATTGCACCAAGTGGATTATCTATCTGCCACTAGATCAGGTGCAAGGATATTCCTTCTACCATATTAGATGAAAACCAGAATATACAAGCTTAGAATTGGATAGGGAAATATTAGATGGGATGAAATTTATGAAAATTTTCTTTTGATTTCTTTAATTTTCTTAAGTAAGTAGGAAATAGGTCTCCAGCTGTGAATAATAGTAGAAGAAGTGTTAGAGATTAGAAGTTAGAGGAAATTACAGTTATTATTTATCTAGGCTGGCAGGTGAGTGAATAGTCTATAGAAATATAAAATAGCTGGTCATGGAGCTACTTGAACTAACAATCACAAATTTTGAAGTGAAATCAGGCAACATAGTTATATTCTTTCACAGTCATTTTCAGCTGTAGAAGGTTGGCAGTGTTGTTGATTTTTCATTTTTGTTTGTTTGCTTGCTTGCTTTTAAGATAAAGCCTTGCTATGTAGCTCACACTGGCCTCAAATCCACAATCTTCCAGTCTCAACCTCTCCATGCTGGCTGGGATTTAGGCTCACATATGTGTATCACCACACCCAGCAGATGTAGTTTGATTTATTTAGGGCTGTGTTAGCTACATGATTGTGATGAAACAAAACAGAAGAAAGAAAATTGTGGATATGCAAGGAAGTAGCTCAAATGCTTGACCATAGAGGAAATGAAAAGTGTCATGGCATGATGGATTGCCATCACTGGTGGAGTAGAAGGATCATTGGAGAGGTGTGAATGTGTATGTCAAATGCATGGTTCTGTGCATGTTTTGGTGTGTGTGAGAGAGTGTGTGTGTGAGTGTGTGTGTGTGTATAAGAGAGAAATATGAAGAGGCACAGGCACACAGAGATGGAGATGGAGACAGGTGGAGGAGGAGAGACAGAGTAGACTGGGAATATGTGATGTGTTCATCAGAGAATAAGGATATGTGGAATTTATTTAGAAGGAATTAAGTTATTGTAACAACATGGCTAAGACACTGACTGCAGAATCATGAAGCTAGAGATGAAATACAAACATGTGATAATAAGTCCCCTGAGAAAATCACAGACAAAGAGATAGAGTATAGAAAGATGTTTATTGCTTTGACAGTTCCCTCTGGGAAGGCGCAACCCTCTCCCCATCTCAATGCGGCTTCTATGACCTCTCCATTAACATTTTCTCCTCTCATTAATGGAGGCCACCCGAATAAAAGCAATGAAGAGGATGCAGTTATCCACAGGAGTAGAAGAATCAGCTCAAGTATCAGTGCAATTAAAAGACCACTATTGCTTTTACTTATACTTTCTTCTGCCTGTCTTTCCACTGTCAACCCTGTGACACTGGAAGGCTGTTTGGAGAATGTTATTGCTATCTTTGCATTTATTGGAAAAAGTTTTGTAACATTAAGCTTGATGCATGAAAATTTCTCTCACAGTTGTTGTTTGAAGCACATATCTATTAGAGTAGATATAAAAAGAAATTTGGATATTTGTATATGGAAAAGAGCCAATCACTATCTCTACTGAAAAAAAAATCCATGTTTAATTTGGAAACTTTCAGACAAGCTTTTTCTGAAACTACACAGCAAACAAATTTGTAACTGTTTCTATATAGATATTAAGAACCTTAAATCATTTTTTTCTAGAATAAAAATCTTCTAGTCCTGCTTGATATGAGTCTTATATTGGCACACAAACTTTAATTTTTAACCTCTATAAGCACTTCTGTGTTGGGCGCTAGGTTTGTGTCCACTATCAGGGCATCATCATGAACCGTCACTCAGTACATTTTGTTCAAAGTCAACTGGAATTTCATCAGTCCAACATTCCAGTAGTGGACGCACCCTGACCCACAGCTGGAACGACCAACTGGGTCTGCTCAAGCTTCATCCACCAGCCAAACCATCCACAGTGGGGTCTTAGTCACAAAAGGCCTGCAGAACAATGGGTTGCACAATGTCACTTTAGAAAGAGGAATTCTGTTTGGTGTGAACAATGACTAAAACCACAGGTTTTAGAAAGCCATGAAGTATAACAAAAATAAGAAATCCAATTGAGATTTCACATAGACAAATGTAGAGATAGCAGGAAAAGATAATTTTGCATTGTAACTTAATCAATGTCCTGCGTTTAATAGATAAACTGCTCTAGTGCCCACAGATGAGGATATAAATGCAGATATTTATGCAAACATCACTGGTTGGGATCTCAGCATTTCACAAAGTAGCTGAATTTTATTTTTGCCTACAGATACTTCCAAAGATGTTATCAACTTCAGCAAGACTGCTGAAAGGACAATTGAATTCACCTGAAAAAATATAATTATTGAATCACTAAAGGCTAAACATAGAAAACAGTCTTCAGATTAATGGCAACTAATAAAAATAGAAACTTCTAATAGAAAATCATGCTCTTATGACTTCTGTCTTAGACTGGCCTAATTAATCTTAGAAACCATGTATTACCAAATATCCACATGAAAAAATAGTGTTCTAATTCTAAATTATTGGGTTTGGTCTCTATGAAAAATTCTTAAGATGGAGAGGAAATGTCTTATGATATTATCACATCAGCCAGCATGGACATAAACAGCCTATTGATGACAGACGAGAGCCAACTTACTCATTTTCCATTATTTTGCTCTTTAAGACATTAAATCTATTTTTTACTTTCTTTCTTTTTTGCCAGTACTTGGGCTTAGGCACAGAATGCAGGCATTGTCCCTTAGCTTTTTTGCTCAAAGCTGAGACACTCTTAAACAAAAGTTCCACTCAAACCGCATGTCCACTTCCAGTTTCTTTGGGGATTAATTGAAGAAGATAGTCCCTGGACTTTCCTACTAGGCCTGGGTTCCAACCATTACCATTGTATCTCAGCTTTCTGAGTGACTAGAGTTACAAGCATGAGCCACTGGCATATGGAAAATTCTATATTCTTTCACAGAAAGTGACAGAAAATACCATAAGACTTCTCAAGTATCTTAATGCCAGGAGTATGATCACAAAGACAACAAGTTTTAGATTATAATTTATATTGATAAAAACACTTATCATATAAAAGACAGTTAAGAGCCATGTTATCTACCCCAAAAACTCAATAATCCTCATCTCACTGGCTTTTAAATTCATTGCAAATAGCTCTCAAAGAAAGATTCACACAGATGAGACAGTCCTACAAAGGAAGGATATCGCTCATGTTCAGCAAAGAATTCAGTCCACCAGTCAGCCTCTGATACCCCTTTCAAAGTCCTAAGACTAAAGCATCATTCATAAACATGCAGCTTGCAAAATCTCTTATCATTTGATTCCCTATTCTTGTGAGGACATTTCCAAGTCAAATAACATCTGGAATATTATTCCTCACAAAATGTCTCATAATAATTCTATTTCTTCTATATATTTAGTCTAATTCTCTCTTTATGTTATATACTTACAAGCTTGGTTATTTGGCAAATGGAGTTCTATAATGCTACATGATATCCTGTAACATCTTCATTGTAATATGTGAATTTTCTTAGCATTCTTTGGTAATCTGTGACTTTTCAATGTTTGTATTCAACTTATTGTAGGAAAACTGGTTGGGTATTTTTGTCTAGATGCACAAGAGATTTTTGACCAGGGATTGTGATAGTTGGATATAGAAGCATTTAATATTAAATTCCTCTCTCTTTAGCTCACTTAGAGTTATCTGCCTCTCAACCAGGTGTATTAGCTGACGTGTTTGGTGTATCAGTTCATGAAGGACGGAATGTTCCTCAAGAGCACAGACTTACTTGACATAGATCTATTTCCAATTTCTTGCCCAACTTCACCCAGCTTGTATGATTACTGAGAAATTTCATCTTTCACGAGGCCTAGCTTCACCCTCTCTTCTATAACACCCAATTTTAGACAAGAAAAGAAACAAATTCTTCATTTTTGGATTTCCAGTGTTTCACTCCCTTTCTTCTTTTCCTCCCTCCTTTTTCTATCTAAATGTTTTATACTTGGTTTCTTTATTTCATATAATTATTTTTAAGGAAAGTTATTTGTAGAAAGTTTTGCTTTTTTTCTGTTTGCTTGTTTGAGAAAGGGTCTGACTATATAGCTCAGCCTGGCCTTGAACTCAAGATCTTCTTGCCTCTTGACTGCTATGATTTCAAGCATGCAACATTACATCCTGACTAACATTTTTTAAAGAAAGATAACAAACAAAATTTCAATCTTTTGTAGAAAAATTGAATTTTTAAAAATTAGTATTTATAATATTTAGTTTGGGAAATGGTTTTGAGTCAGGCATGAAGAAAGAAGGTTAGACTATACATTCGATCAAACCATTTCATACCCACCTTGAACTAGTAAGCTGTTCTAGATATAGAAAAGTGTAGGGCACAATAGTATAGAGAAAAGAACTTAGCTTGGTGCTCTGGATTTGTTTTGTGGTACGGGCAGGAAAGGAATGAAGGACAAACATAGAGATAACTGAAGTCCCTGTAGAAAATTCTGTAGTGGCAAGTTCCAAGATTTCCCATCCCACCACAGGGAGAGGGAACAAAAGTCACAGGGTACATGTCATCCTCATTGATGATTCTGGTGAGTATGGGACTAACCACTTATAGCTCTTAGGTCAAAATGTGGAGACTATAAGGCTGATTGACCTTAAGTGTATTCACAGTCATAGAAAAGCCAGGTGATGACCAAATAAGAGATAGTTGACTCAGTAAATTCTTCCATTGAAGGCTATACAGAGACAAAACAGACATCAATATTGGTGAGACGCTTGTACCTCTTAGATGGTGTCAGCCAGAGATCTCCTCCCTCACTAAGCTGTACCAGGACCATGGAAACCTAAATTTGGCCGAGTTTTACATTGAAATAACTAAGAACATTCTTACATTAAAATGACCATGTAACGCTTTTCATTTGTAAGTAAATATATAACATTTTATTATATTGTGACAAAATGTAGCCCAACACAAAAATTAAGTATCAGTGTCTGGAATACAAAGTTATACTTTTGTTCACCCTTGAATGTATGTCTTCTGAATATTGTATCTGTTCTATACTAATGACGTGTTAATGAAATCCTTCCTATTTTACCACTACCACATTTTGAGATGTGTCTCCACTTCTCAGTATTTGACATACAGCCATATCTTTTATCTCTGTTCCATTGAGCTGTAATTTCTTTTTATACTGCTACTCTCCAGCTCATGAGTAGCCTACACATACAAAATGAAAATATCCCACATAGGCTTTACCTCATGCAGCCATGATTTATCCATGGGAATTTAAGGTTAATATAATATCATAAATTAAATGTGTCCCCACAATTTTATAGGTTGGACACTTAGTGAGACAGTATTAAGAGGTTTAAACCTTAAAGACGTGATTACAAGTGAGAGTTCTGTTCTAGTCAATGGTTTAGTGTACTGGGCACCAGTGGCTCATGTCTGCAATCATAGCTCTTTGGGAGGCTGAGATCTAAGGATCACAGTTTGAAGCCAGACTGGGCAAAAAAAAAAAAAAAAAAAAGAATGAGACTCTTATTATCAATTAAACAGCAAAAGGCCAGATGTGGAGCTCATGTGATACAATAACTTTTAATGAGAAAGCTAAGGGACAACACTCATGACCCAAGTTTCAATCTACAGTAGCACACAAGAAATTTCTGATGTACATATATACATACTCACATACATACATAAATGGCTTATGGGTCATATCATGAGAATAGGTTGGTCATCTTGAGAGTGGGTATGTATAGAAGCAGGTTTGAACCTTGTTCTCTCTTGTGACTCAATGCTTTGATATTTTATGATGCAGTAAGAAAGCTCATCAGCGACAGTTACTCAGTTTTGGACTTCCCCAATTTGACACATGAGACAAATAAATTTATGTTCATTATATATTACCTAGACTATAGTATTCTGTGGTAGTAGCACAGAAAAAAACTGAGATAGAAAATGGCAAATAACTATCTACCATCATTGTTTCTGTCTTTATCCTTTTAATAACTTTGAAGGCTTCAGCTTGATTTAGAAACTTGAATAAGAAAGTAACAATACTTTGAGGACAAAAAGAAAAGCATTGAATGTTAAGAAATGGGTATGTTCTTGATTTTCTAATTTGTTTAGTTTCTAGAGCTATGGTTTGCAGGGTGAGGGGGCAAATGGAGCATAGTTCTTTGTTTATTTTTTTTTCTTTATTTTTGAGTGATGGGGCTTGAACTCTGAGCCTGGGCACTGTCCCTGAGCTCCTCAGCTCAAGGCTAGTGCTCAATTATGTTGAGCCACAGAACCACTTCTGGTTTTCTGGAGGTTAATTGGAGATAAGAGTCTCATGGACTTTTCCTTTCCATGATCTTCAAATCTCAGCCTCCTGAGTGGCTAGAATTACAGGTGTGAGACACCAGTATCCAGATAGAATGAAGTTCTAAATTGACAGAGGGAGCCAAGCACCTTTGGCTCATGCCTGTAATTCCAGGTTCTCCAGAGACTTAAATCTGAGGGTCATAGGTCAAGGCCATGATCTGTGAGGCTCTTATCTCTAATTAATCACCCAAAAAATCCAGAAGTAGAGCTGTGGCTCAAAAATGGTCAGAGACAGCACTCAGGACCCAAGTTCAAGTCACAGAAGAAGCATATACACACACACACACACACAAAGATGACTTGCCAGGGTTTCAGGAGGCAGGTGAGATACTCTGAATTGTCACACAAAACATGGGGAAGCAATTGACTGTTTTCTATTCCAGCTTTATCAGCTTCATATTTAGTAAAAGTGCTGCAATATTCAGAAAATGAACACTTGAATGCTGCCAGTCTTAGTTTGGGTCTTATTAAGAACCTTTTATCTCTGCTCTGTACATCTTAGGAATCAGAAGTGAAGGTGAGTTAAGGGTAGCCGGAAAGATGCTACTTAATCGGAGATCATCTATGTCTGCCTTTTTATTACTAGGCCTCATTGCTCTCTTTCACTTGGATTATTACAGCTACCAATTATCTCACTCCCAGCCACTTTCCCTCCTGCTCCAGTCCTAGCACACTCCCGACAGGCACATTCAATAACTACAGCTATCACAGAAATTTTCCCTTAGTTTTTAGCTGTCATTGGGAGAAAAATCAGCTTATTCAAATTGAAACCAAAAATAAGTCAATATCTAGCATTCCCAATTTGATTTAAAGATAAAATCTTCACCATCTCTCCACCCTGTTCTCATTTTGCCATACTTGGGCATATTATTAATATCCAGATATTTAAGGTCCTTTCACCCTCCTATACTTCAAGTTTTCTACTTATTTTAAAGATCTGTAGACATTTTCTTCATTGAGGAAATTACTATCTACCCATCAAGATTCATCTCAAGAGTCTTTTCTAAAATTATGAATCTATAAGAATACAATATTTTCCCACATTTTTGATAGGCAATCCCTAGTCAAATCTTGTTGAATTCATTTTATAGAACTAATTTGAAGAGAATCCTAGTCCAAGTGCTGGTTATCTAAGCAGAGACTGTGGTGAAGAATTTGAATTTAAGCACTAGATCTAGGCTGAGTTAATCATCCAAACAATGACACCCAGACCTTTTCTAATCAGTACAACATAATTTGCAACTTAAGAAGTGTTGAAAAGGCCATATTTCAGCAATTATTTCATTCAGTTTATGTGCATATATTTTTTAAGTCTAAGACCAGGACTGGAACTTAGTACCTGACACTTTCACTCATTAGTTCGTGCCCTACTCACTGAGCCATGCCTCAAACCCCTCAATTTCCCTCCCTCTCAGGAAACAAGTCTAGTTACTTGTTCATACAATTTTTCTTGTCTTCCAGTTCCATTCATGCTTGATTGCCCATGATGAATAGCTGCTGACTTAATGCTTTAGAATCTAAATTAGGATGTATAATTTCATTGTAGATCACTTGGTAGCCCATAGTTGGGCACTCTGTCTTAATAAACCCAATAGTAGGCCAAGGATTCCTTCTCAAAAAGCATCCAAGTAAGGCTCTCTGCCATTGCTAAGAACTTGCTATGTGTCATGATTCTGATACTGAGGGGTGCGTGTGTGTGTGTGTGTGTGTGTGTGTGTGTGTGTGGTGTCTGTGTCTGTGCATGCACACACATGTACCAACATACTAGAACTAAAGAAGAGAACAGAGATGATGACTCAGAGGCTGGGGCCTCTTGCTGCAGGAAAAGTCTTAATTTTCCAACACAGTGCCAGAGAAAAGACATTATGATATTACAGTGAGTTTAACATAGAAATGTCTTCCATACTTTCTGAAAGAGATTTTCATTTACTATGGTCACTGCACCCTGAGGAAGGGAAATTCCCAATTACTTATATGCAGATTAGAGTTAGAGAGCCCAAATTTACATGGTGTCTTAAGAATAGCACCATTTGTGTTGGTAAAAAGATGCCACGTTGAGCCTATGATGAGCCCCAGTAGAGAGCTACAGGAACAGATGATCTCCATGTTTCTTTGCAAGGGAGGGGCCTGTTGCTGTCACTCTCAACTTGTCACTCAATAGGAAAAGCTGCATATGCCTGACTTTCTCACTAACATATGGCCACAGCATGGTCCTGCTGGTTTCTGAGTCCTATCTGCTCCTCCTGGGCTATCCTCTAGTCAGCTCGGCCTCACAAGAGAGAACCATCACTAAGGTGGTTTTTTAAAATTTTGATGTTTAATGCTCCTCTGACAAGGGCATTCTTAGCCACAGTCCATGAAACATAGGAAGTCATCCAGCTTTCGATAACTTACCTACTCTAGAAAACCAATATTTTTTTGTCAGTCATGGGGCTTGAATTCTGGGCCTGGGCGCTGTCCCTGAGCTCTTCAGCTCAAGGCCAGCTCTCTACCACTTGAGCCACAGCCCCACTTAACATATCAACTCTAGTATGACCATGTCCTTAAAGTTTTCAGTTTCTTTTTACACAATCTTCCAAGATAATTCTAACATTTTAGTGACATCTATTATGTGTCATCATCAACTCTCTCCAGTAGTCTTAACGTGGAATCTGTCATACCAAATTTTTCTTTATCAAAACGCATAATCTAGCCAGGCACCAGTGACTCACATTTATAATCCTAGTTAATCAGGTGGCTGAGATCTGAGGCTCTTGTTCAAAGCCAGCTAGAGGAAAGATGTCTATGAGACTCTTATCTCCAATGCTTCCCACAAAAGTCTTTAAATCAACTTGTGGCTTAAATGGAAGAGGGCTAGCTTTAGAACATAAAAGCTCAAGGAGAGTGCCCACACCCCAAATTCAAGCTTCATGACCAGAAAAATAAAACCACAACAAAAACTCTCGTAATCTGGCCTCCTTAGTCAAGGATGTGAGAGGGTTGGTTCTCTCCACTATGTGGTTACTAGCTTGTACAGCTCTTCTATGGGAAAACGTATTTCCTTCATAAGACTCTAGTTGAATTACACATTAACTTAACCCAGGTTATAAATGAGCTGGCTAAGACAGGGAGATGGAATAGATCTGGAGTTTGCCATTTTCATCAAGTGAGGGGAAGAATGTTAGAAATTGTTCTTTCCCAAAGAGAAATGACAGAAAGAACAGCCGCATCCTGCACTGAAGCCTTGTTAAGATGGGATACATCTTTGCAGAGTCAGGTCTGAGCTTCCTGTGGATCTTCTGAAGTATCAGCTGCAGTTGTCATTTCATCCAACTTCTCCCTCACCCAATCTTCTCTCCCTACACCCTTATAAATGTTATTGGTTAATGCGCCTATAATCTTCCTGCATAAACACTTCTGAGTCTGTTTCCCTAGGAGGAAAGTTGTAGATTTTATTTGTCCTATTGCTTCTTATCATGAACCTCTTTCATAGAAAGTCCCTCAAATTATGATGATTGTGCTGATATTCATTTGCAAATTATAGTACCATCATGTCAGAGGTCAAATAGACAAAGAAGACACAGCATATGCAAGACATTGGAAGTGGGAACAGTTATTCAGTGTTTCAAAGAAGAATACTCTAAGCAGGATGGGCTCCAGTAGAGAGGACTGAACTGGGAGTTGAGAGGGTGATACTGTCTAAAGAGGAAGATGGGAAGAGGGGACTGACAGAAAAAGGTTGTAGTGCAGCAACAATGGCAAAGGCTATGGGAATGCATTCGGAAGCCTGATTAAAGGAGTAGCACCCTCTTAGAGGTCACTTAGGTGGCAATGCATTGAAAGACTGTCAGTCAGGAAAGCTTATAGGTATTGCACCATGGTATATTCAGCCTACATGAGAAGTGATAGAACACCTGGTGCTTTCTACTCTTGGCTGAGCCACATCACACCTCATTAATGCTGTAACTATTCCCTTTCTTCCTTCTGCAAAACATTAAAAACTTGAGATGAAAGGATGGCATTCTAAAATATATTTGGCTCAAAGAAAAAGATGCTTCCCAGGACTACAAAAGATCTGTCTGTAATGAAACTTTAATTAAACTTTGCTTTAATTTGGATCACAATGAAGAGCTTTTCATCTTGCCCCAAGTGGAAAGTGTCTGTGTCTCCCATGAATTGGCATTTAAATGTCTTGAAATCTTTCAGCACTTCTACTCCTACTTATAATTAGGACAACAAAATAAGTAATTTATGATTTCATTTTCAAAGATTATTTTTGTGATGGTCACATTTGGTAGAAATATATTTTCTGTGCCTTCTAAGGTGTTAATAAAAACAATGGTGCCAAGAGCTGGGGGCTTTTGTATGTAATCCTGGCTACTCAGGAAACTGAGTAAAATCTGAGAATTATGATTTGGAGCCAGCTGAGGTAGGAAAGTTCATGAGACTCTTATCTCTAGTTAGCATAAACCTGGAAGTGGGAAGTATGGCTCAAGTGGCAGAGGAGCAACCTTGAACAAGAAAGCTAAGGGACAACAGTGCTCAGGCCCTGAGTTCAAGACTCATTTCTGGGGGGGGGGGTGCATGCACATGTATGCAGGTATACACCTCTCTCTCTCTCTCTCTCTCTCTCTCTCTCTCTCTCCCCAGAAGTAGAGGTGTGCCTCAAGTGGTAGACTCCCAGATTTGAACAAGAAAACCAAAGAAGAGTTCAAGACCATAAATTCAAGTCTTAGTACTTATATACACATACATAAACAAACAATGGTAAGGAAAGGAGACAATTTTAAGTACAGGGGACACAGAAAATTTTTTAGGGTTAATAATAATAATGGACATTATTTTTAATCCCTTCTCACAAAGCAACCAACAACAATGTATAATTAGCATGAAATGATATTATTTAAAAATTTCCTAGAAGCTAACAGTTTTAAGTTAAGAATACATTTGAGGGCTGGGGATATGGCCTAGTGGCAAGAGTGCCTGCCTCATATACATGAGGCCCTGGGTTCGATTCCCCAGCACCACATATACAGAAAATGGCCAGAAGTGGCGCTGTGGCTCAAGTAGCAGAGTGCTAGCCTTGAGCAAAAAGAAGCCAGGGACAGTGCTCAGGCCTTGAGTCCAAGCCCCAGGACTGGCAAAAAAAAAAAAAAAAAGAATACATTTGAAAATGTCAACTTCAGTCAAGACTGAATGTGTCATGTTTGTAATCTGGCTTGTTTCATAGAGAATGTTCTTGCTGTCAATATCACTGTCTGTTACCTCTCCACTAGGAAGAAATCCATATGTTTCACATTTGCCCTTAGTTTCAAACATTTTCCAAGAAGAGGCAGGAAATGTGTGCTTATTGTGAGTACAGAGTAGGAGAAAGTTCACCATCTCGCATACAGAACATCACACCAGATATGTGGCTTTCAGAAGGGAATGAGAGACATCCAACTTGGTCACAAATTTGGGGGCACATTTTCCCCACTTCTTTTCTTACTCATTTTGCTCCAGTAGTACAAAAAGTGGAGACAAATTCATTCTAATCCATGGAAACACAGTACAGCCCATTGTTCCTAGACCAAAGCCAATCTGCTGTTTGTGTCACTCCTGGTTTATAGGAAGACAGATACTTGTTGTGTAGGTATTGATTATGGCTGCTCTTATACCACAATGGCACCACTGTGTAGTTGTGACAGAATATGTCACATCAAGCTTATTTACCATCTGTTTTTTTTAACAAATGCATAAATTCTTTGTCAAAGGGAAGAAAATCACATTTAAAAACAGACCCTATCTGTCTATCACCCAATATGCATTGCATTAAGTAGAGGAGTACTAAAAGGTATAGGCACATGCTACTTTAGTTTAAATTTACAAATATTTATCCTCAAAAATTCCTTTAAATACATGAGCATTTCTGTTGTATTGGTTATTTTAAATACATATAAACACATTTACACAAATTTACACATAGGTATGCCTAATATATGTGGAGAGAGAGAGAGAAATATCCTGGATTCCTACCAACAACTTATATTGTGATCTGTGCACAATCACTATATCATTACTATACCATAAATTGTCCACACATTTTATTAATTCCCTCATGCTAGCCAGGCTATTCCTGTACTAAGTACTTTGTCAAGTTGCAAGAGAATGAGCATTTGACTGCCTAGAAGGAAAAGAAAGTTTGTAAGGCATGGGTATAATGTGAGACAAGGTTAGAATGTACTCCCAGGACATCCTACCGATGGTCTTCACCTGGACGCTTCCCCTTTCTCCACAGCTGACAGTTAAGATCAATGTACTTCACAGCTACAGAGTTGCAGCTGTGGCCTTTGTAAAGCCAGAGGGCAGGGACTGAAAAATCTCATATGTGGTCCAGAAGGAATGTCTCAGCTCTCATGAGTGATACATCTCAGGACAGCCCCAAATTGACAGGGTCTGAGAAGTTCTCACGAATCCAAAGGTCAGATCTCAGTGGTAAGTAATTTATTTGATCCATACTGCTTTTAATATTACTTTAGGCATTCATCAGGACAAGTGTGGGTATGAAAATTACATAAGGAAAATGAAGACCCAAAGAGGTGGATTACAGCTCATTTAATATCTAGGAGTTCTGAGGCTAAGAAGAGCATGTCCTCGCAAGGCCAAGTACATACAAGCCCTCATTTGCTTCTTTCCCTGCACAGAGAAAGAAAGAATCATATGTCACTGGATATAAGCTCTGCAAAACCTTCTAACAATTCAGAACGGGCCACATTTGAATGAGTGTGAATGAATCGAAGCTTAGTCACAATTGATAAAATCAAGTTTTCTATCATGGTTTGAATTGATCACAAGAGCTAAATAAAGCTAGCACAATGTTAAAAGGCAGATTTGTGCAAATGTGTCATTCCAGCCTATGCATTTACTGCTTAGTTTGTTCCACTCCTGTGACAACATGTGAATGGCTGTAATGCTGGACTGAGAGCAGAGCTCATAATGCTGTGGAAGCCAAAACCTTCTAAGGCTTAAAAGTCCTGATCACAATTACAACCCCATCAACCAGGCCCAGCCCTGGAATTGCATGCTTGAAGAACTCTTTGCATCCCAGAGTAAATGTTCCCACCTTTCTCCTTTAAGCTCTACGGACTCCAAACCCCACAACTAGAGAGGGAGCTCAAAATGATTTGCTAATATATGTAACAAAATATATTATTTTAGATGAGAAAATATCAAGACGTTTTCTCTTCTGTCCAATAATTTTATGATGACTGCCATAGTAACGCCTGTTAAATTTTGCTTGGGCTCTTATTTGCTCTTTATTTGCAACTCTTTTCATAGATTAAGAATTATCATACCAAATACTATGTGGCGAACCCTCAGAAGACACAAACACTTCTGATCTGTGAATATTAGAAAGATACACAATGTACTCATCTTTTCAGCATATGGGTGACTGGATAGGGCATGGGTCATCTGAAGCCTTTCAACTAGCTTCTTCCTACTATGTGCCAGTTGGCCCTTAGTTTAGTGTGCCATATAAATATCATATTCTATGTGAGTCACCCTGGAAAGAAGAATGGAAAATACTAGCCCCACCCATAGAAGAAGCTCTGTGGCTTTTCTCTGGATCTGAGAAACTAGAAAAACTGAGCTCTTGCCTCTTAGTAATAACGAGGATTATAGACTCTAGCCCATATAGGAGTGTAACCCTGTATGTACCTTATCTTTTGCTTCTGTTTCTCTGCATAGAAGGAAATTCCTCTGGCAGTTCATGGTTCTAATGAACAGTTTTTCCTGCCGTGTCTCATGAGGCAGTTATAGCATGTTGTAAACTTGCTTGTAAAAGGTTCTCCATCACTCTTAATATAAATTCATAGCTCCTATTGCCCAAGGTTACCATTATGATTCAAAATATCCTAGTATCCTGTGAAAACTTCACTCAGTAACCTTAGATTGTGTGTGTGTGTGTGTGTGTGTGTGTGTGTGTGTGTGCGTGTGTGTGTGTGTGAGAGAGAGAGAGTCAGTCTTAGGGCTTGGACTGAGGATCTGGGTACTTTGGATTGGCTTTTATGTTTTTTGGATTCATTTATTTTCCTCAAGATTAGCACTCTGTCATGTGAGCCACTTCTTCACCTCCAGCTTTCTAGTGGGTAAGAGTGTCATGGACTCTTCTGCCCCAGATGGCTTTGAATTTGAATCCTTAGATCTCAGACTCCTGTGTAGCTAGGATTACAGGCATGAACCACCAGCACCTGATTTAGGTGTTTTTTTTTTCCTTTTATTATTTCAGATGGCATGTTGAAAATAATTACAACAGTGATATAATATTTGTTTCCATAAGGTGGAGTTCATTTCACTTAGCATCATCTTATGTGATCATATGGGTGTAGATATTGGGCTATTTTGATCTTCAGCTATGACTAGCCTAATCATGCTTTCTTAAGAAAGACCTAGTTCTTGGGAGACAATATCTGAGCCTTTGGAGTATTCTAACGTATGGTGGTGTCTTTGTATGCCTGATGCTTTTGAGCCGGGAGATAACAGTTTGGTGAGACTGTTAATATGATTTATGATGGAAATCTATTTTTGCCCTGGGGCTTGCAGTCCAAGTAGGTCAGATCATTTAGGCAGAGACTGACTCACAGTGAAAACCCTGGACAAAGCTCTGTGAACTCCTCTAGTTGGCACTACATCACTCTGCTATAGTTTAAGTATTTTGACAACTTGAATTTCTTTCAAAGATATTTATTTCCTTACTTTGGGTTCAAAATAATCCAATCTCACAGATTTACAGTTTTATTCCTGAGTCCTATGTTCACAGTCTCCCATCCAAATCCCCTAATCAGGTTGAGACTTCATGTCTTCCTTTGAGGCTCTTTTCATCCATCTGTTTTCCCTCACAATTAAAGTATATTAAGCACATATGTGCTGAGCTTTTAGCCAAGCTCTTCATATATTGTTCATATTATCCTTACATTAACTCTTTGTTGACCAGATTTCTATTGGGGGCCTGCCTGAATATTATGCAAGAACCTGCTAGTCCTTTCTGATCAACTTACCCCTTCCAACATACTTTCTTCTGATGTCACAAGACATTTGGCCTTAAAATAACTATATTTCAGAGGAGAGTTTTGGTTTTTTTTGTGGGTTTTGGGTTTTTGGCTTTAGTTTTTTAAACTCTTTATGGTTATCTTGCTTAATGGTTTCTTTTCATTGTTATTAGAAAGGTGATATAAGGGGTTACAGTTACATAAGTCAGGTAACAAATACATTTATTATTGGACAATGTCACCTCTTCCTTTGTTTTCCCCAAGCTTTTCCATTCTGAACCCCTGTCCCCCAAGTTCTATTTTCAACATAGTATCTAGTGATTACACTGCTGCCTTTGTTCATCCTTTTCCCACTGTTTCTGTGTCCCCTCATACCCTCCCCACGCAGATAAACTGACATACAAGACTAAAGATAGAGAAAAAAAAAAGCATAAGGGTATAGCTATTGGGCTCTTGTGATCCTCTGCTGTGATTGCCTAAACCTGTGCTAATTATTCCCTATGAGGGAGACCATAGAGTCCATGTTTCTTGGAGTCTGGCTCACTTCACTTAGTATAAGTTTTTCCAAGTCCTTCCATTTCCTTACGAATGGGGCAATGTCATTCTTTCTGATAGAGGCATAAAATTCCACTGTGTATATGTACCACATTTTCCTGATCCATTCATCTACTGAGGGGCATCTGGGTTGGTTCCATATTCTAGCTATGACAAATTGTGCTGCGATGAACATTGTTGTACTGGTGGCTTTAGTGTGTTCTTGTTTGTGGTCTTTTGGGTAGATGCCCAAAAGTGGGGCTGCTGGGTCATAGGGGAGCTCTATGTTTAGCCTTCTGAGGAATCTCCATACTGCTTTCCATAGTGGCTGAACCAGTTTACATTCCCACCAACAATGAAGTAGGGTTCCCTTTTGGCCACATCCCCTCCAACATTTGTTATTATTGAAATACCAAAATCGAGAGACACAGGGTGAAAAAGACAAACGACTACAAAAGCAATACTTGCAAAACTGTTTGGTGTAAATGAACTGAATAACTCATGGGGGGAAGGGGGATGGGGAGGGGGAAAGGGGGAATGAGGGAAGGAGGTAACATACAGTACAAGAAATGTATCCAATGACTAACGTATGAAACTGTAACTTCTCTGTACATCAGTTTGACAATAAAAATTTTTTTAAAAAAGCGAAAAAAGCAGTGAGTGACAAAGTAGGGAAAAAAGAAAAATAATATGTTCAACATCTCTGGCCAAACAAGAAATGCAAATAAAAACAACAATAAGACTCTACCTCACCCCAGTTAGAATAGCCATTATCAAGAAAACTAATGATAACAGATGCTGGCAGGCATGTGGCTAAAAGTGAGCCCTACTATATGATGGAAGAAATGTAAGTTTGTTCAACCATTCTGGAAAGCAGTATGTAGGTTCTTCAAGAGACTAAACATAAAGGTTCCCTCTCCTCAACATGTATCTAATAGACCACAGACAAGGCCACTCTAAAGCTACTAACATGTCCACTGCAACATTTTTTACCATAGCCAAGACATAGAATTAACCCAAATACCCCTCAGTGGATGAATGGATCCAGAAAATGTGCTAAATATACACAATGGAATTCTATATTTCCATCAGAAAGAATAATATTGCCCACTTATAAGGAAATGGAAATATTTGGAAAAAATATTTTAAGTAAAGCAAGACAGACCCAAAGAAACATGGTTGAATGGTTTCTCTACAAGTAAACAGACTGACTGGTAAAAGACACAAAAGTACAATCAGACATGATAAATTATTCAGGTCTCTAGATGTTCACACAGTGAGACCAAAGGAGGATATTCTTAGAAAGAGGCTCCAAGTTATGTGCTTATGATCATATAAAATGATGCTTATTGACATTTTTATTTAGAAGCACCCCAACGCTTTCTCAGTAACAGTATTAGTTTTCTACTATAGCTTTAACCAATTACCACAAGTTTAGTATTTTAAAGTAATGCATACTACCTCATTTTTTCTGTAGATCAGATGATTACATTGTCCTGATCAATTTTGTTTCACAAGATTAATGATCAATTTTGTTTCACAGGGTTAAACACAGAGTATCTGGTTGGGTGTCCTGGAAAAGAATCATCCCAGGATTGAGTAAGATTTTTCTTGGCAGAATATTTCTTCACTGTTGATATGAGGTTCTTGTCTTTTGCTGGTTACTCACTAGGAGACATCTTCAAATTCTTGATTCCATTCTTTCTACTTCTTGCCTATAAGTACGCCTCAACAATGGATTCAAGAATTACTCATATACTTCAAATCTCACTAACGTGTCCCTCTGCTATTTGCATTTACTGACTCTAGCCATAGAAATTTCTCTGCTTTTAAAGGCCGAACTTTTGCATATAAAAGCTATGATAATCTTCATATTTTAATGTTCATAATCTTTGCTCCATTTGCATTTTCCCCTTTGCCATTCAACAAAACATGTTCACAGATCTGAGTATCAGAATGTGAACATCTTTGTGACGCCATCATTCTACCTACCATGTTTAATGAAAAAGTCTAAGGAATAGATAGCTTTGCAGATAGCTAGTTATCAGCTCCACAAGACTCTCCCATCTTGCTATCATTTTCTCTGTTCCAGTTTCATTCTGAGGTCCTTCGTCAAGCTCTCAGCTGCTTCAGATTCAATTAAGAGGTCGACTACATGTTGAATGTTTGTAAGACAAACACAGAAAACAGGTCTCCATGCTTGATGGAACTTTCCACTAAAGGGAATTAAAATCATCCCATTAACATGGAGTTAGTAGCCATGGAGCTTCTAGCTGGTATTGGAGCTATAATCCATTAAGAGGACAGGAGTTGAAAAAGTACAAAAAGTGGTCAAACCTGTAGTGGGAAACAAGAAAGATTATAGATATGATTATGAAACTGATGTATGTTATTGTTGTTTGCTTTTCACACAATCTAGGAAGATAAAGCTGATAGAAAGCAAGTTGTCTTGATCAAAAACTAAATGACTAAAGTGAAAATATACACATTTCCTTTTTTGTGTGTGTGCCAGTCCTGGGGCTTGGACTCAGGGCCTGAGCACTGTCCTTGGCTTTCTTTTGTGAAGCCTAGCACTCTACCTCTTGAGCCACAGCGTCACTTCCAGCTTTTTCTGTTTATGTGGTGCTGAGGAATCCAACCCAGGACCTTGTGCATGCTAGGCAAGTACTCTATTGCTAAGCTACATTCCCAGCCCAAAATATACACATTTCAAGTTCAATATTGGACTGATTTGATCTCATTATGACATTCATTATATTTTAAAACTTTAGTATCCTTAAAAAGATGTGAAAATATATCTATACATAACAAGAGCAGCAATTAAGGCAAACTTTAAGCTATGTGTTATCTCACATAGCAAGTGAAAATAGGATAATTTGAGACCTGGGAAAGCAAACGCATCTTCAAAGACATATTCTTTCTGTTTTGTTTTCTAACTTTCCTAGAACTTTTAGTTCTCCTCAGCTTGTTCTCTTTAACATCCTCACATATTAGCTCATATATTAGCACAGCCCTAGGAATCACAAGCAGTTAACAATGTTAAATAAGATTTAAAAAATTATCTGTCATTTGTCTGTTTGTTTACAAAAGAGGAAAAGTTTTTCAGAGTTTTAAAAATATTTTGAGTACTTTAAAAATATGTTGAATAACCATGCCTCACCCAATCATTTATTAGGGCAAATAACGTTACTGACTGGCTCTGACCAATCTTGATTCTTCTCCAGGGGTATTTCCCCAGAAGCACATAGACAATCCCCAAATTCCTGAAAGGCACAGGAAGAAAGAACTGCTGGATGGATGACCACTTCTCTCTTTTACAGAGGGCAAATAATATTTGTGCTTACCATCTTGCTCATGAGTAGTAAAGATTTAAAAATATTAGCAACACAGAACAGCAGTATTTACCTATTAATAGTACCTCAGCATACTTAATGTAGTAGAAGACATAATATCTTTTAAATTAAATGGCAAGGTCTTAGCTCTTTACATTGCCTCACAGAATTAAGTACACAAAGAAGACCTTAGAACACAGAACCCAGTAAAATGGGATGGAATAAACAGTGCAAACGTGTGTGACAGAATATCCACACAGGAAAAGAAGGATTGCCTTACATGTTCTGCCAGAGAACCATCACCAGGCCCAGAGAGAAAGAGAGCTATGTGTTAGCAGAATGTGTAAGGGTCTGTATGAAAGGAGCCTGCTAAGACATACATGTGGGTTTCAGGGCAAAGAACAGTGTGCCTTCATGTTGTACCAACCTGGGATACAGAATGTACATGCACAAAAGCAAACAAACAGCAGCTCTCATTCACTAGTTTACTCCAAAGCATCATATAATGCAGGGCCCCATGACTGACAGTTTAATATTTGTTTAAATAGATATTTAGAGAGACAGACAGATAGATGGCTAGATAGATAATACAGATTCTTCCATATAGACAGGAACAAATGAAAGCATCCCAATTTATTGCTAAATTAAACATACTTCTAGCAGAGAATCTTCTAACCTGTTTGTATAACAAGGTAGACATTAAGACTGTATGTTCATTATGCATAACTGATAAGTGAGTTTTCCAATTGTAGTTTTAAAGTTAAAATTTTGTTTTCATTATAATAGCCTAAACCATAGATTTGTGTATTCTCACATATCCCTAATTCAAAGGAGGTTTATAACAAAAGTTATTTTTCATAGAGTCACAAAGGTAATGCCTTCTGTGACATACATCTCTCAGTAATTGCCTCCCCCACTGTATTCTTTGCATTACAACTGGAATATATTCAGTAAGAATCAAGGTTTAAAAAAATACAGCAGTATGTAAGTTTCAACCAACATAATAAAAATAAATGGAATTCCAAGCATGTCTGTGGCTGCATTCGGAATTCATCTCAGACCTCAAGCGATACAATACAGATGAAGTGGAACACTTCACCCCATTCTACAATTCCCTCTGCGGCCTTCACAGCACTCTGAGTTATGGACAAGCTGAAAGGCTCAGAAGATCCGTGCTTTGTATTGCTCTTGTTTTGCTCCATGTGGCAGGTTGTGTTGTGAGAGTCTGGACTAAATTATGACTTGCTCTAGGTTTGAAGCAGCAAGCTTTTTACATACATCAATCTGTTGGGGGTAGGGAGTAGTGGGTAACTGTGAGTATGAGGAGCTGTAGATCCTACCAGAATCAGGGCAGCGGCCATCCTGTGCAGGTTAACATCCTTGGCATATTACCATCACCAGTTCCTTCTCCTTTCCTCAAAACTGAATGCTGGGACGTGACAGATTTGAGTGTAGACTAGATTGGAGCAGCGTCTGACTGTTTGAATGGCTGGGTCGGACCTTCTGACAGAATTTACACAGTCATGATGGATGGTGGGTAGAGGATAGGAAAGAGAAAGGGAAGCAAGAAAGGAAACTAAATGGATTGCACCATGGGGGTCTGTAAAATGCCCACCTATGAAACGGTATGAGAAGCTCAATATCTGACAAGAGTTGAGGGAATTAAGAGTAATTTGATTACAGGTGCTCAACTGGCATTCATTTCCCTCTTATTATCTGAGAACCTTCCCTGGAGAGAGAGCACTAACCTTCAAAGGGAAGAGATGAATGGCTCTATTAAAAGCTCTATAGTTTGTTCATGGCTCTGTAGCATCTGACCATTTTATGAACCCAGTGGAATTGTAAATAGGAAACAGAAGAGAGGAAATGTCTTCCTCAAACAGTATACAGATGACTATAGCTGTCTTTAGTGATTTGTAATCCAAAGAAAGAATCCACACATAGACAAAGTGATGTGAAATTGTATCTGCTTCCGTCTCCTTTGCCCTCACCATGAAAATTTCCCTTAAAGAACAGACACTTCAGTGCTATATGATGTGTGAAATGTTTTTATAAAAATAAACAAGATACTTAAATGCAGTATACTTAGTTTTAAATAATTTGCTATCGATATTTTATATATGTCTGGTTCATGTAAATTCATTTTGTTTTAGCTAAAAACAAATTCCTAGGTCTTTTCCAATGTCTTCCTTCAAACACAAGAATAGAAAATACCTTTGTAACTGATTAGTACATAAATCTCCAGTGACATTATATTAAAATTTCCCCTCTGGAAAAACACAAAATAAATAAAATTTAGCTCAAATCAGGTGTCCAATATTAACATTATTAGCATTGGCTATTTAATTTTTATTCAGATAAAAGAATAAATAAGAACTTCTCACATACTACTGAGAAAAGAAAGAGTATATAAGTTTACAACAAATCTTTAAAATATAGAACAAAAGTCCAAAGACCAAAAAATTTAGAAATAGTCATTTGTGTAAAATATAAATAATTTTATAATCTCATTCTCCTTTCAAACCTTAGCTGAATATAAAAATTGATGATTTTTAAGATCTTAATACATAAAAGGAAACCTTCCCTCTTATATCAGACTACATGAAGTATAAAGGTCATATATGAATGTTAACAATATATATGTTAACTATAAAACCCAATCTACTTGTGTACACTTATACATATCACAATTAATATCTCAAAAGATGCCAACTGATTTAAAAAAATTCTACTTAAAATGACTCCATGATTGCATTGGCCCTAAGCTTACTTTGGAACTTCTTTAGCATATGTAATGTTTTGTTAGTAATATTATGGAACTACAAAAAGGCCAAATTTATTTATTTATATTTTGCCTAAAGAAGGAAATAGACATATAAAACTCATGAGAATTCTTAGGTAACTTAGGTAATAGGCTCCTACTTATAGCAATTTTAAACTGTAGCAACACCTCTTATTTTGAAATGTGATCCTATCTAGCTACTGAATTCCAAAAATGTTTTCATTAATTAACAAGATCAAAATTAGTTCAATAGCCTTGAACTAGTCACTGCTTTTATGATATAAACATCAGTATTCATGTTAACGAACATATATAGTTAAAACATGTAATAGTCACTTCTTTGTGATTGGTACCAATAAGACACCACATAATAACTAGATAATTATTTAATTCAATTTGTCCCCTAATCTTACAATTGTAAATGTTGTATTTTTTCTGAATTACTTACAAATCTATTTACTACTATAGGAGTTTACTAAAAAGCAAATGGTGATGTCTATAGCTGTATACTTATTTTTACTGTAAGGACTCCTAACCAATGTAACCAACACTTAGAGATTACCTACCATGCGCCAGGCAGCAGCAAATGAATTTCTTCTCATTATCATACTTACTTCCCACTTCACTTTACAAATGAGAAAACTAAAGCTAATGAAGCATTCCTGGGGCTGCCCTGTTTGACAACTGGAAGGCCTTTATCCCCAACACACCAGTGAGGCTGCTCCACTTCCCATGGGAAATATATGAAGGCAATAAATTCTAACTGATCTTTTGTTCTTAACAAGTAGCCAGACTATGACCTGGGTTTTTCTTAGCAGGACACATTTTTTAAAATGTATGGTGAATACAACACCTGAAGCTTGCAACTTTTTATGGGAGGAAAATAATCTCTATTCAGAAAGGTGTAAGTTGGCAGTTTAAGATTATTACTGAAAGTAATAGAGACCTCTCTACTAAGTATGACTCAAAGGCTAAATGAGTGACTATTTTCACCACTGCCATTTAATTCTGACCCAAGAGGCTCTAAACAGGCCATCAAATGCTCTTTCTTAAGAAGATATGATATGTTTCAGGTAAAACTCTTAATGACTCCATTTATTTTAAAATAAGTGGCATGTATGTGTTAGATGACTACTTCCAAGCAGGGGGCTAAATTTGGAGTAGAAATTAGGGGCATTGTATAATTTTGTGATGATAAACACTTATGTTATGAGATACCTAACTTGTTGCATATTTAAGAAAAATAAAATTGAAATTTTCTCTAAAGGAAATCATTCCCACCATTGTCTTGTACCTATTCCCCCTCGCTCCAGGTCAGTGGCAAGCTCAACGACAAACCTGTATAACGAACATCTGTGGTCTCACTACATAACAGCACTTGTTCCTGGTCTCGTAAAAGTATGGTCTAGTAGAATTCTTTAAAAAGACTAAGTTCAAGCCTAATAAAATAAATACCAGGAAATTGGTACTTTCAAGAAGAAAGGATGAGGCCAAGGGGAGAGTGGTAGAAGAATGAAGTGGGTGAAGTGGGAAAATGCAGGCAAGAAGTGAGAAATATAAAGGAAAGGGTGGGTCGAAGGGAGTTGAAGATGTTGAAGTGATGACACAGATTGTACATGTGAACTGCTTTGTTAAATAGAAAAAAAAAGGTCAACACATAATATAAAATTGAGATAAGTAAGGGAAGAGTAGGTTGAGAGGGGCAGGTGAAAGTATTAAAAGGGGTGACATTGACCAAAATGCACTGTATTCATAAACTGATCCTGTGAATGGCAATGCCTTGGTACAACTACTTAAAGATAATAGAAAATATTCACAAAAGAAGAAAACAGTATGTTCTGGTGGCCAGGATGGCTCTCGTTTCTGAGAATAAATGACTGAAGATGGTGTATGGGACTAGCCTTAGAGGATCACAAGAGCCTAATAGCTCTGCCCTTATGAATGCATAAGATAATGCTAAGTGAAATGAACTCCATGTTATGGAAACAACTGTTATATTGCTGTTGTAATTACTTTCCACATGCCATGTTAAACCGTAGCTTTTATTGTTGATGATCCTCTTATATCCCCTTCCTGTGGTTGTACCAGCACTATCACTGTATCTTATCTGAGTACATTGGAAACTGTACATACTGGTATTAGAACTAGGAAAGTGAAAGGGAATATCAAAATTGAGAGACAAGGGCTGGGGATATAGCCTAGTGGCAAGAGTGCCTGCCTCATATACATGAGGCCCTGGGTTTGATTCCCCAGCACCACATATACAGAAAATGGCCAGAAGTGGCACTGTGGCTCAAGTGGCAGAGTGCTAGCCTTGAGCAAAAAGAAGCCAGGGACAGTGCTCAGGCCCTGAGTCCAAGCCCCAGGACTGGCAAAAAAACAAAACAAAACAAAATCGAGAGACAAAGGATAAAAAGACAAACAACTACAAAAGCAATACTTGCAAAACTGTTTGGTGTAAACCAACTGAACAACTCATGGGAGGACAGGGAAAGGGGGAGTGGGGAGAAGGGAATGAGGAAGGAGGTATTTTATAAATAAATAAAATAAAATAAAATAAATGTGAAAAAAAGATGGTGTATGTGACACAGATCAAGTTGGGTGTGATATTATATTTTGTCTCAAGAAATTTAACTAATAAATTCATGGGCAATCAAGGGTATAGCAAAGCACTGAGATTTGTTTGTTTAGAAAGAAAAACAAAGGAAAAGTGTGGCAGCAGGGAGAGTCCAAGGTCTTTGTCTATAGTCTTCATGGAACTTTTGAGCCATTCGAGTATTTGGCGTTGACCTTGTGATGTCTGGGGGTCTCATGCAAAAAGCCTCCCTTATCAACCTGAAGGCTGGTTACTCAATGCCTGTGCCCCAAGGCTTCTCCTGGATGGTGATAAGCTTGTGCCACCTTATAAGTGATACACTATGTAATACTAGGGAACTCTATCCTAACTACCTACCCACACCTTTCCATAACTCATGTCTCCAGCCCGGTTCTTTAAGGCTTTTGCCAGTTGACCTCCCAGTATGAATCAAGAGTCTCATTAGAAAACTCACATTTATTTAGTGCCTATAATGTGTCAAGCATTGTGTTATATATTTCCCATAGGCTGTCAATCACTATTTTAACAAACGGTTGGGAAAATATTCTAAATTAAATATTTGAATAAAGGAACCCAAGGTCTACCTTCTTATAAAGTTAGACATTCTACAGAGAAATAAATCTATATCATGATGAGTCCATGAAGCATGAGGAGACCACTGTGCAGTTATTTTTGCTTTAGCCAACACTTGCTGACAAGATATTTGTCGAATGAAAATTAAAATAATAATTCTAAATGGAAAGACTAATAGAGTATTACACTATTGTCTTTTTCTTTATTTTCACAAGCACAAGTAAAGGTGTTTATTTGATTTTAATTTTATTAAGTTATCTTTAAGTAGTTGTACAAAGAGAGTTTGTTTATTTTTGTTCTAGTACTTGGGCTATCACTCAACTTTCTTGCTCATGGTTGATGCTCCACTCCTTGAATCACACTTCCAGTCTGTCATTTTTCTGCTTAATTGGACATAAACTTTCACAGACCTTGTGTCTCAGCCTCCTGAATTTTGAGGATTGCAGGTTTGAGCCACTAGTGCATGGCAATAGTAAGTTCTTAAACAGTCCTCAAAAGTATGGAAGTAAAACATTAAAATAAAAAACCAAAAAGGCAATATAATTTTCAATAATAATTCAAGGGAAAACCTTAGGAAAATGTAATACAACATTAAATAATTTATTACATTGTAGTGCCTTTAATATCTACTTTAAAAATTCTAACTGGACTTGCAGCTTTTTTTGTTTTTGGCCAGTCCTGGGCCTTGGACTCAGGGCCTGAGCACTGTGCCTGGGTTCTTTTTGTTCAAGACTGGCACTCAACCACTTGAGCCACACCACCACTCTGGCCGTTTTCTATATACATAGTGCTGAGGAATCAAACCCAGGGCTTCATGTATACGAGGCAAGCACTCTTGCTACTAGGCCATATTCTCCATGTTACGGAAATGAGTGTTATATCCCTCTTGTAATTACTTTCAACATGCCATGTGAAACCGTAGCTTCTTTTGTTGATGATCCTCTTGTATTCCCTTCTGTGGTTGTCCCTGCACTATTGCTGTATCTCACCTGAGTACCCTGGATACTGTATATACTGGTATTAGAACTAGGGAAATGAAAGGGAATATCAAAATCGAGAGACAAAGGATTAAAAAGTCAAACTACTCCAAAAGCAATACTTGCAAAATCATTTGGTGTAAACTAACTGAACAACTCATGGGGGAAGAGGGAAAGGAGGAGGGAGAAGGGGGGATGAGAGAGGAGGTAACAAATAGTACAAGCAAATGTACCCATGGGACAGTAGAGACCAGGTCTGCGAAACAAAAAACTTCTTGTCAAATGGTATTTCCACAGGTTGCTGTAAGGTTGCTGAACCTTACATAATGTATCTAAAACCAAACAACTACTAAACATATAAAGGTCTAAAATAGACCTCTCAGTGGATCACAATAGCTCAACAGCTATGTATGTATGATCATATAAGTCAAGGATAAGCAAACTCTATTGTTGACATTATATTTAAAGTTCTAGGTGAATTTCCTTTGGCATACTCCATGTGGCTACTGTATATGATTTTAGTACACTGGGTATTGTATATATGCCTACCTGATCTAGCGAAGGGAAAGAAAAACGAGGGTGTAAGATATCACAAGAAATGTACTCACTGCCCTGTTATGTAACTGTACCATTTTTGCACAACAACTTGTCAACAAAATTTAATTAATAAAAAAAAAATGTACCCATGGCCGAACGTATGAAATTGTACCCCTGGGGCTGGGAATATGGTCTAGTGGTAAAGTGCTTGCCTTGAAACTGTAATCCCTCTGTACATCACTTTGACAATAAATAAGTCATTATTAAAAAAAATTCTAATGGGAAAGAAATTAAAATTTAGAACTTTTAATGTATTTTTAGCTCTTTGCTACAGAAGAAACATCAATAAATTAGAAAATCAATCTGAGCCATTATTACAAGGAGGCACACAATTAGATGTTCATGTAAACATATGCATATAATTAATTACACTTTATTTGAAACACCTAAACTTAAAGATCACTGAATAACTTACTTTAACATTAAATACTGATCTAAGATCCAAGATTTCTTGTTAGAAGCATAAAACACAGTTCTGTCCCACAAAGAATCAAAATCAAAGAAAAAGAATTAGGGCTCTATTCAGACCTTTATTGGAGTCCAGATAAAAGAGAAAAACTAGAGCAGGAAGGCTCAGGATAGTGTTGTAAAGAAGGTCACAAAGTATCTTATATCAACCACACTGTTACTTCAGTCCAGACTCATATGAACCTGGGAACATCCTCCCCAAATGATGGGGGAAAGAATGGTAGGTCCTCAACTTCTCCCATCAATATCAAGTACACTCTGGGTTTATTTCCCCTGGGAAATCCTGCAGCCCTTTCCAGATAAGGAGACTCTAGGGACTGCATGACTTCTCATATGCCAGAGTTGTGTGGTGTGTCCCAGGTCACAACACACCGACCCACATCCAGGAAGTTGCTTCACAGTGTTGTTTTGATATTAAATTCACCTGTGACCTGCTCCTATCCCAGCCTGCATGCCACTCCCACAACACTGGAAGATTTCTGTTGTTTATGTGTTCTCAGGAATGATCTCTCCTATTCCACACTGCCCAGGTACCTTGCTCGTGCTGTCCAGAGGGCTATATGGTATACCCACCTGAGTGCAATGCAGGAGCCCTGGACCTGTGCAGCATCAGAACCTGACAGATGCAGACAATAGTGTGATGACACTGGACTTCTGCGCTCTCCCCCTCCCCCCCGCCCCCACACGCATTGACTAACAGGGACCCTCTGACTGCCTTGGCCATTGCCCCATAATTACCTGGAGCTAGTAGTGGAGCCATGTAGCACAGATACCAACTCTGTTGCTGTGTGCACATTGGCCTGATCCCTAAGCAGAGGGTAGAGAACGAGCCTCCGCTCTGCTGCTTCTAACACTGACCCCACATACTTCAGTTATAGCTGGGGAAGCAGTGTGAAGAAGATACAGCTGCACTTACTGGAACCAAAGCCAAAATGGCACCAGACACACTATTAGATAGATAGATAGATAGATAGATAGATAGATAGATAGATAGATAGATAGATAGATAGATAGATAGATAGATAGATAGACACTCATAAAAGGAATGAGACACTCAGTAGAGATAGACTATAATAAGGAACCAAGCAGAAATCTTGGAGCTAGAACTCAGTGAGCCAAATTTTAAGAAAGGGCGGGGGAAGGGGGAGGTGTATGAGAGCCTGATCAAGCAGAAGAAAGAATGCCGAACTTGAAGAGAGGTCTTTTGAAATAAGCCACTTCAACTAGAAATGGTAGTAAATGAAAAAGAAAAAAAGAATACAGCTTATAATATATAAAGCATCATTAATGAAGAAATGGCTACAGGTTTCCCAACAGATAAATAGAAGGAAAAAGACACATAAAATCCATTCAATAAAATAATGGCTGAAAACTTGCCACATGGTGGGATGCAGACAATTGGAGCCTGTTTCAGAAGGCTTAAAAGACCAAATAGATTTAGTCGAACATTTCCCCTGTCTGGCATATTATAATTAAATTGTCAAAGACCAAGAAAGAGAAAGTGCTAAATACAAGAGAAAAGTACCATGTCACATTTAAAACAATCACTTTAAGTAAAAGAAAATCTCTCAGATAAACCATATAGTCCAGAAGAAAATGATATGACAAATTCAAAATCCTAACAGAAAAAAAAATAAAACCTGACAATCAAGAATACTAGATCCAGCAAAGCTGTCTTTTATACTTAAAGAAGAAATAACTTTTAAAGACAAAGCAAATATGAAGGAATTTATCACCACCATGCCAGGTATACAAAATATTGCTCAGTTATCCTTCATCTTGAAGCAAAAGGAAGATAACATCCATCATAAAAATATGCAACCCAGTAAAATGCATGTGCAGTGGACACATTGCATAAAGGTAAATGACATCACTAAAAAACTAAAGTACATTTCAAAGCAGACAGAGACTACTTTCTGAGGCTGGAACTCTCCCATATATATTGGAGAGATATATTTTATTCTTTTTTATTGTACCAGTATTTGAACTCAAGATCTTGTGTTTGCTTGGCTTTGTTTGCTCACAGCTGGTGTACCGTATCTCCAGTCTAGCTTTGTGTTGGTTAATTGGAGATGGAGTGTTGAGAACTTTTAGGTTAAGGCTGATTTCCAACAATAACCTTCCAGGCCTCCTAAGTAGCTATGATTATATATAGTTGGTTCTTTTGCCACTACTGGATTAAATTTAGGGCCTGGAGCTCTTACTCAACTTTCTTGATCATGACTGGCTCTCTACCACTTGAACCACTCCTCCAATCTGGCATTTTGCTAGCCAATTGGAGCTAGAGTAGTGCAGATTTTAATGCCTAGAAGGACTCCTAATAATGCTCCTTCAGGTCTCAGTCTCCTTGGTAGGAAGGATTATAAGTGTGAGCCATACATATTCCCTGACCAGAGAGCTGTTTTCATTTTTTAAAGTACTAAACCAGTTTTTTTTCATTTTACTTAAAATTAGGGCATAGCACTAAATGACATAGCACTAAAGATCAGACGTGACTGAGGTGACATTCAACTCCTGGACAAGGTGTGTTTTAAATAATCCACCCTCCCTCACTAGAGAAGAAATGATCACTCTGCACAGTACATTCAGTGCCTTATCTTTTTTTTTTTTTTTTTTTTGGCCAGTCCTGGGCCTTGGACTCAGGGCCTGAGCACTGTCCCTGGCTTCCTTTTGCTCAAGGCTAGCACTCTGCCACTTGAGCCACAGCGCCACTTCTGGCCGTTTTCTGTATATGTGGTGCTGGGGAATCGAACCCAGGGCCTCATGTATACGAAGCAAGCTCTCTTGCCACTAGGCCATATCCCCAGCCCCAAGTGCCTTATCTTTTATCACCAGCATCATAATGTTTTGAATGACTGTCCTGATTAAAAAAAACCTGTGTGTTAGTTACTTTTCATTGCCAAATACCAGACAAAACTACTTAAAGAGAAGAAAAATTTAGTCTGTGTATGGTTTTAGAGATTCCATTCCACCATGATGGAGATGTGGCAGAGTGGCTCACAGGAAGAGGTCAAGGTAAGCTAAACCTCTCAAAGACATGTCCACAGTGACCTACCTCCTCCAATAAGATGCCAGTTTTCATAATTTCATAGTCTCTTCACTTTTCATAGTCTCTTCAAAATGTAAATCAATCAGTGGAAACCATTCAGTGGCCTTAAAAATGTAACACACACACACACACACACACACACACACACACACAGAGTCAGGGAATAGAACAAATAAAAAATAGGGATTACAGTTGTTGGAATTTTTAAAAAAAGAATTTTTAGATTTCTAATCTTGTAAACAAAAACTATAGGGTTTTTCCTGGAATAAATATGCATGATAAGCAAATGGCACTTTAATAAAACATCATTTCTCTGTATAATACATTACTACAACTTACCTAAAAAATGATATCACTGTTCAATGGAGTTCCTAGGAAGAGGACAACCAAGGAAACAGAAGAGAGAGACCTGGCAAGGCTTTTGTTCCCCATGAGAAATCGTCCAAAGTGCACCAAGTTCTCCCTGCCAATTTAGGAAGGTCTCACAAAAACTTTGGGTTTCGTAGGTCATCTGTCATTTCAGAAGTCTATTCTCCCCAGTCTGCTCAGAAATCACTTGTCCAGTCACTTGCAGTCAGAGCTGCCTGTAGCTCTGTGAGAGATGGCTGGCCTACCTGCCCCCTCCTGTCTGGAAGGGCAAAGCTGCAATTACAGGTGTCCACACAGCTGCACACTCTTTTACAACTACTTTCCCATCGCTGCCAGTGACTGTAAATTTAATGAGAGCACCTGCTGCCCTCTTGTTTAGTTAATTCACAGTGATCTTCCTGAACCAAAGGAAATTTCAGAAAAGCTTCTGTTCTTCAGTAATAAATTACCAGTCTGTACTTTGGCCTGAAGGGTCTTTGATTCATGTCATATTAGGCTTGCACTAAGCACTGATGACAGTGGGCACATTTAGTTTCTCTAAGTAGTGTTGGGGCTGTGAAACAGAAAATGATTACCAAGATTAAATAAAAATGAGAAGATCAATTGTCTGCCCGAATATTGGCAGCTAGGGAGCTAGTCATCCTTGACCTCAAACATGAGGCATTTGTTCACTGAGAGTTAAAAGCCCAGGCTAATAAATTTTTGCAGTAGTGATTGGCAAAGTGCAATAAGAAAGTAGCACACTTAACTTTTAAAAAATAATTTATATCAATGAAATGGAGCAAGGACAGTCTTTTCAACAAATAGTACAGGGTGACAGGACGTACAGAAATAAAAATCTAGACAGAGACTTTATACACTTCATCAAAATTAACTTAAAACAAGTCAATTTCCATTAAAAATTAAAATCAATTAAAATGTGTTAGCTTTGGTGATATATGCCAGTGCAAAATTCAAAGCCATAAAACTCCTGGAAGATAACAAAGAGGAAATCTAGATGAACTTAGACACAGCACCAAATGTACAATCCATGACCAAAGAACTGACAAATTAAACATCAGTAAAATCAAGATTTCTGCTCTGTACATGTCACTGTCAAGAGAATGAAAAGGTAAGCATTAGACTGGGGGAAAATACTTGCAAAGAACACATCAGAAAAAAAAAGGACTATGTTAGAAGTACATCACACACACACACACACACACACACACACACACACACACACACACCTTCAATTAAATGAGGGATAAAGGATTTAATAGGTGCCTCAGCAAAGAAAACAATGAAAATAGAGATGTTCTTGTGAAATGAAAGTTATGAACATAAGAATGTGATATGTGATATCTTTTTTCTTTCATTTTTTACCCTTTGGTTTATCCTTTGTTGTCACTGTATTTGATTTTAGTACCCTTTGTTTATCTATCTGAATTGGGGAAGGGAAGGGGAACAACAAAATGGTGAGACAATGGACAAAGTGTAAGACAATGGAACAGCAGTACTCACAAGACACTATGATGGAAATGAACTTTACAACTTGGGGGAAGAGAACCCAGGGAGGTGGGAAAGTGGGAGAAAAACTAGGGAAGGGGTAACAATGTTCAACAAGAAATGCACTCATTACCTTATGTATGTAACTGTAACCCATCTGTATATCACCTGACAATAAAATTCAATTCTTAAAAAAAAGAAGCATGGGAATTCCACCTGTCACTCAAGACTCTGAATCTTTTCTATACTGCTGTTTAGCTGTTGGGAATCTTGACAAGTAAATATGGTGGCTTTTTAAATAAGTACTATTGAATATTCTTTGCTAAAAAAGCCTCCTGGATTCTAAATTAATCCTTTAGCTACAGTAATCCAAAATCTTCTAGCTTTCTTAGCCAAGATGTCTAAATCCCTAACTTATCTGAAACAAAATTTGTTCTTGTATTTTAAACATTGTTTTCTTCATATAAACAAAAGTCTTGAACATAGAAAGAAATGACTATGATAAAGAAGTTGAGTTTATGTAGGTAAAGTTATTCTTTCTAGGAAATTTTAATCTATGTAAAATCTCCATTTCATAAATTTTTAGAATTCATTCTTTTACTTTTTTTATCTTTAAGTAGTTGTACAAAGAAGTATCAATTCACCATGTCAGTTTATGATCAATGTCACCTTAGAATGAACTTTCTAGTGAAATTTGCATTTCACAAGTAATCAAAAAACATATATTGAGCCTTCTAAACAAATACTGATTAGAGATGGTTAACCTGCTGAACTTGTGAATAAACACTTCTTTGGTAACACATGGTGGCATTTGTACAACAATTGGATTCCAAAATATGTTTCTTCAATGTTATAAAAAACATTCAGTTTGTGTAATGAAAAACAATAGTACCAGTAATCAAAGGAAATCAGGAATGTCAACAATGAGAAATAATGTCTCCTAGCAACCAAGTTTCAATTACTCTTTGTTTGCTAACAAGCACTGAGATATTTTATGCTAGTAGCTTTATTCGTGTGAGTAATGTTATTATCAAAGACCATGAAAAAGAGAGTGAGACCCTATTTTAACCCACTCTGGTTTCCAATCAAATATCTCATGATTAATTTTATTAACATTTTAGACCTAATTTACTTTGAATAAGCCATAATTATGATTTGTTGTTGTCATGTTCAAAAAGAATTGTAATGTGGAATAATTATTTGTTTAAATAATGGAATCATTGGCATACAGATGATACTCCAACAAAGCAAAGATTTATTATCATTAATAATAAGATTAAACAAAATCATATCCCAGAATATATCCCAGGAGGACTCTTTAGCTATGTTAGTTGAACTAGAAATAATACTAATTAAGATCTACTGTCATAGCAGCACTCACAAGACCGTTTCCTGGTGTCTAATAAAGCCCTCTGTTACCAGTAAAAATACACCATGGAAGTACATCTATCTCCACTTGAAATTGATCTGAATTATGATCTTTGAATATCGAACATTAGGAACTATTTTATTTAAGGCACCTGTACTAATGCCCTTATACCATTTTAATTCTAATTCCTCCCCCTCTTCCTTTCATCCTCTCCCTTCCAACACACACACAAAATTAGAGGTCAAAGTCATTAGTCAAGGTCTACATTAAAAAAAAAATCCATACCTAAAGGACCTACCATCTATGGCTGGTGCCTGTAGTCCCAGCTGCTCAGAAGGCTGAAACTTTGAAGCCAGCCCCGGGAGAAAAGTTCATGAGACTCCAATTAAACAGCTGGAATTGGAACAGATAAACAGATGAGAGAGAGGGGTATGTGTGTGGGAAGAGAGAGAGAGAGAGAGAGAGAGAGCTAAAATTATATAAACCTTAATATATGGATTTTATTGGTATCTCTTTTTATACTTAATGATTCTGGTTATAATGTAGAAAGTATAGTCTAGATTTGATTCTATAGGCATTTAGCTATTTAAAGCAGCTTTTGTAAATATTCTTGGGTAATACGTTTGTCTATTATTTGTATTATTTAACTGAAGAAAAAGATGAGTGATCTTATTTAAATTTGTGTAAATAAATTTATCAAATAAAATACAGTAATTTCTGTTTAAATGTTTCTCAGTTTATTATAATTACTATATATGAAACCTTTAAAGTTTTCTTTTCTTTCTATGTGTGTCTATATCTTTCTCTGTGATTGTTTACTCTGAATAAAATATCAAATTTTCTCAATTACATTCTGTATGTAAAATGTGTCCATATCATAACAATTTGTCTGGCTTGGAGCTTTTTCATATTACTTACCAAAGGAGCAATAAATTGCAGTTTTAATGACAGTATTTAAGCCAACTTTTAATATTATATCATATGCTTCAACTTATTTCACTTTTCCAAAGATGGAACTGTTGTATTTAAGAAGCCTTGTAAGCAGACCATGAAGTGGAAACGAACATACACAAATGATGAGAATGACATGGTTTAAGTATGAGCAAATCCTAGGTGCTTTCAAAATACAATAAATAGTACAATGTAGACATAGGATATGTTTTAAAGCATATTTGAGGAAAACTGTTTAATTTTCAATCTTGAAGAAAGAAGAGTTAATCAATGTCAAAGAATTTAATAGAACACTCTTTTCAGAAGTAATTGTAATTTTACCACATTTTTTCATTGATATTTTTATGGATGATACTGAGAAAAGACTGGCCTCAGTTTGCTTTAGAGAAAGAAATTAGAAACTGTGAAAAAGCCATTGCATCATTTTTTAGGGCAATTGCACTGCTGTAATTTTATGGTTTAAATATGAAACTTGGTAAAAAGTATTCATCAGCTGATCATAGCAGATATGGGATGATATGTCTCCTCATCCCTCAGACAGAAACAATACAAAAGGAAATTGCCCCATTCTTTCCTTTGAATCACTTCCACAACACAGGAAAACACTTGTCAAAGAAGATCTAAGAGATTTCACTTCTACACAAAGTAGAACTAGATGTTAACAAATGATATAACTTTTTACATGTATATTTTTACATCAGTACAGCATGTATGTGTTTTTTGTATTTAGAACTAGATGCATTTTCAAAGAATGCTTTTATGCTTCTCAAAGACCTAAAAATATTCTATGAAAGCTAATGATCTAGAACATGTGACAGCAAATTTTGCAACCCTACTAGAGGAAGACAGAAATGCTTTCATTTAGCAATTTCCCTCTACCTAGTAACTTTACTAGGGGGTGGCAATTTATCACTTCTGGTATATGTGGATGTCAAGGTCAGTGAAGTAGTGACTTCACTGGCCCTAAAAACAACTTTCCATATAAACTAACAAGAACCAAGGCTGCACTTAAATAGACATCGTGTGTGTAGAGCAGAGACTAAAATGGATTTCTGACACAGGAATAGTGATAAGGCTGAAGCTGGAGCATCACTGCTTCTTCCCGAAGTTCCTGTTTTTCTTGTGAACTCTTACCTATGGCTTTCAGCAATGCTGTCAACAGAGCTTTGAGTAGGGTCTTGAAACCCAGAGAATGAAGGAGACCTTCCAAGGGAAGCAGAATTACCTTATTGAAGTCATTCAGCTTTCAACTTACACTTAATGTGAGGAGCATCTACTGCTTGAAACAGTGGGCTGTTTGTAGCACATTATGCAAATGATAGGACTAATCTTTTGCATTATACATAAGAGCTGCTTATTGTGCATTAACTAATTTTATCTGACTACGAAGGGCCTATGAATGCTGATTTTTTATTAAGCTCTTCATTAAGTGACAATGTCAGCCTGGCAAGTGCATATATTAGCATGTGCTGATCATGTGTGATGAATAAATACATATACACATCTAGTTACCAGCTCTTGTGGTGGTGGAAATAATTCAGAGCATGAGTGCCATTAGTAGCAAGTGAGAATTAAATAGTCAGAGAAGAACATCCCATGTTGTTGAAACTCTTCACACTTTTATTATTTTATTTTTATTATTAAGTAATGGTACAAAGAGGTTTCAGTTCCAGAAGTCATGTTACATATATAATGCATGTTAATATCATACTTCATTTTTTAAATCATGGACCTGAAATTACTTTTAAAAATCTGGTATGTGTGGAAGAATGTTAATAGTTTAAAACTGATGTGTTTCCTTTTAGTATAGACCAGTTTTGTAATGATAAAAGCAGATAATGAACAACTGAGAAACAAAAACTAAAGCAGATACTTCAGATTTTACCTAGATTCAATTCATTTCAGTGTAATAAATGGGGGAAAAAGCAAAAATACTATTTTATTAAATATATGCCAAATTAATTTGGTCCAAATCTAGACAGAAGCATGACTGCCTAGTAATGTTTTCTTTTTATGGTGCTTGCTTAATTAGCATACTTAACTAAGAAAGATGCTGAACTCTAGCATAGCATCTAACCAAGTTGTTTAGAAATTAACCAACAACTTTTACAAGAGAAAAAGATACTAAAATATCATATATTTTATGTGCTGGATAAAAATTCATATAGATTTACTTTAATCAGTGAATATAACCTCTATATACAAATTATTATTAAGATTTTAAGATCATTTATCACTTTAAGTATATGTTAACAAAGCAGTTAACAGTACCAAATAAGAAGCCAGCCTGTGCTTACTTTTGTTTCTGCATTTCTAGGAGTAAAGGCTGGAAGGAAACGAAATTAGCCTTTTCCTTGAAGATATTTAACAGCAACAATGAGAGCAGCAGCTGGGGGAGGGCCAGGGATCCTAATAAACCCTCTGGCTTCAAACTTCACTTCCCAGTTTTAGTTCATTAAAATTAATGACCGACCACTGCGTGTTGTGCATGCAAACAGCTCATTCCTTTATGACCCAGGTAAACTAAGACGTGTATTACTACACATGACACCAAACCAGCCCTGGGATTTGGCTATGAGCCCAACTTAACTGCAGAATGTTTATTAAATTATTAAAATTTATGGGTTGATAGCACTCTCAAGCAATTTATTATAGCTGTAAACCATTTTTAAGTTTTGAAAACACAATAAAGTTGATTTAATAATCCCCCTAATCTTATACACAACTTCCTTCAGAATTTTCTTCAATTACACCTCATAAATTACAATTTATTGTGTATTAGAGAAACACTAAGAAACAAAATACTTCATGAGAGTTTCATCAGATTCATTTATTCTAAAACATTTGCAGGAAGCATAACAAATTCATATGTAACCCCTGCACTACATGGGCATGAAGTTCAAACTAAAGCCACAATGGAGAATTTCTTTGCCAAATATAATAACTAAAATCTTCCTTTGACTTGATCCAAGACCTCTGCTTTAATGAATGCTGTGGCAGAGGTCAGAAAGGGAGAGAGGCAGTTTGTTCTAGAGGAAATCTCTTCATGCTTAAAGCAGCTTGAATTGCAAAGCACAGTCAGCATCCTGTCTTTGCAGGTCTTTGTTAGAGAATATGCCACTAAAATGTAGACCACAAAGAGGGAGCAATTGCCAGAACACACTGCTTTCTTAGGGGCAACAAATCTTCAATGCATGCAAATTTGCCTAGATTTAATGACCTTTAAGGATACATTCATACTTTCAAAAGTAGGATTTACAGTGCTTTAGGATTTGGAACCCTACTTGAAGCATAATCTCTAGTTGTAGAACAATCTGGAATCTGCTTTGATTTTTATGGTTTGATTAGAGCAGAAATCTATGCTGAATCTAGTGTGTCCTTCAGCTGACAGAACTTTTGTTTTCACAACAAATAGATTTCTTAGGAAGTATTAGGGGTTTCTTGAATTAAAAACATAAAAAAGACAACAAATATATCTATAATTGATATATTTCCTGGCTGGATGAGAGAGGAAGTACATAACTATGTAAGAGGAAAACCATGTGAATTCAGAAAAAAATGCCACACCTATATTCCTTCAGTATTTCAAGCTTTTATGTTAATGCTCATGTAAGGAGGCTGACTGCTGAAACCCTTATTCAGCCAAACCTATCATTAACTCTAATTATGCTAAATCTTAAGTTTGTGGATTCCTGGACTTGAAGAATCAGACCCCAAAGTCCACTGGATCTGTGAGAATCTTTCAGGAGAAAAGAATTCTTTTTACAAAAGTAGGATTTGTTTCTACTTACAATTTGCATTTGGATTTATTTTTCTTAGCCTGAGCATCTCCTCGCTGAGACTCAAGGGCAGTACAGGAACAGAGATGAGACTTACATTCATTTTGAGTTTCCAAAGAAGTTTTGCCATGATGAAAAGCTTAGTGTTCTTGTGAGTGTCAATTTAAAGTCAGAACTACATGAAGACTAAACTGGGCTCTTCCTGGGCTTTTCTTTACTTTTTCTGCCCTTTATTTAAGCCAGATGCTTTTAAAACTTGGTTGGTAGAAGGTCCTGTCCATCCACATTCACTTTCTCTTCCTTGTGCTTTGCCTTCTGAATTGTAGCAAATGAGTCCTCTCCGATCTTGACTACAGAAGTATCAGGCCTAGAGTAGCCTATTCTGAACCAACCATATTCCTGTCCTAAACTACCTAGCTGACAAGTGTACACAGCTAAGTTGAATAGATTCCAAAAAATATGGATTGAGAGGACTATAAGGAAAGAAGACCATCTCACAGAGAGAAAATATAGAAATCAATTACAGAGATGGGGGCTCTGCCACTATAAAGAGATTATAGGAAGCAGGTGCTCTCCTCTTTCCCTCATGAACCTACATATATATGTTTAATTCTTGGATCCTTTTTATTCTCCTATTCTATAAACCCCACTTTAATATATGGCTAAGACACCTACAACAGCAGTGAGTTATCCCTTTCAAGCAAAAATTTAAAAAGATTTTAAAAAAAGAAAATATTGGAGTTGAATGATGTAGGTCTCAGAGCTCTGTGGGAGGATGACTGGGTACCAGAAGTCTGGTTGGAAAGTGGGAGGATGACTGGGTACCAGAAATGTGGTCAGAAGGTAGGTGGATGACTGGGTACTGGAAGTGTGGTTGGAAGGTATGTGCCAGCAGAAAACTGTGTCAACGTGTTGAAAGCAGCAAAGAATCTGGGTTCTGGGTGCTCAACATTGCACAGTGATTCCATGCACAGATGGAATGAGTGTCTGTTCTTTTGTGTGCCTAAGCTTTACTCCAGCCTGATATGCTCTTGTCTACCACTTGGAGTGTGACCTTTGATCTGCATACTGAAACTGCCTCAAGCTAAAAAGTGCTCTCTTTCCCTTAAAAGCCTAGGATGAGGGAGCTTGAGAAGCTGGGGTTCCTTCCTCCAAGCCTCCCTCACCTCTCTTGACAATGCTTATGTGTCTAGAGCAGTCCTTTTCTTCACCATCACAGTATCTGCTGGATGAAACAACAGTGAATGAAAATGAAAAGATGCTATTAAAAGTCTATGACAAACCAACAGCAAGCATAATTCTAAATGGTGAAAAGCTAAAGCCATTCCCTTTAAAATCAGGAGCAAGGCAGGGATGCACTCTCTCCTCTCCTCTTCAACATAGTACTAGAATTCCTAGCCAGAGCAATTAGGCAAGAAGAAAACATAAATGGGATCTAAATAGGAAAAGATGAAGTTAAACTTTCTCTCTTCGCAGATGACATGATCCTTTACCTAAAGAACCCCATATACTCTACTTCCAAGCTACTAGAGCTGATCCAAAACTTCGGCAAAGTAGCAGGACATAAAATAAACCCTCAAAAATCAATGGCTTTTCTATATGCCAATGATCCGAAGACTGAGGCCGAAATCAGGAAAGCAACTCCTTTTGCAATAGCCTCAAAAAATATAAAATACCTAGGAATAACCTTAACCAAAGAAGCGAAAGAATTCTATGATGAGAACTTTAAAAACATGAAAAATGAAATTAAGGCAGAACTAAGGGAATGGAAAAACCTCCCATGCTCCTGGATTGAGAGGATTAATATTGTCAAAAAGGCAATATTGCTAAAGGCTATCTACGAATTCAATGCAATACCATTAATATCCAAACACCATTTTTAAATGAAATACAGGAAGCAACCAAGAAATTCATACGGAACAAGAAAATACCCCAAATGCAAAAATAATCCTTAGTAGAAAGAACAGTGCTGGAGGAATTACAATACCAAACTTCAAGCTGTATTACAAAGCTATAGTAATCAAAACAGCCTAGTATTGGCACAGGAACAGGCCTGAGGACCAGTGGAACAGAACTGAAGACCCAGAAATGAACCCGCAGAACTCTGCCTACTTAATCTTTGATAAAGGAGCTTAAAAAATAGGATGGAAGAAAGATAGCTTCTTTAACAAATGGTGCTGGCAAAACTGGTTCAACACCTACAACAAATTAAAACTAGATCCTTATATATCACCCTGCACCAAAATCAATTCCAAATGGATCAAAGACCTTGACAAAAAAACAGATACCCTGAAAACACTAAAAGAAGTAGAAGAAACACGAGGGCTCCTTGGCACAGGAAGAAACTTCCTTAATAAAAGCCCATAATTGCAACAAATCAAAGAAAGGTTGGACAAATGTGACTGCATCAAACTGCAGAGCTTCTGCAGAGCAAAGGACATAGCTTGCAAAATAAACAGAAAGCCCAGAGATTGGAAAAAGATCTTTACCGGCCATACAAGGGACAAAGGCCTCATATCTAAAATATATGCAGAACTAAAAAAAAATAAATTCCTCCGAAACAAAACTGCAAAGAACCAACAGCCCCTCAACAAGTAGGCTAAAGACTTAAAAAAGAGACTTCTCTGATGAGGAAATGAGAATCGCCAAGAGACATATGAAAAAGTGCTCTAAATCACTGGCCATAAAAGAAATGCAAATCAAAACAACACTGAGATTCCACCTCACCCCAGTAAGAATGTCCATTATCAAGAAAACTAACAATAACACATGTTGGAGGGGATATGGCCAGAAGGGAACCCTACTTCATTGTTGGTGGGAATGTAAACTGGTTCAGCCACTCTGGAAAGCTGTATGGAGATTCCTTAGAAGGCAAAAAATAGAGCTCCCCTATGACCCAGCAGCCCCACTATTGGGCATCTACCCAAAAGACTACAAACAAGAACACACTAAAGCTACCAGCACAACAATGTTCATCTCAGCACAATTTGTCATAGCTAAAATATGGAACCAATCCAGATGCCCCTCAGTAGAGGAGTGGATCAGGAAAATGTGGTACATATACACAATGGAATTTTATGCCTCTATCAGAAAGAATGACATTGCCCCATTCATAAGGAAATGGAAGAACTTGGAAAAAAATATACTCAGTGAAGTGAGCCAGACCCCAAGAAACATGAACTCTATGGTTTCCATCATAGGGAATAATTAGCACAGGTTTAGGCTCATAACAGCAAGGGATCACAAGAGCCCAATAGCTTTGCCTTTATGAACACATAAGATAATGCTAAGTGAAATGAACTCCATGTTATGGAAATGATTATTATATCACTGTTCTTTCAACATGGCATGTGAAACCGTAGCTTCTTTTGTTGATGATCCTCTTGTATCTCCTTGCTGTGGTTGTACCTGCGTGATCACTGTATCTCATCTGAGTACCCTTGATACTGTATGTACTAGTATTAGAACTAGGGAAGTGAAAGGGAATATCAAACCAAGAGACAAAGGATAAAAAGACAAATGACTCCAAAAGCAATATTTGCAAAACAATTTGGTGTAATCCAACTGAACATCTCATGGGGGTATAGGGAAAGTGGGAGGGAGGGGGGGAGTGAGGGAGGAGGTAACAAATAGTACAAGAAATATACCCATGGCCTAATGTATGAAACTGTAACCCCTCTGTACATCACTTTGACAATAAATAAGTAATTATTCTTAAAATTAAAAAAAGACGGTATTTAAAATTGTGAGATGCATCTCACAACGTTCTGTGAGTGAATTTTCAAGCACTAGTGCCTGTACTAGAAAAGAATGCCTATTTTAAGAAATGAGATGGGGAAGAACATAGGGAGAACAGTGGAATCAATGGAGAGAGCAAGAAAATAATGTAATATAATATAAATTAGAGAAAGTAAATGCTTTCCAAAGCTGGTTCTTTGAGAAGATTTTTAAAGTTAGTCATCTTTAGCTGTTTACTCAGGACAGAGAAGAAGGGATACACTATCAGTATTTCTAAGAACATCAGTAAATCTGCCACAGATATTAAAATAATCATGATGATATAATAGTATTTATGCCATTACATTTAAATTTAATAAAATATATGCAAATTAGATTATTTTATTTAAAAAGTGCCAAAACTCAATAGAAAAGCAGTAGACTATCTTGAAAATTTCAGATTTACTATTAAAGAAATAAAGCTTAAAACATTATCACAAGGAAACCATTTGAGTTGAGTAATGAAGTCGACTAGCACTTAAAGAATAAATAATTCTAATTTTTCATAAATTCTTCCAGAACATTAAAAGGAAGAAATACTTCTTAAACTCATTCTATGACTTCAATATTGTCCCGATACCCAGAGCAAAAAAAAAAGTTGAAATAAAACTCCATATCAATATTCTTCACAAATGTAGACTGGAGGATTATAGACAAAACCTTAGTGCAGGGGCTAGGGATATAGCCTAGTGGCAAGAGCGCTTGCCTCATATACATGAAGCCCTGGGTTCGATTCCCCAGCACCACATACACAGAAAATGGCAAGAAGTGGCGCTGTGACTCAAGTGGCATAGTGCTAGCCTTGAGCAAAAAGAAGCCAGGGACAGTGCTCAGGCCCTGAGTCCAAGGCCCAGGACTAGAAAAAACAAAAAACAAAAAAACCTTAGTGTAAAAAATTCAAAAATATGTAAACAGAAAAATATTTCATGGCATTGACTATGTAACTTTTACCACAGAATACAATGTTGGCTCAACATTTGAAAATCAATCAATACAATAACTTAGACATAAAAATTGACTATTTCTGGGCTAGGGATATGGCCTAGTGGCAAGAGTGTTTGCCTTGTATACATGAGGCCCTGGGTTCGATTCCCCAGCACCACATATACAGAAAATGGCCAGAAGTGGCGCTGTGGCTCAAGTGGCAGAGTGCTAGCCTTGAGCAAAAAGAATCCAGGGACAGTGCTCAGGCCCTGAGTCCAAGCCCCAGGACTGGCCAAAAAAAAAAAAAAAAAAAAAAAAAGACTATTTCAGTAGCTGCAGAAAGAAGATTTTACAAAATTCTGCATCTAATCATAGTAAAATATTTCAGAGAACTCAAGATGGAAAAAAAGTTTTTAACAGATTTTTTATCCACAAAAGTCTATAACTTCACAATACCTGATGAGAGAAGATTGAATGCTTGCTTCCTAGTTCAGAAACAAGGCAATAATGACTACTCTGTCTATTTCAGTTCAATATCTAACAGGAGATTCTAGTAAGTTCAATAAGGTAAAACAAAAAAATGACAAATCAACTAAAAACAAAGAATAAATCTGTTCTTATTAGTTAATGTTATAAATTCATAGTGTTTACTGAATATTAAAACAACAAACTTGAGACGTCTGTAAAGTATAAATTCAGCATACAAAAATTAATTCCAATTCTAAAATGTAGGGACAAGTAGAAATTAAAAGTTAAAATATGCAAATTTATAGCAGCATCAAAAATATGAAACATTCTTTTGAAAATGGATGGTCACGTTCTCTGAAATGAAAACTACACATGTTCCTGAGAATAATTAAAATTAATAGATAGATACCATGTTTACAAACAATACTCATTTGAAATATTAGATCACCCTGAATTGATCCATAGTTTTAATATAATCACAATAAAAAATCAGGGCAGAGAAGATTTTTTAGTAGAAATAAACAAATGTTTTAAAATTTACTTGTAGATTCAGAGGGAATAGAATACTCCAACTTACTATGTGTTGTGTGTATGTGTGTGTGTGTGAGAGAGAGAGAAAGAGAGAGAGAGAGATTTTGTTACCTGATTTCCAGTTTACTTAAGGCTACTTTAGTCAAGAACAAACAGTAACAAAGATAGACCTACAAGAACAAAGTCCAGAACATGCATATGGTCAAATGATTTTTGGTGAAGTTTTCAAGATAATTTAATATGAAAGGACTATCCTAAAAAATGCCAGCAAAGAAGAAGGAGGAGGAGAAGAGGAGGAAGAAGAGGAAGAGAAAAGAAAACTTCATTACTGAGCATTCTGTTCTATTCTATTCTATCAGACTCAGGGACTGAGCATTGTCCCTGAGCACTGTCCCTGGCTCCTTTTTGTTCAAAGCTAGCACTCTACTTCTTGAGCCACAGTGCCACTTCCTGCTGTTTATGTGGTGCTGAGGAATCCAACCAAAGGTTTCCTCTATGCAAGGCAAGCACTCTACCACTAAGCCACATTCCCATCCCTGAATATACATTAAAAATTATTTTATATGAACTATAAACTTAAAGAACCAAAGCTGTAAACATTGTTAGAATAGTCAGGTGCCAGTGGCTCATGCCTGTAGTTTTAGCAACTCAGAAAGCTGAGTGTTCTAAGGATTGTGCTTCTAAAGCACCCTAGTTGGACAACAGTCAATGAGACTGATTTTCAGTTAACTACATAGCTGGAAATAGAGCTGTGGTGCTGTGGTAGAGTGTCATCCTTGTGAGAAAACCTCAGGGACAGTACCCAGGTCCTCAGTTCAAGCTCTAGGATCAACACACACACACACACACACACATACACACACACACACAAACACACACTCACACAGTCAGAAGAACATAGAAAAAGTTTCAGACATTTTGGACGTGGCAAAGATTAAAAAAAAATAGGAACCAAGAGACAGGAAACTCTAGGGCAAAAATACACATTACTAACTTTGATTTTATGAAAACTAAATTTCTCCCCAACAGTGATGATCATTAAAATAAATCAAGCCACATATTCAGAGGGAAACTTGTGAAAACAATATCCAGAAAAGACAAAGTACATGCAATGTACACACATGTGAATATCATCATACAATTTAATGCTAGGAAAATACATTGTGAGTCCATTTCTATGTACTGTCTGGAACAGTAAAATGTATTGACACAGAAAATAGATTAGTGGTTGCCAGAGGCTGTAAAGGTAGGGAATGGAAAAGAAGGAAAGGTGACTGACTCTAAGGGGCACAAAATTCCTTTGTGGGTAAGGAAGTAATGTACATTTAGGTGGGTTGTCTTGTCTCCACCTTTTCTCTCATGCTCTCTCAAAACAGGTGTTTCCCTCTGCCATATACTCTGGAATTCCTAATCCCCAGAAGTGTGAGAAATAAGTTTATTTTATTTATAAATTAGTGAATGAAATTAAGTGATGGTGGTACAACTTTGTGAATATAATAAAAACCACTAGATTCCATATGCTCTGTCCCTGAGCTTTTTTGCTCAAGACCAGTGCTCTACCACTGAGGCACAGCTCCCTTTTTGGCTTTTTTTAGTGGTTAATTGAAGATCAGAGTCTCACAGACTTTCCTACCCAGGATGGCTTAAATCTGGATGTTCTGATCTCAGCATTCTCAGTAGCAACGATTAGAGTCAGTGCCCAACTAACTACATTATTTTAAAAGTAAATGATCAATCATAAAATTCAATGCATATCCTACAAAATTAAGAAATTGAGGAAAGTGGTACAGTTGGGAGGGAGGGGAAAAAAGGATGAAAGGGGTGACACTGATCAACAATAACTGTATTCACATACTATTTTGTTGAATGAAAACTTTTTCGTACAACTATTTAAAAAGCAAACTATTCAAAAAGCAAATGTATAAATAAATGTTCAGGCTCTTTCTTTAGTTTACTATATTTGAACAATATGCATGCTGCTGAGACTGTACTGTGGGGGAAGAATACAAGATAATAGCATGTTAGATTTTGTGACATCATATTGGTGGCTTGAACTTGGTGGTGATGATGAGAGCACCAATGCAGATGCCACAAATCAGAGCTTGATTTCACCCAGGAGACAACTTCATTCTTTCACAAAGGACAATTATATTGCTCCATCCAAGCCTCTAGCTCAGTGACTACAGAAGTGGCAAGAGTACTGAGAGAAAATATGCAAATTACTAACTTTGCATTTTCCTTGGATGGAAAATAAGCAGGTTCAGTAAATACTTGGCTGTACACATGAGGTGAGAATGGAAGCAAGGATCATTTGAAACCATCCTTGATCCCCCCCCCCATCCTTTCTGCTAAAGAGGGGCTCTTTCTTCCTCCCACTCTGGTTGGCCAACTGCTTATAGTCCCCTACAGAGAAGAGGAAAGAAGAATCACCTCTTCTATAGGTATTTGCTGTTCATTGTTTCATGGTAACATCTAATAAAACCCTTTGTACTCCTTATTCCAGAGAACATCTGAGATAAGAGAGTCTCTTCCATTTTCCTCTGGGTTGGCCATGAATAAATACATCTATTTCATTTAACTAATTCCTGTCTCTTAGTGTTTCAGTGCAGCAGTAAAGTTATCAGTGATCACTGATAAAATAAAACTTTTGACCTAGAAGCACATAGTCAAGTTCTACTGTAATGTAAGATTACAGAGTACTTAATTTCCATATTCATTAAATATGTCATTATTATTCATTAAAATCACTTGCTATATAAGAGTTTCAGATTTTATACATATGTGTGTTTACCTGCAGTGTGTGGGGGGGGGGGCTGGTACTGGGTCTTTAACTCGGTCTCATAATCTCACTTGACTTTTCTATTCACAATTGGCACTCTACTACTTGAGGCACAGCTCCACTTCCAGCTTTTTGCTGGTGAATTGGAGATCAGAATCCTACAGGCTTTCTTGCCCAAGTTAGCTTCAAACTAGTCCTCAGATCTCAGCCTCCTGGGATTACAGGCATAAGCCATCAGCACTGGGCTTTGTATTTACATTTTGATCAGCAGGAAACAATAGAATTGCGATACACAGCACCTTTTCTCTTTTCTTTTGCATTGCATTAGCTAAATGCGATATTTGTTCATTAGACTTTCATATTGTAAGCCCTATCCTAGAAAAATCACACAGACACACTTATGTACAGAAAACCAGTTTATTGCCAGCCAAGACTAGCACAGCCACCTATCTCATGGGAGATGGAGAAATGCCTGTCCTTTGTTCAGGGCCAAATTTATAGTCAGAGGCTGGGAGTAAGAAGTAAGGGAAGTCCTCCATGTGTCTGTGCAGCTGAGCTAAAGATGCACATAGCTGCTGGTGGATTTTCTGACAGTTACAGTTAGGCAGCATTCCCCGATCCAGCTGGGGACTAGGGGTAAAACCGCTCTGCGAAGTGAAGTGGGAGGAATGGCCAGGCTGAAGGCCTGCAGTTAGGCCTTGCCGGATCACCTACTTTTGTGGGAGGGGCTGAGGACCTGAGATGGAGAACATGCTAATAAATATAAATAGCAGTACTCAATAGTTTTTTGTGTCTCTATGTCTACAAAATATTTAAACATTTATTTCTATGCTTGAAAGGGATTATTTTTACATTTACTAGATCTTCTTGAATAAAAGTAAATATAAAATCTCTTCTAAACTCAGAAATAATGGCACATGTTTTCTCTCATATGTGGAAGCTAGATCTAAAATATAACTGGACATGATAAATTACACAGGATTCTAGACATTCACATGCAGTCAGACTAAAGGAAAATACCCTCAGGAAAGAACCCAAAGGCATAACTCTTTTAAACTTTAAAGTATGGTTTATCAAAAAGAATTCCAGGAAATGGAAACATGGATTCTCTTAGTTGTAGTTGTTGTTGGGTGTACATGAGACAGGGCAGAAAGGGAGGGAGGAAAGGTGAACAGTGTGATTATGGAATTCATTATACACTACATGGAGAATTAACTATGTAACTTATAGTCAGTGAAGGAACTGGCAAACTGGGGAAAAGCTAAGGAAAGTGTGACCTTGTTCAAAAAAGAAATGCACTCATGCTCTGGCTTATGAAATGCTAATCCTTCTGTATAACCTCTTAAAAATAACAATGAAATTATACTAAAAATCTCTGGCTTCATGATGACTATGAATTATCTGCTTATTTATATTTTTTTATCTACAGCTTTGCTATTTATAAAATAGGGTTAATAATAGCATATAAAGGTTATGGCTGTTGTGTGAATTAAATGGCATAACTTGTTATTAAAAAGATGGTAGAGGGCTGGGGATATAGCCTAGTGGCAAGAGTGCCCGCCTTGGATACACGAGGCCCTAGGTTCGATTCCCCAGCACCACATATACAGAAAACGGCCAGAAGCGGCGCTGTGGCTCAAGTGGCAGAGTGCTAGCCTTGAGCGGGAAGAAGCCAGGGACAGTGCTCAGGCCCTGAGTCCAAGGCCCAGGACTGGCAAAAAAAAAAAAAAAAAAAAAAAAAGATGGTAGAGGGGCTGAGGATAGGGCCTAGTGGCAAGAGTGCTTGCCTCATATACATGAGGCCCTGGGTTCAATTCCCTAGCACCACATATACAGAAAACGGCCAGAAATGGCGCTGTGGCTCAAGTGGCAGAGTGCTAGCCTTGAGCAAAAAGAAGCCAGGGACAGTGCTCAGGCCCTGAGTCCAAGCCCCAGGACTGCCAAAATAAAATAAATAAATAAATAAATAAATAAATAAATAAATAAATAAATAAAAAGATGGTAGAGGGCTGGGAATATGGCCTAGTGGTAGAGTGCTCCTCTCTTATACATGAAGCCCTGGGTTCAATTTCTCAGTACCACATATATAAAACAGCCAGAGGTGGTGCTGTGGCTCAAGTGGCAGGGTGCTATCCTTGAGCAAAAAGAAGCCAGGGACAATGCTCACACTATGGGTTCAAGCCACAGGACTGGCACACACATACACACACACACACACACACACACACACAAAAAAAAAAAAAAAAAGATGGTAGTTTTTAGCCAGGCACTGGTGGCTCATTTCTGTATTCCTAGCTATTCAGGAGGTTGAGGTCTGAGGATGGCGGTTCAAAACCAGCCCAGTGAGACTCTTATCTCCAATTAACCACCAGAAAACTGGAAGTGGCACTGTGGCTCTAGTAGTAGAGCACTAGCCTTGAGCTGAAGAGCTTAGGGACAGTGACCAGGCTTAGAGTTCAAGCCCCAGGACAGACAAAAATATTGTACTAAGAATAAAAAGTGATAGTAAAGTTCTTTGTATTTAACTAGCACTTAATAGGCATTTTCTAGTTACACATTTGCCATTAAGGTATAAACAGGCAATCCTAAAATGTTTACTCTAGGAATTCTTAACAGACTTATTCAAGAAATGCACACCATATTTATCCCATGTGACTCCTGGTACCAGATTTCCCAGTGTAACTCATTCTTCACATACAACACCCAAGTGTAACTAAGGGATTGTTCATACTTCAAGCCTTTCTGAAAGGGACTGCCCCCACAAGGTGCATTTTTCTAAACATTGAAAACCTGCAAGGACTCCACCCTCCTTCTAGTCTTGAAGTAGTACTTCCTTTTATCTTCAGTTGCTTAGAAGCTCTCAGAACCCCTGTGGAGGGGGAGAATAATTGCAATGTAATGCCTAACAGCTGCTTGCTAGGTGATTTACCCAACTGTCACCACCTGGGAAGATTAGAGGGGATTTCCCCTCTGATTCAGACCCCCTAGAATTTACAGTCTTTTCCTTTTCTCTTCCCTGCCAGTATCAGTATTCTCTTTCAGGGTTGGTTCTCTAGGAAGTTAGCCATTTGAACATACACAAGTCATTTGCTAGAAGGAAGAAATACCAGCAAATAAACTTAATATTGTGCAGATATACATTCAGACATAGCTTTCATTTACTTAACCAGCCCATTTAGGCCTCAAGTAGTATTAGACTTTATCCTGTCCAATCAACATTAGAGCAAGGGTTTTTAATCTTTTTGTAAATCAATGAGTAGCCTCTTTCTTGAACATTGTGTCCATAGTCAAAGATATGTGGAACACTAATCCACGGCCATCTTAAGATGATCTTATTTGGAGATACAGTAATGGATACAGTATTTGGAGATAAAAGTAATGAACATAAAATTACATCATTAGTATGGCCCTAAATTCACTATGTCTTTTCTTTTTAAAATGAGAAATATGAAGGAACACAGGCAAATGTGAAGGCAGAGTTCACAGTGATGTGTCTACTGTCCCAGGAATGCTGGAGATTGCCAATAAGTCACTTTAAGATAGAAGACAGGCATAAAACTAATTCTCTCTAAGACACTCCAGACAGATCCAGCCCTTCCAACACCTTAACCTCAGACATCTGTCCTTTAAAACAATGAAACAATAAATGTCTGCACCACAAGCTACTTAGTTTCTAGTACTTTTTTATTACTGTCCTCACTAACCTTATGAAAAAGTCTGTGAAGTGCCCAAATCCCTGTGTAAAATACTTACTTAGAACACATAAAATGGTACACATAAGATAGCAAGGGAAACAAAATACATTAAGATATTTTTCAATCGTGTGTGTGTGTGTGTGTGTGTGTGTGTGTGTGTGTACTGGGTCTTTAACTCAGGGCCTCATTCTCTCACTTGACTTTTCTATTGAAGACTGGCACTCAATGAGTATGTTAAATAACATCTAATGATGGTTCAAAATAAAAAAAACACTGAAATTTTGGAATGTAGAAGAGTAAAATGATGTTTTGAGGTCTGCAACAACCCTATGGCTCTCTGAAAATATCTGTGACTTCTATTGGCCATGGGTACTTCTATCCTATTGTTGACTACTGATATTTGTAAATGAAAGAAATGATAACTTCCATTTAGAGATCAGTGAAAGATGGAAATTATACCCTTTCCAAATTCGCTGATGTCCTATATCACCTGCATATGTTGGGAGGGGAAAATCAAAGAACTTTAAGTCTAAAGACCACAACTTTTTCCTCTATATGTCTGGATATTCCCTAGGAAAATATCTGGTCATGTTATTTATTTTAATTTGTTCATTTATATCTTTATCTTTAGTTCCATTTGTCCTTTCAGTGGTAAGATTCTCTTTCCTCTGAGACCCAGCATATTCATGAATAGTAAGTACCAAGAGATAATTCTCTGGGCTTGGCATTCATCACAGAAATTGCTATCAAATATTCCTAGTATTTAACATTTTCCTTGCTGAAGGTGTAGAGCTTCCTCCTGAAATCCACTAGCCTGAGACTCTGCTCCATTGGTTCCCAAATTCCACATGCTTCACTCTGCTGAAATGTCTGAAGTTCATTTCTAGCTGGTACACATCAAGTTTAGAAAGGTCCACACTTACTCATCACCACATGTAACAGTGAATTCATTTTCCTGTTCCTGTATCTTTCTATGTGGATTCAGTCCCTGGCTTTCTTTTGATGCACAAACCCTTCTCTAGTAAAAACTACTTATGCAAAATCTCCAAGCTAAGGCAGATTATGGCTTCACCATCCATCTTAGAGTATGTGAATCTGTTAGGGCCACTTGGTAGACTGCTGCTTTCACTTGCTGATATGTCTTACTTTCAAACCTTCTCTTGATGTTTGAAAACCTTTTTCCCATTTACTTTCAGACTTAATTTTTAGAATGGGAAATATCAAGAGAGAAACATAGGTGAATGTGAAGGCAGCATTCACAGTATCTTCCTACAACTTGCATGCCTATCTCCCTAGTGTAATATTGTGAAATGATGCTTTGTTTTTAACAAGGGACCCAACAAGCCATAACACTATAGATCCTTAGTGTGCACATTGTTAACACGCTTAATGATATGTTATCACATCATTCTGGAATTGAATTGTATTCAGGTCCAATGGTAGTAAGAGGTATGGTGGACAATGTATTATTCTGTAACAGACTTTTGTCTATGGTTGGTAGGGACAGGATCCAACTGATCCCTCACAATATGGAATTAGATGGCTATCATTAATGAAAAAAAATCATGATCAGTTAACATGATTGACAAAGATAAACCAACTATGAACTTAGGTTACAGCATAAAAACTAAAAATGCTGTGCTCACCTTGGCAGCACATATACAAGAATTGGAACAATACAGAGAAGATTAGCAAGTACCCTGTGCAAGGATGACATACAAATTCATGAAGCATTCCATATTTAAAAAAAAAACAACTAAAAATGCTGGGAAAGAAATTCATGCTTGTAACTCTAGCTACTCTAGAGACTGAAGTCAGGTGGACTATATTTTTAGATGAGCCTGGGGGAAAAAAGGTTGTGAGACTTCATCTCCATAGTAAAAGCCATATTTTTATGCATGTCTTGTCATCCTAGCTACAGATGAAAGTGTAAACAGGAGGACTATAGTCTAGGCTAGCCTTGTGGAAAAGTGAGACATTATCTAAAAATAACTACAGCAGCTGGGCACCAGTGGTTCACACTTTTTGTCCTAGTGATGGAAGGCTAAGATCACAAAAATCATGGTTTGAGGCTAAACTGGGTATGCACAGGAGAGCCCTTCTCAACCAATAGTCTGACTATGGTGGAACATGCCTATCATCTTAATTACACTTGGAAGGATATGGTTCCAAGCTGGCCTGGGAAGAAAAGACCACCAGAGTATCTCAATAGAAGATGCTAGATGTAGGCTGTGTTCATGTTATTCCATATGTGGTGCCAAGTAAAAAAATTACAAGATAATGGTTTAAGCACATGCCTAGACAGGATAAAAGATTCAATCTCAAAATATTTATACAAGTTGAGTGCTGGTGGGTCATGCCTATAAGCCTGCTGTCTTTTTTTTAAAAAAATTTTATTATAAAACTGATGTACAGAGAGGTTACAGTTTCATACGTTAGGCATTGGATACATTTCTTGTACTGTTTGTTACCTTGTCCCTCATACCCCCCTCCCCCCTTCCCCTGTCCCCCCCTGAGGTGTTCAGTTCACTTACACCAAACAGTTTTGCAAGTATTGCTTTTGTTGTTGTTTCTCGTATTTTACCCTTTGTCTCTCAATTTTGGTATTCCCTTTGAATTTCCTAATTCTAATACCAGTACACACTGTTTCCCATACACTCAGATAAGATTACAGAGATAGTGTAGATACAATCACAAGAAGGTGATACACGAACATCATCAATAGTAGAAACTACAGATACACATGGGATGTTGAAAGTAGTTACAACTCTGATATAACAATCATTTTCATAAAATGGAGTTCATTTCACTTAGCATCATCTTATGTGGTCATAAGGGTATAGCTATTGGGCTCTTGTGATCCTCTGTTGTGACTTGCCTAAACCTGTGCTAATTATTCCCAATAAGGGAGACCATAGAGTCCATGTTTCTTTGGGTCTGGCTCACTTCACTTAGTATAATTTTTTCCAAGTCCTTCCATTTCCTTACAAATGGGGCAATGTCATTCTTTCTGATAGAGGCATAAAATTCCATTGTGTATATGTACCACATTTTCCTGATCCATTCGTCTACGGAGGGGCATCTGGGTTGGTTCCAGATTCTCGCTATGACAAATTGCACTGCAATGAACATTGTTGTGCTGGTGGCTTTACTTTGATTTTGTTTGTAGTTTTTTGGATAAATACCCAAAAGTGGGGTTGCTGGGTCGTAGGGGAGTTCTACATTTAGCCTTCTGAGGAATCTCCATACTGCTTGCCAGAGTGGCTGAACCAGTTTACATTCCCACCAACAATGAAGTAGGGTTCCCTTTAAGCCTGCTGTCTTAAGAGATGATATGAGATGAGGATATTGACACTTATCTCCAGTTAACCACCAAAATCTGCAAGTGGAGCTGTGACTCAGGGGTAGAGTGCTAGCCTTAAGCAGAAAATCCAGGGAACAGTACCCAGGCCCTAAGATTGAGCCCAAACACAGACACACAAGCCAAATAGGTGACAATGCAGAGAAGGCTATTGTTTCTCAGCAGTAGAACACTTGCCTAGCAAGTGCAAAGCCCTGAGTTCAAAAGTCAGGACTGAAAAAAATGGAGGATGGTATCAAAGTCCTAACAGCTTTGTGCAAAGCCAGAGCTTTAATAAGAATTGTGAATCAGATTAGAGATCTTTCAGTGGAGAACATTGTAGTTCCAGCTTCCTCTAAACCCTTTGTCCTGGCAGAAGCTGCACATACTCTTTTGCATTCTACAGCAGTTCTTTATTCCTGGGGATTTTGTAGTTTCTATATGAACCAATACATTCAGTAACGTAATATTTGTCTTCTCAAGATGTATCACCACTACTCATGTTTTCCTTACTTGTGTAAAAATAATCATGATTCAACATAGATCAAGCATAGAACTATCTCAAATACTGAAATGAACTATTCTTATGAAAGTTGTACTTTGTAGGTAATAAAAATGCCGAAAGCAGCTGAGAATTTTAAGATGATTGAGGTAGAGAAGGGATGAATAGGAGAGAATAATTAGTAGGGCAGCATTCTCTAGATTGAATATTAAGCAAGAAGTGCTAGATCTAGTCATATTAATGTTGGAAGACTCCATGATATTTAAAAAAATAAATGAGCCAGGTACCAGTAGCTTGTGGCTGTAAACAGCTACTCAGAAAACTGAGATCTGAGGATTGAGGCTCAAAGTCAGCCTAGGCAAGAAAGTCTGTGAGACTTTCATCTTTAATTAACTACCCCAAAAAGCCAAAAGTGGAGCTCAAGTGGTAGAGTTCCAACCTTGAGCAAAATATTTAGAGTAAGTGCCCAGAACCTGAGGTCAAGCCCCAGGACTGGCACACCAAAAAATGGAGTGAGATTATATGGCTAGAATTTTTTGACATAGTATTAAGAAGGACAATGGTAGCTGTCCTTAACAAGCCTATTTGATGGCAGGAGATACTGCTGTGACATAATGTTAACATGAAGGGATTATGAAATGGTAGATAACAACTTATGACACTTAGCCAGCAGAGGCAATTTTAACTTTACAGGAAGCCAGGCAAAATGGAAACTAGAAGATCTATGACGTGAGCTAACAGGCTTTCTTATGGTGGGGGGGGGGGGGTGAGAAATGTGCCTCAGTAAGAGCAGTGACTGAGTTAGAAACCCCAAACATATCACAAAGGGGGAGCAGGAAACAAATGTCAGTGGCATACAATTGAAAATTTATATTAAATTAATCCCAGACTCAGAGCCCATATGTTGGATGGGAAATCAGATACTTTTAAGAAAGATGCCTCCAGTGATATCACAATATAATGCCTGTACCCTCATCCTTTCAGACAGGTGCCACAGCTATGTATCATAGCAAATGTTGAAAGAAAGCACGGATCTTTCGAGGACTATTAAATGCATAGAGATAATACTACAGTTAGGATGCTATCACTTTCACTATGACCTTTCACTATGGAGTCTTACCCCAGATCCATCTCACTGAATCTAGCTTTCTGTATGCCTACTCTAGGTATATTATTATGACAGATGTACAGGCAGCTGACAGAACCTAAACATTATTTCTTAAAGCATGAATTAGGAGAGTACTATTTTTTTTCTCAGTCAGGATAGTAAATCAGGAGAACAATATTGCATTTGAGGAGAATAACAGAAATTAAAGCTATCTGCAGAGGCTTAAATGTTATGAGAGTACAGATTCCCATCCTATCCTAGTTTGGGTCACTGGCCTAACCTCTCCAAAACATATATATTTAAAACGTATATATAAATATATTATAATACATATTGCATATATATTACATATATATACCATATATATTCTTATTCTGGGATATCTCTGGCCATATAACAGAACACAGCCTATCCCTGCAGACATTTAACTATTCATACTGACCCACTATATTAATGATATCATAAAAACCAGACCTAATGATAGGGAGATATTGAGAATAACTATTCCCTGAAGAAATGGAAGAGACAAGCCTCCCAGAAATCCAATGTCTTGTTGCATGGATAAAGGTACTATTCATCATTTAGTCTGGGGCACATTTTTTTCCTCCTCCCAAGCTAAAGAATAAGTCACTGGGACATTTATCTCTTACACTAAGTAAAAAACATAGACCTACCTGGCTAGGCATCTTTGGATTTTGTAATTATTATATAATATAGTTGGAACTACTACTCAAATCCATTTATTAGTTAGTTGATAACACCAAAAAAACTGCTAGTTCAAATAAGATCAAGATGAGAGGTAGTCCATATTCTATTATTTGATCTTTATAACATAGCAGATCCAATGATGCTAGTGGTAACTGTGGTAGATAAGAAAAGCCCTGATATGAGAACTCCAATGTAAAAATCACAGTGCAGACATTCCAGGTTTTAAAGCAAGAGTATCTTGCCCCTAGTATACAAAGCTTGCCAATCTCCAGAGCAGCAGATGACAGGCTGTCAGGAGGATCCTGGTAGAGAAGGAAGTCCTGACCATAGGATTGAGAAGAAGCAAAAATTGTTACCTTCTACCCATCTTTGTTTGTCAAGCTATACCCTGTAAATCAGGCAATTCAGAAGACAAATACATAAGCATTTATTCATTTTTTCATGTACATGAGAAGGCACACAGAAAAAAAAATACCCAATGCCTGCACTCAGTTCTGGATAATGAATAGTAGGTGGTAAAATGTTGGCAATACAAAAGTTTAGGTTAAGGCAGTTATTTGAAGAAAATCAACTAGGAAGATAATAGTTGGGTTAGCAAGGCTTGTTTCTACAGATTTCTATTGGCATTTCTTGTCTATCTTTGGTGATAAGAATGCCCTGTAGAGGAAAGAGGCCACCTCTTAGGATTAGTAAATCCTAAGGTACAGATTTTCTTTTCCCTTTCACAGTGCTTAATCAACAGCACCATTCAAGAGTTCACACAGTGTCTCATTATTTACCAAGAGACTCTCATGTAAACATTTCCATGTTCTCCTAGACTCTAAACAGAGGAATGAGATCAGATCTCTTAGAGACACCATTATACTCTCTAGACCTTGCAAAATTCTGTCTAATATATAGGTATTAGATTAACATTTATTAATAGGAAGATAGATGGAGTCTTGAAACCAATCTATGAAAGATATTTAGAAGTATATTTAAATCCTTTCCCTGTGAACAAACTGTATAATTCCCTTAAGTATCAAACCTGAAAAATCTTTTAGATGCCTTTCTCTTCTCCAAGAAATAATTTATTTTCTGGAAAAGAAATGATGTAGGCTTTAATTTCATCTTCTTGATTATATATTTCTTAGCTGGGTTATTCATAAGAATAGGAACTGACACTAAGGCTGACCAAGAAGTCAAGCTTAGCTAAGTCAAAACGGATCATATTGCGAGGTTTCATTACTTTTTTTTTTTTTTTTTGGCCAGTCCTGGGGCTTGGACTCAGGGCCTGAGCACTGTCCCTGGCTTCTTTTTGCTCAAGGCTAGCACTCTGCCACTTGAGCCACAGCGCCACCTCTGGCCATTTTCAGTATATGTGGTGCTGGGGAATTGAACCCAGGGCCTCATGTATACGAGGCAAGCACTCTTGCCACTAGGCCATATCCCCAGCCCCAATTCATTACTTTTTAATTTAGGAAAATCATCAAGGAGACTTTGGGAAAAAATAGCTCATTTTGCCAATGAAGCAAAATGGTATGTAACCTCAAATCTTTTTCCTCAACATAGATACTTAAGAAATTCACGAGGCACTGTATATTATGAACTATGTTTGACCAAAGAAAGTTCAGTTATGCTGATTTTTTCAAGACTATTCTTGCTGGTAACCCTCTGCAAAATTTATGAAAGTTCAGTCATATAAATTTATGAATGCAATATAATCTCTATTTTTTCGATTATATAATAAGTTAATTGCTTTAGTGGTATAACAAGCATTTTTCCTTGTAGAACTGCCAATCTTCGACTGTCATACAGTTATACTTCCTCCACAGATCAATGGGTTTATATATTATTGTTGAATGGCTAAGAATGGGAGCATATTTGGACAGAGGAACAGAACCAAGACTGACATATGAATGGAGAAACATCTTTGCAATTTTATATGGATGTTTCTAAAAGCACCATTTTGTAAGCAGACAGCCAAGTTTATAAATTATAATTTAAGAAAGTAAAGATATTCCTATCAAAATATTATAACTAGCTTTAGTTGTAACACTAATAGTGTGTTAATTTTTCCTAAACTGCAAGTCATCTAGCAAGACTGTTCTCTTCTTCCATATCAGGTCTAGTTCTAATGCTCAGGTATCTGGTACTCTCCTTTTCCCCCTAACCAAACTCCTACCTCCACTTTCTACATCTAGATCACTGTGAGTATTTCCAGGAAAAAATCACGTAATCAGGCTGATGGCTGTGAGCCGTGCTTCATAAGCATTGGCATCAAATGAGCCCAATCAATAAGAGAATAGATATCAAGAAAGGTTTCAAAATACAGCAAGAAATTTATATAGTCTATAAGAGATTCACAAAAACACACACAGGTTGAAAATAAAGGGTGAAAAAAAGATACTTCGAGTGAAAAGGAACAAAAGAGAAAAAAGCAATTATCCTACAATCAGAGAAAATAGACTTTGGATCCATAAAATTTACATGAAGCAAGGACTGCAGGTTCAATACAGAAACAATATATAACAATTACAAACATTCATGTACCTAATAACAGATCATCAAAATATACTAAACAAAAACTGACAAAATTGCAAAGAAGGCTAGCTCAACATTAGTAGATGGAGATATCAATACCCATTTTCCCACAATCAGATCAACGGAAGGCATGCAAGGAAACAAAGGCTCTCAAGAACATGATACACCCAGTAGTTCTAATGGATATGTACTTATTATCATTACAGAGCCTCTAATCAGTTCCCATTTCCTATTCTAAGACTATTGGAATCAAACATACCTTAATCATCTGCCTTTATCTTCTAATCAGGATATGTGAATATTTTCTACTGAAAAACTGAAGGCTTTATTTTTTTCTAGTACTTGAATTATCATGTTAAAAACAGACTGCTGTGTGATCACACATGAAAGACCAACAGTCAATAATTTCATCTGGACAGAAAAATTTCCAGTCCCTAATCATGAATACTTTGCTCAGGATTTCCATTAAGGTAAGATTTAAACATAATACACACATCAAAATGAAAAGGATCAGGAAAGCCAAACCAGACAATGAAGAAAAAAAGAGAAAACTTCAACTTCTTTAGAAAAACTGAAATAGCCAGACATCAGTGGCTCATGCCTGTAATTCTAGCTACTCAAAGCCAGCCTAGGCAAGAAGGATATAAGACTCTTTTGTCTCCAATTGACCAACAAAAAGTTTAGTGTGGAGAGATATCTCAAAGGTAGCCTTACCAAAAAAGCACAGGAACAGTGCCCCTGCCCTGAGTTCAAACCTCAGAACCATCATTTTTTAAAAAAAGTTAAAATTCACATCTTTAGACAGTCAAAAGAAAATTGCATTTATAAAACACTAATAGAGAAGGAAAGCTTAAGTATTGAAAGCAAGTCACATGTTCAATGATGTCACACAAACCTGAAGATAGAAATCTGGTATCTATATGATGACAACAAACTCTTCTCACCTTAGCATCTCATGCTAAATCAAATTTAATTAACCATGAAATTAAAATACTGATCCATTTAAACACCTAAATACATCTTGCTTAGAAAGTTAGTGGAAAGAAATATACACTCAGTGACATGTCTAATGGTGAAAGAAAAATCCGTTGCGTCTCAGGGAGAGAAACACAAGAAAATCATGCAGAAAGCCTCAAAAATACTACTACTCAATGATGCCATGTTCCCACCACACAGAAGGGATGGAGTAGCAAATTTTCATTGATAAGCAATGAAACTCGCCACATTTCTTGAAAAAGAAAGAAGTTGTTTCTGATGTTAGTAGATTTTTTAAGAAGTTTCAATTATGAATTGGAGACAGTGTTGAAGGTAAGCCAACTGAGAGATTAATTTTCAACTCTATGGAAAATAAGTTGGAAGTATCTGTATAACAGTTGGCTCAGAATAATGAAAGAATAAAATATGGATTTATTTATTTATACAATACAGAAGTTTTAGCCAATTATTTACCAGATTTAAAATACAGCCATTTATTTATTTATTGTCCCTTTTTTATGAAAAAGGGAGAGAAGCTGAAGGAGGAAAATAATGTTTCATGGTATAAAAGATAAAATTTCAACAATCTTATCAAGCAATCAATAGATATCATGTAAACCATATATATATGTACATACAAATAAATACATATGTCTATGTATATAGTGTCAGTATTTAGGCTTGAACTAAAGGTGCTGTTTTTGAGCTTTTTTACTCAAGGCAAACACTCTACCACTTGAGCCACAGCTTCACTTACAGATTTTTTTTCTTTTGTGATTAATTGCACTAGCAATCAGTAGGAGTTCAATAAACGGGTCTTCATGCACGTTGGGCTTCTTTTACTAAAGAATAATTCCTGTTATCCTAGTTTCTGTTCTAACTCTCTCACCAGGTTTCAAATAATTCTTGGAAGTCAATGATAACTCAAAATTCTAATTGTGCTTATTAGTTTCCATCAGGAAGCAGGATTCACTGATATATCTTAAAGACAAGTCAAGCCAAAATGCCATTAGAAATTGTCATTCAGTCATTTTTCAGATTTACTGAAGGCCTGCTAGCTACATGGTATGATACTTATTTCCTTCTCTAATCTTTGCTTCAGCATCCTATTTGCTGCACGGGGACTTGCATTGATTTCCAATCCCTTTCCACCCCTCAACCTGTATTTGTCCACATCTTCTCTACATTCAGGAATGAATTAACATGCTCACATTTTCCCCAAAAGGTTTCTTCTGAACATTTCTTTCCTTCCTTGAACTTCCATACCTATCTTAAATAAAATTTGCATGGAATATTTACATGTGAGGCAATGATTTGTGTATATATTTTACAGAATTATCAAGTATGTAGAGGAATGTTTTAAAAATACACACATGGGAGAAACACTTCTTAAATATGAGATGAGGTGATTTGGGGGGATTGTTGTTTATGATTCCCATTACTATGAATCAAAAGTAATCCCTAAAAAAATTGGAAAATATCACCAAACATGTTGAGTATCCAACTCTTTCAGGTTTCATGTTGGAGTAAAAGGAAAAGACCCAAACAGTTATGTTCAAATTTTATTATATTATATACTGATGAAAATCAAACAGGATTATCCTTCGGATGTGAACATTTAATAATGGTCAACATCATTATTTTGTGGGAAAGTGTAAATATGAAATGTAAAGTGCCTAGAATTGAGTAGATGTTTAGTAAGTGTTAGCTAGTTCCTACTAGTATTTTTAGTACAAAATAAAAAATATAAAAACAAGCCAATTTGATCAAATTAAAAACACCCACTTGTAGCATTTTAGTGAGATTAAAATATTCCTTAGATCTACACTGTATTAGTCAGGACTGTTTGATTTGTTCAAACAGAGATAATTAAAGCAAGCTACATTCAAGCTGCAAGACAAGAAATAAAGCATAATTCACTTAGTCAATAACAATTCAGCACCTACCTCTATATTCCAGCAGAAAAGAAGACCCCAGAGTGCCATAGGAAGAGGACAAACGCATTTTCTGTGTTGAGGTAATGCATGATCTCAAGGGAAGTCAAGGTCTGGTTACAGTCAAGCCTCGGCAGTGGCTTCAAATCCCCTTGTAAAAGGCATCTGGGTGGTGAGGGTGTGGCACAGGATAGAGTGCACGGGTAACAAGGAGAAAAAGACCCTGGAATCCATCCTACAGCTCCAAACAATGCGGGGGCGAGGGGGGGAGGGGGTATGTCGGGCAACCCGAGGAGAATGTCCTGTTTCTCATGGCTCCTCCTACTGCATCTTTTTCTAAGACGGTTTATCACATTCTTCCGTTTCCCAGTATGTGTTCTGTAACCCAACTCTACTACAGTTTATGAACTACTACTCCCTGTGACTCCCTCTCTCACGCTTCCTTGACAGCAAGAATCAGATTGGCTGAGTCTGGGTCAGGAATGTACTCGTCCAATAGCCGTAAAATTGGAGGTAGGATCGGAGTACACTATTCAGTGTTGCATTATTCCTATGCATTTGCAATTGAGAATATGACAGAGTTCTTCATAGTTTGAGAAATTATAGGCATATCATTTTGAATTTCAAACGAATTAACTAGTTATAAAATGTTTCGAGTATTTATTTATTTATTTATTTATTTTGCTAGTTCTGGGCCTTGAACTCAGGGCCTGGAAACTGTCCCTGAGCTTTTGCTCAAGGTTAGCACACCACTTGAATCACAGCGCCACTTCTGGCTTTTTCTGTTTATGGGTACTGAGGAATCGAACTCGGGGTTTTATGCACGCTAGATAAGCACTCTACCACTAAGCCACATTCCCAGCCCTGTATCAAGTTATAAAATTTGCTAGTGGTGGAGATGAGGAAGGGGCACAGCAGATTTGTGCCAGTACTGGCGCCTATGCTCAGGGTCAAGGTGCTACTCTACTAGCACTCTATTACTTGAGCCACAGCTCTAGTTCCAGCTTTTTGGTGGTTATTTTGAGATGAGAATCTCATAGACTTTCCTGCTCTGGTTGGCAGAAGCTTCACTCCTCCCTTCTCACCCTCCTGAGTTGCTAGGATTGCTGGCATAAGGCACTGATGCCTGGATCAGGTAAATGGTTTATGCTAATTCAGTCTTCTTCCAATTTTGTTACTATTGGAACTAGGGATCCAACCACTGTTGGACATTTTCACCTACTAATTAATGCTAGCCTTGACTGATAGTAAATGCAGAGTGTGAGACATGAAGAATTGCTACACATCATGGCTGGACGGCAGTGGCTAACACCTGCAATCATAGCTACTCAGGAGGCTGAGATCTGAGGATCTTGGTTCAAGGCCAGCCCAGGTAGGAAAGTCTGTGAGACTCTTATCTCCAATTAACTACCAGAAAACCGGAAGAGGTGCTATTGCTCAAGTGATAGAGCATAGTCTTGTCCTGATAGAGCTCAGGGACAGCGCCCAGGCCCAGAGTTCGAGCCCCAAAACAGACTAAAAAAAAATTACACATTACAGTCAATGCCCACCCAGATATAACTAACCTTCACCAGCCACTGTGGTTTGTATATATTTTATTGAGGAACTTCCCACAACCTGAGCAGCTATGCAGAAATTTAAGTGGAGGTTTGGGGGGGCAACTAAAGAAGGAAATTTGGAGAATTGTAATTGAACAAAAAAGGGGTCCACTAGAAATTTTAGCTTAAAGTCCCACAATCATTAAAATCATAAGACAGGTAGCTCCCTCTCCACTCTCACATTTTTCTTCCTGTTTTTTTTTCTCTCTCTCTCTGTCTCTCTCTATCTCTTTCTCTCTCTCTTTCTCTCTCCATCCCCCTCTCTCTTTCTCTCTCTCTCTGTCTTTCTCTCACACAGACACTTGTCTTATTCTTCATGTCTATGAAAACCATAGTTTATTCAAGTTATGGTGACATTTGTCTTGCCACCTCCTTGTGGTTTTACTTCTGCAGTTTTATACAGTCTATAAAGGCTCAAGGTTTTCTCCTATCTCCAAGATGGTATTGGAAACATGTGGCTGGGGCTGAAAAGTGTGTTAGCCTTTCCAACCTATTTGTGGGTTAAAAATAGCATAAATGGATTTTTAGACAAAGCAGTACTCCGTGCCATGAAAGGAAGAAAGGATAAGCATACCCTTATACACCAGCTGTGTAAATTATTGCTGTTAAGACAGACCTTCAGTTAGGACAAGAGGGGGGAAAAATCAATATTAATCCAGTCATACTTGTAATGGAAGGATGTGGTCATATAAAGTACTACTGGCTAGTGCACGATCACAGTCTGAATTTGAAGACAGATGCTATATGTTTGGTATGGAAACAATAGACCGTAACATTGTATTTGATGTGGAAAAATCAATCACAGCCTTAGCAGCTAGAACTGCTTCACTTTGAGGCAAGAATACAAAGTACCTCAAGCAGTTGTTAAACAGAAGAGCTTTCATGATTATTTAATCACTTGAGACGCTGAACCAATTAAAATATCATCTGTCAATACTTTCTTTAGGATTTTCTTTCAGGAATAATAAATGTTTTCTCAGGTCTATTGTTTTAACTTAAATGATGATAATGTAGATAACGAATACACACACACACACACACACACACACACACACACACACACATCCTTTCCAATGGGAAGATATTTCCAATTTTATTTGGAGCTAAAAAAGGCCAAAGTTCCCTCAGGCATTTTTCTGCAATCGATTAAATGAAAATCCAAGCTCACAAAGGTTTGACAGTATGTACTCAAATAATCAAATAACACACAGAGTATATATAGAGCATTCCAGCTTCAGATATCTTGTAGGAATTCATTTCTGGCTGTGGCTGCACACGTGTGAGGAAATGGTCCTTGCTGGGAAGGCTTTGCACACTTAATTCCAAGTGGCTCATGGGGAAGCTTTTGTATTTTCAGTGTGACTAATAAACAGGCAGCTTGATCCAGGGAAGGTGAGAGCTTAGGCTAGAATATAGATGGAGGCATAGAATGCCTTCCTAAGGAACCTAAACTTACCAGATAAACAGGGAAAAAATAAAACTTCTTAATGCATTTTTTTTCTGGTGGTTGTACTAAAGTTTAAATTCAGAGTGTCCTGCTTGCTAATCAGGGCCTCCTTGAGTCATTCTGCCAGTCTCTTATCATGTTAAGTAAGGAAATGACACAATTAAATGTGCATTTTAGAAAATTACCCATGATAACATTATGGATGATGGATCGTAGAAGGAAGCATAAACCAACAATGATTGTAAAGTTTAGATTTTATTGCAAGGGCAGGCATTTCTAAGGAGGAGAAGATAGAGTCGATATGGAGGAGGTATTGAAGTTTTCTTTGTGAACTTTGTATGAAAATAAAGTCTCTAATAGATTTGGGAAGACATTGGAATAATCATCACAGCAAACAATAAAAATTCACATTAATGAGCACTGCAAAAGGAAAAGTATATCTTAACATTTACTTAAGTTCCTAGAATTTAAAGCTTCCTTTTATGGTCCTTTTGTCTTTGGAATATTATTTAAGGTGATTGAGCTTCATTCCTTAACCAATTTTAAAAATAAGGAAGTAATTTCTGATATCTTTATTGTGAAAATAAAATTCAAAAAAACCTACTATATCAAGCGTCTCCTTTTTTAAAAGTAGATGTTAAATAAATGGTAGTACTATCCTTAGTTTTAAAATCCTCAATTAAAAATGAATAGCCTATTCAATGTTCCTTTAAAAAAACAACAACAATAAAAACATGGTCCAGGCACCAGTGGTTCATGCCTGCAATCCTAGCTATTCAGGCGGTTAAGATCTGGAAGATTGCAATTTGAATAGAAAAAGACTACAAGACTCCATGCTCAATTAACCAGTAAAAAGTGTGGAGGCAGTATGGCTGAAAATGCCTGAGGCACTAGCACTAGCCAAGGATGCTAGAAATGCAGCTATCAGATTTATTCAATTGAGTTCTGGGTTCTGGCCTTGCATTTGAATGACTTGTGTTTCTCTCTGTTCTTCTATGCATGCCATTTGAAAGAAGCATATTCTGTTACTTTCCTACTGTTGTTTGTTGGACATGTGTGAGCTTATCTCCAGTCTCAGAGGAGACTTTGAACCTCAACTGTTGAGCATATATCACAGAGTAATTGATTACAGTCCATGGCCCAAGCACAATATTGTGTCTCATGAATAGAATTATGTAGACACTCAAAATAATTAATATCAGAAGAGTGAAGTAGGATGTAGTTGCATAATATTGGGTGAATTTCTTACTACTGTGAAATAATTTTCCTTGTCTATAAAACAGAGGTAAGGATAACACCTTTGTCAATGGTAATCATGTGATTAAATGTAAGCATGTATTTAAAGAAATTGCATGTGTCACATATTAAGTTCTTAATAAATACTAAGTGACCTGTTGCCTGAATCACTACCATCTGAAAGAAAAAAAGTAAGTTTCTAGAAGTCACAAGCAAATATTAAAAAAGAGAAAGGAAATTAGGTAAAATTAATTTCAAATGTATATTGAAGATATTATTAATGAATTGAAGGTATTTTTACTAGTATATTAATAAAATCTGAGATTTTTATATCCATATAATCAACACAGAAAGTCTTTACTGGGTTATTTTACATTCTCCTTTTCATACCACATTTATAAAATACTATGTGAGGGTTTGGGTTTTTTTTTTTTTCTTTGTTATTAATAGCACATCCTAAATCGGATGGGCCATATTTCCAGTGGTCAACTGCCATATGACCAGTGACTACTGATGTTGACAACATAAATCTTGATTATTAAGGTTAGATACAGGGGGGCATGCATTACTGAATGAATATTTCCCTTATAAGCCAGCATGGAAACCTGAAAAAAGAAACACAAAGAGAAAAAAGAAAAAGAAGAAAAAGGAAGAAGAAGGAAGAAGAAGATCCAGAGAATGAATTTTCTTTAGGTTTCTAATGATATTATGAGTTTCTCACTAAGTAACCTTAGACAATGCTGTGTTTCAAGTAAGGGCATAATAAGAATAATATATCACTACTTTGTGTTGTTAGGTGTGAAGTCTGCCATTATTTTGGAGAAAGCATTTTGAAATTGGTAAGCATCCATAGAATTCTGAAATAATCTCATGGAGTCTGAAAGGCCCACATAGGGTTCAAAACATTCTTAAAATATTTCTAAGAAACCGTATTTCTATTCGCACGGAGCTGCAGTACAAAAGATCTCCTGGGACACACCCTGAGTTTGCTGGCTCAACACACACTCTTAGGCAGTTATAAAAATAAAAGAAAATCCATCCGCCTTCTCCTCCTCCCTATATGAGCTGGTTTTACAAGCCCTTTACATGCTTTATTTACTATTCATTTTTATCCTGAGAGACAAATCTGAAATATTTATGCACAGGATATTATTCTTTTAAAATGCTTCCTCAGCCAAAGATTTGGTAAATGGAAAAAAAATCCGCAACACTCATTGTAATTATTATTCCTGAAGTTGCATTTTAATTTTTTTTAATAATTAAAGAGTTTGGTGTATACCTAAAGAATTGAGAACATAAAGAGGTTCAACAATCCAGATTTAGTAAGCTGCACATCCTATATGTCTGCACTTACATTTATTGCTTACACAAAGGCCAGATACATTAATCATCTCTGTAAAATGACAATGAAAACAGCAGTTCTCACTCTGCAGCCATTCATACAAGGAAGTCATTTCTAGCCTTAGCCACTGTGACAAGCAAACAATTGATGGCCATTGGTTCTTTTTGTCAGATTCTGACAACTGAATCAATAAAAAGACACAGCAAAAGTTCAATCAGAACAGACACCACTAATATGCCTGGCCTTTTGGGACCCACAGAAGCCAGGAAGTGCTTTTCCATGTTAATTTCTCCTCACTACCCATTGGGGTTATCACCTTCTCTGGCCCCAGCTAATTAAAAACTGCCTCCTACTAAAGTTCCCAAGCAAGCAGGCATTTCCCTGTGTCAGCCAATTCTGCTGAGTCTAAGGAAAGCAGTGCAGGGAGGAGTGCTGATCACATGCCTGCCCCTGCCCTCTCACACTTGTGTGCAATCCCAAGGCTTGAATTTGTGGACTCTCCTACCTTATAATTATGAACCAAAAAAGCCTAGGTAAAAGCAATTAGAGATAACACTGCCTCAAAGTCAAAGGGTGATGTATTTAAGTACTTAGGTAGCCAATTGAATAGGTAGAGAAACAGCCCTTGGGGAGCTTTCTTGGCTTAGCCTTGTTTTGTTATTAGTTAAATGAAGAATTTTAATCATGTACACATTTCTATTTATTAATTCAGCCTCGCACCCTGAGTGACCAGTCTTATTTAGTAGAGACAAATTTGTTTCTATATTGGCCAATTCCTCCTCAGTATAAAGAGTGACCCTAAGGGACAGAATTTTGTGTCTATATAAAAGTTTGAGTCTGAGAAGAAATGATTAGGCTCAAGAGATGATAGCTAGGTCTTTACAGGCTTGCTAATGAGAGACATAATTGACTTCCATAGATAGTTGGTAGGATTGCTTCCAATTGGCTACTAGATGAGTTTGGTATGAAATTATTGTGCCATTAGGTGTGAATTTATTTATTATATCTAAATCTATCTATGTATCATCTATAGCTGTACATTTAAACAATACAGAACCACATATAGTAAAAGTAGTAAGTAAAAGGAGAAAGTCTCCTGGTTTACAATGACTATCCCAATATTGTTGCTATTATTATTGTTAACTTTTAGACTTTTTCCATAATTTGAGTATGTTCACAAATATATGTATATATATATATATAAAATATGATACTGCCTCATCATGTAATATAATCATGATATGCCTTTTGCTTCTACTTGATTCTTTATAATATGGCCTGGAGCCATTTCCATATAGGTTGATCTTATTTGTTAAACTGTTAGCAGCAATTCAGATATATTTATGAAGATTCACAAAAATCCACTAATGAACATGTAAGTTGCTTGTTATTTTTCACATTGAAAAGAACATTCCATTTCACAATGTGCCTATACCATAGCAAGTGTTTTTCTAAATATAAAATTGTTAATCAGATTTAATAAATACTGAAAAATTGTTCTCAAGAAAGTCTTGAAAAATGTCTCTCCTACTAACAGTGGCAAGACCACACTTTTCCCCAGGTCTTCTCCATCTTTGAAGGTATCTTTCACTTCAACATTACTGTTTGTACTTTGTGAATTTAGGATCCATGCTATATGATTTATCACATAGTCTTCTTTCTAACCTCTTTTAGACAAATAAGCTTTTATTATGCAATCATAAACCTGAATGTACCATATTTAACAGCACAAAATATAGCAAATTAACACTTCTTTTTTTTTTAGTTTGTTTTTTGGACCAACAAAGAGCTAAAATTGTCTTGAATTTATAAATTCATCATTGTTCTTTCACTAATCTCACCTGAATTATTATAATTTTTTCAGAAATTTATATAATGATTTTTAGGAAGCTATTATGTCTTGAACATTCATTAATCTTTTTATGTCCAAAGAGACTTTACTTACCTCTCACCTGAGTTTTAATTCAGTTAGGTAAGAAGTATAAACAAAATTTCATCATTAGACTGCTGACTAGGACACTCTAAGCCCTGAATCTCCCACCGAAATGCCAAATGAATGCCAACTAAAATAGTTCTGTAAGAGTTGGGAATACTACTGAAGTCATTGCATCATCTAAGTGAATATCCAGTCAAGGAAACCCACACTTGCCAGGTGTTGGCAGCATTTACCCATAATTCTAGCTACTCTGGTTGATATCTAAGAATTGCATTTCACCATGAGCCAGTGTGAGCAAACAAAACCTCAAGACTCTTATCTCCAATTAGCCACAAAAAAAAACAAACACTAAAAGGAAAGTGTAGATCAAGTGGTAGAGCACCAGATATGAGTGAAAGGGTGAGCAAGAACTCAAGGGCCTGAGTTTAAGTCCTAGTGCTGACACATGTGGCTTTCTTGCTCTTTATTAGGATCCTTCCTGGAGTAGCATGGTTAGCAGTGAGCAGCATGGTTAGCAATAGGCGGCCCATTTCCCAGTCTTTGATGGAAGGATAAGAATGGAATTTGTTTGTAAGGCTCTGGTCATTCTGTGTGGTGATTTAGATTCGGATTTCTGAACCTTGTGTCTCAGATAGCCTAGTTTACATCTTAGATTGGAAGTTTCAAAAGGCAGTGAGATGTGCTGGAGCTTTTGTAGCAAGTCAATTAGTTCAAAGGTTTCCCCATACACAATCTGCAAAAGCTGGAAGATGTGTCACATACCTCACATATACCAAAGACCCAACTACCAACAAATGACTTCAACACACACACACACACACACACACACACACACACACACTCACATACACACACAGAGAGTCAATCAGTCTGTGTTAAGTAACAAGAGTCTCCAAAAACTGTCCTAAAGAAAAACAGGTATCCGACTTAATGAAAAATTTAAAAAGATTGTCTTAAACATACTTATCAACATAAAAGACAATACAGACAACTAAGAAAAATTAGAAAAACAATTTATTAACAAAATTAGAATATCACCAGACTGAGATGAAAAAAAGATCACACAGAAATTTTAGAAATGTAAAATACAAATGAATGAAAAAATTCACTGGAAGGGTCAATAATTTGATAATATGCAAGAATAGAGGCAGAGAGTTTTTTTGTGAAAACAATGTCTGAAAACTTCCCAAATTTGAGAAAGAAGTTGTTATAAAAATACAAGAACCTGAACCAATGCTAAGTAAGATAAAGCTAAAGAGACTGTCACTTAGGCATATTATAATCAAATTGCCAAAAGTCAAGTAAAAAAAATGTGAAAAACAGAAGGAGAAATAGAAATTTGTAATGTTAATGAACAAGATTGACTTTTTTTCAGCAGAAATCTTTCAGTCTATGAAACAGTAAAATAATACTGTTTGGGGAAGAAAACTGTGAATTGAAAATATCTGGTAATGTTGTCCTTAAGAATGTATATAGAGTATGTAAATACATGATTTGTGGAAACAATATGACGTAAAGGGGAAGTAGAGCAAGAAAAGAGTAGATTTTTTTTATATAAAATTAAAGTTACAGAAAAGTTACATTAAGGTTAAGTTTCTATCTAGGATAGTTATAAATTAAACTGCTTTTACTATTATGCCAATGAAAATAAAAAGGAAAACATCTATAGAATATACACAAAGGAAATAAAAAGGAAATCAGTGTCAGTCACTAAATTAAAGGCAAAAAAATTAACTAACCAAGAAGGAAGGCAAGAATGGAGGAAATAAGGACTGGAAACCCTACAGGACATACAGAAAACAATTAGCAGTTATCACTAGTATATCTTTCCTTATCAATAATTTGATTATATGCAATTAAGATTCCTCAATCAACAACAGGAATAAAAGCCTGGAGTGGAAGAAATGAGTGACATGTAGAAAACAATAATCATTATGAAGTGCCAGACTTTGAAGTCAAGCCCCATTTTACCACGTGAACCCCATTTTACCACACGAACCTCACTTTACCTCGCGAACCTGAGATAAGCAGGCCCTGTGAGCAGACACTGGACAAGCCCATTAGGGCCCAGTCGGTCTAGAACTCTAACCGCTGGGAATGCTTAACTCTGACCACCCCTAGAATGCCTCGAACCCTGAGCCAATCAGATTTGTACCTGTGACCTAATCTTGCTTGCTTGAACACCTGATTGTTGTAACTTGGTTCTTTGCCTTTATAAGCCCTGTGTAATCACAGCTGGGGCTGCCTCCTAACCTTTGCTGTGTCGGTGGGTAGGACGAGGCCTGAGTTGCAGCTCGCTTAAATAAAGCCTTGCCTTGCTTTTGCATTTTGGAAAGTTTGAGTCTCAGTGGTCTTCTTGTTGGTGGTTTCGCGACTTGGCACAACATTTGGGGTTTCGTCCGAGATGGCGCCAGAGACCCCGAGACCCCAGACTCGGAAGGTAAGAAAATAGCACTGTACATTCTGTGTGTCTGTGTCTGTGTGATTTGTAGTTTGGTTTTCTGTTTTGGCCAGCCGCCTGAATCTGAACCTGTAGGTAGTGAAGGACCAGCCAGAGTGGACACGCTCATATGGGCAGTCCTGGAGGACTTGGGGCACACCTCAAGCCCTCCACAGGGGGCTCAGGCTTCCCACTACCACCCTGAACCTGAAGGACTGGACCGGGAGGCCCTGCTAACGGGCGCCCGTCCAGTCCACTCTATATTCAGGGTTGTATGGTCCGCTCCTACACAGTAATGGGAGAGAGAGAGCCTCAAGACTGTGTGGTCTGCCCCCTCACAGGGGCAGGAGAGACACAGTGAGACTGTGTGGTCTGCCCCCTCACAGGGGCAGGAGAGACACAGTTGAACCTGTAAGCCGCGGCTCCCTAAGTCTGTCTGTTAGTGTTCTCTGGTCTTTGTGCCTGTGATTATTTTTGTGTGTTTCTTTCTTGCACTGTGCTTGACTGACAAACGGATGATGGGGAACGTTCCTTCCACTCCCCTGGACTTGACTTTAGCTCACTGGAAAGATGTACAGGTGACAGCCCACAATCAGTCAATCAGTGAGAGTGTCCGCAAAAAAGAACTCTAGGGGGACCCCCACCCAGCCTTCTTAAGCAGAAAATTGTTTGGTGTGCTAAAATGTTTTACTAAGACTAAAAATGTTTTATTAAAACTATCAAGCCCTGGAAAATGAGGCTGGAGAATGCTAAAATCATTTATTAAAGGTTTTTGTCTTAAAATGTACGGCCGATGCTTATTCAGCGCGCTTTAAGATCTTTTGGAAATGTATGTGCGTGTGTATGTGTGAGTGTGAACATGTTCAAGACTGCAGTATGATGCAAAACTAAGTTTAAGTTTAAATTCAAATGGTCATCAAGTTTGGGCATTACCAAATGCTTTAAAGGTATTATTGCATTGTTTTAAAGAGGAACTAGAGTTAAAAAAGGATTTCTCAGGATTCCTTAACTAAAATTTAAAAAAAAATCAGAGCTAAGTGTCAGAAATTTGGATTTAAAAGGATATATATACATACTAAACTAATGGGGATAGAAGTAAACTCTCATTAACTCTATGTATGTAGGAAGAAATGGCGAAATGGGCCAATGTTTCTCACTAATATATTGGAAAGCTGAATGGATAAGTATTTCTAATTGTAATTCTTGCATTAAGGAAAAATTCAAAGGTCTTCATGCCATGCAGTAACTGGGACTGAAGAAAAAAACAAGGAGGCTCTTTTGAAACAAGCAGCCCGTAGGCAAAGGGCGGCACCTGGTTTCAGAATGCCTGTGAGCTTCAGTTTTTCTGATGCAGATAAAAGCTAAAGTGTTGTGTTAGTGTTGAAAAGGCTTTGGAAATCAAGAATACATTTCTAGATAAGAAATTTGGAAGTAAAATTGTCCTAAATAATTATTACAAAGTGAGAAAAGGAGAATTATGGCTACCAAAATGTTTAATTGCCATTCCAGCTTCTTTGTAGGTTTTTTGTAACAGTTTCCAGCAGGCCCACAGAGGAGCACAGGTGATTCCTACAAGTTTGTCAAGATCTAATACTGGCCCTTTAATTCCAGGTAAGAGAGCATGCTTAAAAACTACTTCTGTGTGGACCACCTTGTTGCTTTAATTGGAGTAAAATGGCCTCTCGTAAGACTCACTGATCTGAAATCTGCGGTTCGAAGCCAGCCTGGGCAGAGAAAGGTCCCTGTGAGAGACTTGTCTCTAATCAGCCAGCAGAGTACTGGGAACGGAGTTGTGTGGAGCTCAAAGTGGTAGGGTGCTAGTCTTGAGCTGGAGAGCTGGGGGACAGCACTCAGGCCCTGAGTCCAAGTCCAGTGGAAAGTCACTCCTCCTGGGACAAAAGTGATGAAGCATCCAGAGGCAGTAAGCCACTGCTTGGATGACAGAGATGGTGTCAGATCCTAGAGTCACTCCTGTTTGGCCTTTCAAAAGTTAATCAAAGCCGGGAAGTCATAGAAGAATAGTTCGTAAGTATGCCTTTCCAATGCCCATGTCTGTCTACTGGGCAGGAACTTGCCAGTCATCTGTGATAGTGGTTAGTAAGGGTAAGTTGGTCAAATGAGAGGATAGATTAAAATCTCAACCCCCCACATTTACTCAAAGCTCTGACTGGCATTGAGAATTTTAAGCTGATACATCTGTTTAGGAAAGAAAGCTTGTAGACCTGAGATTGTGTCCTTATTGAGATCTGTTAAAGGCCTGCAAAGGTAACTTTTTAGGTCATCAGAGATCAGTTCTCCAGTCAGGAAAAAAAGCTTTTACAAACTAGAATGTTAAAAGGCACAAATTTGTAAACCTGAAGTCACCCATCTGGGCTTCATATTAAAAGAGCTGTCAAATGCACATAGACTGTGCTGAAAATCCCTGTGCCTAAATCAGCCAGACAAGTCAGAGTTCCTGGGAACAGACTTTAGTAGACCCAGGGCCATGAGCTTTGCCTCCTGTGCCCCAGTATTCCCAAGAAGGCTTGGAGTGGATAAAGAAAATTCCCATGGCCCACAAAACCCCTGGACAGAGAAGGAAACAATGACTGGTGGAAAACTTGTGAAGGGAAACTTATCCTGCCACAAGGGCTGGGTAAGGGGATCCTTAAGAGAGTCCACTGAGCTTCTCACATGGGAACCCGAAAAATGCAGGACTTGCTCCGACACTCCAAAGTGAAAATTAGACAAGGAGATCAACTTATTGAAGATATTGTTAAAAATTGCAAGGCCTGTCAGCTTACCAATGCCCCCAATCAACAAATTACTAAAGGAGCTCGCCTCTGTGGGGATAGGCCAGGTGTATATTGGGAAGTGTCGGGATCTGGATGATCCCTTTCTCCCTAATTTCCCACGGAGAAATGGTTGAACTCCAAAAACTATGAGAGAGCACTCGGCCTTATTTCCCACCCACGGGAAATGAAGGCATACCCTCGTGGACTTGCGCTAAGTTGAGGAAAGGTTGCTGAAGCCTCCCCTCCCCCCGATCTCCTCACATATTACCAGGATCGAAGAAGGGAAGAAGGCACCAGGGAGACGCTGTGATGGTTGAATGAGTCTCAAAATCTTTAATAGGGAAAGGGACTTAGATAGAGTTAATGGCGGGAAAGAAAAGGGGGCTGGCCAAAAGGCCAGTCATAGGCTAAAGACCATGTCCATCAGATGATGTCATGAAACTTCCTTTGTGGGCTGGACAACCCTATCATGGTGGCACGCACGTGTTCACCCCCCAGGGGCAAGGGGCTTCTTTTCCGGTTGAGGCCAGAAGATGGGAGGGGCTCGGTCCCACACTGTCCCAGGGCTGGGGGAAGGGCAGCTTCTCGCTCTTGGCGCCCTTCCCCCACCAAGGCCAAAACTGAGTCCCCAACAGGGATGTAGATTTAAACTTGGAAAATTTGGATACAAATATTTGCTAATTTTTGTAGACACCTTTTCAGGATGGGTTGAAGCCTATCCAACAAAGCATGAGACTGCGAATGTAGTGGCTAAGAAGATCCTGGAAGAAATCCTACCCAGGTATGGCTTCCCATCCAACATTGGGTTGGACAACAGACCGGCCTTCGTCTCAAAGTAAGTCAGGGAATAGCCGCCGCACTGGGGATGGATTGGAAATTGCATTGTGCTTATAGACCCCAGAGTTCAGGACAGGTAGAGAAAATGAATCGGACTCTAAAAGAAACCTTAACTAAACTGGCCTTAGAGACTGGCGCAGACTGGGTGTCACTCCTTCCTTTTGCTCTGCTTAGAGTAAGCAATTCTCCCTATCAGCTTGGCTTTACTCCTTTTGAAATAATGTACGGGTACCCCCCGCCCATTATCCCTAGCCTTCAGACTGAATTGCTTGCTGATTTGGATGATGCTGAATTTTTGTGTAAACTCGATTATTTGCAGCTCGTGCACAAGAATATGTGACCCAAACTTAAGGCATTATATGATTCTGCTTCTGTCCCTATCCCCCATTTATTCAGACAAGGGGACTGAAATCCTTAGAACCACGGTGGAAGGAACCCTAGATGGCATCGCCACTTGGGTTCATTGCTTCCACTTGGGTTCATTGCTTCCACGCCAGGCCAGCTGACCCCTTTGCCCTGGACGACGACTACCGTGGTGGAACATGGGAGGTCTCCAAGCACCCGACTCAGCAGCTTCACCTTCGCCTCAAGAAAAGAACGTTAGACTGAATATTGTTATAATTTTATTTTTGCCTTCTTTCCCTGCTACCCAGGCTAATGCTGATGTTATTTTGGCAGCTCACTCCAAAGTGAGGTGACCCTCTTATTTTAGGTAGTTTTGGGCTTGCTCAGGAACACGGGTATAGCCACCTGACCCTTAGAGCACAGCTAAGAAGTTTATGTATTATTTTGTTGCTTACATTTGGATACTAAACACTATACAGTTAATGGTAAGTCTGTATAGCTGAAAGTTAATTTTCAGTTTGCAGTAATCCTGCAGTCCCTTGGTAAAGTAGATAAGGTTATAGGTTCCTGGCTAGGTAAGGTCAACGCCCCTGAGTCAGCCTGAAGAAGTTACAGAAGATGGATGATCTTCACCCATCAGCCCCCCTTTAAAACTGAGGGACCAGAGTTGTTTTTGGGAAGATGAGGCAGGATAAACTAGAGGCATGCAAAACAGAGGTACAGAGACAATACTTGTGAGAAATGGTGACAGGCCCTTTGGTTACTACTTTGGGCCCTATTAGCCCATGCCTTATCTTTATATCATCCCCTAGACATGCAAGCCATTGAAATGGACAGAATGGAGCCATGAATGGCTCCCAAGGTACCAAAAAGAAAAAGGGGGAAATGAAGTGCCAGACTTTGAAGTCAGGCCCCACTTTACTACGTGAACCCCACTTTGCCACGTGAACCTGAGATAAGCAGGCCCTGTGAGCAGACCCAGGACAAGCCCATTAGGGCCCAGTCAGTCTAGAAGTCTAACCGCTGGGAATGCTTAACTCTGACCACACCTGGGGTGCCTCAAACCCTGAGCCAATCAGATTTGTACCTGTGTCCTAATCTTCTTGCTTGAACACCTGATTGTTGTAACTTTGTTTTTTGCCTTTATAAGCTCTGTATAATCACAGCTCGAGGCTCCCTCCTAACCTTCGCTGTGTCGGTGGGTAGGACAAGGCCCGAGTTGCAGTTCCCTTAAATAAAGCCTTACCTTGCTTTTGCATTTTGGAATGTCTGAGTCTTGGTGGTCTTCTTGGTGGTGGTTTCGCGACTTGGCACAACAATTAGTCTTTCTTCACCAATAGGATTTGTATATGTAAATTAATTATATTCCTTAATCAAAAATCATAGATCGAGTAAAATAATAAAACAGTAGGATTCAACTATATACTATCTCCTAACAACTCTCATATGTATACGGACACAGATTTAAAGTGAAACTATTCTATCTATGCAAACAGTGACAAAATGACTATCCTAGTGTAAGTCAAAATTAATGTTACAAGAGACAGTGAAACAATTCTATGATGATCAAAGCATCAGTTTTCCAAGAAGATGTAGTAATTGTAAATTCAGATCCATAAAACCTAGATGTCCCCCAATCTATGAAACAAATACTGAGAGAATTTTAGGGAAGAACAGAAAGATTTTACTTATACATTGCTTTCCCTGTAGCCTTTAAATTTTCATATATTTTTCATTTTAATTTAAGTATTTTATAATCCTGCCTATGATTTCTTCTGTGAATAATTATGTGCTTAATACTGCAATGTTTAATTTTTATATATTGTGTCTTCCAATATTCATTCTGCTATTGTTTCTAATTTTATTTCATTGTGATCAGAGTATGTGGAGCATGACTGGATGCCTTGCATCAGAAAGAGGAAGTCCCAGCCAACCCCACCTGTTTCCCAGATCTGGGGCCATGTGTGGCTATTACGCCGCAACCGGGAAAGGCGGTTTTACCTGTCCCTGCCTCCCAGCCTTGGGACCATGTGTGGCCAAGATGGCGCCTGGTGGTGAACCCGGAGGCAGTCCTGTGGGCTGTGACATAGAATTAGGCCGCCTCTTAGGATTGGTCCCTCGGCTCTCACCCTTGACGGACAGCTCAGGCCTCCCTTCTCAGTCCCTAGATAGGTGCGTGTACACTCCTCCCCTTCCTGCCGCTCTCTGACCTATTTAAGAGCGGAGCTTATTTCAATAAAGAGAGACATGAGCAGACATTCTCCCAGGCACGTCTGATTGTCCTCCGGTGAGGGGGGGCTGGGCGTGGGCGGTCTATTGACACTTCTCCCTTCTTGGCCTGCCCTAGTTGGGGCAAACTTCCCCATCTCTCCCGCAGGTCAGGAGAGCGCTGGGGGCTAAAGACCCCGACAAGAGTAGGTACTTGGTATCATCGTATATTTTAAAAATTATTAAAATTTATACTAACCCACAAAATATAATCTGTCCTAGAGAATGCTCCACGTGCACTTGAGAAAAATGTATATAAGTAGTTGAGAGCAGAGTTTTCTTTTTTTCTTTTTAATTTTTATTGTCAAACTGATGTATAGAGAGGATACAGTTTCATATGTTAGGCATTGGATACATTTCTTGTACTGTTTGTTACCTCATCCCTCACTCCCCCCTCCCCCTCCCCCTTTCCCTTTCCCCCCATGAGTTGTTCAGTTGATTTACATGAAACAGTTTTGCAAGTATTGCTTTTGTAGTCATTTGTCTTTTTACCCTGTATCTCTCGATTTTGGTATTTCCTTTCAGTTTCCTAGTTCTAATACCAGTATACACGGTTTCCAATGTACTCAGATAAGATACAGAGATAGTACAGGTACAACCACAGGAAGGGGATACAAGAGGGTCATCAATAATAAAAGCTACTGTTTCACATCACATGTTGAAAGTAATTACAACAGTGATATAACAGTCGTTTCCATAACATGGAGTTCATTTCACTTAGCATCATTTTATGTGTTCATAAAGGTATAGCTATTGGGTTCTTGTAATCCTCTGCTGTGACTAACCTAAACCTGTGCTAATTATTCCCTATGAGGGAGACCATAGAGTACATGTTTCTTTGGGTCTCGCTCACTAAGTGAAGAGAGCAGAGTTTTCTGTATATCTGTTTAACCCAGTTTATTTTGCAGCATTATTAAATGCCTCAACTTCTTTTTTATATTATACCTGGTTGTGCTTTCCATTATTAAAAATGGAGTAAGAAAGTCTCCTATTAGTATTGATATCTTGTTATGAATTAAACTATAATTTTCTGATAAGGTGCTGATGGAAACAGAGGAGCTTGATCAAATTGACATATAAGCATTGATAAGGTGAATGTAAATAACTAGCCATGCATCAATGGCTCAGTCCTATAATTCTAGCTACTCCGGAGACTGAGATCTTAGTTCAAAACCAGTCCAGGCAGGAAAATCTGTGATACTCTTATCTCCAATTATCCAGCAAAAATTCTAAAGTAGAAGTGTACCTCAAGTGGCAGGATGTCAGCATTGAGCAAAAACAATCAAGCAACAACAACAAAACTAAAAACAAAGAAAACAACAAGTGACAGTGTGGCCCTGACTCAGCACAATCACACATATGCCTTAAAATTTCTAGTCACAATTCAAGGTACAGGAAAACAACATTATTTTGCTATGATTTCACTTGCATTTAAGCCCCAATATCTGCTCCACAGAGGGGCAGCAGAAGTGTGTCTTGTGTTGCAGTGGGAATAGATGATTAAATGTATACATTATGAACAATAAGCTGCCTGCAATGGCAGCTCTCACAAGGATGAGATTTGAGTATTGTGGTTTGATCCCCAGGCAGGAAAATCTGTGAGACTTTTACCTCCAATTACAAAAGAAACTGAAAGTGGAAATGAAGCTATGGATCAAAGAATACAGTGCTAGACTTGAAGAAAAATCCAAGAAAGAGCCTAAGGCCCTGAGTTCAAGCCCCAATACCGGTATGAACAAACTAAAAAACTAAGCTAACTTCAGATTGGTCATTGACTCTCTTGGTAAATACATAGTCTTTTAAGAATTTTACCCATTTTGATTCATTTCTTCTAGGGTATATCTTCATAAGGGTGGGAATTTACTTGTTTACTCCTTTAAATATTAATTGAAATGTATATTGCAGATATACAATATAACATATATTACAGAGATAAGTGCAAAGGAAACCAATAATTCTTTTGTCTTCCCAGGCACACACAATATATGCACATAAATGCACAAGATAATTTTAGGTAGTAACAGCACTAGGAAAATATGAAGGAGCACACAATAAAGGGTGGTAGAGGAAGCAATCTAGGGAGAATGTTATCACAGAAAATGTCTAAGAACAAAATTTTAAAGCAGGGATTTGATTGAGGTCAGAGGATACAGCTATGGAGATCTAAAGGCAAAGCATTTTCATAAGTAGGAACAGTCTGCAAAGGTCCCAGTGAGAATGACCTTCTTAGACTTGAAGAATAATCTGGCAAACATGTGTCTTGAATAGACTTGGGATAGAAGTAGCAGATGATGTGGAGTCTGGAAGAGACCCCAGAGTGCCAAACTCAAACCACTGCGCGTAGTTGGGGCAGTGGTTTCTTATAGCCTGTGCTGTGCTGCCTGGCCTCGGGGGAAGCAAACTCAGTGTGCCCTCTGCCTCTCGCTCTGGAGAACGCAGCACAGACAGCACCTGGTAACCGGCTCAACACCATCTCACCTGTATTGTTCATCAGAGACTGGCCAGGCCCACAGGAGTGCCATGGTCTTTTCTCTAGGAATCCTTCGTCTTAAAAACCAATCTTAAAAACCAATAAGGAATTCATCTTCCTTCACCATAGGTCGTCGTTTTTCTGATGTGCTTCTCGGCCTCCTGGTGAGGCAAAGGTGGCTGTGCCATGGTCTCTACTCCTCGGGGCCTGGAAGCCGGCTGCCTCTCTCTCTCCTGGAGCCCGTGGAGCGCGGCGGGTGTTATGAATGTATGTTGTCCATTGAGGCTGTGGTCAGAAGCACATCTCTGCTTCAGAATCCCAAACATCTTGGAGTGAACTGCTTTTCCTCAGCTCACCCTCTTCCTTACTGCCTACTAGGATTTCAAGTACAAAGAGAAGTAAAGCTCCAACCTGTAAAGTGTTTTCGACCTATTTGATACTGATGTCCTCCATTCACTATTCCTTGTTGTATTGTCCCGGCTGGTCTTGAACCCCTGAGCTCAAGTGAAGCTTTGGGATTGAAGGTATGGGCCACTAAGGGCAGGCTAATTCTTATTTTTTTCTTAGTTAAAGAACAGACGCACTCTGACGATAAGGATTTCTTATTTACCATGTCTAACTGACTTTTCTCACATTCTTTTTCCTACTACAAAGGTGATGTTTATTTCCTTTAAGACCTGGAAGAAAATATAAATGTTCTTGGCTCTTGTGCCTAGGAAAGAAAAATTTAAGAAGGTACATACTCCTGAAATTCAAAGATCTGTAAAGGGATATAAAGGAACTCATCTATTTTAAATTGTGCCAGTCCTTCTGGAAAGAACAATTTGTAGAAAAGCTATCACAGATGTGTGACTACTGGGGAAGACAGTACAAAAAAAATCTATTAGCTGAACATTAGCTAGTTACCTGTATAAGCTTTCTAGGGATATAATCAATAGAGAAAGGTAGCCAGAAAGATAATGACACATGTGGCAAAATAGAAGAGAGGGAAAAGACAGGATTAACACACGTTTTAATCATTTGCACATGCAAAACAGATCTATGACAGTGGACAATTTGAAGGTCAAAAATGTTAAGCAACTATCCAAGGTCACATAGAAAACAAATAATATGCAAGGTGTTGGTGGCTCACATCTGTAATCCTAGCTACTCAGAGGCTGAGAATTGAGGATCGAGGTTCAAAGACAGCTGGGGCAGGTAAGTCCTTGTGAGACTTTTATCTCCGATTAACCACTAAAACCTGGAATTGGAGCTATCGCCAGAGTGGTAACATGCTAGCCTTGAGCAAAATAGCTCAGGGATAGCCCCCATGTCCTGAGTTAAAGCCCCATGAACTACAAAAACTAAAAAAAAAGGAAAATAAATGACAGAATCTAGATTGAAATCTTCATCTTCAGAAACTGAAGCATGAAGTTGTTACCTGATTGTTCTAGTAATAATCCAGGTATTTGCTGATAGATCTGAGATAAAAGTATAAAGTATGCTGTTGTAAGCCTAAAATGTTACCTAATGGGTATTAAATATTATCCATAAAGTCACTATTTACATATATATTCAAATATATATAAATACTATATATAATTAAGAGACAAATATGTTGAAGCAGAGAATAGAGTGACCAAATACAGATAGTAAACATAGATATACATAAATAAATTATATGTAGGTATAGATATATAGATATGTATATAGACATGTGTATATATGTCTATATACATATTTGTAAATATGTGGATATATGCACATGTATATGTGTGGGTATAAATATATACCTGTATAGATATGCATATGTGTTTATGTATGTCTATCTACATATAGATATGTATGTATATGTGTGTCTGTATATATACATATGTCTACATGTCAACATGTCCTCCTAGATTAATGTGATGATGTTTGTTCATACTTTCTCAATCTGCTCTTTCTGGGCTCTATTCAGTTGCTACCTATGAAATGTCTGCTAGGGTCTCTTTTCAAATCACCAAACATTACAGAAGGCCCACAGCAATAAATTACACATTCATTACCCTGTTATACTTTACAAGTTAACATGAAACATCTGTAGATTTAAATATTTACCCAATGTATTATAAAACTCTTCCCCAATATTGCTATAGATATTAACCATTAAAGGTCTTTATATACATATCACAGATTCTCATGAACTTTTGGTATTTGTTTGCTATTAAAATCTTAGGGCATAAGTGATTCATGACTTTCTTGGTACTGAAGTCTGTACACTTAGAGAATTAGTTCCACAAAAATAAAAACCACAGACTATCTTATTAATAAGGTTCCCTATGAAGGCTTTATTCATATAGAATTATACAGTATATTGGAGTATAAACCAAGTAAGTATACAAAATAAAAATAACAAACCAAAGGCTTATAACCATTGTTGAATATAAAAATTTATCCCTACTAGTATTTGGTATCCCTACTAGTATTTTACCTCAAAAGGTAAAAATCTATGAAAATTGGTAACACATATTATTACTGAAACCTGCCTTTTGAAAGTAATATCATGGGATGGGAATATGGCCTAGTGATACAGTGCTTACCTCGCATACATGAAGCCCCAGGTTTGATTCCACAGCACCATATATAGCCAGAAGTGGTGCTGTGGCTCAAGTGGTAGAGTGCTAGCCTTGAGCAAAAAGAAGCCAGGGACAGTGCTCAGACCCTGAGTCTAAGCCCCAGGACTGGCAAAAAAAAAAAAAGTAGTATCATGTAATTAAATGTCCTTGTCACATTGTATTGTATTTTTAGTCCTATATTTGAGTCCTACATATTTAACATGGATCATTCAGTGCATATTTTTAAAGAAAATATCATATCTAATGATGTTTAAATAGCATTGGTCAGATAGCCAATTCAGCATATTGTAACATGCATTTAGTCAATTATCAAACTGACTCTGTGAAATGTTAGGCAGTTCATACAGCAGCTCTTCTGGACAGGATAAATTCTAAACCTTATTCTATTTCCTGATGCTTAATAAGTACAACCAAAAGTCAGCTCAATTATTAATCTAATTAGAAAGCTTCCCATGAAAGCCACCTTTCTAGAAAAGTCATTTTCAAATACACCTTGAATACACTTGTATTTAATACCTCTGGACCAGATGGCATTAAAAATTCAACATTTCATTTTATTAAGGAAATCATACCATAAAATTCTTTTATTTTAAAAAAGAATTTCTAGTCTTTAAAATGTTTAATGAAGATCTGAAAAAAGTCAAAGATTAAAGGGAAACACTTGGAAACATCATATCAGAAAGAGCAACTCAAATCTTCATTTTACTCCAAGAACAGTAAATTATTTTTGACATGAACAAATGTGTAAGAGGCTGTTTTTATCAGAAAATCTGAACCTGAAGGAAAGTTGAAATATATTGTTTAACCTTTGTGTGTGTAGAACTATTAGAATGCCAAATAAAAATATGTTGTCTTTATTAAAGTTTCATATTTTTAGACAGAATGGGAAAACAAAATTTATTTGTCCTCCTGTGACAGGGAGATTCTTTGTTTAATTTCCACTTGTTTCTTTGGTAGCTAAAGCACCTTGAAATTACCTTCTCTAGCACGGAAGAATGATTTTTTCCCCCTACCTCTAGCTGTCAGAGTGATTAGAATTTTAATTAGCAGAGTAGAGTGCAGGGAGGAAAATGAATGGAAGAAAAAAGAAAAACTCTCACACACAAAAGATTTTCAGTTGGAGGAGAAACAAAGGGGCTGTTAAGCTGCCCCACAGAGTGGGTGAGTCTCAGATTCCCTGTACCTCAATATACCTCTGTCCTTTAGCCCCAAACAAGGGCATGCTATTAAAGGCAGCAAGGATAGCTAATCCTAGTTGTCACTCAATGCAGAACAAGGTTCTTAAAGCATGCAGCTCTGAGCAGCACTAGTTCAAGGTCATAATCAGTCTTTATACTCTCAGTGCACTTGTGTGCCTTAAATCCAACCAGCAAAAGGCGGATCTGACCAAGTGTTCAAACAAATGTTCTTAGGTTGGTGATAATATCCCACATTTTAGACATTCCTTTAGAATCAGTATGAAACACAGCAGGTATTTCAAAACAGATATTCAAGAAATATAAGTATGTGTTAGTTGTTAAATGTGATCATAATTGGCTGTCTAGAAGTCAGATTATTTCTGAAAAATCTTAGACAAACCAAAATACTCTGCTTAATTATGTCAATCTGTCTATCTAGCATCTGGCATCTATCATTCCATCTAACATCTATCACTCAATCCATGTATTTGTCTGTTTTATAGCAGTAGTCCTGTGTGTACGTGTGTGTGTGTGAGTGTGAGAGAAAGAGAGCGAGAGATGTTTATATGTCTCACTTCTGTTCTGTTTTGCAAGTCACTTTGGAAGTACTGTAACATTGTGTCTTCCATCACCTGTATGGGTTTGATCCTGGTTCTCAGGACAAGCTATTTGATGTTAAGAAAATTTTGAAACTCCAAACCTCAGTTTATTGTGTTAAAAGTACAGTACCTATAGTGTATACCAGGTAGATGCATTAGAAAGTAACTGTGATAGTTGATATATGCTTATCACTTTAATAACTGTACACAAATAATTGCCAGTAGGTTACAAGTAATGTGAAAAGTGCCATGCAGAAACAGGAGATATCAATTTAAACTGATCTGTGAAGTATAGAATATACTTAGATGGGCAAAAAATGAGAGCTGTTATTTGTTATATAAGCAAAACTCTAAAAGATTTGTGTCTGATGCGAGAGTGGTGAGTGGCATAAAATACACAGAAATCATAAAAACCAAAAGCTGAAAGGCAGTTTGATCCAGTGGGCTGGATAACAATACAATATGCTGTGAATTTCAAGCGAAGATGGTTTGGACAACATCCTGTAGGCAACAGAATTCTTTTTTTTAATTAAATTTATTTATTTATTTATTGTCAAAGTGATGTACAGAGGGGTTACAGTTTCATATACAAGGCAGTGAGTACATTTCTTATCGAACTTGTAACCTCCTCCCTCATTTTTCTCCCTCTTCCCACCTTCCCCCCTCTCCATTTCCCTCCCCCTCCAGTTGTACAGTCGCTTTACAGCATATTGTCTCTTAAGTACTGCTGTTACATTGGTTTGCATTTTACCCTTTGTCTCTCCATTCTGATGTTTCCCTTCCCTTTCCTGGTTCCAATACACATATATACAATACCCAGGGTACCAAAATCAGTTACAATGACATCAGGGGTAAAACCATGGGGAAGAAAGGCAAAAGAAAAAGGCAGAATTTCACATGATATGTTGAAAATAACAACAATGATAAACCACTTATTTCCATAGCTTGGAGTTCATTTTGCTTAGCATCATCTTACATGTTCATATGTACTAGCTATTGAGCTATTGTGACCTTCTGGTGGGACTATCCTATATGTGCTTTTTCCAAGTCTTTCCATTTCCTTACAAATAGGGTAATGCCATTCTTTCTGATGGAAGCACAGAATTCCATTGTGTATATATGTGCCACATTTTCTTGATCCACTCTACTACTGAGGGGCATCTGGGTTGGTTCAGAACAGAATTCTTTCAGGGATGGACAAGATGTAAATAACCCCATGTCTCAGAAGCATTTTATAGGATGAATCTATATCATGCATGGAATGCATTCTATTTCATCAGGAGGCTGCTACCTGGACGATACCAATCCAAAGCCAGACTGGGCAGAATCATTCAAAAGATTCCATCTGCAATCAATCAGCAAAATGCTAAACTGGGAGTACGGCTCAACTGGTAGGACACCAGCCATCAGGACACAAACCAAGTAACAGCATGAGGTTGTGAATTCCAAGGCCCAGTGTGGGCACAATGAAAAGACATTGAGCTGACTAGAGGTGTGCTGTTGGTAACAGCAAGTAAAGGAAGATGGTGATGGTAGAACTACACTAGAAAAAGAGAAGTTGCCAACACACTCAGGGCAAGGACGAGAGGGAAGGGAATCTGTGATGACTTTTCAAGCTTAGAAAACTTAAAAAACATGATGCTATTTTTATAAATAGCAGTCACTGCTGTTTACAAAAAAAAAAAAAAGGAAAATTGAAGGAAAGTGTTAAGTCTCTAAGATCTTGGTTGCAGGATGAAGCAATTTTATAATCATATGATGAGTATTGTTTCAACTGAGCTGCCGCTAGACAAGATATGGGTTCCCCTTTGAAACTTAATTACTTCATTTCTGCCACTTAAATCCAATTTATTGGATTCGTTTTTAATTGATTGCTAAGGACCACTCAAAGCATTGAGAAAATCCAACTTAATTTTCAAGTTGTATAATGTATAATATTTCATTATTTTTAAGATAAAGCTAAGCTATTAGTATTCCTTTTACTAAACCTATAATTCCATATTGTAGAATTGGGATTTATATTAATAGTAGTGTTACTCTTGAATTGATAGATTTAGGATGTGGCAAAGTACCATGTATTTATTTTCTAGCACAGAAAATTGAATTAAAATAGATTCATTCAAGGTAAATATAAAGTTATAGCTATGCACAACTAGGAGATTTTTCTATTTGAGTAATAATTGATTTAAATTCTATTTTATGTACATTTCATATTTCAGTTGAAATATCTAGGCTAAGGAGTTAAAACCAAAAGGCTTTCAACAAATGGATCATTGTCCAAACTCCAGCAAATGTGCTACTAGTGTAACAAATTGGTTTGCTGACCTTTAGTCAAGTAACATAACGCATGACATATTTGTAATTTATGGAAATCAATCCATAGAGAATTTTTAGTTTCATGTAATTATAGACTACTGCAAGATCTAAATAAAGGTGAAGAAAAGGTCTTTGGGAAAGTAATGGTACACTGTTGATAAAAACCAAAAAGCAAAGTTCAAAGCACTGATCCATGCAATGCATCTTTAAATACTGGTAAGAGTCCAATAATTGTGGGGAAAGGCAAGTTACCAGCTGTGTTTTATTGCATACACTTTAGGGCACTACTGAAACTGTAACCTTAAGCCCAAGTGCGTGTGTGTGTGTGTGTGCACGCACACACACACACATGTGTGGTGGGTGGGAGGGATGACAAGAACAAATCTATCACCCAGTTACAAATTTTAATAGAGCTTGGCACTTCCATCTTCTTTTTGTGTCATTTTTATCAGGTAGTCAACCAACCTTCTGAGACCATCTCTTTTTAGCAGAAAGCTCTGCACTTAGCAGATTTCAGTTCAAAGCTAGACTCTATCAAGTTTTTTTCTTCTTTTTTTTTTGGCCAGTCCTGGGGCTTGGACTCAGGGCCTGAGCACTGTCCCTGGCTTCTTTTTGCTCAAGGCTAGCACTCTGCCACTTGAGCCACAGCGCCACTTCTGGCCGTTTTCTATATATGTAGTGCTGGGGAATCGAACCCAGGGCCTCATGTATACGAGTCAAGCACACTTGCCATATCCCCAGCCCCTCTATCAAGTTTTTAAAAAGTGCATCTTTGGAACAACTACTGAAATTTTCTTTGTACAGATTAAAATTTTTTAAGGGTCTTGGGGATTAAGTGTGACTATATGTTCAATGAGTGGTGCTGGATACATTTTAAGCTTTCAGAAATGGTCATCATCATGATCATCATGATCATCATTTAGAGAAAAAGATGGAAAGGAAATGTATTAATACACTGTTCTTTTCTGTTTCCGGTCTCCAGCTGAATAAAGTTTGCATCTATAAGGAGTTAATTTCCCTGCAGTTTCCAGAAAAATCTCAGAAACCCACTCATAGTCCTTCAGATTGTTTTCTTAAGAGAACTTGAGAAAGAGTCCTGGAAACATACTTCTCAGAAATTTCTCTAGAACCTTCATGAAAGTCTCTGGAAATGCCACATCTTAAGCATTGTGGAGTGGTTAAAACTTCATTGTGTTACCTTTTTTTCTTGTCCCTAAGAACTGTCAGATTCTACTGACTACCACACTAAGTGAGTCCATAAAACCCTTGTTCTTTGCTTGGCTCCCTCCTCATCTTACTCCAGGTGAGCCCAGACAGGCCCCCACCTGCTACCACGGAGCTCCACCAGCCAGTGTCTGCTAGCTTCCATGCATTTCCCCTTTTCTTTGCCTGGGTACCACCATTCTTCATTGCAGCTGCTCCTGTACCTGCTCTTAGGTGGTTTCTCTAAGGACTTGTGTCTTGTTTATTTTGCTTTCTGTTTTGTCTCCAAAATCTAAATACTTAGCACATATAAGTTTCCCAAAAGCTATTTTCAGAATGACTTTTATATGATTTTTGTGATTGATAAATATTAAAATAGCTGCTGTAATCCAACTTTTATTAAGTTCCCAACTTCCCATTCCAATATCACAATTTAGTGTGTGTATAGTCATAAATTATCCCTACATTCTGAAGTAATTCCCAATAACTTTTTCCTGACATCAATTTGGAATCTATTTTATTTCCATCACATAGAAGTTCTTGGTTTTATGCTATTCATAGTATTATCCTTTTTCCTTCTCCTACTGAATAGAGAAAAAGTACTATAATTCTATTATTAGGGATAATAGAGTTTTTAGAAGGTAGTATGTATCTAAACCATAAAACTTACACTGCAGGAAATAAAAGGCATCCAAATGTTACCAGTAATCCTTAACTTCAGCCTGGAATTGATAAACAGAAATAAAAACAACACTTCTCATCACTGTAAAATTAAAGAGAATTCTGGAAGGATCTACGTTAGCATTAATGCCCCTCATGCACCCCCCCCCCCATCTCTCTCTGTTTCTCTGATCCTCTCAATTCCTCTCTGTCTTTCATAAACACACACACACACACACACACACACACACACACAAACACATATACATCACTTCTACTCATGATATGCATCTGAAATGGCAACAAGACCCCAACCATGTGGGAGTTAGGAAGTATAATCTCACTATGTGCTAAGTATGGGAATTAAAATAGCATGCAATAAAAAATTAATGAGTGTTACATGACTTAAGTATTTTAACTAATATCTTGCTATCTTGACTTTATTTGGAAAGAAAGTAAAGTATGAACGTGTCACTAATCTGCAAATAATCTATATATTTTAGGAAGAAGAAAAAATTAGTAATCCAGAAAATTAATTTCCTCATAATAATTAACATCATAACCTAGAGATTAAGAGAAATGTTTCCCAACAAAACAATGTATATACACTTAAAGATGCAATTGAACTTAGCATTTTTAAAAATCCAAATAACTAGTAATATTTATTACAATCACTAAAATTACACTTAGCATTTCTTACAAGGAAATTAGATCCCCATGGTCTTTGTAAGGTTACCTCTTGAGGTAACACACTCAAACTGGAGAGTTGCAGGTTGTTTAATAAAAAAATACTATTTGCAAAAATGTGGAAGGTGTGAGAGAAACTGAAGACTTGTGCAGGTCACTGACCAGCCATAGTGGTTGATAATTTAGGTCTCTTGGGCATGAATGGATGTCAGGGGGGAATGCTAAATACATTTGAGTTGGGATATTCTCTAGAAAGGTCTACCAGATAGAAACTATGACCTTTGATAAAGGAATGTTGTCAGCTCTCAGTAACCCAATAATACAGGAGATGATGGAATAAATACTGTTGTTTTAATCTTATTTGATGAGCTAATCACCAGACAACATTCCCATGGGCTATTTGCAGACAGTGTCCAAGAGAGCTGCTAATGCAGCACCGCTCAGCCTTTCAAATAAAAAAAAAATAACAATGGGTGAGAAAACAGTGGAAAATATGTCAGAAAGGGCAGTAAGAAAATATTCATAGCATGTAAATCTTAGCTATATCACCTGCTCTCCAATTACCAAAGCCTGATACAATCATTCATCCCAGGTGACGATATCACATGAGTGTGCAGAACATTTCTCCGGAAAACAATAGACTTCTGCTCTTGTAGCATTTGCCTTTTCATTTCATGCTGCTGTCTTTCAAGACTAAACCAAGTTTTCTTACTTCTCAGAAATTGTATTTGTATTACCTTACGTTGTTGTTCAGATGAATTACCTTTCACAAGTCAGCTTCTGAATGCAATGCATCTTCAGCCATGTTCCCTCTTTCATCCTCTGACCTCAGTTTTCTATGTGTATTTGACACTTGATGCTATTGACACTTTCACCAAGGGAGTAATATTTCTTGATAAATAATATAAATTACTTATAGGAAATGATAAATTATATTTATTATTGCTGAAGAAGGCAAATGTGGTGTTGATTTCTCACCAAAAATAGAGCAAATGGAGTTTGTTAGCAACTAGAGATACTGGATTTTCACAAATATGGCTTGCTGAATTGAGCCACTGAGCTTAAAGACATAAGTCAGGCTGATGTACTTAGGGAAAAAAAGAACTAGAAAATAGGAAATAAAGATAACAATGGTTGGAAGAGATTTATTGCCAAGATACTGCTATTGAAAAGTATAAGCATGAAATTAAAACTCATCCAACAGATTTGTACACCTTTTTCCATAATGCATTAAAAAGACTCTTTGAAGGATAAGTTCTTTAAATTCCTGGGTAAGAAAGCAAATTTTAGGGCTGTGAATATGGCCTAGTGGCAAGAGTGCTTGCCTCCTACACATGAAGCTCTCCGTTCGATTCCCCAGCACCACATATATGGAAAACAGCCAGAAGGGGCACTGTGGCTCAGGTGGCAGAGTGCTAGCCTTGAGCAGGAAGAAGCCAGGGATGGTGCTCAGGTCCTGAGTCCAAGGCCCAGGACAAGCAAAAAAAAAAAAAAAGAAAGAAAGCAAATTTTAAGATAACATGGTAAGATGTTTGTTTTCTTTTATCCCTGGTTGCCTTGTTAGCTCTTACGTTTCTTTTTTTTTTTATTATTGTTTTTCTTTCCCTTCCCTAGATCAGGTAGACATATATACAATACACAGTGTACCAAAAACATATACAGTAGCCACATGGCCTACGCCAAAGGAAATTCACCTAGGACTTTAAATGTAACATCAACAATAGAGTTTGTGTATCCTTGTCTTATATGGAATATACATACATAGCTTTTGAGCTATTGTGATTCACTGGGAGGTCTATTTTTGACCTTTATATGTTGAGTAGTTGTTTGGTTTTTAGTTACATAATGTAGGGTCGCTGACCCAAACCTGTGGGAAATACCATTTGACAAGAAGTTTTTGGTTTCGCAGACCTGGTCTCTACTGTCTTCCCCTCCCCCCACCTTAACAGTCATATATCAAGGAGATCATGCCCCTTTGTTTTCTGTGTTCTAGGCTTGTCTCGCTCAACATTATTTGTTCAAGTTCTGACCATTTCCCTGCGAATACCAATATTTCACCATTTCTAATTGCTATGTAGTATTCCATTGTGTATAGGTACCATATTTTTTGGATCCATTCATCTGCGGAGGGGCATCTGTGTTGTTTCCATATTTTGGCTATTGTGAATTGTGCAGCGATAAACATGGAAGTGCAGATGTCTTTTTGATATCTTGAGGCCTGTTGTTCAGGATAGATGCCTAGGAGTGGTATGGCTGGGTCATAGGGTAGGTCTATGTTGAGCCTTTTGAGGAACCGTTCTCCAAAGTGGTTGTACTAATTTGCACTCCCACCAACAATGGAGAAGAGTTCCTCTTTCCCCGCACCCTCTCCAGCATTTGTTGTTGCCTGAGTTCAGACTATAGGCCATTCTAACTGGGGTGAGGTGGTATCTCAGGGTTGTTTTTATTTGCATTTCCTTTACTGCCAGGGACGTTGAACATTTCTTCATATGTTTCTTTGCCATTTTTATCTCTTCTCTTGTGAAGTCTCTCTTTAGCTCCTTTGCCCATTTCATAATTGGTTTATTGGGCTTGGAAGGGCTTAGTTTTTTGAGTTCTCTGTAGATGATGGATATTAGGCCTTTGTCTGTTGCTGTGCTGGTAAAGATCCTTTCCCATATGGTTGGCTGTCTTTCTATTTTGGTGGCTATGTCTTTAGCTGTGCAGAAACTTTTTAATTTGTAGTAGTCCCATTTGTCGAGTCTCTCCCCTATCTATTGTGTCCCTGGGACTCTATTCAGGAAGTTCCTTCCTGTACCTATAAGTTCTAGCGTCTTTCCTACTCTGTCCTTCAGTAGTTTCAAGGATTCAGGTCTGATGTTGAGGTCCTTGATCCATTTTGAGTTGATCTTGGTGCATGGTGATAGGCTTGGGTCTACTTTGAGTTTTCTACATATGGCTGCCCAGTTTTCCCAGCACCAGTAGTTGAAGAGGCTATGTTTTTTCCATTGTAGCGCTTACATTTCTTAACCAAGGAAATAGACTTACACTGTGACACATCTTCTGAACATACCAACGAGGAAGGATGGAGTGCTGATATGCCCAGGAAGCAATTTGTAGAGATAGCACTGGTTTTTCTCTTCCAAGAAAACAGAAAATCTTTATGATTTTCATATAGTGGAGGAAATTGTAGTGAGCTAGAATTTATGCATTTTATATCAATACAAGCCCAGGTTTTGAGTCATAGTAGTATGTTAGAATCACCAGAGGAGACTGAAAAATGTCCACTTACTTCCTGGCTCAACCTTCAGCATTTGATGTGAATGACGAAGAGTTAGGCATTGGACTCAAGTGGTAGACACCTTCCTAAATGTGAGGTCCTAAGTTCTATCTCCAGTATTACAAAAAAAATCATTCATGTGAATTACCTTTTAGAAATATTTTGGAGATGATTTTAAGATATTCAAGGTTGCGAACCACTGCATAGAAGGGGTTTGATAATTTTATTAGACTATTCATGTCCAGTCATTGGTTGAGATGGATTCTCATGAACATTTCTGCTCTGGCTTGGTTATTAAACTATGTTTATTTTCCTTAAAGCTAAAGAAGAAGACAAAATTATTCTATAAGTAAGAATAATGTCAAGATCTGAAAGATTTGCTTTGCTTTCCTTTGGTTTTTTGGGGTTGTTTTTGAGGAGATGAATTTTGAGAAAGTTAAAGGATGATTTGTAGAAGGTAATAGAAGATAATGATTGTCAGCACTGATTTGAGATGAACATAGCTTGATCTTTGTTTTCCACCTGGCTTTGTGGCCTAGGGACATATTCGCATCATAAAGTGGGCATGATGATGCCGGAGATTTTCTGAAAGATGATGTAGAAATGTTGCTTGGACTTGCATGCACAAACTACTTGCTGTATTGCCATTGTTCAGTAATCAACAAATTTCTGTTTTTAGAGGCAACTGAGCCATTGGTTCCTCTAGGAAATACATCTGTATTCCTGACAGACCCAAGAAAACAAAACAAAAATAAACCAATCCTAGCAAAAGCAAAGATGCTTATCAACAGAGCTGAAGAGAAACATTTGTGACAGGAACAGGAAATTATGGCAGAAAGGGAGCTATTATTTTCCTGATACATACATCTGTTCAAAAGCACATTTAGTCATCAGCCTGCATTCCTAAGTATATTTATATTCCTAAAATGTACCATTTTGGTCTAGACTGAATTGATGTAGAGAAAAGAAATTAAGACATTTGACTGTAAATGAAAAATAGAGAAAGATTTTATCCCAAATTTGAAATGCCAAGATGAGGCCTCCTTGAAATAAATCCAAGAGAAACAGAAATCTAATAGTACACTGAAAGACTATCCCTGATCTGATTTTCACTACTCCACAAGTAGTTCAAAAAACCCCAACAAATAACTTTTTCCCAAGAAAAATATTTAACATTACTTCCCACCTTCCATAAACTAAATGTAATGAGGCTAGGCCAAAATTTTATTAGAACTCTGAGCCACATGGAGATGAATGCCTAGAACTTAATCCCTGAAAATTACACAAATAATTTGGGTTATGTCAATAAAACATCTCCTAGGCCATCAGCTCTTAAAAGTTAACAACCAGATTGGGAGGTGTGCTCCCCATCTCTCCAGTCTCTGAAAATATTTCTTTACATAATAATCTCTCTGTAAAATGGATCTCTTTGCTTCAGCATCCCCCTGCTCTATGCTTCATGTGGGAGTACTTGCAAATAGAGCGCCTGGAGGGATCAACACAGTTTTCTAAAGCAAACATAACACAAGTGCTATTCATGGTTACACACTCCACAGCTGTAATATGGAATGTGTAGGAGCAGCCCCTAATGGCATTCAAATCATGTACTAACAGTTCTCAAGTGTCAGGTGTGTTTTCATTTTCTAGCAAGGGAAAGAGAAATTCATGTGCTGATTTCCTATACTGAGCAGCTTTGTAAATCCTGCAGAGTGAAGGCTCACTGTGTTTCTGGGTCTATATTATGTCAGATGAATTCCACATGTGAATCTGATTTAGAGCCCCTACTCCCCCAGTCATCCTCACTGCCCCTTTCCCTTCTCTTTTCTAACCAGCTCCTAAATACATCCATTGTTTGTGTGTAGTGAAACCTACTCCACCTTTAGAGCCAAGCACAAATAACCATTCCCAAGGACTTCCTGTTATCTAGAAACAATTACTCCTTGTTGTTTCCTAAGCAATCTTTATGGATCTCTCTTTTGGAATTTTCTGGGAACTGAATGGAAGCTCTCTCAAATGAATGATGCCCCCATTGAGCCACCCCAGACCTTTGCCTTTTCACTTGGCAGCATTTGCCCAGTATAATTAACAGTCAGTTGGTCATTATTCAGTTTGGATTAGAACTCATCAGTTTATTTCAACTTCTGAAATGTCCTTGGTTTCACAAAATTTAGTGGTAACTGGTGCCTGTAATGGAACTTAAAAACACTGGAAAGTTGGCCTGGGAATGTCTCCTGTGGTAGAGTGCTTGCCTAGCATGAATGAAGCCCTGGGTCAGATTCCTCAACACCACATATATAGAAAAAGCTGCAAGTGACGCTGAGGCTCAAGTGGTAAAGTGCTACCCTTGAGCAAAAAGAAGCCAGGGAGAGGGCTCAGGCCCTGAGCTCAAGCCCTAGGACTAGCAAAAAAAAAATATTGGAAAGTCATCATCTCCACCTCTTTTGCAGTACTGGTGAGACTTGGGATTCCCTTATCAGGGGAACACGATAGGGGCTGAGGTGGAAAGTTCATACAGAGAAAAGTAGAGGGAGCATTCTCTCCGGTGGTGATGGTCACCATATAACAAGAAATTCTTCAGTGGCCTTAAAGAAGAGGTGGCAAGGGAAGTGCTGAATGCTGTCTCTGGAAATTGGCTAACCCGCCTGACCACCACTGTGGTGTTCAGGGCTTTGCTTCCATACATCTCACCTCCATCTACTGATGTTTCCATGCAATTCACCACAACCTTTAAGAACACTCTTTTTCTATCTTAAAACGTTGGCATCTCTCACTGTAGTTGAGAGGCCTGAATGATACAAAGGGCTCAGAAAGCATAACTTGGAATTTCAATGTTAAAACCAGGTGAGCATTATTTAAATCACCTTTGATTTTTTTATTTACCAAGTAGTCACACTGTCTGGCATACTCAAGTTGTTCAGAGTTCACTGAATGAATGATTTATTGGATTTTGTCTCCCTTCTAATAAGATTGACAAGATACAGAATACTGGCCCAATACTCTAGCTCCTAAGTAGCTCTTTCATTACTTCAGATGTATATCATAGAAACAAATATGTTTATTTCAAATGAGCTTGTTTTTGTTGTTGTTTCTTAAAATTATGTACCATTGACTCCTGAGAGTTCTGGGTCTTGCAGAATGAGGACATAAAACCAAGGTCATTAAAATCCATTTGATGTTCATTGCCAGGGCTGTGATGGTACAGGAAGGGAATGGGGAAGGTGCAGGGAGGATCATAAACAGAATCCTCACTGAGCACAGTCATTGACAATGATGCTTTCTGTCATGGTTACAGAAGGAAACCTATAAACATCCTCAGAGGATCTACACCAGGGAAATGCTTCACAAATCACCTCCTTCATGGGAATATTGGGAGGATCCTTGGCAAAGCTGCTGAGACCTCCTATGATTGGAACTTCACATCCATTTTGTGCCCAACAATATTTTCTGTTATCTTTCTCTACAATAAATTCAATCAGGTAGATGCAAAAAATATTCTGCAATGTATGTTTATTTCCTTTGAGGAAACCACAGACAGATCTATGTCTGTCAGTTGCATCCAGTGTGAAATGTTTTGAGACATTTATTGCACATTATCTGATGACAGACAGTACTGATTTTTAAGTTGAGTGTAAAAGAGCTGCAAATGATACAAAGACCATAGAAACCTATGCTATAAAATGACAATAAAGTATCACTGATGATTTAGAAGTTCAGAAGTCTTTATTTAAAATATTTAACACTAAATCTTCCTCATAGATAGAATCTTCAGATAAAGTAGATTATCTAGATGACAATTTATCTAATTGCCACCTGACAGTGTCTAGTGCCAGGTTGGGGACACATCCATGCAAGTGCCTACTGTGTTATATCTCAGTTTGTACAGCAGTCTTGCACATAGGAATTCTTAACATTTACAATGGAAGAAATAGAGTTTTGTAGATGCAGAGGAACTTGACCACATTATATTGTTAGAAGGATATTGAGACAGGATTTTAAAATGAATCTCTCTTAATCCATTCTTCTCTAGCACACTACCTCCTGGATTAGTAGAGACAAAAATTACCTTCCTTTCACTAAAACTCTTCCTTTAATAGACACAGAAATTAAATAAAGGGTCCAGGCCTATCTTTCTCTCAGAAAAATGGCACATGTGTGAAATAGAAGACAATGAGTGGAAAGTGATTTTTATGTTATTGTTTTAGTGTTCAGATCAATTATATATCTTCACATATGGTATTTAGTTGTTTTTCTACACCTAGCATATTTCCAAACAATATTGTTTTCTTTTTCTTAGCAGTCAAACTTTGTTTTTGTTTTTGTTTACTTTATTGTCTAGGTGAAGTACAGGCGATTACAGTTTCATATGTAAGGCAATGAGTACATTTCTTATCCAACTTGTTACCTAATCCCTCATTTTTCCCCTGCCTCCCCCCTCTCCTTTTCCCTCTCCCCCTCATGAATTGTACAACTGTTTACACCAAATGGTTTTGTAAATATTGCTTTTGGAATCATCGTCTTTTTATCCTTTGTCTCTTGATTTTGGTATTCTCTTGCCCTTCCCTACTTCAAATACTCATACATAGAGTATCCAGGGTTCTAAGATCAGATACACTGATAACAGAGGTAAAACTGTGGGAAGTGAATAAGAGAGAAAAAAAAGGTACTGTTTCACATGGTACATGTTTCAACATGGTTGAAAATAATTACAATAATGATATACCACCTGTTTCCATAACATGGAGTTCATTTCACTTAGCATCATCTTATGTTTTCATAAGGGCATAGCTATTGGGCTATTGTGGTCTTCTGCTATGACTAACCTAAACATGTACTAATTATTCCCTATGAGGGAAACCATAGAGTCCATGTTTCTTTGGGTCTGGCTCACTTTACTTAGTATGATTTTTTTTTCCCAAGTCCTTCCATTTCCTTATGAATAGGGCAATGTTGTTCTTTCTGAAAAAGGAAATTAAGGCAGAACTTAGGAAATGGACAAACCTCCCATGTTCCTGTATTGGGAATTAATATTGTGAAAATGGCAATATTGCCAAAGGCTATCTACAAAACTTCCTTAATAAAGGCTCAGAAATGCAACAAATCAAAGAAAGGTAGGACAAATGGAACTGCATCAAACTGCAGAACTTCTGTACCACAAAGACTATAGCTTGCAGCATAAGCAGAAAGCCCACCAACTGGGAGAAGATCTTTACCAGCCATACAACGAACAAAGGCCTTATATCTAAACTATATGTAGAATTCAAAAAATTATATTCCTTCAAAAAAATCCTCAAAGAACCAATTGCCCCCTCAACAAATGGGCTAAAGATTTAAAAAGAGACTTCTCTGAAGAGGAAATGAGAATGGCCAAGAGAAACATGAAAAAGTGCTCTACGTAACTGGCCATAAAAGAAATGCAAATCAAAACAACACTGAGATTCCACCTCACCCCAGTAAGAATGTCCATTATCAGGAAAACCAGTAATAATAAATTTTGGAGGGATGTGGCCAAAAGGGAACCCTATTTATTGTTGATGGGAATGTAAACTGGTTCAGCCACTCTGGCAAGCAGTATGGAGATTCCTCAGAAGGCTAAACACAAAGCTTCCCTATGACCCGGCAGCCCCACTCTTGGGCATCTACCCAAAAGATTACCAGCAAGACCACACTAAAGCCACCAGCACAAGTATGTTCATCACAGCACAATTTGTCATTACTAAAATATGGAACCAACCTAGATGTCCCTCAGTAGACAAGATCAGGAAAATGTGGTACATATACACAGTGGAATTCAACAATACATTCTTGATAAAATAATTAAAAATATACCATACGTAACAACAATTCTATCATTTTATAGTTATTAGACTAAATAATAGTAAACTAGTAGCTATTGGAATTACATACATTGTAAAATTAATCATTAAATAAATGTAGTAGAAAAGTTCCTGGCATTAGAAGTCAACTGAAAATTTAAAGCAAATAAAATCAGGTTACACATCTTATTCAATTCATTCAGGTGCTGTTAACAGAAATTAAAATTTATAGATTCAGAAATAACAACTTGTCCTAATTGATGGACTAGGAATAATTTACTGTATGCTGCCTAATTTGCCTATACCTAAAAGAAGTTTTGGAAAACTAGAGTGTTCAGAGAATATAACATGAGGTAAATTCAAAATGGAAAAACTAGACAAAGAGATGTCAGCTTTCTAGGGGGAAAGTCAACTAAGGAATGTTTGACGGATGGCATCAAATACAGAAACCACTTTTCAAACATGGGTTTGATAATGCTTCAAACACCTATCAAAGCAAAGCAGGCCTGAATGGCAGCACATAACAGCCAGAAAACAGGTATCTGCATTCACCACTGGCCCTCCTGCTCACTAATACCCCCACCTCCAGGTACCATCCATCATTCCCTGGCCACTGTATTCTTGATAAATCTCCTCCTATTTCAAATAGCCTAATACATCTTCACCCTTGATTCTAGGAAGGCAGCCTATGGTTGTCTACTCTTTGTGGATTAGTCCTGGCTGTTTCCTCTGCATTGGTGTTACTGTAATTGCTGCTAATCTTGCACTCTACTCTTTAACTGGTCATAACTGGTCCCACCACCCAGTTCCATGATGGTCACATGAGGAAGTCCTCATACCATATTTCAGACAGCACCTTCTGCAACACACACTTTTTAATTCTCCTTCTTTGAAATTGAAATATCAACTCATAGATGCAATCAGAAGATTACTTATTTATTATTTTCCTAAAAGATTTTACACTTCAAAAAAAACCAAAGCAAGTTGCAGGACAGAAAAAGAATATATCATCAAGTAAAACTCCTAACTACAGGAGAATGATTTCCCAATGGACACTCTGGCCTATTGTTAGTTAGACCATGCTAATCTGTAGTTGAAAATCATTGTTTTAGCTGGGTGCCATGGCTCTCCACTGTAATATATATTTTTTTTTGGCCAGTCCTGGGGCTTGAACTCAGGACCTGGGCATTGTCCCTGGTTTCTTTTTGCTCAAGGCTGGCACTCTACCACTTGAGCCACAGTGCCACTTCTGGCTTTTTCATATATGTGATATTGAGGAAGTGACCCCAGGGCTTTATGTATGTGAAGCAAACACTCTACCACTAGGCCATATTCCCAGCTGTTCCACTGTAATCTTAACTACTCAAGAGTTTGAGATCTGAGGACCTCTATTTGAAGCCAGGTTGGGCAAAAATGTCAGTGAAACTCTTATCAGAAATTCACCAGAAAAAAAAGGGAGTGGGATGGAAGTGAAGCTGTGGCTCAAATGATAGTTAGCCTTGAGCAAAAATGTTTAGTAACAACACCCAAGTCCTGAGTTCAAGCTTGAATAATGGAAATACAGACAGACAGATCAGTCTATCTAGACATTCTCTTAGGTTTTCTATGGAAATATTTTTTTAAAGCCAGTTCTTGCCTAGTCCCCAAAATGGAGCATAAAGGTTTACATTCCAATTTAAGAAAACCTTTTAGTACATATGATTTCACCAGTTTGAGATACAAAGTGTTCTTTCCATTTTTCTTCTTCTTTCTTTCTTTTTTTAAAAAAATATTTTATTAGTCAAAGTAATGCACCGAGGGATTAGAGTTATGTATGTAAGGCAGTGAGTACATTTCTTATCAAACTTGTCTTTTCCCCTCTTTCCCACTTTCCCCCCTCACTGGTTCCCTCCCCGCCCTCCCCTAACTTGTACAGTTGGTTTGCAACATATTGTCTTATAAGTTTTGCTGTTGCACTGGTTTTCCTTTTACACTCTGATTCTCCATTTTGGTGTTCCCCTCCCCTAGTTTCAATTAAAATATATACATTACCCAGTGTACCAAAGTCAGTTACAGTGACATCAGGGGTAAAAGCATGGGAAAGAAAGGCAAAATAAAAAGGCTTAATTTCATCTGATACATTGGAAATAACAACAACAAAGGTAAACCACTTATTTCCAAATTTTGTGGTTCATTTCACTTAGGCGCACCTTATATGATCATATATACATTGCTATTGGGCTATTGTGCTCCTCTGCTAGGACTATCCTAGACAAGTACTAACTGTTTCCAATGAGTGATACTATATAGTTTATGTTTCTTTGGGTCTGGCTCAGTTCACTTAGTATGATTTTTTTTTCCAAGTCTTTCCATTTCCTCACAAATTGCGCCAAGTCATTCCTTGTAAGTGCTCAGCATCACTGGTCATAAAAGAAATGCAAATCAAAACAACATTGAGATTCCACTTCACCCCAGTAAGAACGTCCATTGTCAAGAAAAGTAGTAACAACAGATTTTGGAGAGGATGTGGTCAAAAGGGAACCCTACTACATTGTTGGTGGGAATGTAAACCTGTTCAACCACTCTGGAAAGCAGTGTGGAGGTCCATCAAAAGGCTAAATATAGAGCTCCCCTATGACCCAGCAGCCTCACTTTTGGGCATTTACCCAAAGGATCACAAGGAAGACCACACTAAAGCCACCAGTACAACTATATTTGTCGCAGCACCATTTCCTATCGCTAAAATATGAAACCAACCCAGATGCCCCTCAGTAAATGAATGGGTCAAGAATATGTGGTACATATAAACAATGGAATTCTTTCTTTCTTTCATTCTCTTTCTTTCTTTTTTTCTATTTCTTCCTTCCTCTGTTCTTCCTTCTTTCTTTTTTTGTGACAGTCCTAGGGCTTCAATTCAGGGCCTAGGCACTGTCCTTGAGCTTCTTTTGCTCAATGCTAATGCTTTACCAACTCAGCCTGAGCTCTACTTCCAACTTTGTATGCATGTGGGTGGTGGGGGGAGGGAGGTAGTTTATTGGAATTAAAAGTCTTGTGAACTTTTCTGCCCTGGTTAGCTTTGAGTCGTGACTCTCAGATCTCAGTTTCCTGTCCTTTTCTTTTAAAAATTGAGATCCAATATACTTTTGGCAAGATTTGTATAGTGCAGGAAACTTGAGTGTATCATTCAACGAAGTTTTACACATGTATCACACCAATCAAGATATGAACCATCTCTTCTCACCAGCACACTTTCCCATAGCTTTCTCTAATCAGATCCCAGAGCTGTCACTTCTATTACCTTAGTTTCATCTGTTCTTAAAAAGCATATAATTTTAATTACGATGTATGTATAAAGTGTCATTTCATTTTTTTGAGAAAGAAACGAGTTCCTATAAACTAAGCTTAAAATGTTATTTTTCTCTTTCATGAGCAGTTTTCGCTTTCATTTTATAGTTCAGAGTTCTCAGAGTGTTTAACATTCGATTAAGACCTACTTAGAACTAAAATTGCAGCCAACAACTTATAAAGCAGGGGCAAGCTTGTATCAGGATCTTATTGTATCAGGTCAAAATATCACTTTCTGTGTGGGAGATGAGCCATTCCTAGTTCTAAGAAACTTGAGATAAAATCAGAGCATTGGCTTTGTGGCCTCTTATGTTCAAATTCCATCTCTTCCTCTTGGTAACTGTGTGGCCTTGGGCAGTGTCTTAACCTTTCTGTTTGCTGCTCCTCTCCTGTTCTCTACCACTTACCTCCCAGTGCTCTGTCTGTGAAAAGCGAACTCATGCAAGACATAGGCTCTGATTTCCTATTGAGTGGCTACATTAAGATAGTCAAGGATGAGAAGAGACCTAAACCACGATATTAATTCATCTTCTGCCAACATATATTGGAGTTGTTCAGCTGGTCATCTTTCTGCTGAAGTTACATTGAAGGCACCTGCAAGGCTGCTTTTCTTTGTGCCTCTCCCTGTTTGTAACAATTCTTATTTTAATCCCAGGCTTCTACACTTTTTTCTTACCCATCCTAACACCTCTATCAATAGTGTTAAAAAGAAGGATGAAGGGAAAGGAGGGAGCAAAGAGAAGTAAAAGACACCAAAATTGCCCTATTTTGAGTATACTGACTGCACTTAATTTTTTCATAAGGAAAAAGATTGTGTTTTTTTTTTAATTTTCCACCTTACATATGACTGTAATACATTAGGGCCTATAGTACTTAGACAGTGTTTGGCAGGGAGTGTTCAGGGTGCTAATGTTAGTCACACTGAAGAATCTCTGCAATCACATTGCATCATCTTCTTCCTATCAGTGGTTCCAGCAGGAAATCCTGTCCAGGAAAACCACCCATCACTGTTAGTCTCTAAAGTTTTTTTTTTTTTTTTTTATGGTGGAAGAGGATTCCTTTCCCCACTGCTAGGCTCAGCTGTAACTGCCTAAGACCAATGAAGATCCTTACTGTCCTGCACGTTATTCCAAAGATATCCATGCATGAGTGTGTATGACTGGGTCAGAAGGCTGCAGCATAAGTGTGGATGACCAGGGTCATGCCCAATTTGTCACATTGTCATCATCATCATCCACACTCCACACTCTCTATGGGCTGCTAACATTTCCCTAACAGGTGACTAGCATAATGGGATTTATTGTCTAGGAATTCTGGAGACTGGATCAAGGTGATGGATGGTTTTGCCTGCAGGCTCTCTTTAGCTTGCTGAAGACCACTTTATCCCAATGTATTTGCATGTTTACTCTGTATAACTATGTCCAAAGTTCTTATTTCTTTATCAGTTATATTAAATAAAGATCTACCCTATTGCTTCTCTTTACTATTATTACCCTTTCAAGGTCTCTGTCTCCAAATATGGTCACATTCTGACATACTGGAGTTAAGCCTTCAATGAATTTGGGGACACAACATGGTAATCTGCTCTTTCTAGTCACATGGCAATTTCTAAGGCTATTTATTTCTGCCAGCTGACTTTGCTAAGAAAGATCTAGACTAATCAGGAAAGAGAGAAGGAAAGGGAGAGAGAGAGAGACAGGGAGAGAGAGAGAGGGAGAGAGAGAGACGCTTCCCTTCATATGGTGACATTGGTTCTGCAAATGTACATTATTCTATTTTCTTTCCAATAGCCTGAGCAATCACCTACATTATTTTAAAACATAACAGTGTCCCATTCATCTCCAACAATTAGCTATTGGGAGGCTATAACAGGAAAAGGTGACCTATTTTACATCATTTTGCTATCCTATGATGTGAGGAAACCAAATGGCCAGCATTCTGGGAGAATACAAAATCAAGAACTCCAACCCCTAGGAAGACGTAGTGAGATCGGGTATGACTATTTTAATCAGCAGTGAAGGGAAAATGCTTATACCTCTAATGAGATGCTGTTTCTGTGTCGTACAAGCTGTCACCATTGAAGCATTCCTGCCTGGCACCTATGCCCCTGGGCACACTTGTCCAGTCTCCACAAGAACAGTATTGACTGAGCAGGACAGTAGCTTTGGAGATGAAATTCAGGTTCATAAAATTTCCCAGTCTATTATTTCCAGTTACTGAAATGTACTCATTTTAAACATATTGAAGAGAAAAAATTCAGTTCTTATTGAAGTAAGATTAAAAAGTAAGAAATTGCTTGTGTAAGGGCTCCATTATCATAGCTAAAAGGAAAAGAAATCAATATCCTTGCTCTCTGTCCCCTGTGGCATTCTATGACTTACAAATCTTAGTCTGAAAGTATAAAAGTATTGCATATTAACTCTTGTTGATTATTAGGAATAAAATAATGGAAACAAAATGTTGTATTTTATATCCATAATTTCCTTTCATAGAGTGCTGTCATATCGTTTTAGAGAGAAAGGGCAAAATCAGACCATAATGAAACTATTCATTACAACATTCTATTTTCATAGCATCCTTGTTCTCACTACCTTTAATATAAATCAGAACTAAATAAAGTGCTCTTTAAATATATATATTTATTTATATATATATATATATATATATATATTTATGTTGCTTTAATGTATAAACAGACAAACCCATTCAATTCAATTCAATGAAGCAGGATGGAGCATTAACCTTCTGAGAGCCAGGGTTCATGACTAAGGATTGATGGAGTGATTCTGGGTTTTATCAAATCACTTAAGCCAAAATGGAGTGAAAGTTAATTGGCTATTTCAAAGTAGAGACTGTTTCATGGTTTAAAAAGCATCCGTTTCCATTATCATCAATGCGATAAAAGTAAAGCCATTTTACATTGTTTCTACATGCTTTTATAGTAAAGAAAGGGAAATACATTAGGTTCTAGAAAGGTACATGGAGATTTTTTCAACATTACTTCTTTGTGGGAAATGTACAAGTTAGGGAAAATTTTAAATTAATGTATCCCTTTCATGAATTAATACTGTTCTTTAATCATAAGAGAAAATGCAATGAAAGAAGCTAATATTTAATTCTCTTACAAAAGAAAAATAAGAAAAACATAAAGAAAATAATCTTTTATCTAAGAAACAGACCACATTTTTATTAAGGCAATTATTAAATTTTACCAAGTAATTAATATCAACTTACCACAAAAAAGGAACATTACAAAGAAAAGTAGCCTTACAGAGGTAATTCTTGTTCTCACATCAGTCCTATAGCTGCTCATCTACCTGACTACTGTCAACTAAGTTCATTATTTAGTTTTATGTTTAGAAGGATGTACTATGCAATGTATAAATGTGCATTTGTATTTTCCCTCAAATTAAAGACTAATACATAGCTGTTTTCATTTTTTGTTTGTTTGTTTGTTTTTGCAGTACTTAGAACTCAGGGTTTTCCATTTGTTCAGCTTGCTGGCTGAGATGGTGCCTCCCACTCAGGAATTGCTTTTTCCTGGAGTTGGAGTATAGTGAACTTTGAAGATCTTCCAGATTGCAGTCCTGAACCACTGGGGCCTGTGTTTACTTTTGTGACTGAATAGTGCATGTAGAAGTATAAGCAGAAGAAGTACAGGTGTGTGAACGCGCGCATGTACCACATATAGATGGATAGTCAGGAATATAGATTTATCACATTTTGAAGATACCTGCATGGTACCTGTGGGTGTATTGCTATTTAGTCAATCCTTTACTTGCAGACTTTTAAATTGTTTCCAATCATCATCCCTATAAACAACAGTGCCACATATCCATGTATAAGACCTCACATATTAGGTGAGCAAACATGACACAATCTTAGATGTAGACCTGCAGAATCAGGATTTATAAACATTAGTCTTCTGACAAAACTGGATATTTCTCCTTAGACAAGGGAATTTAGGGCAATTATTAATATTGCTACTTAACTAGGTGGCACCGATATCTAGTCTTTTCAACAATGATTGGTTCAGTCTGTATACTTCCTGCCCTGAACAGCTAATATGCATTTGTCTGAGAAGGCTTTGTAGGAAACAGGAAGGGGTTTTGTTCTTCTAAGGGAGAGCCAGCATCAGGTATTTTTGTTTTGGCAGATTTGACAAATCAAAAGGAACCACCTTATTTTGTGTTTTACTTATTTAACCAAAAGAAAAATAAACTTACTTTTATACAATTACAAGGAATTTATGGACCCCCCCACATGCCTTTCTGTCATCTGCAATTTTTTAAAGTGATAAATTGATTTATGTTTTATTAAGAAAACCTAGTGCTTTCAATGTCATCTGTAATAAAGGTTATTTCTCATTTTGCAATTTGACAATTGCATTTGTGAGGTTTTAATGCACACATTTTATTTGTTTATGTGAGTATTCAAATATACTAACTTTTTCTTTAGATTTCTAAGCATTATGACATGAAATTTATTCAAAACTATGTCCTACATTTGCTTTGCTAGGCAATTGTTATGTACAACAATTTTAGTATATGTAGAATTTATTTTAATCTATGAGGAGGATAAAGAATTGCCAGAAGCTGGTGGCTTATATAATTCTAACTACCCAGGAAATTGAGATCAAAGGATCACTGTCTCAAGTCAGCCCAAGCAAAGAAGTTCCTAGATTCCTTCTCCAAAATACCCAGTAGAAAATCAGGTTAGAGGCATGGCTCAAGTGGTAGAACACCAGCAGAGCTATTAAGCTCATCAGGGTGAGGCTCTGAGTTCAAGCCTCAGTACAAACAAACAAACAAAAGCTAAGAAGTCAGATTTTGGTGTGATTTTGTATTTTTAGCCCACTGTTTCAAAAATCTTTATTTTTTAAGTAAATTGACCTAATATGGAAATAACTCCTGTGAAAATGAGGCAAAGTGACATTTTTATTTTTACTTAAAAGTCATTCTTGTTATCATACTTTTGATGTGTCTACCTCCTATTATTTCATTAGAGTTTCTTTTCAGAAGTCAAGGACATTTTTATTATCATTACTTTCTTTTTGAAGAAAATTACCTGTGCTTCTGGGTGGTTGTGTTGTTGTTGTTTGGAAATAGAGGTAGATTTATATAATTTGAGATATGTAGTCATCTTTTCCTTCTGGGTTTCACATTGACCCATTTTATCCAGATATATGAATATGCTATAGAATTCTATTGTTCAGACTTTAATTTACATGTATGCCCTGAGTTAAGATTATCATTGGTCTTTTTCATCTTTGTACTTCATTTAATAATAAGACATTTTATTAAAAAGTAAACCTTTATTTTTTTAAGTTAAAGTTTGAATACTCTTTCAACAATCCAGAATTACTTAGCAATTTTGGAGTTATCATATAAGGATTTTATAAGGTTAATTTGTGAGCCATATAAGATTCTACTATGCTAGCAGTTCTCTAAGTTTTATATGTCACAGACTCATTTTCAAGGGGTTGTCAAACAGCTTCTTTCATAGGATGTCTATGGCAACATTCAAGACTCTGTGTGTGTGTGTGTGTGTGTGTGTGTGTGTGTGTGTGTGTGCGTGCATGCTTGTGCCATGGCTTGCACTCAAGACTTGAGTTATAGCTTGGCTTACTTGTTATGCAGGCAAGGTTATGCTACCATTTGAGCCATAGCTCCATTATGCTTTTTGCTTACTATTTGGGAACTAGAGTATCACAAATTTGCACAAGCAGACATTTGTTTATCAGTCTTGAAACTACACTTTGAGTACTGATACATTATGTGATGATTCAGTAATATAAACTACAAAAATCTCAGTAGCTGATAAGCATAGTTCGTTTTCTTGCTCACATTTCATGTTGGTGTGGTTTTTGGACAATCACTGGAACTCTTTTAAGTGTCTTATTTTCCCTATATCTACACTTTCAGTTTTTTTCCACCATAAAAGGAAAACATATTCCATTAAAGCTCCTTTTTCTTTTCTTTTTTTTTTGCTAGAACTCAGGACCTGAGTACTGCCTCTGAGCTTTTCTGTTCAAGGCTAGTGGCCACTTTGCACCACAGCTCCCCTTCTGGTTTTCTAATGGTTAATTGGAGATTATGAACTTTCCTGTCCAGGCTGGCTTCAAACCACAATCCTCAGATCTCAGGCTCCTGAGTAGCTAGAGTTACAGGCATAAGCCTCCAGCACCCAGATGTTTAAAGCTTCTGCTCAGAATAGCTTTTATTCATTTCTCCATATAAGTCACATTCCCAATTCTGTTGTCAGTGGAGGTAGAGTAGAGATAAGGCTCAATTGGAAGGGCTAGGCACTGTGGTGTATGCCTGTAATTACAGCTAATTAGGAGGTGGAGAGCAAGAGGATTGGGATTCAAGACAAGGCTGAGCAAAATGTAAGCAAGATCATTTCTCCACCCACAAGCCATGTATGGTAGTGCACATCTGTAATCTCAGCTATAAGAAAGAATAAGTGGAAGCCTTGTGTTCTGAGGCTGGTCCTTGGAAAGCAGGTGAGATTAACTGAAGAAATAACTAAAGCAGTAAAAGGCTGAAAGCATAGTATCCAAACTGCAATATTGCCCCCCAAAAGTTGAAGACAATAACATTGACCAAAAATCATACTGACATACCTGTTAAGAGTTGGAAAATTTTTATTTATTTATTTATTTATTTTAATATATTTGTTTATTAATTGAACGCAAATTTTTTGACAAGGTGTTGTGCAAAAAGGGTACAGTTACATAGTAGGGCAGTGTGTACATTTCTTGTGATATCTTACGCCCTGTTTTTCTTTCTCTTCTCTAGGTCAGGTAGACATATATACAATACACAATGTACCAAGAACATAGACAGTAGCCACTTGGCCACGCTTAAGAAAGTTCGCCTAGGGCTTTAAATGTAATGTTAATATTAGACCATATATCGACAGTAGTCTTATATGAATGTACATACCTAGCTTTTGAACTATTGTATTCCCATGAGAGGTCAATTTTTGACCTTTATATGTTGAGTAATTGTTTGGTTTTAGTTACATACTGTTGGGTCGCTGCCCCAATCCTGTGGGGAATACTATTTGACAAGCAGTTTTTGTTTCACAGACTTGGTCTCTACTGTCTCTGTCTCCCTTTGTTAATAGTCATATATCAGGGAGATCATGCCCCTTTGTTTTCTGTGTTCTAGGCTTGTCTCACTCAACATTATTTGTTCGAGTTCTGACCATTTCCCTGCGAATAACAATATTTCACCATTCCTAATCGCTATGTGGTATTCCATTGTGTATAGGTACCATATTTTTTGGATCCATTCGTCTGTGGAGGGGCAACTGGGTTGTTTCCATATTTTGGCTACTGTGAATTGTGCAGCGATAAACATGGAAGTACAAATGTCTTTTTGATATCTTGGGGTTTGCTGTTTAAGATAGATGCCTAGGAGTGATATGGCTGGGTCATAGGGTAGGTCTATATTGAGCTTTTTGAGAAACCTCCATACTGTTCTCCAAAGTGGTTGTACTAATTTGCACTGCCACCAACAATGGAGAAGGGTTCCTCTTTCCCGACACCCACTCCAGCATTTGTTGTTGCCTGAGTTCAGACTATAGGCCATTCTAACTGGGGTGAGGTGGTATCTCAGGGTTGTTTTTATTTGCATTTCCTTTACTAGCAGGGATGTTGAGCATTTCCTCATGTGTTTCTTTGCCATTTTTATATCTTCTCTTATGAAGTCTCTCTTTAGCTCCTTGTCCCATTTCCTAATAGGTTTATTGGGCTTGGAGGGGCTTAGTTTTTTGAATTCTCTGTAGATGACAGATATCAGGCCTTTGTCTGTTGCTGTGCTGGTAAATATCCTTTCCCATAACATTGGCTGTCTTTCTAGTTTGGTGGCTATGTCCTTAGCTGTGCAGAAACTTTTTAATTTGTAGTAGTCCCATTTTTAGAGTCCCTCCCCTATTTGTTGTGCCCCTGGGACTATATTCAGGAAGTTCCTTCCTGTGCCTATAAGTTCTAGCGTCTTTCCTACTCTGTCCTTCAGTAGTTTCAAGGATTCAGGTCTGATGTTGAGGTCCTTGATCCATTTTGAGTTGATCTTGGTGCATGGTGATAGGCTTGGGTCTGCTTTGAGTTTTCTACATATGGCTGCCCAGTTTTCCCAGCACCAGTAGTTGAAGAGGCTATGTTTATTCCATTGTATGTTTTAGCTCCTTTGTCGAATATCAGTTGGCTACAAGAGTGCAGTTTTATTTCTGGGTCTTCAATTCTAATCCATTGGTATTCCAATCAGTTTTTATACCAATACCATGCTGTTTTTGTTATGATGGCCTTGTAGTAGAGCTTGAAGTCTGGTATTGGGATACCTCCTGCACTGCTTTTTTTTGCCTAGATTTTCTTTGGCTATTCTAGGTTTTTTGCTGTTCCATATGAATTTATGGATTGGTTTCTCTATTTCAGTGAAGAATGTAACTGGGATTTTGATAGGTATTGCATTGAATTTGTATAACAATTTGGGCAATATGGCCATTTTCACTATATTGATTCTGCCTACCCATGAGCATGGGAGGTCTTTCCATCTCCTTGTGTCTTCTTTGATTTCCCTTATTAGATTTTTATAGTTTTCATTAAACAGGTCCGTCACATCCTTAGTCAAGTTGATCCCCAGGTACTTTATTCTTTTTTTGGCTACTGTAAATGGAATTGTTTCCATAATTTCCTTTTCTGTTTGTACATTGCTGGTGTACAGAAAAGCTGCTGACTTTTGTGGATTGATTTTGTATCCTGATACTTTGCCAAATGGGTTCATTAGGTGTAGGAGTTTGGGTACTGAGTATTTTGGGTCCTTCCGATATAAGATCATGTCGTCTGTGAATAGGGATAACTTGATTTTTTCCTTGCTGATGTGGATCCCTTTGATATCCTCCTCTTGCCTTATTGCTATGGCTAGGGATTCCAGCACTATGTTGAAAAGAAGTGGGGAGAGTGGGCATCCTTGTCTTGTTCCTGAGTTTAGGGGGAATGATTTAAGTTTCTCTCCATTTAATACGATATTAGCAGTTGGTCTGTTGTATATGGCTTTTATTGTTTTGAGGAATGCTCCATCTATTCCTGTTCTCTCCAAAGCTTTTAATAGGTATGGATGTTGTATTTTGTGAAAGGCTTTTTGGGCATCAACTGAGATAACAATGTAATTTTTAATTTGAGATCTATTTATGTGGTGAAATACATTGATTGATTTATGGATGTTGAACCATCCTTGTGACTGTGGGATGAAGCCTACTTGGTCATGATGTATGATTTTCTTGATCAGTTTCTGGATCCTGTTAGCTAATATTTTATTGAGGAGCTTTGCGTCTGTGTTCATTAGTGATATTGGTCTGTAGTTCTCTTTTTATGTTGGGTCTTTGCCTGGTTTGGGAATGAGTATATTAGCTTCGTAAAATGAGTTTGGGATTTCTCCCTCTGTTTCTGTTTTGTGGAAGAGTTTGAGGAGTATTGGTATTAGCTCATCACTATCGGTTTTGTAGAATTCGTTGGTGAGTCCATCTGGGCCTGGGCTTTTCTTTGTTGGGAGGTTCTTGATTACCTCCTGTATCTCACTGTAAGTTACTGGTTTGTTTAGTTGATTTATTTCTTCTTGGTTCAGTTTGGGCAGTTTATACTTCTCTAGGAATTGACCCATTTCTGTAAAATTATTATTTTTTTGGCTGAGTAGAGGTTTTGGAAATAGCTCCTTATGATTGTTTGAATATCGTGTGTACTTGTTGTAATTTTTCTGGTTGAGTTCTTGATTTTATGCATATGAGTCTCTTCTTTTTTTTTGTAAGTCTTGCAAGGGGTCGGTCAATTTTTCTTTATTTTCTCAAAGAACCAGCTTTTAGTCTTATTTATTTGTTGAATGGTCTTTCTATTTTCAACCAGATTTATCTCTTCTTTAATCTTTGTGATCTCTCCCATCCTAGTCGTTTTATATTCTGTAATTTCTTGTTTCTCCAGTTGTTTTAGTTTCATCGTGAAGTTATTCACCTGCTCTGCTTCCATTCTTTTAATGTGAGTGCTGAGGGCAATGATCTTGCCCCTCAGTACTGCCTTAGCTGTGTCCCATAGGTTTCTTTGTGATGTGTTTTCATTGTCATTGTGGCTTATGAATTCGTTGATTTCATCTTTAATTTGGTCTGTGGCCCAAGTGTTGGATAGCAGTGTGGGGTTTAGCCTCCAAGAGTGTGTATAGCCTCTGTGGTATCCTTTGTTGTTGAGGGTTACCTTTAATCCACTGTGATCAGATATAATACATGGGATGACGTGAATACTTTTGTATTTGCTGAGGTTCTTTGTGTGGGCTATGACATGGTCTATTTTGGAATATGATCCATGGGCTGCTGAAAAGAAGGTGTATTGGGTCTCTGTAGGGTGGAATATTCTATATAGGTCTGTCAGATCCATTTGGGAAATGGTGTTACTTAGGTCCTCAGCTCCCTTGCTAATCCTCTGGGTGTTGGATCTGTCTCTTGGACAGAGTGGGGTATTAAGGTCACCCACTACGATTGTGTTTGTGTCTATCTTGTTCTGTAATTCTGTGAGAATTTGCTTGAGATATGTAGGGCCTCTTTTGTTTGGTGAGTATACATTTATCACCGTGATGTCTTGATTCTGGATTTTTCCTTGTATTAATATGTAGTGTCCTTCTTTGTCTTTTTGAGTTGATTTTAATGAAAAGTCCAGCTTGTCTGAGATCAGGATGGCTACACCTGACGTTTTGGTGGGTGCATTTGCTTGGTAGATTTGCTCCATCCTTTCATTCGGAGCCTGTTTTTGTCCCTTGTTGTAAGGTGGGTCTCTTGTAGACAGCAGATGTCAACTTTTTGTTTGCGAATCCATTCTGTCAGTCTGCTCCTCTTTATCGGAGAGTTTAAACCATTTATATTTAAAGAGATCAAGGATAAGGGTGTTTTTTCTCCTTCCATTTATTTGTTGGGCTGTTTTTTCCTCTTTTTTTTTCTTGTCTTTAGTGAGCTGTTCTTTCTGTTGGACTTTAGCTATTGTAGTTTCTTTCTGATTCTGTCTGTGTGTCCTGTACCATCTCTTTGGGTGGGGCTCCCCTCTTAGAATTCGCTGTAGGGCTGGTTTTTTATTCACATACTTCTTTAGCTCCTCTTTGGTGTGGAAAGATACGGTTTTCCCTTCGAATGTCAACTCCAATTTTGCTGGATATTTGATCCGAGGTTGCATATTGTTAGCCTTAAGTACTTGGATGGTGTTCTTTCACTCACTTCATGCTTGGTAAGTTTGTGTGGATAAGTCAGCTGTTATTCAAATCCTCTTCCCATTGTTGAAAATTTCTTTCTTCGCTTTGGCTGAATTCAGAATTTGCTCTTTAATCTTGAGATCTGAAGTCTTGAATATTATGTGCCTTGGGGTGGCTTTTCTGGGGTCTAGCCTGCCAGGTGTCCTATAGGCTTCGGTTACCTGGATGGGGTCCCCTGTGTGATTGGGGAAGTTTTCTGCAATAACTTTATTGAGAACATGTTTAAGCCCTCTGCTCTGCTATTCGGCTTCTCCTTCTTCTATTCCAATTATGTGCAGATTATATCTCTTGTCTTTGTCCATTAGTTCCTGGATTAGTCTGCCCTGAAGCTTCACCATTTCTTGGAGTGTGGTCATTTTCTGGTTGTTGTTGGCTGCTTCATCGTCCAGGCGAGAGATTCTGGATTCCATATGGTCCACTCTTTGTGTTATGGTTTCAATTGCGGAGTTTATGGATGTCAGAGAGCTATTTATGGTTGTCATATCAGCTCTGATCGTGGAAATTTCTTCCTTCAAAGAGCTGTATTTTAAATCTATTTTTTCATGCATTTCAATTCTCAGGATGTTAAGATTTTCTTTAAAGGAGGCTTGCATTGTATCCATTTTTGCTTCCATTTCTTTCTTGGCTTCCTGGGTGTGCTTAAAGATTTCTGCTCTAAACTCATGGAATTGTTTTCTTATTTCATTTCTGACCCTTTCCATCATTCCTGTTAACATGGCCTCATTTGCTTTTTTAATCTCCATCTCCTCTTCAGTCGTGCTGCTTTTTGGAGCTGGCAAGTTGGCTTGCTCTTTGATGAACTGTGTTATGTTTCTTTGTGATTTGCGCATCTGGGGATCTGTGGATAGCTTCTCAGGTTTGGTTTGTAGCTCTGCCCTCCCCCCTGTGTAGGCGTGTCTACCGGAGCAGGTGCTGCCGCTGTGGCCCCACCTACCAGTGCGGGGTATGCCTACCAGAGCAGGCGCTATCGCCACGGGCCCCGCCCACCTGTGCACTGTGCGCCCGCTACAACAGGCACTGGTGCTGTGGCCCCATCCACTTTAGTGGGGCACTCCTCCCAGAGCGAGCCCCGGGTTGTTGGGTTGTGTTTGCGCCCTCCCACGAGTCCATGGGGGGGCAGTATGTGTGAGGCCCAGTGGGATCGACTGTCTGGGCTTGGGTTAGCACCTTTAGACCTCGCCTCTGCTGCGAGGGGGGGATGTGATCAGGCCCAGGTGTCCCTGCTGTGCTGGTATTGCCCACCAGCGCCTGTGATTTTAGTTGTAAGAGTCTGCGAGGTCCAGGCGCCTTGGGTGGGGCTTGCACTGCCAGCTGTCCCCAGGCCCCTGTTGGGACGGGGGTGGGGCTGGTGCGGCCAGTTCAGGAACCTCTGTGGCCTTGGGGCTGCTCCACCCTTCCCCTGCTAAACTGATTTCCCAGCGCCTGATGGGTGCTTCCCGCCTGATTTGGGGGTTCTTTGTTCCCTCGGGGTGGAGAGGGGCAGGGAGGGAGATCTAGCTTCTTTGTAGGGCTTGGGTCTCTGATAGCTGGTCTCCCGTTGGGTGAGGGGGTTTAGGGGGACTCACTGTTCCTGGATTGTGTGTGTGTCCCGCACAGCCGTTGGTCCTTCAGGGGGTGGCGACGTGTCGTGGTGGCTTCCCTGGTTCCCTCCTTCTGCCACGCTGGGTTCCCCAGCCGCCGTCTGTCTGAACCCAGTGTGGACCCGAACTTCTCATCGTGGGGTATCCCACTATCTGAATTCTGCGCTTGCGGCAGCCTGTTTGCCGATCGCCGGGTTCCCCTTTCCCAGTCTCTGTCCGAACCCGGTGTGGACCCAAACTTCTCATCACTGCCGTTGTATGTCTTGGTCTGCACCCTCCCTAGTGACCATGAGGTCTCCCGCTGTCTGAATTCTGCGCTCCCAGCAGCCTGTCTGCCGATCGCCGGGTTCCCCTTTCCCAGTCTGGCCCTGTTTGGGCCAGGGTCAGCTGGTGGGGGGAGGGTGCCCCGGAGATTCTCTGGCTTCATGTAGGTTTTCAGCTCTTCCTTTTTACTCCTTTGTGTTTTCCTGTGTATCTCCACTGCTTCTGGCTGCTGGTTTTGCTGGGTTCTTGATGGGGTGTTGGGTGTTGGAGCTCCCAGCTCGCTATTCAGTTGGAGTGAGTCGGGTGCCTCCCTACTGTGTCGGTGCCATCTTTCTCTCTGGAAAATTTTTTATTAATGTGATGATTGGTAAAGTTGAGATTTTTCATGTCTCTCAATCTGAGAAACAATATTTACTCAGCTAACTAAATTTATTAGTTTCCGTGGAATATAGCAAAATACTCATTTATTGAGTCACTTAAACTTTTTATTATATATGCAACAGGATGGAAATAATATTACTTTGAATAAAATTTTAAAAGATTATAAATAGACTGATGCTAGATAATTGTTATTTTCTTAGTGACATATAGTTTGTTGAAATTCAAGGTGACATTTCTGTATTGGATGAGACTCCAGCATGTAGCCCCTTTTTACCTTGATGTGCTTGTGTGTCTGTGGGCTGAGAAGGCAGCTGAGGTTCCACCCCAGAACAGCAGGATGGAATAAAGAATGATAGGGAATAAACACCTGCCCACTAAGACCTACTGCACAGACAGTAAAAATGAGAAAGTCATGTTCCTCACCAGCACTGAACACATCACTCGATAGATATATATTGATATATCACATCATAAATTAAAACAGGGTGTGAGATATTTGAGTTTGAAAACAAATCTTTTTCTGATTTGGTGAAATAATAGAAAACAGATCAACCTGGAGAATAGACTTGATATCCAAACAATTGCAAACAAGGTAATACATATTTCTAAGAATATATAAAATAATACATGTATTATAGAGGTCTTGTACTACGATAAATTTAATATTATATTTATCATTATGTAATATTTCAAGTACTTAAAGTTATCCAAAGATCATTTAGGGAATCAGCTAATCATATATGTAATCCCATGATTATAGCTACTTAGGGATTCAAATAAATTTAATTAAAGACAAGCATCTGCCTTTAACTCCAGTTTCACTGCATATAAATAAATGACACTTTTAAACAAATCATTTGGTTTGCTGTTCCTGTAATATTGCTGTTGTCATTCCTATAGTAGGTCTTAACTTTCATATGAAGCTTTAACTTTCTTTTTTTCTATGAGAATTAAACATTTTTAAAAGTCATATCTAAAATTAAAACTATAGAAGGAGTCTCTGTCAATACAATAAACACACAATATAATGCCACATATTATGATGAACAACATCATCATAATACATGAAAAGATAATGGGGTGCAGTTTTACTTCTCTGGCAGTATTTTCTTCAATTTCAAATGAAAAAGATCTTGCTCCAATTAAATTATTAATGTTGTGATAATCCATCATTAGGATCAATAACTTTTATTATTCATGGTGTACATAGTGCTACAGCGGAGCTTCTCTGAAATAAATTAGTGCCTTACCACAATGCATTATGAGTTCACAACATTGCTAATGTGCGCAGAGCATCCAGTATGGAATATCGGCATGTCAAAGATTCATGGGAGGTGGGAGGGGAAGATAAATTTCCCCACCTAAGAAGCTTCATGTCCCTTGACAGAGGTCTAAAAAAATCAATAATATTCATAACTTGTCTTTTAGCACCATCAAAAATGAAAACCTTTCTAAAGAAAGAGACTTTTTATTTATCATTCAGCCTTAGTGGTGAGAATGTTCTACAATGGAGCTAAAATGAAACAACAAAATAGTTGGGAAATATTAATTTTAAGGGAAAATTTTATTTCAGTGAAAACTTTCGTTGGAAAGCCACATCAAGAAAGAAAGTGGACTGACTCTAAAAACACATTGATAGTTGGAGACTTTAACACTCCACTGTTGCCTCTGGACAGATCAACATGCCAAAAACTGAGCAAAGAAACCTCAGAACTGAACAACTGCATAGAACAACTACACCTAACAAACATCTACAGAATATTCCATCCAGCAACACAAGAATACACATTCTTTTCGGCAGCACATGGAACATTCTTCAAATAGACCACATCTTAGGGTACAAAGAAAATATGTATAAATTCAGAATTATCAAAATCATTCACTTCATTCTCTAAACCTCAAGGGAATAAAATTAGAGCTCAACTCAAACAGCCACCACAGAAAATCCTACAATTCATGGACACTAAACAACACATTACTAAACTATCAGTGGGTCATTGAAGAAATTAGAACAGAAATTCAAATGTTTGTGGAATTAAGCCAAGATGAGCAGACAAAGTACCTGCTCCTTTGGGACACAGCAAAGGCAGTACTCAGAGGAAAATTTATATCTCTGAGTGCCTACATCAACAAACTGGAGAAATAGCAATTCAAAAACTAAAGGAAGCACATTAAGCTCCTCAAAAGAGAACTAAAAGCCAAACCCCAAGCCAACAGATGGAAGCAAATAATTAAAATCAAATCAGAATTAAATGACTTAAAGAATCAACAAAACAAAGAGTTGGTTCTTTGAAAAAATTAACAAGAGGCTTGGAATACTGCCTAGTGGCAAGAGTGCTTGCCTAGTATACATGAAGCCCTGGTTTCGATTCCCCAGCACCACATATATAGAAAACAGCCAGAAATGGTGCTGTGCCACAAGTGGCAGGTGCTAGCCTTGAACAAAAAGAAGCCAGGGCCAATGATCAGGCCCCAAGTCCAAGGCCCAGGACTGGCAAAAAAAAAAAAAAAAACTAGCAAGATAGACAGACCCCTAGCAAATCTGACAAAAAAATGAAGGCAGCACACCCAACTAAACAAGATCAGAGGTGAAACAGGTAACATCACCATAGAAACAACAAAAATTCAGAACACAATAAAGGACTATTTTGTAAAACTTTACGCCAACAAATTCAAGATCCTGGAAGAAATGGATGATTTCCTAGAAAAAAAATCCATATCCCCCAAATCAACCATGAAGATTTAAACCTTCTAAACAGACCCATATCCAGCATTGAAATAGAAACTGCAATAAGAGATCTCTCATCAAAGAAAAGCCCAGGTTCAGACAGATTCACAGCAGAATTCTACAAAGCCTTCAAAAGAGAACTCACACCAATATTTCTCAAACTCTTCAATGAAATTGAAAGAGAAAGTTCGCTACTAAACACATTGCTATTATAACCTTCATCCCAAAACCAGGCAGGGACTCATCACTGAAAGAGAACTATAGTCCGATTTCCCTGATGAACATTGATGCAAAAATTCTCAACAATTCATCAAAAAAATCATACACCATAATCAAACTGGATTCATCCCAGGGATGCAAAGTTGGTTCAATATACGCAAGTCAATTAATGAAAGCCACCACCACATCAAACAGAGCAAGGTCAATAATCACATGGTTATATCCCTAGATGCAGAAAAGGCATTTGATAAAACCAAGCAACCATTATGATAAAAGCCCTGGAAAAACTGGGATTCCAGGGAACATTCCTGAATATAATAAAAGCAGTCTATGATATACCAACAACAAGCATAATTCTAAATGGTGAAAAGCTAAAGCCATTCCTTTAAAATCAGGAGCAACACAGGGATGTCCATTCTCTCCCCTCCTCTTAAAAATAGTAGTAGAATTTCTAGCCAGAGCAATTAAGCAAGAAGAAAACATAAAGGGGATCTAAATAGTAAAAGATGAAGTTAAACTTTCTCTCTTTGCAGATGACATGATCGTATACATAAAGAACTCCATAGACTCTACTCCCAAGTTACTAGAGCTGATCCAAAACTTTGGCAAAGTAGCAGGACATAAAATAAACCCTCAAAATTCAATGGCATTTCTATATGCCAATGACCTGAAGACTGAGGCTGAAATCAGGAAAGCAACTACTTTTGCCATAGCCTCAAAAAACATAAAGTACCTAGGAATAACCTTAACTAGAGAAGTGAAAGTTCTCTATGATGAGAACTTTAAAAACATGAAAAAAAAATTAAGAAAGAAGAAGGAAATGGAAAAACCTCCCATGCTCCTGGATTGGGAGGATTAACATTGTCATAATGGCAATACTGCCAAAGGCTATCTATAAATGCAATGCAATACCCATAAATATCTCAACACCATTCTTTAATGAAATAGAGGAAGCAATCCAGAAATTCATATGGAACAATATAAGACCCAGAATAGCAGAAACAATCCTAAGTAGAAAGAACAGTGCTGGAGGAATCAAAATACCAAACATCAAGCTGTATTACAAAGCTATAGTAATATAAACAGCTTGCTATTGGCACAGGAACAGGCCTGAGGACCAATGAAACAGAACTGAAGACCCAGATATGAACCCACAGAACTATGCCTACTTAATCTTTGATCAACAAGCTAATTCAATAGGATGGAAGAACGACAGCCTCTTTAACAAATGGTGCTGTAAAAACTAGTTCAACACATGCAACAAACTAAAACTAGATCCTTATATATCACCCTGCACCAAAATCAATTCCAAATGGATCAAAGACCTCAAAATAAGAAGAGATACCCTTAAAACACTACAAGAAGGAGTGGAAGAAACACTTGGGCTCCTTGGCACAATATGAAACTTTCTTAATAAAGTCCCAGAAATGCTACAAATCAAAGAAAGCTTGGACAAATGGGACAGTATCAAACTGCAGAGCTTCTGCAGGACAAAGGACATAGATCACAAGACAAACAGAAAGCCCACAGATTGGGAAAAGATCTCTAGCAGCCATACAAGGAACAAAGGCTTCATATTTAAAGTATATGCAGAATTAAAAAATTGAATTCCTCCAAAACAAAACCTCATAACCAACAGCCCACTCAACAGTGGGCTAAAGACTTAAAAAGAGACTTCTCTGATGAGGAAACGAGAATGGCCAAGAGACATATGAAAAAGTGCTCTACATCACTGGCCATAAAAGAAATGCAAATCAAAACAACATTGAGATTCCACCTCACCCCAGTAAGAATGTCCTTTATCAGGAAAACTAACAACAACAATTGTTGGAGGGGATGTGGCCAGAAGGGAACCCTACTTCATTGTTGGTGGGAATGCAAACTGGTTCAGCCACTCTGGAAAGTGGCATGGAGATTCCTCAGAAGGCTAAACATAGAGCTCCCCTATAAACCGGCAGGCCCACTTTTGGGCATCTACCAAAAAGACTACAAACAAGAACACAGTAAAGCCACCAGAACAACAATGTTCATCTCAGCACAATTTGTCATAGCTAAAATAAGGAACCAACCCAGATGGCCCTCGGTAGACAAATGGACCAGGAAAATCTGGTACATATACACAATAGAATTTTATGCCCCTATCAGAAAGAATGACATTGCCCCATTAAGGAAATGGAAGAACTTGGAAAAAAATATACTAAGTGAAGTGAACCAGACCCGAATAAATATGGACTCTACGGTTTCCATCATAGGGAATAATTGGCACAGGTCACAGCAGAAGACCACAAGAGACCAGTAGCTATGCCCTTATGAACACATAAGATGATGCTAAGTGAAATGAACTCCATATTATTGAAATGAGTGTTATATCACTGTTGTAATTACTTTCAACATGCCATGTGAAACCGTAGCTTCTTTTGTTGATGATTATCTTGTATTCCCTCCCTGTGGTTGTACCCATGCTATCACTGTATCTCATCTGAGTACCCTGGATACTGTCTATACCCGTATTATAACTAAGGAAATGAAAGGGAATATCAAAACCTAGAGACAAAGGATTAAAAGAGAAATGACTCCAACAGCAATACTTGCAAAACCATTCGGTGTAAACCAACTGAACAGCTCATTGTGGGAGAGGGAATGAGGGAGGAGTGAGGGGGGGAATGAGGGAGGAGGTAACAAATAGTACAAGAAATGTACCCATGGCCTAACGTATGAAACTGTAAACCCTCTGTACATCATTTCGACAATAAATAAGTAATAAAAAAAAGGCAGGAAAAAAAGAAAGCAAAGTGGCTGTACCTCTAATACTAGTGCAACTCAAGAGGCTAAAAATCACAATTCAAATCCAGATTGTGCAAAAACAGTCCATGAGATTCAGATCTGCAGCCAACAAACAAAAATATGGAAGTACAGGTATGGCTCAAGTAGTACTGCATCAGCCCTGAAGCAGAGGTATGGCTGAAGTAGTAATGTATCAGCCCCGAGTGAAAAAGCCAAGGAAGAGCTTGAGGACACAAAGTTCTGGCATACAAAATGATATGGAAGGGAAGAGCAAGGGAAAGGGGAAGGGGAAGAGGAAGGGGAAGGGGAAAGGGAAGGGAAAGGGGGAAGGGAAGGGGAAGGGGAAGGGAAGGGGAAGGGAAGGGGAGGGGAGGGGAAGGAAGAGAAGGGAAGGGAAGGGGAAGGGGAGGGGAGGGGAGGTGGAGGGTGGAGAGGAGAGGGAAGGGAAGGGAAGGGGAGAGAAGGGGAGGGAAGGGAAGGGGACTGAAGGGGAGGGAAGGGAAGGGGAGAGAAGGGAAGAGGAAGGAGAAGAAAGGAGAGGAAAGGAAGGAAGGATGGAAAGCAAGCAAAAAAGAAAGAGAAAGAAACAAGGGAGGGAGGAAGGAGTTGAAATGAAAAAAAGTGAGGGAGAGAAAAAGAACACAGGCAGGCAATCTGAATATGTTCTCATGCTGTGTTCCTTCACTTGTTCTGTAAGCTGTGTTAGAGTTTAAGAAATACAAGTGCTATAATGTAGTTTGTAGTTAAGTTCTCTGTTTTCACTTTCAGGGATTGAATGCTAGGGTAAAACAGCCAGTAAGTACATCTTAACTATTTTTTTAAACAGTAGCCAAAAGGCAAAATTTTATTTTCTCTTTTGAAGTAACAATTGTTTTTAAGTTCACTAGAATCTCTAAAACAAAAAAGAGTATTGGTTTGACTTATTTTTTAATTTTTGTATTTCCTACTTATTTCCTTACAATGTTCAATTATGATATATTGATCACCTTATGTTAATTTCTACTGATATACTGTCTTCAATTTCCCTCTTTCTTTTCACCCTTAATGATTAGAATAGACCAAATATTGATACCCACTTCTGGTATGTATTGTAATAGACATTATATTCAAGATATCCTGGAAATATGAAAGACAGGTATGTATTAATCTCTTCTGAAATAATAGGAAATATCATGGAAGGTTTTCTAGAGTTTATACTTGAGTAGAAAGAATCCTGAAAAATGATTAGGTCTAGCTGCATGAAAGAAGGAAGAAATTTGAAGACAGAAAGGAAAGTATTGGAAAACAGATCAATAAAATAACAAGTCACCTATGTGAGAATTAAGAGCCTAAGTACAGGGACAAAAAATGGCAATAAATAAAGCTGAAGTTCACAGCACTTGGTGGTTAAAAGCAAGCAGTGAAGTCACAGTCTGAAGTTTCCTGAATGCCAATGGCTTATCTGGACACAAAAGTTTATGGAAATTATTGACACAACAGCTATCTTCATCATCCTACATCCTAGGTGATGAGAATGACAAGCACCAAAACACACAAGTAAAATAAAGTTATAAGGACATTTAAGAGAGAAAACAGATCGAAATTGATGATACATTTTTTAAGATAGGCTTGTCAGAAGGAATCCTCCTGGGAAGGAGAGTGGCTGGATTTACCCCTCTGACAAGAACCCAGCTTGTAAAAGAGAAGAAGCCTCTACCAGCCTGAAACCTGAATGTTTAGAGCACAGGTTCAAACCTGAAGAATTCTCTAGGTCAGGTCTGGCCACTTACCCCTGTATATCTAATAGAGGGTGAAGGGCACAGAAAGGAGATGTATTACACAGCACAGGCCTGCCATGGAATTACAGATCTTTTGCACATCTTCAGTATTTTGGGGGTACAGTTATGAGAGTTAGGAGTATGTACAGAATTGAGGGCAAGGATGAAATATATGTGTAATTAACACAGTCCCAAGTCACAGATGTGTTCAGAGGTGACAATCAAGTGACCAGAAAGTCAGTTTTCTCAGGATTGATCAGGTAGTCTTGTTACAATCATAGTCATTGATCCCTGGCAGGAGCTCTGGTCTTTCTTGGCTTGCAAGATGGCTGCAAAGTGACCTTGGGAGAACATGGCGCAGGGCAGAGGACAGAGACACAGAGTGCAAGGGGTTTCAATGCTTAAGATTCATCCTGCTTTCAGTTAAGTGATAGACCCAAGAAGAAAGTCAATGTTTCTCAGCAAACATTGTTTAAGTACATCTTACAAGTCACCTCAGGTTATCCAGCTATCCATAACCCTTCTCAGAGTAGTATACTGATTTCAAAGTAATTCTTTGGTGTAACTAGTTGTATTACACCTAAGCTCATTTTATACCAAATGCTTCATCTGTTTCACTTGCTGAAATTGTCACTTAGATTGAATGTGCACCAAGTCAGCTATTTAGAACAAATGCCCAAATGACCATATTGGCTCAAATAGCTAGCATGGCATATACGGAAAAGTCACAAATTCCACATAATGTTCACTTAAAGTTTAGGAATACTCTATGGATAAGGCACCCTATTTAGTTAAGCTATTTTCAGCATCCTATACTTCTAAGTAGTCAAAGACTTCTATTCTGGAGCTCATGGAAATATTGGGTTATCGTTGATCCCATGAACTGTCACTCAAAATATATATATATATTTTTTTGGCCAGTCCTGGGCCTTGGACTCAGGGCCTGAGCACTGTCCCTGGCTTCTTCCCGCTCAAGGCTAGCACTCTGCCACTTGAGCCACAGCGCCGCTTCTGGCCGTTTTCTGTATATGTGGTGCTGGGGAATCGAACCTAGGGCCTCGTGTATCCGAGGCAGGCACTCTTGCCACTAGGCTATATCCCCAGCCCCCACTCAAAATATTTTATGTATAATAAACTATGCTAAGCTTTAAAACACAATGCTTCTATAATCTCTTGAAGCAAACTTGAGGAGTAATGGCTTCAGAGAAGACCTTTTGTATCTGTGCTCTTCTTCCAATTTTTTAAACATTTCCATTTGAATTTCATCCCCACAAATACTGATTGTTTTATTTAATTACATGAGAATTTTAAAAACCAAAGCTCTTAAACTAAAGAATAGGACAGAATGTATCATTTCATTGCTTACATGTAACTGTGAGAAAGATTGCCATTCAGTCTTTTAGTTACGTCTATTGAAAAATCTATGTTTTGTAGTTACAAGGATCTCCACATGTTAGTAATTGAAATTTATAAAGTTCAATTCTCACTCTGTCCATCATTATTTCTGCCAAAAGTGCTTTGGGAAATCTTTACCCTTTTGATCTAATAGCTTATCTGTAGAGGTTGTTAGCAGCTTTATTGATTAAGAGCACAGTACCTCTTCCCTTATAAGTTTGCTTGTCTTTCCTTGAAAATTAATTTACAGGAACATAACAGTTTTATATAGGAGAAATGATGTGGTATTCAGTTATATTTGCATAGGTTTCTAACCAAATCAGGATAATCTACATGCTCATTGCCTCAAATTTCCATCATTTTGTATGGTGTGAACATTAAAAATCCTCTCATCTAGATAGGCATACAATGCCCTACTATGCCATAGCCTACCTACAACACCAGCCTCTCCTTGTCCCCATTCTCTCTTCTCCTCTCACCAGACTCTACTAATCACCATTAAGAATATTAACATCTATGAAATCATCTTAAAATTTCACATATGAGTGAGGTCCTGTGGTACTTATCTTTCTGTGCCTGGCTTATTTCACTTAACGAAACATCCTCTAGGTTCATGGATGTTTATGTGTGCAGATCTTGTTTAAAACAATAATTGTTGAAGTTTAAAAAGTGTCATCTCACTGGATACCAGTGGCTCATGCCTGTAGTTCTAGCTACTTGGGAGACTGAGATCTGAGGGTCAAAGTTTGAAACCAGCCTGGACACAAAAGTCTGTGAGACTGTAATCTTCAATTAATACCCTAAAAGCTAGAAGTGGAGCTGTGGCTCAACTGGTAGAGTACCAGCCTTGGGCAAAAAAGCCCAAAGACAGTACCCAGGACCTGACTTCAAGCCCCGGGACTAACACATACACACACACACACACACACACACACACACACACACACACACACACACACAGTAGATCTTAGGAAATTTTTCTGTGATTATTGCTAGAGTGAAAATGAGATAAAGTAAATGCATTTTTGCATTTTCAATGAAAAGAACATTAAGAAGACTATATTAAAACAGTTTAGTCAATGCAATTCTATGTTTAAATTGCATGTCAGTTGCATAGTTGAAATTTTATTACCATGTCCACCAGCTATTCCTTGACCATATAAAACAAATAGTTCACATGGCAACCAGTCATCTAGTGTAACTGATATGAAGTTCCAGATGATTGGACAATTTTAATCAGTTATATTATAGGCTTTTTTTTTTTGTCAGTTGTGGGGCTTGAACTCTGATCCTGGTCACTGTCCCTGAGCTCTTCAGCTCAAGACTAATGCTCTACAACTTGAGTCACAGCACCACTTCCAGTTTTCTGGTGGTTAATTGGTGATAATAGTCTCAGAGACTTTCCTGCCTGGACAGGCTTTGAACCATGTTCCTCAAAACTCAGCCTCCTGAGTAGCTAGCATTACAGTTCTGAGCCACCAGTGCCTGGCTGAGTTACATGTATTTTTAACTCTGTGAAAATAGGAATGGACACATTCCTGAAAATTATCACCTTGGAAATGACAAGAGCAAAGGTAAGTACACACACATCAGACATATCAATGTATGTTTTAAAAGAAACAATTGTGATTGTTTATTACACATTTGTGATGTCAATGTGGCCTTGCTTATCGACCTTTATTCCCCAATAATGAAAATGAGTTTTCTAGAGAGAAATCTGTGATTATGTCTGGAGATAGAAATACTCTTCCCTTAATAATTGATAGAACACTTAAAGAGAACATCAGTAAAGATAGAGGTTTTATCCACAAGATAGCTGTTCTAGGATGGTAGCTGATAGATTGTTTAAAGACTGAAGTAAGAACTATAAAGTGGTGTAGAAAATACAATGTTAACTAAAACTTCCAAAATGGAAGTTAACAGGGGAGATAAACTCACTAGCAAAACCAAATGACCAGTGGTGGCTTGACTAGGTAAGATAGGAAACAAGCCATGAGCCAGCTTTGCCAAAGCATCAAGCAAAACCTACGTCCACTGTATGCCAAGATCCACTGGCCGGGGGCTTGACTAAGATTACCCTACTCTCACATTATCATTACTGCAGGGAGAGTGTTTTAAAAGTTTAAACGATAGAAGCATTATCTCAATTTGTTTTGTCCTTGTATGACCAGCCTCCCAAGGTTTACTCTTCCAGTAAACATTGCTTTGCTCCAATTCCCTGTATGCATGAAAGCAAGTTAGTGATCCTGCTGTTTGTGATTATTAAACATTCTGGTCTCAGTGACTTTTATTCCCCTAGACTTGTCTAGAGTCTCTGGAAGGAAAAGGATCATTTCTAAGAAGTGACATTTGATGAAGATATTCTATTTTTCTTAGAGGTAGCAAAACAGAGATGTTCAGTCATCCAACTTGACATAAGTGACATTTATAGAACACTGGCCAATGATACTCATTCTTTTCAAGTACAGCATAACATTTACCAGGGTAGAATATAATGTGAACCAGAAAGCAGCTCTCAATGCATGGAAAAATTATTATTAGTTCTCATCATGAATTCATCACCAACCAATTCAATGGGTATTCATTACTAACAATTTAAAAACATAAAAACATTAAAAGAAAATAGTATCTTAAAAAGATTTTGCTGACATAGTACAACAATATCACATTATAAAATACTAAAAATATGAATGGTACTAAGAACTAATTTTGTTTTCATTTGATTTATTATAAGACATACTATTAAATTGACATGTCTATCTTTTTTGTTCATAAAATTACCACAGAATGAAAACTACAATCAAGAGACCTCTAATCAAAATATTCATTTATTACTTTTAAAAAATATGTACTTATTTATTGTCAAAGTGATGTACAGAGAGGTTACAGTTTCATATGTAAGGCAGCAAGTACATTTCTTGTTCAACTTGTTACCTCCTCCCTCATTTTTCCCCTGCCTCCCCCTCCTGCTTTCCCTTCCCACCCCATGAATTGTGCAGTTGTTTACACCAAATGGTTTTGTAAGTATTGCTTTTGGTTTCGTTTGTCTTTGTATCCTTTGTCTCTCGATTTTGATATTCCCTTTCCCTTCCCTAGTTCTAATGCACGTATATACAGTATACAGGGTACCTAGATGAGAAACAGTGATAGTGGGGATACAACCACAGGAAGGGAATATAAGAGAGACAAAAAAGCTATGGTTTCACTTAAAAAAAATTTATACTTCTGAAAAAATATCAAGCCAAGTTACCAGACAGAGAGGAAATAGCAAGAATAATTTCTCAAAACAGGAGGATGATTTCTCATTCATCTAGTGGAAATTTTCCCTGTTTTTATTTGACAGTGTTAATCTGTAATTTCAAAAACAGTTTTTAGTTGGGTGCCAGTGGCTCACACCTGTAATATTAGTTACTCAGGTTGCAGAGGTCTGGGGATGAAGGTTTGAAGCTGGCCTGAGTAAGAAAGTTCACAAGACTCGCCTCAATTTCACCAACAAAATAACTGGAGGTAGAGCTGTGGATCAAGTGGTAGAAAACCAGCTTTGAGCTCATAAACTAATGGACAGTATCCAGGTTCTGATTTGAAGCCTCAATACTGACACACCTGTCATCTGTCTTGACTCTAATCACAAAAGAGAAGAAAAAGAAAACATTTGCAAAGTATTAGTGACAGAAATGTGAAATCTTAGACATCAAGCTGCATTCTCGAAAAAAAACTTAAAGATTTTCCTAACTAAAATCTTTACATTCTAAAATGCAAGGTAGAATTGTATAATTGAGACATGTTCTGATATTTCCTGTTTGGGGAGATTATGGAAAATTATAGATTTTCTAGCTTTGTGAGAAAAAGTCAGAAATGAACATCAGCTTCCAGAATTATATCTTTTCTACTTCAATTTCAACTACAATTGTCAAACCAAGCACATAAACCTGTGAGCTACAGGAAATCCATTATCACACTTCTTTTAATCATTTCAGTGTGCTGATAGTCTTTTCTGTTTTAGTTCTAATTCAATGGGTACATTTAACTTCAAATAGCTTCCAAGATTTCTGAAATACAGCAACACACACACACACACACACACTGTAAGTTTTCTAGTGAAGAGTAAGTTTCTGAAGTTTTATAAATGCAAGCCATTTGAGAACATTATAAAATCATGTTATTTATTCATTATTTTAACTGTCTCTCTAATAGTGTGCTTGTACTACTTTTTGCATCAGTTCCTAGATTGTTTACTATTATTGTTTTAAATAAACAGTGCAAGCATGTGTTGTAAAAGTTCAAATGAAGCAAAAAAAAATCTGTTTCAACCCATCTCACAGTTGTTCTGTTTCCTCTCCTAGAGGTAGATCACAATGTCTAAACTCTCAGAGCTTCTGTATGGAGGCTTTGTGCAATAAGACACACACACACACATGCACTCACACTTCCATTTAAACATAAATAGTGGATAGCAATCTGATATATCTTCTGACAATGTATTTTTTTATTTTGTAATATAATTTGACAACTATTTACAACCAATGAGATACCTGATCTTTGGCAAAGCCACAAAGCACTGCCTCATATGTGTGTGTGACTCATAATCAGTTCTCTGCTGTTGTTTATTGAGGTGGTTTCTAAGCATCTCCTTGCACTACTATGACTGACATTAATATTCTTGTACACTTCACACCTATATGAATACATTTGTAACATAAATTCCTACAAGTGAAACCTCTAGTTAAAGGTTAAGTCATTATAGATGTTAATGAGCATTGTGGAATACCTACACAAGCTGTATCCAGTCTGACCTACACATTAGTGTCAGGAAATGCTCTTTTCTCCTAAATCTCACTCATATAATTTTTTTTCCACACTGACCGGTATTAATCTAAAAGTTCAGCTTCCTAAGATTTACCTTGAATTTCATTTTTCTTTTACATACAAAAAATAATACACTTGTTGAGACAGTTGATTTTATCCTTCATTTTCCTATGTCATTTCTTCTCAATTTCAAAGACCTCTCACCAAAACTTTCTCTCTTAATTTTCAGCATCTTCATATAAATTTATATAGGAAAATACACACACACACATGCACACACACAATTTCCTGTCTGTTTTGCTGTTTTTACACACTCATAAATTTAAGATAAATGGCTTTGTGTTAAATTAGATTTTTTCACTTGTGACATTATCTGATTATTCATTCATATTTTTATTATTGGACATTGGTTTTATTCTCAGATTTTACCTTATAGTAAACTAGTGCCTCAAACATTCTAGCTTATGTGTCTCTAAAAGTTAAATATTTACTTATTTATTGCAGGTTTATAAAATATCACTATTTCTCTTATACTGTGATTGATGCTTTAATTCTATTTTGTTCTGGTAAATTATTTACCTTTTCCTATTTGCTTATATCAGAGGCTGTTATTGTACTGCTTGGCTACTCTTAGGCATATAGAATTTCATTTGCATCTTAAAATTTAATCTAGTTATAAAATACTACTGAGAGTCTAATAAGTATGGTCCTAAAATAGCACAGGTATTTGAGGAGAATTAAAATTTATATTATGCCTTTAAATTTTTTTTATTGTCAAAGTAATGTACAGACTGGTTACAGTTACATACATAAGGCAGTGAGTATATTTCTTATCAAACTTTTTACCTCCTCCTTTGTTTTTCTCCCACCTTCAACCCTCCCTTGTTCCCTCTCCACCCTCCCCTGACTTGTACAGTTGGTTTACAGCTTATTGTCTTGTAAGTATTTTGGTGTTCCCCTTCCCTAGTTCTGATAAACATACATACAATAATACCCAGTGTACCGAAGTCAGTTACAGTGACATCAGGGGTAAAACCAAGGGGAAGAAAGACAAAAGAAAGGCATAATTTCATAGGGTACATTGGAAATAGCAACAACATATAATATGCCTTCTATGTGCCTTGTTTTGAGACAAGATAATAACATCCGGTTAAACATATTTTGATTTTCTTATAAAACATGCAATAAACACTTGATAAATAAATAAATTCCTCACATGGAATCTAAGTTCCAACATATCAATGTTATATATAATTGCAATGCAATTTCAATTATTTCAACAACATTTATTTATCCAACACACATTTATTTATCCAACACACATTTAAACATGCACTTGTAGCACATGCAGTTGAGTTATGCAGATGTGGCTGCTGAGTGAGCAGTGCTGTCTCCGCATCATGATATTTGTAGCTTTAACTCATAGTAAAAGCATAGGATTAGGATCTTTGGCCTATGGGAGAGGAACCTAACTTCTCTAAGTCTCACATATGAAGTGTGAGTAATGCCTACCTAGAAAGGCATCTGTGGTATATATCATACCTCTAAGAACTTAATTCTCAGCAGAGTGCTCAGATGCAGTAGTGATCATTAATTCCATTATTGGTAATAACGGGATTAATGTGGAATTCACTTGGCTAGCTATTATTTATTGAAAGTTATTTTAACTTGTAAATAATTTGTTGCCTGACTGAACAAAACCACAGGTAAGGAAGGATGACTATCCTTGGTAAATGTCAGTGAACACACGTGAATGACGTGCATGTCGGTGAACATGTGTGAAGGAAGATGCAATTGATAGACAGACATCAGAAAGTTTGACAAAGATCCTTTCTCTCAGCAGAAGTTAAGCAAGTAGTCTATCCATAAAGCTGCTGCTTTATGCCTTTTTTCCTTCAGAGACTTTTAATTTTTTTAAGACCAGGACACACATACTCTCTCTTTTCCTTCTTCCTGATCCCAAAACAAAAAAATCACAGAAAGCAATCAAAAGGAATAAGTACCATTTTCATTTAAAAGTATTATATATCATATATCATTTTAAAGTATTATATATCATATATCATTTTAAAGTATTATATTATTATCATATCTCTCCTTGTTTTTGTTTTGTTTTGTTATGCCTTTTGATATAGAGTCTCATTATGTGGCTTGGTGTGGCCTCAAATTTCTGATCTTTGTACCTTGCCCCTGCACCTCTACTCCATGGTGGGATTATAGGTATATGCTACCACACCGGTATTAGGTGACTTTTGTATGCCTAGATGACTTTTTAAAATGCTTTCCAAAGTTTAATTGTTGCTTAAATATTAAGACAATCATGGCAACAAGTTTGAAAACATTTTGTGGCCAAAAATGTATGTGCAGTGTTGAAGAGGCCTGAGGACAAATGCACTTCAATGGGGAAGACTTCCGTAGGCATCCAATTCAGAAGGGCATTACTGTGGTAAGTTCTGGCTATTTTTAAAATTTCATTATTAGTGAGACATTCACATTAAAAACTAAATTTAAGATCATCAACTCTGATAATGAAACATTCAAGCAAAAATAACAGTGTAACAAGTTTATAAAAATAGTTATATCAAAAATATTCAGAATCACAAAGGGACTGAAATTTTTCTCAGCTGCTTGAAGTTATCCCTGTAAAGATACTGGTAAGAATTCCTAGGTTATATATGTAAAAGTATGAGGCAAACAAAGTCACAAGTGATTACGTTAACATTGATACTACTCTAAACCTGTCAATGCTAGAGATATAATTAAGCAAAGCTCTAAACCTTTAGTGTTACATTTTTCTGTCTTGGTTTCCTTATTATTCATTCCAAAATAGCATTGTTTCTGATATTTGAAACACTAATGTAGTGTACTAGAACCCACTATTACCAAATCCACATGTGTGTCTTGTGTGTTCTCTGTTTAATGTCTACATTCTGTCTTCAATGGTTCTGGGCTAAAAACCTGAAGGTTTCACACTAATAAAGCCCAAGCAACAAATACTATGATTTTGCTAAATTGTATTGCCTACCCTAGCCCCATTCTGAACAGTAGGAATTCTTTCTTTCTGCAAGAGTCCTCTGTCATCTACAGTTAAATTACACTCAGTTATTTAATCTATTAGAAGGTTTTTCTCACATGAAATTTTAAGTCAAACTCTGTAACACTAAATGTGAATAAGGTTAAAATGTAAGCATCATAATTAATTGAAGCTAAATGTGGGCACAGTACCTAATTACTCATATTACTAGATGAAATTAGTCCCAAAGATCCCAGAAAACTATATCTCCTACTTTCTCTCATTCAACACAGAATATTTCATCTCTAGTTTCCAAATGTGTAGGGTTTCTTCTCACTTGCCACCAATCAGTTCCCTAGGGACATCAACTGGACCTTGTAATTCATTTCAGTTCTGACTCTATCAACCCCACAGTGTCATATGCCATAGTTTAGAGGCTCGATCTCACAGGGCTGTTCCTATTTCCAATTCCAATTTCAAGCCCCAGGCTGGGATATGTGCTTCTGACCAAAGAGTTATAAATTGACGTTCCCTGATCTCTCTTGAGGTTCAAGGAATTTGCTAGAGTAGTTCATAGAATGAACATAAGCATTATAAAGAAGACTACAAAAGATACAGATGGATAGCCAGAGAGATGCATGCCATTCTTCCATTCTCTAGAAATCTCAAACCTTCTCCTTTTTGGTCTTTGTAGACAATTCATAGCTTAGGCATGACTGATTACATCAATCAACTTAACCTTGAACCATTGTTCCTACCCAGGGTAATGGGATGGAGCTGCAATTTCCAGCCTCTGAATATGCTTCAGTGCTACTGGTAACAAGAGCCTATCCTGAAGCAAGAAGCCTCCTTCCACCAGCATCTCATTATCATAGCAAAGACACTCATTTGCAGAGATGCTCCAAGTTCTAGAGGGGGTATGACAGAACAAAAGCTGAGATGACTAGCATCTTTCATATGTCTCAGTATCACAAACCATATGACAATATCTTCATCTTTTAAAAATCCATTTTCACAAAGTCTCCTGACCACATAAAGTAACACATCACAGACCCCATGGATTCCTAAGACATAGGAATTATCCCAGCTGCCTGTTAAAAACAAAACCAAAGAAGCAAGATAATCTTTGTTTCCAATCAACTTCATAACATTTTTGTTTTTAAGAAAATAACTCAAAAGCTCACTCAGACAAAGAGAATGCCAATTACTGTTGCATTTGCACTTGGGGAGAGTCAGAAAGGAGAACAAGCTGGAGAGCATCTGAAATCACACAAGTGAAACCTGGTATGACATTTCCATCAGCTGTCAGACCTTAACATAGTGAGGATCCTATAGCCTGAGCAAAGGAAAGAGTCAAGATCAGAGACAAGGAATCAAAAACAAGATATGGAGATAGAAGTAACTGCTTTATCGCTCAGCCAATCTTCTTATTCTGCAGCAGCAGACTAGATTGAAGTTAGATGACACAGGGAATCAGCATCAGACAGAAAGTCAGTCAGAACTAAAACTAGGGTTGTTGAAGCAACAAGTGTAAATTAATTGTTTAAGAAAATGCTACTGTATGCATTCCTCCCATCGTGTGGTGGGTTAACTCTCTTAGATAACTAACAACAGGAATGGGTTTAGTAATTTATTAAGTAGTAATGCTTTGACCAAGAAAAATATTTCTGAGGGTTATAAGAAGCGATGGCCAGGTTATAAGACCTTCTGGTCATAAAGTACCCTGAACTTAGTATCTCTATGCTTAGGCCAAAATATCAGAACAACAGAAGGATTATTGTGATTTGCAAGGTGGCTATGTATCTGAAGCCTCATTTAGATGGTAGGAATACTCTTGAAATTAGGACTACCTACTGAGCCCTCAGCTCCCCTCTGCTGCTTATCAAAGTTTTCCCCTTTCCCTTTTAGTTTTCCTGCTTTTTTGCATTCTTAAATATGTTTTTGCTGGGCCTGTACCTCATGAGCCTCATCAAGGAATCTCTTCAAATTCTTTTTGTTGTTGAGCTCAAGTATAGTATCCTACAGAGCTCAGTAAGTAATCATAGAGCTGAGTCAAGGATTTGCATCTCCAGTTATAGCTATATCTTGCCCTATGTCCTTTCCTGGTGACAATTCTTGATCTTAAAAAAGTTAATTGGTTGTTATTGTGAAGTTTATGTGCAGAGGGGTTGTGGTAAAATAAGTCAGATGGAGAGTATCTTTCTTTTTAAGCAATGTCACCTCTTCTCTCTCTATATTTACACAAGTTTTTCTTACTGTCTCCACTCAAAAGTTGTATAGTTCATTTTCAACATAGTGTCTAGTGAGTATGATTGCTGCATTTGTTCATTTTGTCCCTCCATTTCTATGCTCCCACTTACCCTACCAAAGGCAGATAAATGAAGAAACAAAAGGAAAATAAAAACAGCAGTAAAGAAAGAATAACCTCTCATTCCATTTCCTGGAATTCATTTTGATAAATATTATTTTATATGATCAGATGCACATAGCTATTGTGCCTTCATGTTTTTCTCCTAAGAATATCCTTTTTTGGTCTCATTCTGTATGAATGCCTGGAGACCTGTTTAATTTAGCACATACTAGTGTAAATTTTAAATCATCCATTGTGTTTACTTGTAGATTTGTAGGCATATTCAAATTGCCACAAATGAAAGAAAGCATGCAACCTATGTTTCTCTGGATTTGGCTTACTTCGCTTCATATCCTCTACTACACCACTGGTAGGAATGTAAACTTGTTCAATTGCTCTGGAAAGTAGTATGGAGATTCCTCAAAAATAACCAAACATAGAGCTTACCTATGACCCAGAAATACCACTCATGGGCATCTAGGCAATAGAACAAAAACAAGGTCACACTAAAGCTACAAGTACAATGCTGTTCATTGCAGCAGTTTACCATAGACAACATATGGAACCAACCCAGATGCCCCTCAGTGGATGAATGAATAAAAAATGTAGTATATATACACAATGGAATTCTACTCTTTCATCAGAAACAATGATATTATAATATTCACAAGAAAATGGAAAGACAATTCCTTTCCTGTTGGGGCAGATGTAAATCTTAGGAACAATGAGGCAATTGTTAGGCCACCACTGATGAAAGGATAGCAAGGTCATAGTTAGATAATGTTCTAGAACATCAAGCTGGTGGCCAACGTCTGTGATACTTGAGGTTCAAAGGAACTGGAGACAGGGAGAACTGAGGTAAAGCTAGCATGGACAGAAAAATCTGTGAAACTTCCTCTTCCAAATATCCAACAATAAGCAATTCTGGGATTGAGGCTTAAGTGATAGTGTCAGCCATGAGCAAGAAAGCTGAGTGAGACCTCAAGGCCCCAAATTAAAAGTCTGTTCTTGTCATACAAAAAACACATTCTAAAACATTAAAGATCAACTCTCCTTTATTTTTTCTAAATTGATTAAAATTACTCTTTCTCCCTGACTAACTATAATAAAAATTATTATTTTTTGTAAACTTGTAGCAAGTGCTATTTACCTGATTTAATAAACAAGATTCTTTTAAAACTTGGTAAAAGGTATAACTCCCCCCCCCTTCCATTTATTTGCAGAGCTTTTATCATTCTGCCTTTAAGAGCTTTGATTCTTGCCTTGAACATGAGTTCTCATATTTTATGAAGGTTCTATTTTGGCTTTCTATATAGGAATACAAATGGGTCAATTTGTTCCTTGGAAGAAACACTTTTTTTATGTGAGTATTTAGCATTTGTCTGGTAATGACAGTATAGTCTTTGTATATGGGCCATAAAACCTTCAAACTGATTGAAACTGTCTAATCAAAATCATAATTTTTCAAGTACCAGTGGCTCACACCTATAATCCTAGCTACTCAGGAGCCTGAGATTTAAGGATCAGGATTCAAAGTCAGTCATGACAGGAAAAGCCAAGAGTTTCTTATTTCCTGTGAACTATTCAGAAAAAGCCAGAAGTGGCATTGTGGCTCAAGTGTGAGAGTGCTAGCCTTGAGCAAAAGAAGCTCAGGGACCTAGGCCCTGAGTTCAAGCCCCAACGATAAAAAGAAAGAAAGAAAGAAAGAAAGAAAGAAGAAAGAAAGAAAGAAAGAAAGAAAGAAAGAAAGAAAGAAAGAAAGAAAGAAAGGAAGAAAGAAGAAGGAAGGAAGGAAGGAAGGAAGGAAGGAAGGAAGGAAGGAAGAAAGGAAGAAAGGAAGAAAGGAAGGAAGGAAGGAAGGAAGGAAGAAAGGAAGAAAGGAAGGAAGGAAGGAAGGAACAAAGAAAAACAAACAGAGAAAGAAAGAAAAAGAAAATCATATAATAATGTTCTACTTTGAAATCTCAAAGTATTTATATAAATAGATTTGTAAGTGGTAACATTCTACAGTCATGTCAACAAATTTTCAGAATTCCATAGCATCATCTTATCTTTCCTATATTCTAATTTTATGATTTCATTAGAATTAGCCAATAAAAAGTTCACCATTGTTCCAGTCAGTTACCACTAGTCACCATGGTAACTGAATTAATTTTTTTAAAAAATTAGAATTCATTAGTAGCACTATGAAATTTCATGTAAAAGTCTGTAGATGCTGAATTAACTCTAATTCTTTTCTTGAGAAAGTATTACAAATGGACCTACCAATGACCACAGGGTTGATAACTCTTTGCAATTCCATTTCCAATTAACTAGCAAAATGTTGGGTTGGAGCCATGACTCAAGCAGTAGAGTACTAGGTATGGGAGGATGAGGTCCTGAGTTCTGACCATGGTACTCTCTCTCTCTCTCTCTCTCTCTCTCTCTCTCTCTCTCTCTCACTCTCTCTTCCCCTCACTCTCACTCTCTCTCTATCTCTATCACACACATACACACACTCACAGAAAGAACACAGGCAAGATTCAGTTGGGGGAGGGAGAAACATGTACTGACAAAAGACAAGCATGGAGAAATTTATTTTTAGCATAAAAGAAATTGATTTCTGTTAATAAAATATATTATGAGAAGAAAGTGATTAATAATCTGAAAAATTCACTTTTCTTGTTCTCAGGTTTTCCTTTGATGACCTCACCCTTATTAGCACCCTGAAGACATGAGTGAAGTTAGAAATCATTGAAGAGCTGGAAATTCACCATTTCCATCCCATTCACTTTTCTTTTATTTTCCTGTGATAGAGTCAGCTGTATAATAAATAGAACATCTCACTCTTTATGAAAAGCAACAGCTGGTCAATTGTTAAAATGTTTGGAAAATTCTGGCATAGTAATGTTAGTTTAAGACAATGCTAGCTGACATAAACTTGTCTCTTAGACAGATTAAAAAGACTAATGGAAATGTAAAGAAAGAAATAAAAAAGGTCAATGCACATCAGTAGGGTCTTGCCCTTGGCTTGGGCTGTAGACAAATGATCTGAAATTGCTGCTGACCGATGCCATTAAAACTGGAATGGAGAATCCATCTGAATAGATTCACACTAATGCATTGCCCCACCTGTCACTCTATGGAATACCAGCATGTACAGATGTAAAAGATTGAATGCAATTACTTCTTGGGTTTTTTTTTTCCCAGTCACAATTTGAAATGTCAGTCTGCACAAGTTGTAAAGCAAACATAGTGTAGACCATATTTTTCAGTGCATTTTCAACCTTTCCCCTCTTGGATTTTTTCCACCAATTATATAACACATGGTCACTTTTCACTACTTGAGAATGTGTGTACATATACAATACTTAATAACTAGAAAACATTGAAGAATATTGTTGATGTCTTGATGCACAAAAACAAAAGACATTTGTGAGATTTTTCTTCATGTGTTTAAAGGGCATACTGCTTTTACAATAAAATACAAATTTGCACTTAGCAAGGATATTCCATATATCATTAATTCTTTTGATAATATGGAGAATTTTTACTTTTTTTATTTATCCAAATTTGACATAATCTTTTAAAATAAAATCATCTATAAAATAATCACCATCAAAATCAACCCATAAATATCACACTTTCAAATCTGTGCCTTCAGTAAGGAAATGTAAATTGCTAATGCTAATCAGGCACTTTCTTAAATATTCATGCAAAAATAATTTTTGTCATCACCAGAAGTCACCTTCTGTCCTTCTGGTTCATTGTCTTGCTCTCTCTTTCCCCATTTTTTTATGCTGTGCATGTGAGTGCACGCACACACACATTTGTACTTCTCCCCAAGGTCTTCCCAATTTGAATATGTTTAATTTTGGATTTGAACTAGATTTAGATTTCATTCAAGATTATCTCCTTTTCCTCCTCTATGCATTCTTCTTTGGAAGTATGTTCATTATTTCAGGAAGGAAATTCTAGCTTAACCTATCTTCCAGCCCCTGTGGTGATTTATTTCATTCCTTCTGGACTTCAGTGATTGGCATTCTTCCCTCCCTCCCTCTCTCCCTCCCTCCCTTCCTCCCTCCTTCCCTTCCCTTCTTTCCCTCCCTCCTTCCCTTCCCTTCTTTCCCTCCCTTCCCTCCCTCCCTTCCTTCCTTCCCTCTTTCTCTCTCCTTCCTTCCTTCCTTCCTTCCTTCCTTCCTTCCTTCCTTCCTTCCTTCCTTCTTTCCTTCCTTCCTTCCATTTCTAGCTTTGGGTGGTTAATTGGAGATAAAAGTCTCATGAACTTTTCTACCAAGGCTAACTTTAAGTCTCAGAGTCCTAAATATCTAGAATTACAGGCATGATCCACTGGCACTCAGACCTTCCTATTTATTTTTATATGTAGATGCCTAGTTGTTTCAGTACTGTTTGTTGACCGTTTAATTTTCTCTATTAAATTTTCATTCCATTTAAGACAAAGTTTAATTGAACGTATTTGTCAAGCAGACCAACACAAATATAGTCAATACCCACATAGACCTATTCCTCTACTTTTTGCTAGTTTATCCTGTTTTGATATTGCATTTCATAATAAATCTTAAAGTCAGAGATTATCAGGCTTCTGGCCTTTTTCAGTAATTTGTTAGTCACTCAGTTTTATTGTATCTTCCAGGTTTTTTGCCTTTCTGTAAACAATTTTTAGAATCTGTTTACTGAAATTCACAAAAATACCATTTTTTCAAGTCCTAGAGCTTGTACTCAGGGCCAGCATGCTGTCCCTAAGATTTGCTCAAGGTTAGTCCTCTACCACTTGAGGCACTGTTGCATTTTCAGCTTTTATTGGAGATAAGAATCTCATGAACTTTCATGACCAGGCTGGCTTCAAACTGTGATCCTTATATCTCAGCATCCTGAGTATCTAGAATTACAGGTGTAAGCTACTGGCACCTGGCTCTCTTGAGGGTTTTAATATGGATTTAATATTAAATTTATAAATCAAGCTGATACAAGCTGTCATCTTGACCATATTGAATCTTCTTATCCATGAACATGGAATATTTGTGCGTTAAAAAAATACCTGTGTCCCTTTCATCTGGATTTGGTAGTTTTCCTCCTGTAGAACCAGCACACACTTTTCTATTTTCTTTCTTACTGGTATCAGAGTTTGAATTTAGGACCTTACTTTCTTACTGGTATCAGGGTTTGAATTCAGGGCCTTATGCTTACTGGGCTTACTTGTTTGGCTGGTACTCCAACACTTGCACCATTTTTCCAGCCCTATTTAATTGCCTCTTTGTTTTGGAAGTGCAGCCTTGCAGACATTTTAGCCTGAGTACCCTCCTTCAGATCTTGTCCTTCTTAATCCCTAGACTTATAAGTGTGAGCCACTGACATTCACCTAAAATATCTCATGTAGTTCTTAGATTTATTGTTAAGAATGCCATTTTTGAGTGATAACATAGGTAGTATTGTATTTCAATTTTAAATTCTAATAATCCATTTCTACAGTTTAACAAAGTAACTTAAGTACAAATATTATATATTGTAACCTTGCTATACTCCTTATTAGTTGCACTAATATTTTACTGATTCTTTATATGTAGGTAATCTTGTAGTCTATGACTGAACACAGATAGGTTATTTCTCCCCTCCCAAGCTGCATGTCTTACATTTCCTTTTCTTACCTTACTGCATTTGATAGGACTTCCAGTATAATAGTTAATAATAGTGATAAGATGGAACATCCTTGCCTTGTTTCTGTACTGGGGTATAGGTAGCACCTAGCTTTGTACTCAATAAGCAACATTTATGCCAGATTTGTATAGATACCCTTTACTAGTTGAGTAAGTCCCCTGTTCCTTCTTAGTTTATGAATTGATTTTGTCTTGAATTGAGTGACAAGTTTTGCCAAGTAGGTTTTTTTTTTGCATGTACTATATGATCATATTATTCTTCCCTAATAGTCTATTTGTCGGGAGATAGACAATAATGATTTATTTTTGAATGCTGAATCAGCCACAGTAAATCCAAATTGCTCCTGATGTATAATTAAATTCTTTTTGTATACATTACTGAGTTTGGTTTGTTAATATTTTGTTGATAACTTTTGCACCAATGTTTATGAGAGGTATTTGTCTCTACCTTTTGTTGTGGTTTACTGGGTTATCTATCTTAGTTTTGCTAATGTAAGTGTGAGTTTCACAGAAGCAGTAAGGAAGTGCTCCTCCCTCTCCTGCATTTCCTGGATCATGCCATAGAATATTGGTATTATTTGTTTGATAGAATTTACAAGTGAAACAATCTGGATGTCACACTTTCAGTTTTTGAAGTTATTACTAACTAGTTACTTTTTAAACATCTAGTTGTACAAGGAGATTCAATTTTGAGATATCCACACATGTGTGCCATGTACCTCTCTATCATTCTCTTCCTCTGTTCTCCTTTCCCAAATCAGTTTCAACAGCATCATTGTTCTGTTTTTACACATGTACGTAAAGTACTTTAACCATACTCATCCTGCCTGTACAGGGCAAAGGGAAAAACAATGTTTAGTCAGAAATAACAGGCACAATGAATGGTAAAGAAAAAGGAAAGATCTCAGGTCCAGGGCTGTGCAGACTTCAGAAGAACAGAAGTTACTTAGATGTCGTGCAAAATGCAATTCCATTGCTTTGTGTGATACTATCCCCTCAACAAAGACAGGAATCCAGAAAGCAAGAAAAAAGCCAATTTAAACCTGTGTGGAAAAGATGTTGCTTAAAAAAATCCATGACAATTTTTAATAGAAAATCTGTATGTTCTTTTTTTTTTGGCTAACATGGTTTTGAAATAGATCATGGGATTTTGAATTGTCTCATACGTAATTATTTTACATCAAAGGGATTCTCCTTGAAATGACGTGTAAATTTCCTCATCAAAACCGGACTAATCGTTTGTTCCATTTTGTGGAAAAAATAAAGTTCAAATTATGAATTGCAACATCTGATGAAGAAATGTTAAAAAATAAATCTTGCCACAACTTCAAGGTCACACATAGATGAGGACATTGGAATAATTCATATTACTTGGGGATTAGATAAAGCCATGCTTCTCATTGCCATCAACTCAGCATGTCTGAGCTAGGCTAGAATCACAGTTCAGCCAAAAGTAACAAATTTCAGAGTCAAAATATAGAGGGCCTGCCCCAGTAATATTTTCCCCTCTCTCATGAGACTGCCTTTGTTCTTTCTCAGAAGTAAATATAAACCAGGCCCAGTGCAAACACGTCTGCACACAGCATCAACAGTGTGCTCAGAATAAACTTAAGGGACAAATACATGACCTAGAGGAGCATAGACTCACCTATTTTATTCTCCTAATAGTAATTCATAGTAATTAGTAGTAATTGGCCATATTTACAGTAAATGCACTGTCTTAGTGAACAAGTGAACACATAATGAGAACCACAAGCAAAATTCATTTTCTGAAAATGCTTAATGATAAATACACCTCCTAGTTAGGATGGAACTGGAGATACCATCCTTTACCTTTCTAAATAATTTTACTCGGAAATAAATAACACTTCTTTTTTAATGTGCAAAAAAGTAATTCAACTAAAAATTGAATTTTAAAAACACTTTTAAGATGTGTTATCTTGCAACTGAGAGAATGATGGGAATTAATTAGAAATTAAAAAGTGTACCTCAAATTATTTATTTTAAAATTAACAGATGATGAGTAGTCTCATCACTGAAATGGAATCTGTCACTTGAAAGTAGCTGAAAAATACTCAAGCAAATTAAATGGGCCTCCTATACTTTGAGCTGGTATTCATTTTACCTCATTTATATTAATGTAAAGCAAATCATCACAGAAGTGAATGTGTAGCAGCATTTGTTGGTAAATTCCACTTAATCTCCTGGCAGTATTATAGACATTTCATTAATTATGCTGTTAGACACAGCATTAAATCACTTACTGAAAACCTTCCTCTTAATGTAGACCTTAATTTTGGCCACTATCAAAAGAATGCTCCGTGTTAAAGAACCATCAAAATATTGATTTGAAATTTCAAGTCTAATTGGCTATTTCACAATTACATTATCTAGGGAAAGAAATGGCTGGCAACGTTTGTCATTTCTGGACAATTATTCTCACAAGAGAAAAGAAGATAAAGCTGCAGATCAATTACATGTTAGATATCCTGACTACTGAGTGATCACCTGTTTTAGCAACAATTTATTTCCTTCTGTTACAATATAAAGTTAACTCTTAAACCAGAAATATGGGATCACAATTGATAAGAGATTTATGATGTTAAAAATCAATTTTTGTACCCACTTCTCCAAGACATATACTGAAGTAGAAAATATCATTTGTAATACATCAGGAGCATCACAAGCACAGACATATTGCCATGATTTATTGAATTTACTATGTTAAAATATGCTATGACTTGGGGAAACATGCTTTTCTTTCAGTCTTTATAAATTTTTAAATTTTAAATAAAATCATAGTAATGTTGAACATTATTATGATGATACAATGGCACTTCGTCGTTACATGTCACTTGAAATACATAGTAAGACTTTTCTTTTCTTTTTCTTTTTTTTCTTTTTTTCGCCGTCCTGGGCCTTGGACTCAGGGCCTGAGCACTGTCCCTGGCTTCTTCCCGCTCAAGGCTAGCACTCTGCCACCTGAGCCACAGCGCCCCCTCTGGCCGTTTTCCATATATGTGGTGCTGGGAAATTGAACCAAGAGCTTCATGTGTAGGAGGCAAGCACTCTTGCCACTAGGCCATATTCCCAGCCCCCGACTTTCCTTAATACACAGTTTTCTCAAGCAGTAGAAGTCAGGTCTGAACATCTTAGTATATGAAATGATAAAACTGAGTCCATAATAGTTGTAGAAAATTTCTTAATTTATCCCCCTCAAATTTGCAAATAAAAGAAGAACAAAACAAGATTCAGAGATTAGACCTTTGGATTGTTGGAACTAGCTGATCATTTATCAGTTTTGGACTGGGAATTGGCTTTGCAGCAGAAAAGGAGATGCTTGTGAAGAATGTCTTGCTTTACTTCACTGTGATTTGCTGTCCTGGGATACATTACTGCTGTCCCTTCCTTCAGAAGCTTGCTCCATAGGCATTTATGATGATATCAGTCACTTCATTTTCTGAACACAATAGGCGATAAAAAAAAACCATGCAGTTTTTCCAAACTCTGTGTAAGCTTTCTATTTTGGAAGTCATTTTGTGGTGCTGGTTCTGCATTTGCATAACAAAAACGCACATCAAATGAGTACAAGACCACAGAGAAACCTTTATCGAACGTCATCCCATGTCCAAACTTGGAGAGGTACCCCTGTTCTCGCTTCCCGCAGCACCCTCTGCTTTCATTTTTCTGCTACGGAGAGTTCTATTCGTGTGTGTGCCAGTACTGGAGTTTGAACTTAGGAATTGGGCACTATCACTTCACATTTTTACTGAAGGCTACTGCTCTACCACTTGAACCACAGCTCCATTTCCAACTTTTTGGTAGTCAATCAGAGATAAATTTCTTATGAACTTTCCTACCTGTCTGGCTTTGAACGGGGAGCCTCAGGATTCAGCTTCTTAAGTACCTAAGATAAGCAGTATGAGCAACTGATGCCTGGCTCTGACTAGTCTATTTTTAATTGCTTGCCTGATATCCTGGTGCCAATTGACTGTGAACACCGTGAGTGCAGCAATCAAATCTCTTCTTTTCGGTGATCATAATGCTTGCCTGGAACAGAGCATGTAGTTTCAATCAATCCTAATCTGCACCAAAACACAGAACCTGCAAAATAAGTTCAAAGATGTATATCTTTATTCTATATTTGTAAGGACATGTATTGTGCTAAAACTTTAGTCAATTTATAAATACTTCACCATGAACTTTTGATTTTTATCCTGTAATCTTTCAAGCTTGGATATTTAAGCCTTGACTGTTTCTGTTTGTCTTAACCTTTCACATTCTGGTTCCTTAAAACCCACAGAGCAGAAGAAAAATCTCTCAGTCTTACATTTATAATGCAAGGTCATATAACTAGACAATTCTATCAAGGCAACTCACAATTGTTGCTGAACTTTATAAACACCTGTCTCCAGAGAGTAAACCATCCACAAATGTAATTGTATGAAATGTTCCTCACCTATGATCTACCCTTATATTGTTTCCTCATTTGCTTTTCCTTTCATGAGAAATAAAGGAGAAAATGTGCCAGGAGGTAATCAATGAAGTTTTTAATCAAGTCTCATGATAATATCTAACCAGTAGAAAAGAATTCTTATAGCCTTATACTTAATATTATTTCACTCTACCTTGTATTTATGTCCCACTTCAACCTGTGTTGTTTAGATAGGAATGACCCCTCAAGAATGCACCTTTTATATGCTCTTGGCCTAATGAGTTTCAAAATTACAAATTCATTTTGCCGTCAATATTTTAAAGGTATTATAACACAGTAATCACTGAAAATACTACTTTTTGAATTGAAACTGCATGTTATTTATCATACAAAAAAAACTTTCATATGGCATGTTGAAAATAATTGCAACAATGATATATATATGTATATATATGCATATATATATCACTTACTTCCATAACATGGAATTCATTTCACTTAACATCATCTTATGTGTTCATATGGGCATAGCTACATACCAGGTGAAACAGTACCCTTTTTCTTTTCTTTTTTTACTCTCATATGCCCTTGCCATGGTTTTACCCCTGCTATCACTGTATCTGATCTTAGTATCCTGGATAATATATATGTGTGTATTGGAAATAGGAAAGGGAAAGGGAATACCAAAATGGAGAGACAAAAGATAAAACTACAAATCATTGCAATAGTGATACTTAACAAAACCATTTGGAGTAAACCAACTCTACAACTCAAGGGGGGAGTGGAAAATGGGGAGGGGGAGGCATGGGAAAAATAAAGAAGGAGGTAACAAATTGGATAAGAAATGTACTTGCCTTTCATATGAAACTGTAACCACTCTGTTCTTCACTTTAACAATAAAGAAAAAAAAGAAATAAACTTTCCTGTGTAAAATCAATTTTCTGTGGAAAGAGCTCTTTAAAAACAAAAAAACATAGAATTCTAGAAAAATGAACCTGGAATTTCAAGTTTGACAACTCAGAGTGTAATCATCTACCAATCATCTAGACAAATACACAAGGGGGTCATGACATGCCTGAAAAACGAGCACATTTTTCATTGCCAAACATACATTTTATTTTACCTCTTACAAGCCACTGGGAGCCAAGAGATACATTTTTTAATTAGCTCTACCTTTTATCTTCCATTCTGAAGTGGACATATGCCTTGAGAATGCCTTTTATGCTCTTATTTGTTTAATTTTGTTCTTCTCTTTGGTTATATTATTCATTTAATAGACATTCTTTGACTATAAGATATTTAAACAGAAATAATTAAATAAAACAATTTCAGCCAAGCATGATTATTTATCTTACGTATACACAGACACAAATGCAACACATGCGAGCACACTGACAGTTTAATTTCTAGCAGGATACAAAATAAGGAGCTGACAAAAAAGATGCTGGTAAGGCAAAAGTGATAAGAAATCCTAATAACTGAAGAGAGTGCAGTCTGCTTTATATATGAGTTGAGAAGTCTGGCACAGCAGCTGAAGCAAGCCAAGACCTACAGGTGATGGATACAATGAATAAGAAGGGCCAGGAGGGCAAATACCTGGTAACTGGCAGACATCAATTGGTAGAGCCACTGGGTTGGTTTCACTTTCCCGATCCTAACTGAGATTTGGGTGGGCTACATATTAATTTGCAGTAGGTTACTGATACTATTTTCCTAGATCCCTAGACCATACCAGAAGGCAAAAACCAAAGGGGAAACCACAGCACCCACAGCAAATACTTTTTACAAAAAAAGAAAACTTGTATCCTCCAAGAATAGTATGAGTTTGAAAAATGATTGCTCCCCTTCATCTATGCCAAGTCTTCAAGTCTTTGAAGGTTTAAAAGGAAACACTATATGCAAAGGATACTAAGTTCAATTAAGAAAAGGATTCTTAGTTTGGAAACAATTAATGGAGGTTTTAAAATCTGCATATTAAAGTATGAGAATCTATCATATATCTTAGAAACTAAAATTTCCATGGCAGTGTTTAAAAAGGATATTCTTTATTGTTTAACAGAGATAGATGAGAGGGTACATTATTTAGGTTCACGGAGCTGGTAATGTGTCTTAGTGGTACAGTGCTTGCCTAGCATGCATCTGAAGCCCTGGATTCCATTCCTCAGTACCACATAACTAGAAAAAGCTGGAAGTGGCCCTGTGACTCACGTGGTAGAGTACTAGCCTTGAGCAAAAGAAGCTCAGGGATACTGCCCAGGCCCTGCGTCCAAACGCTTTGACTAACCAAAAGAAAAAGTATATATCTACACACTTGAGACCTCAGAAAGGGAAAGCAAAGGAAAGAAAGAAAGAATGAAAGAAAGAGAGAGAGAGAGAGAAAGGAAGGAAGGAAGGAAGGAAGGAAGGAAGGAAGGAAGGAAGGAAGGAAGGAAGGAAAGAAGGAAGGAAGGAAGGAAAGAAGGAAGGAAGGAAGGAAGGAAGGGAAGGAAGGGAAGGAAGAAAGGGAAGGAAGAAAGGGAAGGAAGGAAGGAAACAGAAGAAAATTTCACAATTGAATACATTAAAGAATTGGATCATCAAATTCACTCAGGAAGGCTAAGAGGCCAAATGTTCTGGAAAAGGAAGAGCAAAATTGGGTGCTTACACTTCTTGGTTTCCAAAATCACCACAAAGCCACACTGATAAGAAGAGCATGGTACTTTTAGGTAGATATGGGTAAATAAAATAGAACTAAAACCCAGAAATAAACACTTAAATTTGTGGTCCTTGGTTCTCAATGAGGGAGCTAAGAAAATTTGACAGAAAAAAATTAATGATTTCAATATACAACATTGGACATCTACTGATAAAAGAATGACCTAACTTCGCACAGGCACAAAAATTAATTTGATGAGGGTTATACATCCAAAAGTAAGAGTTAAAACTAAAGAACTACTTCAACAACAACAAAAGTGTTAACCAAAAAATGTTAAATGGACAAAGGACTAGAATAAACATTTCCAAATAAGATAAAAATGGTCAACAAGTTCATAGTAGTCAAATAGAATAGTCTAGCAGATGATAATTCACAGACTTTCTACAAAGGTTATGTGATTACATATTGTACAAAGGCCAGTCTTTTTAATAAATACCACTGGAAATAATAGGCGTCTCTATGCTGAAGAATGAAACTAGATCCTATTTCTTAACAGTTCAAACATCACCTCAAAATATATTAAAGAGTTGCTCCAATTTATGAAATTACAAGAAGAAAAAACGGGGGGAAATAATTTAGAACTTTGGGATGGAAAAAAGTTTTTTGGAAAGGACCCAAAAGCACAGGAAAGCAAAACAAAAGATAAAAATGATTAATAATAAAGAGAGTGTAAGAGAAATAGGATCACATCAAAATAAGAAGCTTCTGCACAAAAAAGAATCAACAGAGAAGAGAGAACTTGTAGAATGAGAGAGAATAATACCAAATCATACAACCAAGATGAAGCTGAGATCCAGTACATACAGCAATTTCACAATCCCAGCAGCAAAGAACAAGTAACCCAATTTGAAATAGGCAATAAAACTTAACAAGTATTTTTCAAATGAAAATATTCAAGGTTAGCAGATATATGAAAAGCATTCATCACTAATCTTCAGAGATATGCAAATCAAATCCACCATGGCAAGCCCTTCACCTCAGCGGCTATAACTAATATGGAAAAAAGAATAAACCTGACAGTGTTGGCAAATGCATAGGAAAGAGGGAAACTATGTTACTCTTGGTGGAGAGGTAAGTGATTCTGGCCATTATGGAAAACAATATGGAAGTTCCTCAAAGAATAAAAAGTAGGGCTACACTGTGATTCAGCTCTACCACTACCAGGTATATAACCAAAGGAAATTAAACTGTCAGAGATACCAGTACTTGTGTCTTAATCACAGCACTGTTTATAATACGTAAGAAATTAAAACAGCTTAAATGTTTATCTATTAATGAATTAATAAAGACAATGGGGTGCATGCATGCAATGAAATGCTAGTCAGCCATTAAGATGAGTGAAATCTTGTTTCTCAGGATGAAATGGGTAGAACCAGAAGCCATTATGTTATGTAAACTAAGTCACAGACAGGAAAGTCCAGCACTATCACAATCCTATGTGGAATCTAACAGCTGATCTCACAGAAGTTGAGAGTGTTGTAAAACTGGAAGCTGGGGAGTGTAGGGAGAATAGAATAGCAAAGGAAGCTTGTTCAGTGAGTACTCAATTACAGTTAGATGTATGTAGAAAGTTTTGATGTGCAAACCAATATGTATATTTTTAAAGCCTGAAGAAAATATTTTGAATACTTTCAAAATATTTTAACCATGAAAAACAAATGATACACATTTGAAGATGCAGATATGTTTAACCTAATTTCAACATTCTGTAATATGTACACCTACAAAAACAACATGTTACCTTATAGATACATACAATTTTTATGTTGTTACATAGTAGTTAAAAGTAAACTTACTTTTGGAAAATAGATAAATCCCAAAACATTTCAAGAAATGAGAAAAAAATGAGTCACAAAGATCCCATATTTTGTACTATCATTTGTAGGGAGTGTGCAGAAGATGTGTATCTGTAAATTAAATCACTATTTGCCTTGGGCTGGGCACAACAGAGGTGTGTGGCAGGGAGTGACTGGTAACAGGTTGAATTGTGGACTAACATATTTTAAAATTAGCGGACACCAGTGGCACAAGCCTGTCATGCTAGCTATTTAGGAGGTAGATAAGATCCAAAGGAAGCAAAAGCAGAAAAGTTTTTTAAACTTATTTTCCAAAATAACCAGGAAAAAGCAGGACTAGAGGTATGGTTCAAGTGATAGAGCACCAAGTGAGCAAGTGGAAAACCTTGAGTTCAAACTCCAATACTGACTATGTGTGTGTATGTATGTATGTATACACACACATATATGTTTGTATTTGTATTCTAAAATTTTATTTTAGTGATTAAACAATAATTTCTAAATTTGGTAAAATGACTGAATTTTATTCTTTAGATAAACTTAAAGTATATTGAATATGCTTCAATAAAACATTACAATCAGTCTTCACACTAGAAAGTATTAACCAAAGAAAAACCAAAAACACTGATGCTTGACATAAGATAATAAAACGTAAAATACCATGAAGATTACAAAGACCATCTTTTAGATGGGAAAGGAATAGCCATGGCATATTTACTTCAAAGAATCCCATCTCTTACTCTAAGATGCCTAAATAAAATTAGGCAACATAGTCCAAGTGCTAAGAAAAATAATTTGGAATCCAAAATACATATATATAAACATAAACATAACTAAACACATATATGAAGCATATAAAGAAACGAAAGTACATGGTGATTTGGAAGATATAGTTGAAAATATTGTATTTCATGATACACTTTCTTATTAATGTGCTCAGTATCCTAGGTCTTGTGTGAAGGGGCAGTTATTTGCAGCCTTTACGCCTTTCCTTTCTGTATGCAACTGAGGTTTATTCCTGATTGATATTACCTTTGATTCCACAAGAAAAATGAGTAAAAATAGGAATGCAATCACTTCTGAAAGCTTCATGGGACCAAAGCAAAAATGTAAAATTTAGAAAATGAACTCAAACCAAACAAAAGACAAAGAAAAGTGTCAGGACAATCAATCAATCGATCAATCAGTGTAAATAGAAAGCTTGATATGAACAAGGATTGATGCTGTTAGTTAGCTTCTGTTATCTTCACAGGTAAAGAAGCAAAACCAAGAGATTGTCAAACTAAGAAAAGTTACAACAAGTACTAATGGACAGTCACAAAATGTTGGGCAAAAAATAAAAATGACTTTTAAATCAATGTTGTGAGTCACAAAACAAGTCAAAACCATCAGTAACTTCTAAAACATAAATTATGACTATAATTTTGGGACTGAAGCTAGTACTTCTTTGAAGGGAAAATCTAATGTGTGTACTCTGGAAAGGGGAGAACAAAGTTATGGAAACATTTATGTCCTGATGTTAAGGATAGGCAGGGTGTGTTTCAGGTAAAAGGCTCTAATTCACATTGAAAGGATATGTCCCGGCCATCCCAGGGGACCATGCGGAGATAATCACAGACAGGAGAAGAAAGTTCATAAGCAGGTTTATTAGTGGGGCCATAGTTCCCACAGAAGAGGGATCTGCACCTTATACAGGTAGCAGCTTCTCTCTCTGCGGGGAAAGGGGAAGCAGATAGGTAGTGAGTAGGAGTGGCTCATTAGGTATGGGTGGATCTGGGGGCTAATGGGAGGAGCTGAGGACTTGAGGCTAAGGAAATGCTAACACAAATCAAGAAACTATAGGTAATATTAAGTGCAACTTCAGAGCCTCTTTCCCGACAACATCCTACACACATTAACAGCCTGAATTCTACATGCATAATCTGAATCGTGAACAGGGAAAAGGTAGCATTTCAGAATTGTAATTTTTTTTTCTGTAAGCCTTCCTAATGAGCACAGTGTAAATCTCATACAATAATTATGGAACCCTAAAGTTTGGGTCAAGTTAAAAAAATATTAGCATTCCTAATAGTTTCCTCTTTTAAGTCTTCCTGTCACCAAGGTAATACTGCCAGTATCTTGAGTTTGTATAAGGGAGAAATTGAGCTCTGTGATAATTGTCTTGACATTTTTATACTGAAAAGGAAAGATTATAATGATAAAGACTAATATAAATGTTGACATTTAACAAAATGCTGTAAAAGAAAATTTTATTATACTTCATTGACTACTTACCAATTGATTTCTTTTTTAAAAATTTTTATTATCAAACTGATGTACAGAGAGGTTACAGTTTCATATGTTAGGCATTGGATACATTTCTTGTACTGTTTGTTACCTTGTCCCTCATTCCCCCCTCCTCACTCTCCCTTTCCCTTTTCCCCCCCATGAGGTGTTCAGTTCATTTACATCAAACAGTTTCGCAAGTATTGCTTTTGTAGTTGTGTGTCTTTTTTTACCCTGTATCTCTCGATTTTGATATTCTCTTTCAATTTCTTAGTTCTAATGCCAGTATACACAGTTTCCAATATACTCAGATAAGATACAGAGATAGTGTAGGTACAACCACAGGAAGGGGATACAAGAAGGTCATCAATAATAGAAGCTACAGTTACACATAGCACGTTGAAAGTAGTTACAACAGTGATATAACAATCGTTTCCATAACATGGAGTTCATTTCACTTAGCATCATCTTATGTGTTCATAAGGGTATAGCTATTGGGCTCTTGTGATCCTCTGCTGTAACTTGCCTCAACCTGTGCTAATTATTCCCTATAAGGGAGACCGTAGAGTCCATGTTTCTTTGGGTCTGGCTCACTTCAACCAATGGATTTTTTAATAACCAAAAATAATAAATGGACCTAGCAAAAGACTCTAAGTTGCTCTTACAGAAGAGCTTCCACGGACATATTTCTCTTTCCAAGATGATGAAATTTCTCCACTGCTGTCTTGTGCTGCCCATAGATCATGGAAACACTAAATTCAAATTGCTCAAGCTCTTTCCCCCCCCACCTTGGGTTAAAGTGGTTTGAACCGCCTGAGGTCCTTAACACACACAAATTGTTGTACAAAAATACACTGAGAATGTGAGCAATCTTGAGGTCCAATCAAAGAATATATTCATGGATCTACAGAAACTGTAGTTCTAAATTGCTTTTAAATTATTTAAAGAGTAATCCCTCAATTGAAATGCATTTATTTTCACAGTTCGGATATAAGGTTGTCTATACATGTGATATTTTATTCTTATGTTTATAAATGTAACAATATCAGAAGAATACTTTAGATATATTGACTTATGAAATTCTCTTGACATAGAGTTCTCTTCTTTAATTGTTAAATCTATATAGTAAATAATCCACTGGAACTACTTTTATTTTTTTTCAAATTTTTATTATCAAACTGATGTACAGAGAGGTTACAGTTTCATACGTTAGGCATTGGATACATTTCTTGAACTGTTACCTCGTCCCTCATTCCCCCCTCCCTCATCCTCCTTTCCCTTTCCCCCCATGAGGTGTTTAGTTCATTTACACCAAACAGTTTTGCAAGTATTGCTTTTGTAGCTGTTTGTCTTTTCTTATCCTGTGTCTCTCTATTTTGGTATTCCCTTTCAATTTCCTAGTTCTGATACCAGTATAGACAGTTTCCAATATACTCAGATAAGATTACAGAGATAGTGAAGATACAAGCACAGGAAGGTGATACAAGAACATCATCAACAGGAGAAGCTACAGATACACATAGGACGTTGAAAGCAGTTACAACTGTGATATAACAATCGTTTCCATAACATGGAGTTCATTTCACTTAGCATCATCTTATGTGTTCATAAGGGTATAGCTATTGGGCTCTTGTGATCCTCTGCTGTAACTTGCCTAAACCTGTGCTAATTATTCCCAATAAGGAAGACCATAGAGTCCATGTTTCTTTGGGTCTGGCTCACTTCACTTAGTATAATTGTTTCCAAGTCCTTCCATTTCCTTACAAATGGGGCGATGTCATTCTTTCTGATAGAGGCATAAAATTCCATTGTGTACATGTATCACATTTTCCTGATCCATTCGTCTACTGAGGGGCATCTGGGTTGGTTCCAGATTCTTGCTATGACAAATTGGGCTGCGATGAACATTGTTGTGCTGGTGGCTTTACTGTGATTTTGTTTGTGGTCTTTTGGATAAATACCCCAAAGTGGGGTTGCTGGGTCATAGAGGAGTTCTATATTTAGCCTTCTGAGGAATCTCCATACTGCTTGCCAGAGTGGCTGAACCAGATTACATTCCCACCAACAATGAAGTAGGGTTCACTTCTGGCCACATCCCCTCCAAAAATTGTTATTGTTAGTTTTCTTAATATATGACATTCTTACTGGGGTGAGATGGAATCTCAATGTTGTTTTCTTTGCATTTCTTTTATGGCCAGTGATGTAGAGCACTTTTTCATATGTCTCTTGGCCATTCTCATTTCCTCATCAGAGAAGTCTCTTTGTAAGTCTTTAGCCCACTTGAGGAGGGGCCTATTGGTTCTTTGCAGTTGCGGTTTTGTTTTGGAAGAAGGTAATTTTTTTAGTTCTGCATATATTTTAGAGATGAGGCCTTTGTCCGTTGAATGGCTGGTAAAGATCTTCTCCCAGTCTGTGGGCTTTCTGTTTATCTTGCGAGCTATGTCCTTTGCTGTGTAGAAGCTCTGCAGTTTGATGCAGTATCATTTGTCCAATCTTTCTTTGATTTGTAGCCTTTCTGGGTCATTGTTAAGGAATTTCCGTCCTGTGCCAAGGAACCCAAGTGTTTCTCCTACTCCTTCCTTTAGTGTTTTCAGAGTATCTCTTTTGATTTTGAGGTCTTTAATCCATTTGGAATTGATTTTGGTGCAGGGTGATGCATAAGGATCTAGTTTTAGTTTGTTGCATGTGTTGAACCAGTTTTACCAGCACCATTTGTTAAAGAGGCTATCTTTCTTCCAAACTATTGTTTTAGCTCCTTTATAAAAGATTAAGTAGGAGTAGTTCTGTGGGTTCATTTCTGGGGCTTCAATTCTGTTCCATTGGTCTTCAGGCCTGTTCCAGTGCCAATACCAAGCTGTTTTTATTACTATAGCTTTATAATACAGCTTGAAGTTGGGTATTGTAATTCCTCCAGCACTGTTCTTTCTGCTTAGGATTGTTTTTGCTATTCTGGTTCTTATATTGTTCCATATGAATTTCTGGATTGCTTCTTCCATTTCATTAAAAAATGGTGTTGGGATATTAATGGGTATTGCATTGAATTTGTAGATAGCCTTTGGCAATATTGTCATTTTGACAATATTAATCCTCCCAATCCTGGAGCATTGGAGGTTTTCCTGTTTCCTTAGTTCTTACTTAATTTCGTTTTTCACTCTTTTAAAGTTTTCATCAAAGAGGTCTTTCACTTCTTTGGTTAAGGTTATTCCTAGGTATTTTATGTTTTTTGGGGCTATTGCAAAAGGAGTTGTTTCCTGATTTCAGCCTCGGTCTTCGGGTCGTTAGCATAGAGAAAGGTCGTTGATTTCTGAGGGTTTATTTTATATCCTGCAACTTTGCCAAAGTTTTTGATCAGCGCTAGTAGCTTGGGGGTAGACTCTATGGGGTTCTTTAGGTATAGGATCATGTCTTTTGAGAAAAGAGAAAGTTTAACTTCATCTTTTTCTATTTGGATCCCCTTTATATTTTCTTCTTGCCTGATTGCTCTGGCTAGGAATACTAGTACTATGGTGAAGAGCAGGAGAGAGAGTGGACATCCCTGCCTTGCTCCTGATATTAAAGGGAATGGCTTTAGTTTGTCACCATTTAGAGTTATGCTTGCTGTTGGTTTGTCATAAACTGCCTTGATTATATTCAGGAATGTTCCCTGGAATCCCAGTATTTCCAGGGCTTTTAGCATAAATGGGTGCTCTATTTTATCGAATGCTTTTTCCGCATCCAGAGATAAAACCATGTGGTTCTTTACCTTGGTCCGGTTGATGTGGTGGATTATTTTAATTGACTTGCGTATATTAAACCAACTTTGCATCCCTGGGATGAATCCAGTTTGATTGTGGTGTATGGTTTCTGTGATGACCTGTTGAAGTCGATTGGCCAGAATTTTATTGAGAATTTTCGCGTCTATGTTCATCAGGGCAATCGGTCTATAGTCCTGTTTCCGTGTTGAGTCTCTGCCTGGTTTTGGGATGAGGGTTATACTGGCTTCATAGAATGAGTCTGGTAGTGAACGTTCTCTTTCAATTTCATTGAAGAGTTTGAGAAATATTGGTGTGAGTTCTGTTTTGAAGGCCTTGTAGAATCCTGCAGTGAATCCGTCTGGACCTGGGCTTTTCTTGGATGGGAGATCATTTATTGCTGTTTCTATTTCAATACTGGATATGGGTCTGTTTAGAAGGTTTAAATCTTCATGGCTGAGTTTGGGGATATGAATATTTTCAGGAAATCATCCATTTCTTCCAAGTTCTCAAATTTGTTGGCATAAAGGTTTGCAAAATAGTCCCTTATTATTTTCTAAATTTCGGTTATTTCTGTGGTGATGTTACCTGTTTCATCTCTTATCTTGTTTATTTGAGTGTGCTGCATTAGTTTTTTAGTCCGGTTTGCCAGGGGTCTGTCTTGTTGATTTTTTCAAAGAAACAACTCTTTGTTTTGTTGATTCTGTTGATTGTTTTTTTTTTTTGTCTCTAATTGATTTAATTCTAATTTGATTTTAATTATTTGCTTCCGTCTATTGACTTGGGGTTTGGCTTGTTGTTCTCTTTCAAGGAAATTAAGGTTCTTCCTTTAATTATTGGGTTGCTGTTTCTCCAGTTTGTTGGTGTACTCACTCAGAGATATAAATTTTCCTCTGAGTACTGCCTTTGCTGTGTCCCAAAGGTGCTGGTACTTTGTGTCCTCAACTTGGTTGAATTCCATAAACATTTGAATTTCCATTTTAATTTCTTCAATGACCCACTGATGGTTCAGCAGTGTGTTGTTTAGTCTCCATGAATTGTAGGATTTTCTGTGGTGGCTGTTTGAGTTGAGCTCTAATTTTATTCCATTGTGGTCTGACAGAATGCAGTGAATGGTTTTGATACTTCTGAATTTGTACAGATTTCCTTTGTGCCCTAAGATGTGATCTATTTTGGAGAATTTTCCATGTGCTGCCGAAAAGAATGTGTATTCTGTCCTTGCTGGGTGGAATATTCTGTAGTTACCAGTAAAGTCTAGTTGGTCTATGCAATTATTTAGATCTGTGATTTCTTTGTTCAGTTTTTGGTGAATGTTTGATGAAGTTGGGTGCTCCTGCATTTGGTGTGTAGACATTTAGATATTTAGAATGGTTTTATCTTCCTGTAGGAGAGATCCCTTTACTAGTATGTTGTAACCTTCTTTGTCTCTTATTACCTTTTTTAATTTGAAGTCAATTTTGTCTGATACTAGGATTGCAACTCCAGCCTGCTTATGGGGTCCATTTTCTTGATAGATTTGATTCCAGCCTTTCACTTTTAGAAGATGTTTGCCTTTGCTGGATAGATATTTCTCTTGGAGGCAGCAGAAAGATGGATCTTGTTTTTTGTTCCAACTTAGGAGCCTATGTCGTTTGATTGGAGAATAAGTCCATTAATGTTGAGAGTTAGGATTCAGAGATGATTGTTTGCTCCTTTCATTATCACTATCTTGTAAGAAGCTGTGTCTTCCCATTTCTTGATCTGATGTTTTCTATTTAGAGTTCATTTCTCTGTCTGTATTGGGCTCTTGATTATTTTCCCTGTATAGTACATCTTTGAGGATTTTCTGTAAAGCTGGCTTGGTGGATATATATTGATTCAATTTTTCCTTACTGTGGAAGACTTTTATTTGTCCTTCGGCTATGAATGAGAGTTTGGCTAGGTACAGTATTCTTGGTTGGTAGTTATTTTTATTTCGTGTTTGGTATACCTCATTCCAGGCTCTCCTTGCTTTCATGGTCTCTGCTGAGAAGTCTCGGGTAATTCTGATAGCTTTTCCTTTATATGTGATTGTTTTCTTCTCCCTAACAGTTTTAAGGATTCTTTCCTTGTAATGTTTTGATCACAATATGTCGGTGGGATGTCCTATTCTGGTTTGGTCGGTTTGGGGTTCTAAATGCTTCTTGTATCTGTATATGCCTATCATTCTGGATATTTTGGAAGTTCTCAGCTAATATTCTGTTAAATAGGTTGCCTATCCCATTAACTTCTTTCTCCAAGTTTTCCTCAATACCTATTATCCTTAAATTGGGCTTCCTGATCATGTCTTGAATCTCCTGTAGCGATCTATTTTGTTGATTGGACTGTATTTGTATTGGTTTTTTATCTTTCTCCATAGATTCTAGGGAATCTTCAGCTCCTGAGATTCGATCTGCTGCTTCAGTTATTCAGGACTGTAGGCTAGCTACTTGATTTTGAATCTCTTTTCCTTCTGACTGGTCTTTCCTGCTGATTTCCAAGCCATCTCTGAGGTCTTGCATGGACTTATTTACTTCATTAATTTGGTTTTGATTGCTGTCTCTTTTACCTGGGTAGCTATCTTTTCATTTGACTGTTGAATTTCATTTATCTTTTTATTTGTTGAGGCCATCAAATCATCTATTACTTTATGAAAGGATTGATGTATTGATTCAAAATTTTCATTTAACATGTTCATCAGTAGACTTTATACAGCATTTTGAGGGTTCTCTTCTAGGTCTTTGATTGATAGCTCTGTTCCCTGCTTGTTTTGAGTGGGAGAAAAGACTCCATTGTTTGCCATTTTTCTTGTGTTTCTTCTGCCCATTTGGATTGGGAATGCCAATCTACAAGCACCTGTGAGTACCTTTTAAAACCCAAAGAAGCCCTTACCAAGCACTGTTGTGTAAATCTTACAAGTTCACAATTATATACAGATACCTTGTATACCTGTCTATAAAATTAGATTTGGTGTTCCTAAAGAATACAATTTCAGTATAACAGCCGATCCTGGGCCCTGTATTCCATAGTTACTTATTTACTGTTACAACCCTATGAGAAATTCTTGTTCTTATATTAAGTACTTTTAGGACTGGCTTTCTCTATGAACCCCTTTGATTCACTCGAATTAAGCAGGGATACCCTCTATCCAATAACCAGGAGTTAATGGAACCTGGAGGTCCTGACAGTAAGTCAGGAGGGAAAGTTAGAAGTAGTAAAGAGAAGAGAGTAAAATGTATTGGGGGGGGTGTGATGATTTTGGCTTAGTTTCAGTGACGTGGAAAAGTGAAGAATAGTAGAATCAGTAGAAAGAACAAGGTTAAAATGACAGACAATGGAGAGTTAGCAGAAAAGAGTTGAGGTGTTATTCATAGGAAAATAATTTTTAAAGAAAGAGAAACCAAAGAGAGAAATAAAGAAAAAATACTGGAAGACAGATACACAAAACAGAGAAAAATTATTAAAAAATAAAATAAAATAAAAAAATAAAAAGGAAAATAACCAGAAAAACGAACAACCAAAACAACAACAACAAAAAAAAAAACTTGATAAAACAAACAGGTAAAACTGGAAAACAAAAAAACTAACGACGTTTCAGAAGTGAAAAATTAAAAAAAAATTTTTTTATGAAGTTTAAAAAAAATGTTTGAAAAGAAAAAAAAAATGGAGTCCTCCTTGTTTGGGTGGTCTGTCCCCAGTCTCTGGTTTCCTTGCGATGGTCTGCAATCTTTTTTCCTGATTTGCTAGTTTGACTTGATTTCAGTTTGCAGGGGGTGGATCTGTCCTGACCCTTCTCCCCTGTTGGTGCAATCCTGGGTCTCTGTGGTTCGCACAGCTTGCAGCTAGGCCTTGGGCATCCTCTGTAGATGGGGACATGAGCAGTCTTGGGAACCGTGGCTTCTCTGTGTGCTATGGGGCCGCAGCCTTTAATGCCTGGCTTTGAATAGGCTGTGGACTCAGCAGCGCGGGGCGCCTCTGGCCTGGTTTACCAGGCTGAGAGTTGCTTGCCTGGGTGAGGTTCCTCCCTCCTGGGTGTGGCGGCTGCCTGGCAGAGCTGGCTATGGAATTCAGCTCCGTTTCAGGCTGGGAATTGGGCTTCTTCTGTAACCAGACCATTTATCTGTCTCAGGAACTCTTTGTTCCCCCGTCTGGTGTTTCCATGCCGCCGGTAGCTGCTCGCCCCTTTCACTTTAAATTTAGAAATTCCGACGGGCAGGGTGTGGCACCTCTGGCTAAACTGTGGCCCAGGATGAGCCTCCCGCCTGGGCAGCGGGCATTCTCCTGGGCGGAGCTGGCTCTCACTGGTCGGTCCCTCTTGCCCTTTTCAAAGATGGCTCCTTTGACCTCGCTTTCCCCAGGCCCGCTTTAGTTCCAGTCTGGTCTGACCCTATGCCTGAGTCAAACATGCACTTTGCTCTGGAAGTGGGGGAAGGGCTACCTTCCAGAAGCTTCTCTGTGGGCACAAGTGAGAATATCTTTCGAGGGGTCCTAATGCTTTCTCTGCGATTTCAGGTCGTCCGTGCTCAGCCGCCATCTGGAGGATTTCTCCCTGGTCTATGCTGTGTGCTTTAGCTGCATGGAGTGCGGGTGGCTGTGCCGGTCGCTGTGCTGGCACCGGCACTGGTATGGCGGTGGGGACGCCGCCCGGAGCTCAAATCTGTGTTTTCATATGAGCAAAGTTGATTTTTCCTTCCTGGCCTGTACTGTTAGAACTTACTCTAGCTGTCTTTCTAGGAGTAAAATTTCTCTGGGATGGGAAAACTGCGATATAGGAGGGAGCTCAGCTAGAGCTCTGCTGTTCCTCCACCATCTTCCTGGAAGTCCCTGGAACTACTTTTAAAAGACATGCTGACAAAGTATAAAATTATTCTGCCTGGAAAAAGATATGCAAGTAAAATCACCACTAAACTGCCGTCACAGTTTATGAAGATAATTTAGTGAAAAATTCAGGTCAAGTTTAGTAACTCTGAGGACAATTTCATTCACTTATCTAGCATCCTTCCCAGACATTTCCTGCTACACAAAGACAAAAGATGAAAGGCACAAAACTCCTCTGTAAAGATTGGTTCCTAACTCTGCCAGGCTGATGACTACTTACCCCAGCATTCTGCCTGTTATAGATATATTAGGTTGTAAAATCAAAGATTTTCTTGTGTCATTCTCAATTTAAGTACCTGTGCTGTTTGTACACTCCAAAAATTGTACCATTGGTCCTTGGTTGTGTGTGTGTGTGTGTGTGTGTGTGTGTGTGTATACACATATGTATGTATATATGTATATATATATACACATATATTCACTGTGTATTTTTCCTAATTTATTAAAAGGTATGGCATGTGTGTTATGTGGGGGGAGCATCTGTGTTATCATTTTAGTATTTTGTGAAATATTTAGCCAATTTTTTTTATCCTTTAAGTGGTTGAGGAAATCAAACCCAGTGCTATGAGTATGACCACACTCCTCACTTATCTATATACCTAACCCCAACTTTCTAAACTATTTAGAGCTACATCTTATTATTTTCTTAATATTTTGTTAGTCATGGGTACTGTATACATTTTGAAATCTGTCTTTAAGAAAACCGACATAATCTAAGGTAATATTTTGGATGATGGGTGTTAATGGCATTATCCAAAATCCTTTTGTAAATAATCCATCTGCTTTTCACATAATTTTGTGTCTGCAGAATGATGTCATAATTAGATAGGTTGATTCCTCCCATTTTCTGCTTGGCATTGATGTTTAGTTTCAGATGTTTTAAATCACTGCTGTATGTGAGTTATTCACATACACTTTCTAATGAAGTATGAAGTATGGACATGAATTGAATAGTAAATACCCTCACCCTGTAATAAGGCTCATCTCATGGTCATAATAAAACCCTACATTGTTATTATAATCCAGTGGTATTTTACCAAAGTCATATTAAGGCACATAAGTGCATATTCTTAAAAGTGTGATTCATAATCCACAGGAACTGACTGTAATTGATTTACTACAAAGCAACTGTACTGAATGGCTCATAGCCCCAGGTGACGCTAGCAGTTGAGCTTCAGTGAACCTGTGTTCACAACATGCACTTCTGGAAGTTTCTATTGTCAGATTGTAAAACACAAAGATGAAACACAGGGTTAAGGGAGAACATTTAGCAAAACCTACTGGAGAATGAGATTGCTTAGGTAAACAGTTCTTTAAACACATTAATAAAAATGTCGGGCATATTTAAAAATGACATAATCTTTAGAAGCCATGTGTTTCTAAGAGGAAAGATTTTGTTGGCCTCTTTCCCTTGTAAATTTTACCTCATTAAAGCTTTTTCTTTCTTGTAGCATTTTTTCATATGCAATGTACAAAATCTGGAAATGATGGAGGATGTTTCTGATACAGTCTTGTCAATTACTCCTTCCTTGTTTTGTTAGTTACAGATAATCATTAGCCATAGTCTTCTGGCTATGAATTTAAGTAGAGTAAAATAAGTAGTCATTTTTAATGGTATCCTTCTAGTCATTTCTAATGGTATCCTTCTAGTCATTTCAAATGCATCAAAAAGTTTTCCAACATGTGAAAATACCAAAGGTATAATAATCCAAATCTTTGCCCCCTTATTCAGTAACTAAGTATGTACATTAAAAGTGACAGAGATAGATAATAAGACCTTTGGGGGGAGTGCTTGACAGCTTTTGCTTATAACATATGTTCATTGCTATCACGAAGTAATCAGGTGGACAGATTCACAAACAATGCCTAGAACACATGGTGGTCTCTTGGTGTTAACAAGAAATGTCTGGCTCACTTGTAAACATGGCCCAATAATGGAAATATTTGTCACTTTGATTGTTCTTTTTAAAATCATGGCTAAAATAATATTGTTACCCTGGACCTGCTAGATGAAAAGGTGAGAAACTGTGACCTCACCTTATTTGCTTCTGTGTAAAGGAAGGAGAGAAAAATTGCCAGCTCTGTGATATTTCTGATGCTGACTAAACCATCCATCTGCTTTACCTTTAAAACTAATTTGAGTGCAAGGCACCAGTGGCTCACGCCTGTAATCCTAACTACTCAAAAGGCTGAGATCTGAGGATCAAAGCACAAAGCCATCCCAGGAAGGAAAGTCCACAAGACTCTTTTCTCCAATAAACTACTCAAAAAATCTGGAAGGGGTGCTGTAGCTCAAGTAGTAGAATGCTAGCAAGCCCAGAATTCAAGCCCCAGGACTGGCAAATAATAATAATGATTATCATTATACTAATTTGAGGTTAAAACTTGATCTTAAGGCCTAATTTCTTACAGAGAATTAATATAAAAACATTTTATTCAAACTTTATTTATCCCACCCACTTATTAGTTTCTGCCTCTATAAAGAGAAATGTTAACTAAATCTGATTGTAATAAAAATAGTTCAGAGACTGTGATTCTAAGGTAATCTGATGATTTCAAATGCCATAAATCTTACATTGTATTTGCAAACGCTCCCTCATTTGGCCTACAATGAGCCATCATAGATACATAGGTTGGGATTGCAATTCTTATTTTTATTTTACTTGTTATTGAAATAGGTCTTTTGGAAAATTAACTAGAGAATATTGCACTTTTCTTGAGAAAGCCACCAGAATGGAAAACAGTTCTATCTAAATGTTAAATGAAGAAATTGGAAGATAATAAGAACAATTCCCAGCCTAGATAAAGAATTCAGAACTGCAAAATTTCTAAACCTTAACAACTGTTTCCATCCACAATCTGTTTCCAAACAAATGCAACTGTCTTCAGCATTGATTCCATGGAGTATCTTACGTGTGTGAGGAAGGGGATTTCACTACTGAAGCTGTCTTGTTAAATTCAAACTATGTCTCACTTTTTTTCTCCACTTTTTTTCTTTTTTTCAAATTTTTATTATCAAACTGATGTACAGAGAGGTTACAGTTTCATACGTTAGGCATTGGATACATTTCTTGTACTGTTTGATACCTTGTCCCTCATAACCCCCCCTCCCCCTTTCCCTTTCCCCCCCTGAGGTGTTCAGTTCACTTACACCAAACAGTTTTGCAAGTATTGCTTTTGTAGTTGTTTGTCTTTTTTTTACCCTGTGTCTCTCAATTTTGGTATTCACTTTCAATTTCCTACTTCTAATACCAGTATACACGGTTTCCAATATACTCAGATAAGATTACAGAGATAGTGTAGGTACAACCACAGGAAGGTGATACAAGAACGTCATCAATAATAGAAGCTACAGATACACATAGGACGTTGAAAGTAGCTACAACTGTGATATAACAATCGTTTCCATAACATGGAGTTCATTTCACTTAGCATCATCTTATGTGTTCATAAGGGTATAGCTATTGGGCTCTTGTGATCCTCTGCTGTAAGTTGCCTAAATCTGTGCTAATTATTCCCTGTGAGGAAGACCATAGAGTTCATGTTTCTTTGGGTCTGGCTCACTTCACTTAGTATAATTGTTTCCAAGTCCTTCCATTTCCTTACAAATGGGGCAATGTCATTCTTTCTGATAGAGGCATAAAATTCCATTGTGTATATGTATCACATTTTCCTGATCCATTCGTCTACTGAGGGGCATCTGGTTGGTTCCAGATTCTCGCTATGACAAATTGTGCTGCGATGAACATTGTTGTACTGGTGGCTTTACTGTGATTTTGTTTGTGGTCTTTTGGATAGATACCCAAAAGTGGGGCTGCTAGGTCATAGGGGAGTTCTGTATTTAGCCTTCTGAGGAATCTCCATACTGCTTGCCAGAGTGGCTGAACCAGTTTACATTCCCACCAACAATGAAGTAGGGTTCCCTTTGGCCACATCCCCTCCAACAATTGTTATTGTTAGTTTTCTGGATATATGACATTCTTACTGGGGTGAGATGGAATCTCAATGTTGTTTTGATTTGCATTTCTTTTATGGCCAGTGATGTAGAGCACTTTTTCTTATGTCTCTTGGCCATTCTCATTTCCTCATCAGAGAAATCTCTTTTAAGTCCACTTGAGGAGGGGGCTATTGGTTCTTTGCAGTTTTGTTTTGGCAGAAGGTAATTTTTTTAGTTCTGCATATAATTTAGAGATGAGGCCTTTGTCCGTTGAATGGCCGGTAAAGATCTTCTCCCAGTCTGTGGGCTTTCTGTTTATCTTGCGAGCTATGTCCTTTGCCGTACAGAAGCTCTACAGTTTGATGCAGTCCCATTTGTCCAACCTTTCTTTGATTTGTAGCCTTTCTGGGGTCATTGTTAAGGAAGTTCCGTCCTGTGCCTTTCCTTCTGGACATTTGGAAAGTTCTCAGCTAATATTTGGTTAAATAGGTTGCCTATCCCACACTGTTTTGTTGACTGGAGTGGATTTCTATTGATTTTTTATCTTTCTCCATAGAATCTAAGGAATCTTCAGCTCCTGAAATTCGATCCTCTGCTTCAGTTAGTCAGGACTGTAGGCTAGCTACTTGATTTTGAATCTCTTTTCCTTCTGACTGGTCTTTCCTGATGATTTCCATGTCATTTCTTAGGTCTTGCATGGACTTCTCTTTACTTCATTACTTTGGTTTTGAGTGCTGTCTCTCAAATCTTTAAGCTGGGTAGCTATCTTTTCATTTGACTCTTGAAGTTCATTTACCTTTCTATTTGTGGATGCCGTGAAATTCTCCATTAATTTTTGCTTTGCCTCTTCACGCTCTAGAATAATTGACTGAAGAGATTCAAACTTTTCATTTATCATGTTTATCAGTAGACTTTGTAGAGCATTTTGTAGAGCAGTGTGCCAGCACAGGCACTGGTGTGGCAGCGGGACACCGCCCGGAACTCAAATCTGTCTTTTCAGATGAGCAAAGTCGATTTTTCCTTCCTGGCCAGAATCCTTGTACTGTTAGAACTTACTCTGGCTGTCTTTCTAGGAGTACAAGTTTCTATGGGGTGAGAAAACTGAGATGTTGGAGGGAGCTCAGCTAGGGCTCTGCAACTCCTCCACCGTTTTCCCAGGTAGTCTCTCCACATTTTTCTCCTTCTTCAATGGGTCTGTATATTGAAGTAGGAAAAAATTTTAAAAACTGAAATTATATGAATTTGAATTTGAAACAGATGCTATCCTATAATTGAATAGTTTGCCCACATTTAGAGTTTATAGGTTTTTCTAGATAAGAGTAAATAGAGTATATGAGTATATTCTTTGGGGACACAATGTTTGTGAAACTTTATGGATGCCTGAATTTGGAAATTTCATTTCAATATTTTCTTAATTTTTACTTTATTTTGCCAGAACTGAGGCTTGAACGCTGGACCTGGGTACTATCTCTGAGGTTTTGTGCTCAAGGCTAGTGCTCTACCACTTGAGCCACAGCTCTACTTCAGTTCATTTAGTGGTTAATTGGAGGTAAGAGTCTAGGATTGCAGGCATGAGCCACCTGCAGCCAGTGAAAATTTTTCGCATCTGAGTTTCCTCACTAGAAAAATATAGGCAGTTAAGCCTATTAAGCAGGGTCAAAATATGAGAGAAGCTTCTCCACTTTTGGGCATCCACCCGAAAGATTACAAGCAAGACCACACTACAGCCACCAGAACAACTATGTTTATTGCAGCACAATTTGTTATTGCTAAAATATGGAACCAACCCAGATGCTCCTCAGTAGAAGAGTGGATCAAGAGGAAATGAGAATGGCCAAGAGACACATGAATAAGTGCTCTACATCACTGTCCATAAAAGAAATGCAAAGCAAAACAAGATTGAGATTCCACCTTATCCCAGTAAGAATGTCCATTATCATGAAAACTAACAATAACAAATGCTGGAGGGGATGTGGCCAAAAGGGAACCCTACTACATTATTGATGGGAATGTAAACTTGTTCAATCATTCTGGAAAGTGGTATGGAGGTAGCTCAGAAGGCTAAACATAGAGTTCCCCCATGACCCAGCAGCCCCACTTTGGGGTCTCTACCCAAAAGATTTTACAAGCAGGACCACACTAAAGCCACCAGCACAACAATGTCCATCACAGCACAATTTGCCATTGCTAAAATATAGAACCAACCCAGATGCCCCTCAGTAGACAAGTGGATCAGGAAAATGTGGTATATATACACAATGGAATTCTATGCCTCTGTCAGAGAATGGCATTGCCCCATTTGTAAGGAAATGGAAGGGGGACTTGCAAAAAAATTATACTAAGTGAAGTGAGCCAGACTCAAAGAAACGTGGACTCTATGGTTTCTCTCATAGGGAATAATTAGTACATGTTTAGGCTAGTCATAGCAGAAGATCAAAATAGCCCAATAGCTATGCCCTCATGAACACATAAGATGATGCTACGTGAAATGAACTCAATATTATATAGAAACAAGTGTTATATTATTGTTGCAAATATTTTCAACATGCTATGTGAAACAGCAGCGCTTTTTTTGTTTCTCTTGTATTCCCTTCCTGTAGTTTTACCCCACTATCACTATATCTCATCTGAGTAATCTGGGTACTGTATATACATATATTAGAACTAGGGAGGGAAAGGGAATATCAAAATCGAGAGACAAAGGATAAAAGACAAATTATTCCCAAAGCAATACTTACAAAACCATTTATTTGGTGTAAACCAACTGAACAACTCATGGGGGGGAAAGAGAGAAAAGGGGAGAGGGGAGGCAGGTGGGAACAGGAAATGAAGGAGGAGGTAACAAGTTGGACAAGAAATGTACTCACTATATTACAGATGAAACTGTAACCCATCTGTACTTCATTTTGACTATAAAATAAATTAAAACAAATATGAACAAAGTTCATTTTGGTAATGCATTTAATACATGACAAATAGGGAGTGCATACTCATTTTAATTATTAGGTAATATTCTGTTATTTCCATTTTCAGTTATGATCACGTTAGGAAAAACTAGTTTTATTGCTTCTGTTCAAGTCTATCAATTGGATTAATTTCTTATGGTAGGAAGCAATGACTTTTGCCAAGAATAATCCTTTTCTTTAACTTGAACATGACATTGCTTTTTATCAGCCACCTTTTGTGATCTCCTTGCCCTAACCCCAGTACAAATTGGCCACATTCAAATTTACTCTTGCCTAGCACCTGAGAAAAGATATATTCCATTTCCCTAGTCCATGTTTTTTTTTTTTAAACTTGTTTTATGGATCTAACTTCATCTCAGTTCTGCATGATCTCATGTCTTCATCTATTTCTTGTCATTTAATTTTACTCTGATTTTTCTTTCTACCTCAGTTTATAAACAGATGAAAGAAATTCTCCTTAAAGCCCAAGTCTTTCTATACTTTGCTGTATTTGTCCCAGAGAGTTGAAAGTAACAGCATTCATCTTATTCTCTATTTTGATTCATTCATTAACGTTTGTTTTTGCTTTTGACTCATATGTTGTTGGTCCATTTCTCCTTGAAAGTCATTCTTTCCATGGTCATTACTTGTCCAAAGATCTATAAGCAGTAGGATGGCCATCAGTTTCTCATGCTATTGCGAGGTGGCAGAATCTTTGAGGGTTGGGGTCCTACTGGAAGAAAGTGGAGTCATTGTGCTGTGCGTCCTTAAATGGGACGGGGTATACCTGTCTCTTTGCTTCTCAATCACCTTGAGATGAGCATCTTTGCGCCACCATCTGCTCCTCTAAGATATTCTTCTTTGACATGGCCTTAAAAGCAACAGGGACAAGCTAATGTGGATCCAAATGCCTGTGATTTTGAATCAAATAAGCAAATCCTTTAAAGCTGTTTGTAACAAATATGTTGTCATTCCAAAGGAAAGCTGGCTAAAGACCAATGATCTCTCATTTGCAACCTAGTGGAAAATAACCTTTTCAGTTATTTACTCACTTGTAAAGTTGACCTCCTTCACCTGGAATTTTCCAGAGTGTGACTTTCTCAAGAACTCCTCTTATCCATCTGTTTCCTATTAAAATTCATGGATTCATTTTCCTCCACCTGTTTCTACACTGCAACAACGAATCCTATTTTTAGATCTTTCCTCTTACATTCATAAAAGCACACTTGCTGTTCTAATATGCATTTAGGATAATTTATAGTCTGTATGTCCAGCTCAGCATCTTACTCAAAGTGCTATCTTGTGCAACAACTGAATTCTCAAGCCCACTTGGACAAAATTGAAACAAAACTTGGCCAGAAAAACATACTATGACCCCTCTACAACTTACTAATCATAATTTTCTTCCTCAGAAATTTTTAATACTTATGTTGTCTTAGTTATTCTGGGCTGTATAACAGAATGTCACAGATTGACTGCCTTCAAGCAAAAGAAATTTATTTCTCATAGTTCTGAAAGTCTAAGATCAAAGTACCAGGTATATTGAGGGTGTCATTATGTCTAGTCATTATGTCTTCACCTGGCTTATAATAAAAGAGGAGAGAGAGAGCTCTCTGGGGTTCTTTTATAAAGACACTCATCCCATTTATGGGGATTTCATTCTAATAGCCTAATTACTTCCAAATTGCCTACCTACCAATACTTTACATTAGAGGTTAGGATTGTAGTGTAATGAGTTTTGGAGTGACAAAAACATTGGGGGAAATACAACCAAATATTCCTATTTTCCCAAGATGTTTAAATTTTATTTTAGAATTTTTGCTTTCCCCTACTTTGTTTCAACACTTCAATTCTACTTCAATCATAATTTAAATTTTATTTTCTAGTACTATTTCTGACTTTGCCTTGCAGTAACCATCATCTTTTCTTAACTGAATCTTTTACTTTCCATCTTGTTGTTTTCCCTGGTCCTCTCCAATTTATTATCTAACTTCCACGTATGTGATTATTTTCTGAAGTGTCAGTTAATTGTATTATTCTCTCCAAATTTTGAAGCCAAATCATTTCAATGCTATGACCTTCCCTCACCAACTTTTATATGTATGCTTGCATTCTCATTCTGCTGGAATATTTGTAGATCCTCGAATGTTATTTACACATCCGTATCTTGGCTCTGTACATACTTTTCCACTTTATCAAACATATCTTTTACATCCTTGTGTAGTCATTCACATCCTCCTGGTCCTGTAACATTCTTTGCAGCTGTTATATATTCTGAGGAGTCTATCCTCATCTTCTAAGTTAAATGGCTTTTCTCTGTGCTTCCAGTGTAGTGCAGGTATAGCTATACCATCTCTGCACTTTATTCACTCTATCTAACTCAGTAGACTATGAACATGTCTACAAAAATAAATAAGGTTCACTTTCCAAAGCATAAAACTCATTTTCTAATAAAGGTTTGGCACTTTATCTCTTCATTAGAATAACAACTAAATAGCAAACACATTTCTCCACCACTCTGTGCCACCATGTGGCTGATATGTCTATGTTGTATTTCTTTCTCTCTAACTTTGTTCTTTCTATTTTCTCTCTTATCTTTCTTTTTTAGATTTTCCAACAAGAGATTTACCTGGATGGATCCAATTAGAAAACTTGGTCTCTCTTTTCTGTGCATTCCACTCTTCATTTGTAATTCTCACTGAGCCCAACATTCATTAGTTATATGAATTTAGACTTTCAAAACATTAGTAAGTCAGTAGAAAAATGGGTTCTACATTCATTTCAAAAGTTCTGACATTTCTCTTAGTAAGATATTTAGATATCCTACTACATGTTAAATAGGTTTGATACATGATGTTAGGAAATGATAGTACTGATTTTTTTCTTCTTATGATATGCAATATAACTAAAGACTTAATACTAATATTTAGCCAAGGTATGGAAACTGCTTAGATGCCCTTCAATGGATGAATGGATAAAGAAAACTGGTAAACACAATGGAATGTTGCTCATTCATGATGATATAACATCATTTACAAAGCAATGAATGGACCTGGAAGAAATGCATTGAATGAAGTATGTCAGGCCCAGAGAGACAAAGGATTCATGTTTTCTCTCATATGTGGAAGTTTTATCTAATATAAATATATATATATAATACATATATACATATATATGTATATATATGCATATAAAGGGGTCTTATGCATATGTAGAAGAATGGTACATGCAGGGAAGAATTGCAATGTTGTAATTCCTTTGAATAACTTACAGTCCAAAACATAAAAAAAGTGAATACCACGAAGATAAGTATGGAGTTATGTGAAGGTCAAGGAAAGGAGAGTAGACAAAGGAAAAGAAGAAAGGGGGAAATGCAGTGATAATTTTCAATGTATGTCCTATGAAACTAGGACAATCAAGAGAATTGAGGAAGTGGAGAGATGGGAGGATGCTGAAAGGGACTATATTTGTCAAGATAAATTGTACTCACAAACTGACATAATAAAAATATGATTTTATAGATTCATATTTATAATGTTTACTTTCTTATCTAGAGGTGATATTAAAACCTGAGTAATTATTTAGAAAGTAAAATTGATTTGACTTTATGCAGAGAATTTTTAAATACTTCTGAGCAAGGGGAATTCTAAGTAAAAATATATCACAAACGTGGAAGTAGTAGCTATAAACTTAACATAAACATTTATAACAATACGGGATCATAGGAGACTCATCATAATTTGCTGTAGTGCTATTTTTCTGTTTGAAAAGAAGGACATTGCTTCAGGGAACTGGTAAAAAAAAATAACATTTACAAATAAAATGTTTCAAAACATTTTCTTTTTTACTTTTTTTCTGTGCATATTTTTTTCTTTTTTTCTCTTATTTATTGTCAAAGTGATGTACAGAGAGGTTAGAGTTTCATACGTTAGGCATTAGATACATTTTTGTACTGTTTGTTACCTCCTCCCTCATATCCCCTCCTCCCTCCCTCTTTCCCTCTCCTCCCATGAGTTGATCAGTTGGTTTACACCAAGCAGTTTTGCAAGTATTGCTTTTGTAGTCATTTCTCTTTTTATTCTGTGTTTCTCAATTGTGGTATTCCCTTTCACTTTCCTACTTCTAATACCAGTATATACAGTTTCCAACGTACTCAGATAAGATACAGCAATAGTGCAGGTACAACCACAGGAAGGGGACACAAGAAGATCGTCAACAATAGAAGCTATGGTTTCACATGGCATATTGAAAGTAATTACAACAGTGATATGTCACTCATTTCCATAACATGGAGTTCATTTCACTTAGCATTATCTTATGCATTCTTAAGGGCATAGCTATTAGGCTCTTGTGATCCTCTGCTGTGACTAGCCTAAAGCTGTGCTAATTATTCCCTATGAGGGAGACCATAGAGTCCATGGTTCTTTGGACAGACCCCTAGCAAAATTTGACCAAAAAATGAAGTCAGTGCACCCACGAAAACAGGATCAAAGATGAAACAGGAAACATCACCACAAAAACAACCAAGATTCAGAACGCAATAAGGTACTATTTTGCAAACGGTTACACCAACAAATTCGAGAATCTGGAAGAAATGGATGAATTCCTAGAAAAAATTGTTATGCCCAAACTTAATGATGAAGATTTAAACCTTCTAAACAGACCCATATCTAGTATTAAAATAGAAACAGCAATAAGATATCTCCAATCCAAGAAAGCCCAGGTCCAGATGGATTCACTGCAGAACTCTACAAGGTCTTCAAAACAGAACTCACACCAATATTTCTCAAAATCTTCAATGAAATTGAAAGAGAAAGTTTGCTATGAAACATATTCTATGATGCCACTATAACTCTTATCCCAAAAGCAGCCCAGGACTCCTCAAGTAAAGAGAAGAATAGACTGATTTCCCTGATGAACGTTGATGGAAAAATTCTCAACAAAATTCTGGCCAATCAACTTCATCAGATCATCAAAATATCATACAGTATGACCAAATTGGATTAATTCCCGGTATGCAGAGGTGGTTCAATATATGCAAGCCAATCAATGTAATCCACAATATCAACTGGAGCAAGGTCAAGAACCACATGACTATTTCATTAGATGCGGAAAAAGCATTTAATAAAATCCAGCACCCATAAAAGCTTTGGACAAACTAGGATTCCAAGTTCACAATTATATACAGATACCATTTATATTTGCATATAAAATTAGATTTGGTGTTCCTAAAGAATACAATTTCAATATGACAAACAATCCTGAGCCCTGTATTCGGTAGTTCTTTATTACCTGTTACAACCCTATGAGCAATTCTTGTTCTTATACTAAGTTCTTTTTGGACTGGCTTTCTCTATGAAACCCTTTGATTCACTCGGGTTAAGCAGGAATACCCTCTATCCAATAACCAGGAGTCAATGGTATCTTGAGGTCCTGGAAGTAACTAAGGAAGGTAAGTTAGAGGTAGTAAAGGGAATAGAGTAAAATGTATGGGTGTGTGTGATTATTTTGGTTTAGTTTCAGTGACATGGAAATGTGGAGAAGAGTAGAATCAGTAGAAAGAACAAGGTTAAAATGATAGACAATGGAGTGTTAACAGAAAAGAGTAGAGGTGTAATTCATAAGAAAGTAATTTTTAAAGAAAGAGAATGTGAAGAGAGAAATAAAGAAAAAATACTGAAAGACATGCACAAAACAGAGAAAATTTATTTTTTAATTTAAAAAAAAGGAAAGAAATCCTGGGGAAAAAAATGGAGTCTTCCTTGTTTGGGTGGGCTTTCTACAGTCTCTGGTTTCCTTGCAATGGTTGGCAGTCTATTTTGCTGCTTGGCTGGTTTGACTTGCTTTTAGTTAGGACAGGGTGGATCTGTTCTGACCCTCCCCCCCATTAGTGAAATCCTGGGTCTCTGTGGTTCACACAGCTTGCAGGTAAGACTTGGGCATCCTCTGTAGATGGGGGACGTGAACAGTCTCGTGAAGCTTGGCTCCTCTCGTCTGCTCTGGGGCGGCTGCCTCTAACACCTGGTTTTGAATAGACTGTGGACTCAGCAGGGTGAGGCACCTCTGGCCTGGTTTACCTGGATGAGAGTCACTTGCCTGGGGGAGGTTCCTCCCTCCTTGATGGGGTAGCCTCCTGGGCAGAGCTGGCTATGGAATTCAGCTCTGTTTCCAGCTGGGAATTGGGCTTCCTCTGTGACAGGACCGTTTATCTGTCTCTGGAACTGTTTGTTCTCCCATCTGGTTGTTCCGTGCCACTGGTAGCTGCTCTCTGCTTTTGCTTTTAATTTAGAAATTCTGGCTGGCAGAGCGGTAAACCTCTGGCTGAGCAGCAGCCCAAGACGAGCCTCCCGCCTTGGCAGGGGTCCTTCTCCTGGGTGGAGCTGGCTGTCACTGATTGGTCCCTCTTGCCCTTTTCAAAGATGGCCCCTTCATCCTCGCTTTCCCCAGGCCTGCTTTAGTTCCAGTCTGGTCTGAACCTATGTCAGTGTCAAAGATGGCGCTTTGCTCTGGCGGTGGGGGAAGGGCTACATTCCAGTGCTCTATGGGCGCGAGTGAGAATGTCATTTGTGGAGTACTCACACTTTCTCTGTGATTTCAGCCCGTCGGTGCTCAGCCTACAATCTGCATCTGTCTGCTGCCGTCTGGAGGATTTTTTCCTGGTTGCTGCTGTGTGCTTTAGGTGAGCGGAGTGCGAGGCACTGTGCCGGCACCAGCACTGGCCTGGCAGCAGGATGCCACCTGCAGCACAAATCTATGTTTTCAGGCCAGCAAAGTAGATTTTTTTCTTCCTGGCCAGAATCCCTGTACTGTTATAGCTTACTTGGGCTGTCTTTCTAGGAGTAAAATTTTCTCTGGGGTGGGAAAACTATGATGTCAGAGGGAGCTTAGCGAGGGCTCTGCTGCTCCTCCTCCATCTTCCCAGAAGTCCCCAACGTTACTCTTAATGGGGAAAAGTTAAGGCCATTTCTTCTAAAATCAGGAGCAAGACAAGGTTGTCTGCTCTCCCCCTCCTCTTCAATATAGTACTAGAATTCCTAGCCAGAGCAATAAGGCAAGAGGAAGACATAAAGGGGATCCAAATAGGAATAGATGAAGTCAAGCACTCTCTCTTTGCAGATGACATGATCCTGTATGTAAAGAACCCCGTAGCCTCTACTCCCTAGCTACCTGAGCTGATCCAATGTTGTGCCAAGTCACGAGACCACCACCAAGAAGACCACCGAGACTCAGAAATTCCGAAATGCAATAGCAAGACAAGACTTTATTCAAGCGGGGCCATGGCCCAGGCCTTGTCCTACCCTCCTACACAGCGGAGGTTAGGAGGCAGCACCCAGCTGCGATTACACAGAGCTTATAAAGGCAAAAGACAAAGTTACAGCAATCAGGTGTTTAAGCAAGCAAGATTACAAGTACAAATCTGATTGGCTCAGGGCTCGAGGCATTCTAGGGGTGGTTAGAGTTAAGCATTCCCCGTCGTTAGAGTTCTCGACCAGCTGGGCCCTAATAAGCTTGTCCTGGGTTTGCTCACAGGGCCTGCTTATCTCAGGTTTACGTGGTAAAGTGGGGTTCGCCTGGTAAAGTGGGGCCTGACTTCAAAGTCTGGCTCTTCATTTCCCCCCTTCACCAAAACTTTGGCAAAGTAGCAGGATTTAAAATAAATCCTCAAAAATCAATGGCCTTTCTATATGCTAATGACCCAAAGACTGAGGCCAAAATCAGGAAAGAAACTCCTTTTGCAATAGCATCAGAAAACATAAAATACCTACGAATAACCTTAACCAAAGAAGTGAAAGACCTCTATGATGAGAACTTTAAAAACATGAAAAACGAAATTAAGGCAGAACTAAAGAAATGGAGAGACTTCCGGGAAGATGGTGGAGGAGCAGCAGAGCCCTAGCTAAGCTGTCTCCTACATCCCAGTTTTACCACTCCAGAGAAAATTTTACTTCTAGAAAGACAGCCCAAGTAAGTTGTAACAGTATAGGCATTCTGCCCAGGAAGGAAAAATTGACTTTGCTGGCCTGAAAACAGACTTGAGCTCCTGGCAGCATCCTACTGCCACACAAGTGCTGGCACCAGCACAGCGCCTGACATTCCGTGCACCTAAAGCACACAGCGCTGACCAGGAAGAAATCCTCCAGATGGCAACAGATAGGCATGGATCACAGGCTGAGCATGGATGGGCTGAAACAGCAGAGAAAGTGTGAGTACCCCACAAAAGACATTCTCACTCGTGCCCACAGAGAAGCTTCTGGAAGCTAGGCCTTCCCCCACTGCCAGAGCAAAGCACCATCTTTGACACTAGCATAGGGTCAGACAAGTCTGGAACTAAAGTGGGCCTGGGGAAAGCAAGGACGAAGGGGCCATCTTTGAAAAGGGCAAGAGGGACCAACCAGTGAGAGCCAGCTCTGCTCAGGAGAACAACCCCTGCCCAGGCAGCAGGCACGTCCCAAGCCATGGCTCACAGACTCAGTTGAACTCAGTTAGAGCTGCCCTGTCCTGCCTGCTGGAATTTCGAAATCAATACCAAAACTGGTGACAAGGAACAACAGGTGGGAGAATAAACAGTTCCTGAAACAGAAAAACAGTCCCATCAAAGAGGAAGCCCAATTCCCAGCCAGAAATGGAGCTGAATTCCATCGCCAGCTCCACCCAGGAGGGTGGAACCTCCCCCAAGCAAGCAACTCTCAGCCTGGTAAAGCAGGCCAGAGGCACCCCTCCTTGCTGAGTCCACAGCCTATTCAGAGCCAGGCTTTAAAGACAGCAGCCCTACAGCAGACAGGAGGAGCCACGGTTCCCAAGACTATTCAAGTTCCTCATCTGCAGAAAACATCCAAGTCCTACCTGCAAGCTGTGCAAAGCACAGAGCCCCAGGATTTCACTAACAGGGGAGGAGGGTCAAAGCAGATCCACCCCCTGCAAACTGAAAGCAAGTCAAACCATCCAAGCAGCAGGAAAATAGACTGAAGACCATCACAAGGAAACCAGGGACTGGAGAATGCCCACCCAAACAAGGAAGATTCCTTTTTTAAAAAAAACATTTTTTTAAACTTTTTTATTTTCTATTTTTCTTTTCTGAGACATCATTTTTTGTTGTTTTTTTCCATTTTTATTTGTTTTCTTTATCTGGGTTCTTTTTGTTTTTCTGGGGTTTTTTTTTGATAACTTTTTTGTGTTTTGTGCATTTGTCTTCCAGTATTTTTTCTTTGATTCTCTATTCATTCTCTTTCTATAAAATTACTGTCATATGACTAACACATTCACTCTTTTCTGATGACTCTCCATTGTCTATCATTTTAACTTCGTTCTTTTCACTGATTCTATTATTCTCCACATACTCACGTCACTGAAACTAAACCAAAATAATCACCCCCCCTACTCATTTTACTCAATTCTCTTTACTACCTATAAATTATCCTCCTGATTTACTTCCAGACCCTCAAGTCTCCATTGACCCATGGTTATTGGATAGAGGGTATCCCTGTTCAATCTGAGTGAATCAAAGGGGTTAAGAGAGAAATCCAGCAAGTTCAAAAAGAACTTAATATAAGAACAAAAATTGCTCATTGGGTTGTAACAGGTAACTACTGAATACAAGGTGCAAGATTGGTTGTTATATTGAAATTGTATTCTTTAGGAACACCAAATATAATTTTATACACGGGTATACACGGTATATGTATATAATTGTGAACTTCAAAGATTTACACAACAGTGCTTGGTAAGGTGTGCTTTGGGTCTTACAACGGTCCTCACAGGTGCTTATAGATTGGCATTCCAAATCCAAATGGGCAGAAGAAGCACAAGAAAGACAGCAAACAATGGAGCCTTATCTTCCACTCAAAACAAGCAGGAAGCAGAGCAGTCAATCAAAGACATAGAAAAGAACCCTCAAAATGCTCAACAAATCCTATTATTAAAAATGTTAAATGAAAAGTTTGAATCAATACATTAATCCGTCCATAAAGTAATAGACAATTTCATGGCCTCGACAAATAGAAAGATAAATGAACTTCAAGAGCCAAATGAAAAGATAGGTACCCAGCTACAAGATTTGAGAGACAGCACTCAAAACCAAATTAATGAAGTAAAGAAGTCCCTGCAGGAACTAAGAGAAAATTATAGTAAAGACATGGAAATCAACAGGAAAGACCAGTCAGAAAAAAAAGAGATTCGAAATCAAGTAGCTAGCCTTCAGTCCAGACTAGATAAAGCAGCGGATCGAATCTCAGGAGCTGAAGATTACCAAGAATCTATGGCGAAAGATCAAAAAACAATACAAAACCAATCCAACTGACAAAACAGATCACTCCAGGAGCTCCAAGACACAATCAGGAGGCCCAATACAAGGTTAACAGGTATTGAGGAAAACCTAGAGAAAGAAATTAATTGAATAGGCAACCTATTTAACAGAATATTGGCCAAGAACTTCCCAAATATCCAGAAGGATAGACCTATACACATACAAGAAGCACTTAGAACCCCAAACCAACCAGACCAGAATAGGACATGCCACCAACACATTGTGATCAAAACAGGAACAATGGAGTCCAAGGAAAGAACCCTTAAAGCTGTTAGGGAGAAGAAAATAATCACATAAAAAGGAAAAGCAATCAGATTTACCCCAGACGTCTCAGCAGAGACCATGAAAGCAAGGTCATCCTGGAATGAGGTATACCAAACCCTAAATAAAAATAACTACCAACCAAGAATACTGTATCCAGCTAAAATCTCATTCATAGCCGAAAGTCAAATAAAAGTCTTCCACAGTAAGGAAAAACTGAATCAATATATATCCACCAAACCAGCTTTACAGAAAATCCTCAAAGATGCAATATACAGGGAAAATATTCAAGATCCCAATACAGGCAGAGAAATGAACCCTAAATAGAAAACCAGAATATTTGATCAAGAATTGGGAAGACCCAACTTTTAAGAAGATAGCTATAATGAAAGGAACAAACAATCATCGCACAATCCTAACTCTCAACATTAATGGACTTAATTCTCCAATCAAACGACATAGGCTCATAAGTTGGCTCAAAAATCAAAACCCATCATCTTTCTGCTGCCTCCAAGAGACATATCTATCCAGCAAAAGCAAACATCTTCTAAAAGTGAAAGCCTGGAATAAAATCTATCAAGCAAATGGCCCCCATAAGCAGGCTGGAGTTGCAATCCTAGTATCAGATAAAATTGACTTCAAATGAAAAATGGTAAGAAGAGACAAAGAAGGTTATTACATTCTATTAAAGGGATCACAAAGGGCACAAAGAAATAAAGGGCACAGAGAAATTCTGTACAAATTCAGAAGTATCAAAATCATTCCCTTCATTCTCTCAGACCACAACGCAATAAAATTAGAGCTCAACTCAAACAGCCACCACAGAAAATCCTACAATTCATGGACACCAAAAATCACACTACTAAACCATCAGTGGGTCATTGAAGAAATTAGAACAGAAATTCAAATGTTTGTAAAATTAAAGCAAGATGAGCAGACAAAGTACTGGTTCCTTTGGGACACAGCAAAGGCAGTACTCAGAGGAAAATTTATTTCTCTGAGTGCCTACACCAACAAACTGGAGAAACAGCACCTCAACAACTTAAGGAAGCACCTTAATCTCCTCGAAAGAGAACAACAAGCCAAACCCCAAGTCAATAGATGGAAGCAAAAAATTAAAATCAAATCAGAATTAAATGAATGAGAGACACAAAAAAAAATCAAAAAATCAACAAAATGACGAATTGGTTCTTTGAAAAAATTAACAAGATAGACAGACACCTAGAAAACCTGACCAAAAAACGAAGGCAGCACAACCAAATAAACATGATCAAAGATGAAACAGGTAACATCACCACACAAACAACCAAAATTTAGAACAAAATAAGTGACTATTTTGCAAACTTTTATGCCAATGAATTCGAGAACCTGGAAGAAATGGATGATTTCCTATTAAAAAATTGATATCCACAAAGTCAATCATGAAGATTTAAACCTTCTAAACAGAACAACATCCAGCATTGAAATAGAAACTCCAGTAAGTGATCTCCCATCCAAGAAAAGCCCTGGTCCAGACAGATTCACAGCAGAATTATACAAGGCCTTCAAAACAGAAATCACACCAATATTCCTCAAACTCTTCAATGAAATTGAAAGAGAAAGTTTGCTAGCAAACATATTCTATAATGCCACGATAACCCTTATCCCAAAAGCAGGCTAGGACTCCTCAAGGAAAGAGAAGGATAGACCAATTTCCCTGATTAACATAGATGTAAAAATTCTCACAAAATACTGGCCAATCGACTTCAACAGGTCATAAAAAAAAATCATACACCATGAATAAACTGGATTCATCCCAGGGATGCAAAATTGGTTCAATACACCAAAGTCAATTAATGTAATCCACCACATCAACCGGACCAAGGTAAAGAACCACATGGTTATACCTCTGGATGCAGGAAAGGCATTCGATAAAATCCAGCACCCACTTATGATAAAAGCCTTGGAAAAATTGGGATTCCAGGGAACACTACTGAATATAATAAAGGCAGTTAATGACAAACCAACAGCAAGCATAATCCTAACTGGTGAAAAGCTAAAACCATTCCCTTTAAAATCAGGAGTAACACAGGGATGTCCACTCTCTCCCCTTCTCTTCAACATAGTACTAGAATTCCTAGCCAGAGCAATTAGGCAAGAAGAAAACATAAAGGGGATCCAAATAGGAAAAGAAGAAGTTAAACTTCCTCACTTTTCAGATGACATGATCCTATACCTGAAGAACCCCATAGACTCTTCTCCCAAGCTACTAGCACTGATCAAAAACTTTGGGAAAGTTGCAGGATATAAAATAAACCCTCAAAAATCAACAGTGTTACTGTATGCTAATGGCCCAAAGACCGAGGCTGAAATCAGGAAAGCAACTCCTTTTGCAATAGCCCCAATAAACATAAAATACCTAGGAATAACCTTAACCAAAGAAGTGAAATACCTCTAAGATGAGAACTTTAAAAACATGAAAAATGAAATTAAGGCAGAACTAAGGAAATGGAAAAACCTCCTATGCTTCTAGATTGGGAGGATTACTATAGTCAAAATGGCAATGTTGCCAAAGGCTATCTACAAATTCAATGCAATAAACATTAATATCCAAACAACATTTTTTAATGAAACAGAAGAAGCAATCCAGAAATTCATATGGACCAGACCAGAATTGTAGAAACAATCCTAAGCAGAAAGAAAAGTGTTGGAGGAATTACAATACAAAACTTCAAGCTGTATTATAAAGCTATAGTAATAAAAACAGCTTGGTATTGGCATAGGAACAGGCCTGAAGACCAATGGAACAGAATTGAAGACCCAGAAATTAACACAAAGAACTGTGCCTACTTAATCTTTGATAAAGGAGCTAAAAAAATAGGATGGAAGAAAGATAGCCTCTTTAACAAATGTTTATTTCTTTATACAATACTAATACCTTAGATTTGTAGGTAATAAACACAATTTTGTCAGTTATGAAATTACAAGCTTAGGTTTCTATACAGATTTTTATAATTACTGTGACTTTAAAGTAGAATGTTTATTCTAAAGTTTTGTTCTTTATGCATAATCCTAACCATAGTTTCTTTAATTTGATCAAAGCAAGGTCATTCTAAATTTTCTTATGTAAATGATAGTTGTGCATATGTGTATATATACTCATATTTAACATAAAAACTAGATGATATCAGTAGCAATAACAATTAATTTGAGATAAAGTTAAAATTTACACCAATACTATATTACTTTTAATCCAGCATTTTCTCTAAAAGTATGTTTATTTTAATCTGCATCCATTCCAATTTGTTTAATTTCACTAAGCAAGTTAGGTGTTTTAGTAACTAGAACTGTTCTATATCAGAAACGTTGCTTTAAATGTTTACAATTTTGTCCAACATGTAAAACTGAGTTTAGCAGCATTGTCTATATAGACCATCAGTGCATTTCAATGAAAGTACTGCTTGTGTTTTATATTCTGAGAACATAGTGAATTAATGTAGACATAGGGATCTGTCCAGCAACCTTCAATAAAAAAAGAATTTAATCTCCTTTGCAATTTCCTCTAAGATAAATTAAAAATGATAATTCCACAAATTGCAAACACTGAGTGGCTTATACAACCATAAGACACTTGATATATACTGCAGCTCCAAAATCTGTTTTCCTTAGAAAAGCACTATGACATATGAATATCGACTATAAAAATAAATTTCAACCTCTAAACTAAAAACAAAGCTAAAAAAAATAATTTTAGCAATTAGTAAAGGAGCATTATCTATTAGTGCTAGAAAAATATCCCACTTAGTAAAATTAATTCCCAGTTTAAATGAAATATGAAAGAGTTGGTAAAGTTTTAGAAGAAGTATATACTTGTGTACAAAGCTGGTCAATTTAAACTGGAAATATCTTTAACACAATACAATTTGACAGTTTAAAGAAAAATCGTAATATGATGTACTCATTTTAGTTTAGAAGTTCAACTTATCAAAATTAAATAATGGCAAACACACATAAAAAGAAATAATCAGAGTGAGTCCAACAATGGCATATTGACATTGCAGTGCAGCATTAGTGACATCAACATAATATTGTAGGGGAATTATGCCACTGAAAACACTTTTGATATATAGTTAAATGAAAAAGAAAATAAGAAGAACAAAAATGATTGAATTTGCATTTATAACATGATTTCACTTTGGAGGCAATATAATTTTAAAGCTAAAATCTAACCGCAAATTTAGTTTAGATTATTCTATAGACTTGTTTAAGATGTAAAACCCTCAAATCACAGTTTCTCAATGCTCACATTTTGAAGGTATCTGTGGTTGGATTAAACATAAAGATAAACATGGTAGACTTAAAAAGTTAGTAAGTGATCACACTCAGTTTTGACCAAGAGAATATACTCAGTGTAGAATAAAATTATGCAATTAAATAGCAACAACATATTACTGCTTCATTTATTTGAAATAGAGAAGTAGAAGGCCTTCTGAACCATTGGGGACAAGTCAGACCATATGATTGTGGTCTATCTGTCTGTGTTCAGAAGAACTTAAGGCTGTGTGGATGTAACTAGAAAGACAATAACTGTTTCTGCTGAACTCAACTTTAGCTAAGTGATTTCTTTATTTAAAAAAAGGAAACACTATCGTTATTCAATTGGAGAAGATTGGAATTAATTACTAGTCCTTCCTGAATATAAATTCTGACTTTACTATTGGGTTACCTTATACCCTTATACTAATCACTTACTTTCTAAAGTTTATTGTCCTAATTGGAAAGTATGAATGATTATAGTTATAAATATACTTCATGGAACAGGGTTGTCACACATTGAGTGGTTACATAAATTTCAAAGAGATGAAACATGTCACTGAATCCTCTTAGGGTCTCCACCCTCATTTTGGGTGATGCCAGTTGCCAGAACTTGACTCTCCATAAGACAGGAATGCTGAGAATGAGTGAGGTTAACAGTGATTACTGACATTATCCTGAAGAGCTGTGCTCTTCAGTCTCTAGAAATCATATGCCTGTTTTGGGGCCTATAAAATTGATTGCTATGTACTGGACACAAAGGAATTTTTAATGCAACTCTGAGTAGGTAATTTCTTAATGAGAAAAGTCAACATTAGCGAATATCCTTGAACACAGAATTATCAAACCTAATTTGTTTTAAACAATCAATCTGGACACATTAAAAGGCATACAATATGAGAATCTAATGATCATTGGTGGCTCATGCCTATAATTCTAGCTACTCAGGAGACTGAGATCTGAGGATCATAGTTCAAAGCCAACCCAGGCAACAAAGTCCCTGAGACTTTTCTCTCCAATTAACTACCCATTTTCCCCCCACCCAAAAAAAACCAAAAGGCATTAAGTGGAGTCACAACTCAAATGGTAGTTAGCATGCTATCCTCATCACAAAACTTCAGAGACAGAGCCCTAGTTCAAACCCCAGGATCATCATCTTGAAGTAGAGAGAGATCACCACAAGGAGACAAAGGGAAAATAAAAGCTAGACTCCTGGAATCCAATAAAAGCCTCCATCCTGGTATTCTCATAGCCTTGCTAGCACACGAGGCTGCAAGGCCCCTTTTCTAGTTTTACCTGTTTTAATTAACTTAAAATAATCCCTCATTCTAGAGGCTGTACATCTGAGAGAACTTTTTCTCCAATTTGGCTTGTCCACAACCTTGGAGACCCCTGACATGGCAGGGGCCTTGTTTGTATCTGTTAAATGCCCCATTCAAAAAGTTCTGATTATAGTAAAAATAAAGAACAATAAAAAAGAAAAGAAGGAAATTACAAACATTCAGAGACTTCAAAGTGTTAATGTGGTTCTTTTTCTGCTTCCTCACAGTCTCTAATTTTATACAAACATGGAGAAGAGTGCATTGGGTTACAAAGGTGTTGATAGGCAGCAACTCTTCTCTCTTGGCTTCTAGCAACAGTGTATTTCTTTACTGCATATCCCAGAGACACAGCTGCACATGTGGTGTGGTGAGACACTACTTTGAGAAGAGTAAGGAAAATCCCTAATATTCTAATACTTCTGTGAGAAGTATTTCCCACTTGTCCCCAGGGACTTCTATTATTCCTGGAGGCAACATCAGGGAAAACTTCTCCTAGTGCTTCACTTAGCTCTAATAAATAGGTTTCTCTTTCCATGTGACAGGCTCCAGAGCTGCAGAGGAATACTGAGCTCCTTCCTGGCTCTGTGAGTGTCTACAAGGGTAGATGATCAGAGTAGGACAAAAGGCAAAGTTTTATAAAACCTAGGAATGGAAAGACAGTATTGCATTAATTAATATAGAGAAAGAATATCTCCACATATCAAGTAGAACGCACATGACTGTCTAGCCACTGGAAAGGAACTTGTATAAAAGTGAAGCTCATGAAGGTTGCAATGGGCTGTGCAGCTTTGCACCAGTTCCTATTCATGATATCATGGCCCTCCACATGTGTTTCACCTAAGTCAATGGTACCAATGTGCCTGGCACAACAGTTGATGGAAAATTTTTTAAGAGACACAAGGTCAAGTGGTCTGTTGAGGAGGTAGACAGAGAATCCCTTTGAAGAAAAGGAGAAGAACCAGCCTACCACTAGAGCACCTGATAGACTGACTCTTCATATACAGAAAAGAAGCTCATCCTACCTCTTCTACTCTCCAGCATGCACTGGCTCCCAGATCTAGTGCAGGGAAGGCAGTATTTGTCTCTTATAGAGAAGGAAGACTAACAAGGTTTGCAAAGCAAAGGAAGATGAACGTTTGATCTTTACTACAGATTTAATAATATTGCATATTCATCTTAATGGATTGTCTCCACTTTAATTTCAGAGGCTGAGTAATCCACGAAGTAAAAAGTCAGAACTAGAAACTATGAGTAATTAGCTCAGTTTTCAGCTCTATTTTTCCTTGTAGAAAACTAAGAGGGCCTCTGCAGGCAAGAAATCTCACTAACTGAAAAAAAATTGGTGGGGAGATGAGAACTTATTTCACAAGAAAATTTCTCAAATTCTCTGTTGCTGCTCTCAGGGTCCAAATGTAGGGAGTGGACCAACTACAGAGGCTGTTATTCCTGCTGTTAGGAATTGTGTTCCCGAAGGAGCCATAGATCACAAGAGATGTGGCTTCATCTAATTTTCCTTCCCCAAATACTACACCTCACATTGACTATTGAGGCAAATGAAGTGTATGGCTGAGTTGGCACCTTTGTTGGTGAAGAGTGAGTGTTTTGTTTCCAGAGGGCACTGTTGATACCAAGGTTTCACAGGAACGAATCTTTGTCTAAAGAGCCCAGAGTTAAGGAAGTCATTCCATGGAAGGAATTAGGGTGGAGATGATGTTTTAGTTCAGGTCACAGGTTAGTTGTCTGACATTTCAAACATGGGTTCAGGTAGTTAATGGGCTTCAGCATGTGGCTCTTTGAGCATCTTCTGGAACAGAATTTTCCCTTACTTCTACTGGAAACCCTAGTAAAGGGTATTTTCAGGCTTAATTATAGAGGGTTGGGCCAGATTCCTGAGTGGAAAGCAGTATGAGCTTGAAATGACAATAATATTGCACATACATGTTACTGATTTTCTCCACTTGAATTTTAGAGGCTAACCAACCCACTAAGCAAAAAAATAAGACTAAAAATGACAGGGGAGGTGACTTCCAAGTGAGTAGTCTATCCTTCCCATAACCCACCCCCACCCCCAACAAAAGGGAATTGGTGGGGGTGTATGTGTGTGTGTTATTGCTCTCTGGAAGAAGTCCTGATCTGGGATTTACCTTTGGGGTAGGATCATTTTACAAGTTATGAATTACTATGCCTACCTTATGTAGAAAGAAGTATCCCAAGGATGGAAAGGACAATTTGCCATCTTATCTTCCAGAGAGTTCTAGGGTCTGGCCTCTAGATTTGTTAAAGAATTCTATACTTCTTGACCCTACACATAAGTCAGTAATACTTTTTTATGTATCTCTATCTGGATTCTCACATGGGAAAATAATGTAGCTGGGTCTTTAGGGGGAAAAGGTGGAGTCTGGAATGGGAGGAGAGTCATTGTGTTGGGAGAAAAAGACTTGGCCAGGAGTAGTCCTGAGGAAAGATTGTGCACCATCCAACCCAGGGGACAGAAGGACTTGCTCTGTTAGCCTATGTATTTGTTTTATTGAGGGATACCATAGACTTGACCTCTACAGTAAAAACTACAAGCAACTGCCTTGACAGAGAGGTCATGGACCACTTGCCTTTAGTTGAGTCTTATTGCTTCATGCAATGAGAATCTATTATAACCTTGATGATCCAATGACCGAAGGAAAGTCTTGGAATTATTCCTAATATTATCTACATTGCTAAACAGAGAAGATAGTCATTCTTTCTAATAGTTCATATTTAGGAGCTGGGAATATGGCCTAATGGTAGAGTGCTTGCCCTATATACATGAAGCCCTAGGTTTGATTCCTCAGCACCACATATATAGGAAAAGCCAGAAGGGGCTGTGGCTCAAGTGATAGAGTGCTAGCCTTGAGCAAAAAGAAGCCAGGGCAGCACTTAGGCCCTGAATTCAAACACCAGGACTGGCAAAAAAAAAAAAAGTTCATATTTAGTGTAATGCTGTAATATTAAGGCAGAGCATATGTTGTAGGGAGCAGAGCTGATGCCATTTTGATTAGGTAAACATGGTAGGAAATGTTGAGGGGAGTAGATAGGGTCAGCCTGACCCCCAAATTCTGCTACTGTAAATGGCTTGCTTAACTTGTTTGTTGCTTGCTCTATCCCCTGCATCAACCTGCTACATCTGTGCCATGCTTGCTTGTTAATGTTACTTTCGCTACCCGCTGCGTCATGCCGCTACATCTGTGCTATGCTTTTACCTTTATAAATCCCAATTTGAGGACTACTCAGGGGCATGGTGGAAGCTCCTGAGTCTGCACTGTGTCCCTGGCCAGTCAGCCAGCTTTTCAAGGATGTAGTTTCAGCTCCTGAGTCTGTGCTACATCCCCGGCTGGGCAATTTTGCTTTTTGCTTCCCCAATAAACCCATCTTTTTGTTTGAGACTCTCTCTGAGTGGTGGACTCTTGGGGGGACATGGAACCTCCCCCTACCCTGGGCACCATGACACATAGAACTATATTTAAGGGAACTTTTAGTGTTAGACTGATACTTTTTGCACTTAGGTATTTTGTGTAAGTTAAAATTTTTCTTAATTTTTAAGTTTATTATTGTTAAGTAACTGAACAAAGGCATTTTAATTCAGCACGTCCTTTTCATTTGTGCTCTTACCAGCTGTATGACTCCTACCTATGCCCTAGTTACACCTTTTATATTCATGATTCCATTAAACTAAGCAACTCATTAAGATAGGTATTGTTTACCCCTACCTCAGAAAAGAAGCTGAGCACATAGGAGCTACTATATCTCTAATGGCTAGCACAGAAATGCAAGAGGAAAAGCCCTTGGGGAAAGAATTGGGACAAAAATGATGATAGGTCTCAACACCAGATGCAGCTCTGTATTGGAAAGTCTGACATCTGCCCGCTACATTCAACCTAGGCATCCAAATACTAACCATTGAGAATCTTCCAACCTCTCATCTTGGCTCTTCCTTCTCCATGGTAGGCATAATGGTTCATTGATTCCATAAACAACATCCCAATTATCCTTATCCTAGACTATTTTTTTTTAATCTTTTCTGCCTATGGAAATTCCAACTGTCTGCCTCTTCCAGACCTGGTTCTAGCAAACAGTTGAGAGGTATTAGATAGAATTATACATGAAATACAAAATATTTTACCACTATAATTTTATGGTCTATAACTGACAGCCACCTCCAACACTTGCTGTACTGTATCATTCAACCACTCATTTGCTGTAAACTTAGGAAATGCTTCTTACATGAGTTTGGGGTAAATGAGCTATATAAATGAGGAAAATAAATACATTTCTCTTCCTTTGGTCTTTGTTGTTGTGTACTTAACCAAAACATAACTATTTCACATGCTTCCTACTTTAACAGGTCTCCTATCAAGATAACTGGACCCTACTCACAGAGAAACCAGGATTTATCAGGATGCAACTTTCCTTCAGTATCTCTAAGGAACATTTCTATCATACTCCTCTTTCCTCTTTTCTTCTTGTTACACTGGAAGATACAATCCTCACTTGACCTTCCCAGTCTAGAGAAGGTAATGTTACTTCTCCCACACCAAGTTTTCCTCTGTATGGTGATTTGATTTATATCCATCTTCTCTAGGGACAAGGATTCTGTCAGGATTATTCATAGCTCTCATGACCAACTAATGTTTAACATCTAATTTCTGCTTGACACTCATTTGAAACACAGAAGTAAAGGTTTGTCTCAAATTTTTCTCCTTAGAACATAGTAGTTTTCTCATTAAAAAAAAACGAGTTTTGTATAATAAATCCTAAATGCAGTTGTTTAGAATAACACTTGATTTTTGTCACTAATGGCAAAGAGAGAGGAGCCATGAAAAACTATGAAAATGTCATCTAATATACTACTCATATAAAATAGAAAAAGAAGTCATATACTAATTAAACAAAAATATCATACTGAAAGAAATAGATTGGAATACTGGCAAGACATGTTAAAGGATTATGGGATGTCATATGATATCACTATTTTAATTTTGGCAATCATACTGTCAAATTTGTCATTTTACTTTTTTAACGGTTTCACGTGGTATGTTGAAAATAATTACAACAATAATATAATAACTGTTTCCATAACATGGAGTTCATTTCACTTAGGATCAACTTATGTGTTTATAAGGGCATAGCTATTGGGCTCTTGTGATGTTCTGCTGTGACTAGCCTAAAGCTGTGCTAATTATTCCCTATGAGGGCAACCAGAGTCCATGTTTCTTTGGGTCTGGCTCCTTCGATTAGTATAATTTTTTCTCAGTCCTTCCATTTCCTTACGAATAGGGCAATGTCATTCTTTATGAGACAGGCATAGAATTCCATTGTGTACCATATTTTCCTGATCCATTCATCTACAGAGGGGAATCTGGATTGGATTCATATTTTGGAAATGGCAAATTGTGCTATGATGAACATTGTTGTGCTGGTGGCTTCAGTGTGGTCTTGCTTGTAATCTTTTGGATAGATGCCCCAAAGTGGGGCAGCTGGGTTCTTGGGGCAGTCTATGTTTAACCTTTTAGGGAACTTCCATACCACTTTCCAGAGTGGGTGAGCAAGTTTACATTCCCACCAACAATGTAGTAGGGTTCCCTTTTGGTCACATTCCCTCCAGCATTTGTTATTGTTAGTCTTCCTGACATGGACATTCTTACTGGGGTGAGGTGGAATCTCACTGTAGTTTTGATTTACATTACTTTTATGGCCAGTGATGTAGAGCACTTTTTCTTGTGTCTTTGGCCATTCTCATTTCCTTTTCAGAGAAGTCTCTTTTTAGGCCTTTACCCATTTGTTGAGGGAGCTGATGGTTCTTTGAGGGTTTATTTTGGAGGAATTTAATTTTTTTATTTCTGTATATATTTTAGATATGAGGCCTTTGTCCACTGTATAGCTGGTAAAGATCGCCCAATCTGTGGGCTTTCTAATTATCTTGCACACTATGTCCTTTGCCATGCAGAAGCTCTGCAGTTTGATGAAGTCCCATTTGTCCAACCTTTCTTTGATTTGTTGTGTTTCTGGGCCTTTATTAAGAAAATTTCATCCTGTGCTCAGGTGGCGACTCGAACGTGGGGGCACAGAGCCCACGGGAATAAGTCCACGGCTACTGGTAAGCCCTCAGGAATTGGAGTGGGATCTCCAGGACATGTGGTTCCCCCACCGGGCAATCAAGGCCATGGGGCAGAATTGATCCATGTCCCAAAAGGCTGGATCAGATCATTGGCACTCAGACCAAGAGCCGAGGGATTTCTGCAGCCCGTGGAGATGGGCGCGCAGCTTCGTGTGTTTCCGGGCGCCAGGCGGGGCAGCAGCAGCAATCTAGTCCAGGCACCCCCAGCCCGGGACTTTTGAAGTTCCGACTTGGGAATGGCCGCGCACACTGCCCGCTGGCCTCCGGGGACGCAGGACCCAAAGTGGTGGTGGGGGCCACAGGGGGTCATGGCCCTGGCAATGTTTGGAACTTGGCCATCGCAGGTGGCACAAGCGGCAATGTTTGGGACTTGGCAAGCTTGGGCAGCACGGAGCCTAGCGCCCGCAGCGACGTGTATAGAGCGCGCCCGCAGCGGCGTGCATAGAGCAAGCCGCTCGAGACCGCTGGCGTGGAGCCTGGGCTATGGGAATGGGGGCAAAGGCAGCGAGCAACAACCTGACCCGGAAAGCGGCGGCAGCGGGTATTGTGAGTATACAACATGCATCTGCGTGAGTCTGTGAGTGTTTCTGTTGACTGAGGAGAGGTTTCCTTTTGTTTTTATCAACCATGTGGTTCTATTATGGGCAAAATAATACCATTTGCCACTGGATTTCCAGAAAATTTACATGGCCAAAAAAAAAAATTCTAAGTATGCCTCAAAGCTGTGGACAAGTGTCTGTCTGTCTGTCTTTCTGTGTTGGTAAAACATGTAAAATCTGGCATCATGGTTTCAAAATTACTCACTTTTTGACTACTATTTTAACTTACTTTAATTCTTATGTTAAACTGTTCTTTGCAGCCTGTGGGTGGAGTCACAGTGAACAGCACCAGACTCCAAGCCAAAAAACAAAAAAAATTATTCTTTCTCTCCTGTGCTCTCATAAACTCTTTTAAGATCAAGGGACCAGAGTCATTTTTGGAAACTGTGCAAACCTCGATTCTCCTGACCCAGGATTAATACTTTGCTTTATAGGATGCAGGTCGATATGTGATAGCTGCATGGACTGTGTCAGTCTGTGGCTACAGGAAGCTGCCTCTACAGTCTATTCCCAAACTGCCTTGTTTTTTTCTGACCTATAGTTGTTGTTCCACGCCCCCCCCACCCAGGCCGAGGCGCTCACCGGGCGGGTGCTCTTCTGCTGAACTAAATCCCCAGAGCCTTGTAAATGCCTTTACAGATTGGAAAACTAAGCCCAGAGCACTTGCTCTGGAGAAATGTCTCTCCTTGTTTTCTCTTCAGGAAAACAAAGACTGTGGTGGATTTTTCCATGGAGAAACGGGAAAGCCTGCCTGTACCAGCGATGGACCCAGTGTTGGCCCTGTTTCTTCCCTGGACCCAGCCTGGTGCCCTGCCATGTCATGAGAAAAAAAAATAATAAATAAAAATTGAAAAAAAAAGAGAGGGAAAGAGAGGGGAGTAGACCTCACGATTAGTAAGGATAGCTATGCTCATATTATATATCTTAAGAAATAACTTACGAAATTTTAAATCTTCCCAAAACAGTGGGAAATAGCTTTGTAAATGCTTTTACAGATTGGAAAACTAAACCCTGAGCACCTGCTTCTGTGGCAGTGATGCTTGCAGTTCTGTACAAAAATTAAAGAAATTCTGCACCATGTTTCTTCCACTCCTCTCCCCCTACTGTTTGGTTTAGGGGAGTCCCATTAGAGGGAAATAGGAGCTGAGGGTTGACACCCAACTTAATGTTTCATGATAAAAATGTTTTTTTTTTTAAGTAAGCACAAAGGTTTAACACCTTTGTTTCAATGTTTATATAAAAAGAATGTTTTACTAATCATTCATGTTTAAGTTATCAGCTACTGTGAACCACCAAGGATGCCAGAGCTCCAGCCTACTTCTACTTCACCACCAAAAGAAGGATGATGTCTGCAACTTCCTGCACTTGACAGAAACCAGCTGAGGATTCCAGCTTCTCTGGACAAAGCCAGATGGATGGCCACTTCACCTACCCCATATATATGTATATGTATGTATATATACATATATATATATATACATATATATGTCTTATGTCAGCATTTGCCTTATACCTACATATGCCATGTTGCAACATCCCCTGCTAATTTAAAATTTTTTTTTAAAAAGAGTAGCAGATGTTGGGGTCAGCTGTGCCTTTAAGGGGCCACAGCTGACCTTGGCCTGCCCCTCCCCTTCCTTCCCTTGGCAGGAAGAGAAGGCTCTGCTCCTGGGGCAGCATGTGTGTAATGGAGGCCAACTCAGAAACCCGTCCTTAGCGGGCTGGGCCTCCGCCCCCAAGGGAGGTCCCCTGACATCATTTGATGGACAGCCCTCTGTGACCAATCTGCAATCCCTCTCTTGTGCCCGCCCTCGGGGGTATATCTGGGGGGCTCCTCATTTGAATAAACAGAACGCCCATGAGGTCTTTTCTGAGACTCCCATGCGTCTGTGAGTATCTTTCTTGAAGGGCCTGAGGAGTCTCGTTCAGCCACGTGCACTGAGGCTTACCTGTGTCCCCGTCACTCCACCCTGGGCGCCCGTAGGTCAGGCTTCCAGGGGAGAGGGTGAAAAGGGGAACACACTTAAGAGAGAATAATTTTAGCACCCCCAAACCCAGGGGAGGTGAAGCTAGCCCTGCACCCAGGAGCCCAAGTGTTTCTCGTAGTCCTTTTTTTTTTTTTTTCTTTTGGCCATTCCTGGGGCTTGGACTCAAGGCCTGAGCACTGTCCCTGGCTTCCTTTTGCTCAAGGCTAGCACTCTGCCACTTAAGCCACAGCGCCACTTCTGGCCATTTTCTATATATGTGGTGTTGGGGAATTGAACCCAGGGCTTCATGTATAAGAGTCAAGCGCTCTTGCCACTAGGCCATATCCCCAGCCCCTCCTATTCCTTCTTGTAGTGTTTCCAGGGTATCTAATTTTACTTCAAGTTCTTTGATACATTTGGAATTGATTTTGGTGCCGGGTGATATATAAGGATCTAGTTTTATTTTGTTACAGGTGTTGAACCAGTTTTGCCAGCACCATTAGTTAAAGAGGCTGTCTTTCTTCCATCCTATTGTTTTAGCTCCTTTATCAAAGATTAAGCATAGTTCTGCGGGTTAATTTCTGGGGTTTCAGTTCTGTTTCATTGGTTCTTGTGCCAACACCAAGCTGTTTTTATTCCTATAGTTTTGTAATACAGCTTGAAGTTTGGTATTGTGATTCCTCCAGCACTGTTCTTTCTACTAAGGATTGTTTTTGATATTCGAGGTCTTTTATTGTTTCATATGAATTTCTGGATAGCTTCCTCTATTTCATTAAAGAATGATGTTGAGATATTGATGGTTATTGCATTGCATTTATAGGTAGCTTTTGACAATATTGCCATTTTGACAATGTTCATCCTCCTAATCCAGGATTGTAGGAGATTTTTCCATTTCCTTAGTTCTGCCTTAATTTCCTTTTTCAGGTTTTCAAAGTTCTCATCACAGAGGTCTTTCACTTCTTTGGTTAAGGTTATTCCTAGGTATTTTATGTTTGTTGAAGCTATTGCAAAAGGAGTTTCTTTCCTGATTTCATCCCTGCTCACTGGATTGTTAGCATATAGAAAAGACACAGATTTTTGAGGATTTGTTTTATATCCTGCTCTTTTCAATCAGCTCAAGTAACTTGGGAGTAGAGTGTATGGAGTTCTTTAGGTACATGTTGGATCGTGTCATCTGCAAAGAGAGAGTGTTTAACTTCATCTTTTCGTATTTGGATTCCCTTTATGTCTTCCTCTTGCCTTTTTGCTCTGGCTAAAAATTCTGCACTGTGTTGAAGAGGAGAGGAGAGAGCGGACAGCCTTGTCTTGCTCCTGATTTTAGAGGACATAACTTTCACTTTAACCCTTTAAGAATAATGCTCTCTGTGGGTTTGTTCAAGTCAGCCTTAATGACATTCAGGAATCTTCCCTGGAATCCTAGTTTCCTGAAATCTTTAATGATAAATGAGTGCTAGATTTTATCAAATACTTTTCCCACTTGTAGAGAAAAAATCATGTGATTCTTGACCTTGATGTGATGGATTATGATGATAGGTTTGCATATATTGAACCAGCTCTGCATACACAGAATGAATCCAGTTTGGTCATAGTGTAATATATATATATATATATATATATATATATATATATATATATATATATATATATTTATTTATTTATTATTTATTATTTATTTTTTTTTGGCCAGTCCTGGGTTTTGGACTTAGGGCCTGAGCACTGTCCCTGGCTTCTTTTTGCTCAAGTCTAGCACTCTGCTGTTTGAGCCACAGCCCACTTCTGGCCATTTTCTATATATGTGGTACTTGGGAATTGAACCCAGGCTTCTTGTATAGGAGGCAAGCACTCTTGCCACTATGCCATATTCCTAGCCATGTATGACATTTTTGATGACCTGTTGAAGTCAAATGGCCAGAATTGTGTTGAGAATTTTTGCATCGATGTTCATCAGGGAAATCAGTCTATCCTTCTCGTTCCTTGAGGAGTCCTGGCCTGCTTTTCGGATATGAGTTATGGTGGCATCATAGAATGTGTTTGGTAGCAAATTTTCACTTTCAATTTCTTTGAAGAGGTTGACAAATATTGGTGTGAGTTCTGTTCTGAAGGCCTTGTAGAATTCTGCTGTGAATCCATGTGGACCTGGGCTTTTCTTGGATGGGAGATCTCTTACTGTAGTTTCTATTACATTGCTGGATATGGGTCTGTTTATTAGGTTTAAATCTTCCTGGTTAAGCTTGGGCACATCAATTTTTGCTAGGAATTTGTCCATTACTTCCAGATTCTCAAATTTACTAGCACAAAGTTTTGCAAAATATTCCCTTATTATATTCTGAATTTTGGTTGTTTCTGTGGTGATGTTTCCTGTTTCATCTCCGATCTTATTTACTTGGGTGTGCTGCCTTCGGTTTTTGGTCAGATTTGCTAGGGGTCTGTCTATCGTGTTAATTTTTTCAAAGAACCAACTCCTGGTTTTGTTGATTCTTTCTATTTTTTTTCTGTAATTCGGTTAATTCTGATTGAATTTTAAGTATTTGCTTCCGGCTTGGGTTTAGCTTGTTGTTCTCTTTCAAGGAACTTAAGGTGCTTCCTTAAGTTGGTGAATTAATATTTCTCCAGTTTGTTGATGTAGGCACTCAGAGATATAAATTTTCTTCTGAGTACTGTGTTTTCTATGTCCCAAAGGAGCTGGTATTTTGTGTGCTCATCTTGGTTTAATTCCATAAACATTTGTATTTTGGTTCTGATTTCTTCAAAGACCTGTTGGTGGTTCAACAATGTGTTGTTCAGTCTCCATTAGTTCTAGGATTTTCTGTGGTGGCTGTTTGAGTTGAGCTCTAACAGTATTCCATTGTCATCTGAGAGAATGCAGGCAATTATTTCAATACTCTGAATTTGTACAGACTTGCTTTGTGCTCTAAGATATTATGTAGTTGGAGAATGTTCCATATGCTACCAAGAAGAATGTATATTCTGGTGTTGCTCGATGGAATATTCTGTAGATATCAGTTAGGTCTAGTTCTTCTAAGCAGTTGTTTAGTTCCAAAGTCTCTTTGCTCAGTTTTTGGCATGTTGATCTGTCCAGAGGTGACAGTGGAGTGTTAAAGTCTCCAACAACCAAGCATTTGGACCTATGAATGAGTTTAGGGCCAGTAGTGTTTGTTTGATGAACTTGGGTGCTCTTGTATTTAGGGTGTAGAGATTTAGGATGGTTATATCCTCCTGTAGGAAAGATCCCTTTATTAGTATGTAATAACCTTCGTTGTCTCTTCTTACCATTTTTCATTTGAAGTCAATTTTATCTGATACTAGGATTGCAACTCCAGCTGCTTATGGAGGCTGTTTGCTTGGTAGATATTATTCCAGGCTTTCACTTGTAGAAAATCTTTAGTTTCACTGGTAGATGTGTCTCCTGGAGGCAGCAGAAAGATGGATCTTGATTTTTGATCCGATTTATGAGTTTGTGTGTTTAATTGGAGAGTTAAGTCCATTAATGTTGAGAGTTTGGATTGACAGATGATTGTTTGTTCCTTTTATTATAGCTATCGTTTAAAAGGCTGTGTCTTCCCAATTCTTGCTCTAATATCCCTGTTTTCTATTTAGGGTTCATTTCTCTGTCTGTATTGTGATCTTGATGATTTTCCATGTGTAGGACATCCTTTAGGATTTTTTTGTAATGCTGCTTTGGTGGAGATACATTGTTTTAGTTTTTCCTTACTGTGGAAGTCTTTTATTTGACCTTCAGCTTTGAATGAGTGTTTATCTGGGTACAGTATTCTTGGTTGGTAGTTATTTTTATTTAGGTTTTGGTATACCTCTTTCCAGGTTCTCCTTGCTTTCATGGTCTCTCCTGAGAAATATGGAGTATTTCTGATTGGTTTTCTTTTATATGTGATTGTTTTCTTCTCCCTAACAGCTTTAAGAATTCTTTCCTTCTTATCTATCCATTCTATTTGGATTACAATGTATCAGTGGGATGTCCTATTCTGGTCTGCTCTGTTTGGGGTTCTAAATGCTTCTTGTATCTGGATAGGCCTATAATTTTGCATATTTGGGAACTTCTCTTCTCCCATTCTGTTCAACATATTGCCTATTCTATTAACTTCTTTCTGTCTGTTTTACTCAATAGCTATTAGCGCTAAAGTGGGCTTCCTGGTTCTATCTTGGAGCTCCTGAAGAGATATGTTTTGCTTATTGTATTGGTTTTGTATTATTTTTATTCTTTTTCCATAAAGTCTAGGGAATCTTCAGTTCTTGAGAATCGAGCCTCTGCATCATCCAGTCTTCTCTACAGGCTTGCTACTTGATTTCGGATTATTTTTCTTTTCTTGGCCAGTCCTGGGCCTTGGACTCAGGGTCTGAGCACTGTTGCTGGCTTCCTTTTGCTCAAGGCTAGCACTCTGCCACTTGAGCCACAGCGCCACTTCTGGCCATTTTCTGTATATGTGGTGCTGGGGAATCGAACCCAGGGCCTCATGTATACAAGGCAAGCTCTCTTCTACTAGGCCATATCCCCAGCCCCTCATATTCCTTTTGACTGATCTTTCTTGATGGCTTCCATGTCTCTGCTTAACACTGCTTTCAGTTTGATTTTAGAAATTCTGGCTGCTAGGAAGTCAGCAGCCACAGCATCAGCAGGGCAGGTGGGGCAGGATGGGGCGGGGCAGTGCTAGCTGAGTTTACCTGAGTCTTTGAGCCACAGCCCTGGGGACAGATCCTCCCACCTGGGTGGGGAGACCTTCTTCTGAGGGTAGCTGGCTCTCACTGTCCAGTTACTCTTGGCCTTTTCAAAGATGGCCCCTTCGTCCTCTCTTTCCCTGGCCTACTTTATTTCCAGTCTGCTCTGGACCAGTGTATACCAGAGTTAAAGATGGCACTTCACTTTGGTCAGGGGAAGGGCTACCTTCCAAATGCTGCTCTGTGGGCATGAGAGGGAATGTCTTTCATGGTGTATTCATGCTTTCTCTGGAATTTTGGCCCATCCATGTTCAACCCCACAATCTGCATCTGTCTGCCACCCATCTGAAGCATTTCTTCATGGTCACCACTGTGTACTGTAGGTGTGTGGAGTGCCAGGCACTGCACTGTCACCTGCATGGAGGCGGAAGCAGCCCGGAGCTCAAATCTGTTTTCTCAAGTTGGTTGCCTCAACTTTTTCTTCTCTCTAGAATCTCTATGTTATAAGTTACTTGTGCTGTCTTTCTAAGAGTAAAAGTTTCTCTGGAGCAGTAAAACTGGGTTCTAGGAGGGAGCTTAGACAGAGCTCTACTGCTCCTCTGCCATTTTCTCAGAACTCCAAATTCCTCATTTTATACTTGGATAGAAGCACTGATGTTCATGTTACTTAAAAGCTTCTTGTATACATGTGGTAAATATAGGAAAATGTGTTTACTCAACTCCCCAAGCTAGAGACTGCAAATTCTTTTGAATTCTTCCAGAAACTTCCATTTACCTCCTGACAAGCTGAAGACACTCATCAGGATCTCATTGGCATTTCTTCATAAGGGAAAATAAGGAGAGCATGCTAACCCAATCTAACAGTCTCCTTCCTTTTAAGACACCACAATTTGAAAAGGCCACAGGACCTATTTCCACTCTTTGAGCAATTCTTCTTTATTAATTAGTTCAAAGTATGTCCAATTTAGTCTCTTAAAAATGAGTTGGCAATTTGAACTATTTTCATGATGGAGAATACAAATAAATTATTTTTAATTTACTAAACAACCATCATGGGAAATGTGTTTGATTAAGTCAAATAATTCTCACCTGACCCAACAGCCTAACAGTCTATACTTGGATAGTTCACAAACAACAATCTTAGTATATAAAAGGATATTTCAGGCTGCTACTTGAATAATGTTTTCTGGCTATTACTCACATATTCCTCCTGAAAGGTGGGCCAGTTTGACCATGTCTACCCCTTGGTGGTGCAGGAGTGCAGATCACATCACAACGTCACCTTGATTCTGTCTGAGGGATGATTTACAACCAGGTAGAACATGTGTGACAGAAGACTGGAAGATGCTTAGCTTGTTTTGGTCTGGTTTTTCTCTGGCTGGGTAATTTATAAGAAGCAGAAATGGATCTTCTCACCATTCAAGAAGCTACAATATCCCTGGTCCAAAGCATTGACAGGTTTGGTTGTCTGATGAGGACTCTGTCCCCTCAGCCACACCCCTTTACAAGGGCTCCCAACCCCCTTCACAAGGAGACACACTCATAGTCTAGACCCGTCTCACACCCAGCCTCTTCACATGGGAACATTTGTCATGAAGTTTCAAGAACTTAATTATGAAGGGAATGTATTCAAAACACAGCAGGAAACAAAGACACATGTGCTCACATATACTTACAGACAGCAAATAACCAACTAAATTGGATCACACGGAATATTTAAATTTTGAAAAAGTTTCCATTATATCTAAACAGTGAAACTGATTTTTAAAGGTCAGATATATTCAATTTCTTCCTTTACCAAGAAAACAAAAGTACCTTAGCTGACCAGGCAGATACTCTACCATTGAAGCTATACATACTGCTCCTTTCGACATTATTTTTGAGGTAGGGCCTCACTTTTTGCCCAGGGCAAGCCTGGACTGCCATCTTCCTGCTTGCACATCCCTGTGTCACATGCCAACACACACAACCACTGTGCTTCTCCATAGTTGAGAGAACAGGTACTGATTCTATCACAAGAAGCCCTTGCTTGTGACAGAGTCTTGAGAATTTCTTTTCTGTGTAACTTGGCCTTGAACTGACATTTTCCAATCTCTACCTCCCTAGCACCCTGAATTACACACTTGAGCCACCATACTTGGCTCTTATCTGTAATCCCAGCTACTGGGGAGGCAACATCCTGGTGGGTCGCAGTTTAGCCCAAGCAGAAAAATATGTGAGACTCCATCTGCTATTAACAGCAAAATATCAACCTGGAGACATGGCTCAAGTAATAGAGTACCAACTGTGAGAAAGACATGCAAAAGCTGGAAGCCCTGAGTTCAAACCATAGTACCAACACATGAATACACACACAAAACCAAAACAAAATAAAAGAGAAAGACACAAATACATACCCACTACACAAACAAAGCAAAACAAAATAAAAGAGAAAGATTTTCTATTTAAAATTTGATGGCCTTGGCTCCTAATTATGATGGAGCTCATTCTGTGTGTGTGTGTGTGTGTGTGTGTGTGTGTGTGTGTGTTTGTGTGTGTATCATCTATCTATCTGTCTATATCTATCTGTCTGTCTGTCTGTCTGTCTGTCTGTCTATCTATCTATTCATCTCTTCGCAGAATGACTCTGACACCTTTTGGTGTCTTCCTTTGGTAATATGCTTAGGCAATGAACAGTGCAGACCCCTTTATTGCCTTCTACTCTACCTCACCATGAGATTACTCACAGCTTCCTGGAACCACCCCACCAGACCCTCCTATGGTGACATTCTATCAGATCAACAATTTTTTTCAAGCATAATTTTTAAAAAATTCTTAACCCCCCTCTTCTCTTGGATTCTGTGCATGGTAACCATTATTCACTATTTATTTTTTTCTAAACCCCAGTAGAAAGTGACAATAGATTTTTTTTCCAAGTTCCATAAGTGAAAGATTGGACAGAAGAAAAGGGAGCAGCCAGGCCCAGGAGGAGCCAGCTTAGCCCACAGTCTGCAGAGGTCACAAAACAAAAGGAATGTGAATCTTTTGCTACTAGCAGGCATTGCTTCCCTGGGGTAGTTTGGTCAAAATCAAAACAAAAGGAGATAAGCAAAAAAGAAAAGCAATAACTACACTATGAAGACCTTAGTGGAAGGGAGGAGGGAGGGAAAAGCTTTTGCATTTTTGTTTCGCACACACTTCATGGCAATTGATTTGGCTTTGTCCCTGCCAAAGCTTTCAGTGCCTTAGACAACATGAAGCTCCAGGTGTTTTCTTTGTTCAAGGTTAACTTTTTACAAGTCTGATTTCCTCCCACTCTCCTAGCTCTGCCACAAAGCTTTGGCATATAAAACATTTCCTGAGCAAAATGAAATGAAATAAAGTCTCTATTGTCTGCCTCTAAGCCTATTGGCATTTTAAAGCAATATTCAGCTCTCCTATAGATGTAATTTCCCATCAGTTATTCTGCCCTGGGGCATACCACGAAGTACAGACAGTAGGAAGGGGAGGGAAGCCTGGCTGGAATCATCTCAGTACTAACATCTGTCAAGGATCACTGGCCAGCCTGCTGGCCTCTATATGCTGAGAGTACAGTTTTGTCCATTTCTTTCTTTTTTACTTTACTTTTCCTATCCTTTTGCAAGCCTGACACAAAGCCAAAACTCCCTGTGATGAGATATTTTCATTTAACTTTGCAAAGGTCAGACAAAACATGTAGCAAGGGCATTTCATATTTAAGTGCATATTAATTTCTAATCCCACCCTCACTGGACCTTTTCACAAACCACAGGTGCCAATCCACACCTGTGGTCCACTCATGAAAGGGACTCCCCTCTGGGGAAATTCATGAGGCATCAATTACACTAGTGATCAAGGACAGAATTACACAGCCTGAAGACCTAAATCCTTTGTAGTCCTCACATTTTGGAATCTGATAGGTAGTTAATTTTGATAAGGATTTAAGCCCTATATGCATATAGGGCTTAAATCCTATCAATTAGCATCCATGGTATTATAAAAATTAATGAGGCCAAGGATGGTAAGTGAAACGACCAGGGGAGAATTGGGTTTTGGTTTCTGTCAGTTGTTATTGGTTTTGGTGGTGATGTTTATGCTCATACTGGGGCTTGAACTCAGGGCCTTGGTGTCATTCTTTAGATTTACCATTAGGCTGGTGTTCTAACACTAGAGCTGCACCTCCACCTCTGGATTTTTGCTATTAGTTGACAATAAGTCTCACACATTTTCATTCCCGCGATAGATTTAAATCACCATCCTCAGATCTCAGCCTCCTGATTATCTACGAATACAGGCATTAGCAATCCACACCACGCTCTCTGATATTTTTTTTTAAGTAAGCCTTCTGAAAGGCCTTTTTCTTTCTGGAAGAAGACAAAGCACCAATGTATTATAATCCTTTGACAGGTTTTTGTTATGTTGTGCTCTACTTTTTGGTTTGTGTCAGATATATAATACTAAATACCTTCTAAATACATTATTTCTTTCAAAACTCATAGCAGAAATCAACTTCCTGCTTACCTAACAAGACCTGTTACTCCTTTGCCTGTTTTAGGTTTTAATCATGTTTTATAAAGGGACTTTTCATATTAAATCAGCTACCTCTCTTATTATAGGCAGTAGTGAAATTCTTAAGCATCCCTGTGATTAAATTATTATTAAAAGAAATCTCCAATCTCTATTAGTTGAAAATGAATACTGAGAAAAAGTCCATTTCTGTGAAATGTGGCAAAGAACTTTGAGCTATCAAAAAATTACAAAACACGTGAAAAGAAAAGATCTTTTGAGTACTGGTATAAAGCAGTGTTTCCACTGTATTCTCAACCAGACACCCTCCAACCATGCTGGTACTTCAAGCAAGTGCACTCACGTGGTCCTGGGAGTATGAGAAAAACAGAGGCTCAAATTAAGGTGCACACAGCCAATTATGTGGCCATGGAGAAGAAAGATTTAGACAAGAACTCTCCTTCTGTGAGCCTCATTCTCATGGGAAAAAAAATGAGAGTCACTTTTAGAGTTGGTGAATATGCTATTTCTCTATCATTCGAACAGCAAACTCTCTGAAATTTTACCTAAAACTCTGGATTCTCAGTCACTGTGCACAGTTGGCCTTAAATGGGAGGGGAAGGGGTGAGTTTGTGGATATTTTTTGATATTTTTACCTGAGCCTGCTTTTATTAGACATTGAAAGTCATTAAGGTACATTCGGCAAAGTTTTTATTTCTTATTATTGTTGGTCTACTATTTGTAGTATTTGGGAATCTTTAAATATGGTGGTTAAATCAAGAAAACTTAAAGTCGCCAAAGTGTTTATTCTGAAAAATAATAGTTTTCTCAAATCAGTACAATTTAACTAATATATATATCACTTCTATCTTAAGAAACACTTTAAGCTCAGCACAAGTTGCTCACACGTATAAACTTAAATTACTTGTGACCTCAAGGATCACAGTTTGATGCCAGTCCAAGCAGAAAAGTCAGCCAGGATCCATCACCAGGGAAGGGGTAAAAGCGAGTCTTGCAGGATGCCTGTGGCAAATACTTGTAATACTAGCTCCTAAGAAGATTGAGATCTGAGGATCACATGCCCATGCCAGGAAAGGAAAGCCCGGGCAGGAAAGTCCATGTGACCCTTATCTCCAATAAATTTCTCAGAAGAAACTGGAGGTGGAGCTGAGGCTCAAGTGGTAGAGTGCTAGCCTTGAGCAAAAGAAACCTAGGGACAGCATCCAGGCCCAGAATTCAAGCCTTAGGGCTGGATAAAAAGCCAGTGTGGAAGAGTGGCTCAATATTAGAGTGCCAGCTGAGAGCAAGAAAGCTGGGAGAGAGCGCAAGGATCTAAACCCTGGTATTAGAAAGGAAATGCTTTAAGTTTATAGTCCAACTTTTTCCCTACAGTAAAATGTGAACTGTGTATAACTTTTGAAGTTCAAGTGTTTATTCTGTTTCCTCTTTGAACGAAAGTCGTATTTTATTAACATACTATTAGCAGTTGTAAGAGTGAAAATTGATTCATAGTGTGCAGAAATCTGGCATTTATGTTCATGTAAGTAAATCTAAAAATGATTTATTAAATGAAAAAAACATTTCTGAATTATACTTTGGGCAAAAAGTTAGTGTCAAAATATATAAAGTACCTGGTCTCTACTGCCCCCCCCCCCCACACACCTTAACAGTCATATATCAAGGAGAACATGCCCCTTTGTTCTCTGTGTTCTAGGCTTGTCTCGCTCAACATTATTTGTTCAAGTTCTGACCATTTCCCTGCGATTACCAATACTTCACCATTTCTAATTGCTATGTAGTATTCCATTGTGTATAGGTATAACATTTTTGGGATCCATTCATCTGTAGAGGAGCATCAGGGTTGTTTCCATATTTTGGCTATTGTGAATTGTGCAGCGATAAACATGGATGTGCAGCTGTCTTTTTGATATCCTGACAGCTGTTGTTCAGGATAGATGCCTAGGAGTGGTATGGCTAGGTCATAGACTATGTCTATGTTGAGCTTTTTGAGGAAGCTCCATACTGTTCTCCAAAGTGGTTGTACTAATTTGCACCCCCACCAACAGTGGAGAAGGGTTCCTCTTTCCCCACATCCCCTCCAGCATTTGTTGTTGCCTGAGTTCAGAGTACAGGCCATTCTAACTGGAGTGAGGTGATATCTCAGGGTTGTTTTTATTTGCCATTTCCTTTACTTCCAGGGATGTTGAACATTTCCTCATATGTTTCTTTGCCATTTTTATCTCTTCTCCTGTGAAGTCTCTCTTTAGCTCCTTTGCCCATTTAATAATTGGTTTACTGGGCTTGGAGGGGGTTAGTTTTTTTAGTTCTCTGTAGATGACGGATATTAGGCCTTTGTCTGTTGCTGTGCTGGTGAAGATCCTTTCCCATATGGTTGGCTGTCTTTATAGTTTGGTGGCTATGTCTTTAGCTGTGCAGAAACTTTTTAATTTGTAGTAGTCCCATTTGTCGAGACTCTCCCCATCTGTTGTGCACCTGGGAGTATATTCAGGAAGTTCCTTCCTGTGCCTATAAGTTCTAGCATCTTTCCTACTCTGTCCTTCAGTAGTTTCAAGGATTCAGGTCTGATATTGAGGTCCTTGATCCATTTTGAGTTGATCTTGGTGCATGGTGATAGGCTAGGGTTTACTTTGAGTTTTCTACATATGCCTGCCCAGTTTTCCCAGCAGCAATTGTTGAAGAGGGCATGTTTTTTCCATTGTATGTCTTTAGCTCCTTTGTCGAATATCAGATGACGGTAAGAATGCAGCTTTATTTCTGGGTCTTCTATTCCATTGGTCTTCAAGTGTGTTTTTATACCAATACCAGGCTGTTTTTGTTATGATGGCTCAATAATAGAGCCTGAAATCTGGTATTGTGATACCTCCTGCACTGCTTTTTTTTTTTTTTTTTTTTTTGCCTAGAATTGTTTTGGCTATTCTAGGTCTTTTGCTGTTCCATATGAATTTATGAGTTGCTTTCTCTATTTCAGTGAAGTATGTAGCTGGGATCTTGATGGGGATTGCATTGAATTTGTATAACATTTTGGGCAATATGGCCATTTTCACTATATTGATTCTGCCTACCCATGAGCATGGGAAGTCTTTCCATCTCCTTGTATCCTCTTTGATTTTCTTTTTTAGATTTTTTTGGTTCTCATTAAATAGGTCATTCATGTCTTTAGTTAGGTTGATCCCTAGGTAATTTATACTTCTTTTTTTTTTAAGCTATTGTAAATGGTATTATTTCCATAATTTCCTTTTCTGCTTGTACATTGCTGGTGTACAGAAAAGCTGCTGACTTTTGTGGATTGATTTTGTATCCTTCTACTTTGCCAAAATGGTTTATTATGTCTAGGAGTTTGGGGACTGAGTTTTTTGGGTCCTTCAAATATAAGATCATGTCATCTGCGAATAGGGATAGTTTGATTTCTTCTTTACCAATGTGGATCCCTTTGATGCCCTCCTCTTGCCTTCTTGCTATGGGTAGGGATTCCAGCACTATGTTGAAAAGAAGTGGGGAGAGTGGGCATCCTTGTCTTGTTGCTGAGTTTAGAAGGAATGGTTTTAGTTTCTCCCCATTTAATATGATATTAGCAGCTGGTCTGTTGTATATGGCTTTTATTGTTTTAATGAATGTTCCCTCTATTCCTGTTCTCTCCAGGGCTTTTAACATGTATGGGTGTTATATTTTGTCAAAGGCTTTTTGGGCATTGGTTGAAATGATTATGTGTTTTTTGGTGTTAGCTGTGTCAATGTGGTGAATTATGTTTATCGATTTACGGATGTTGAACCATCCTTGTGTCTGTGGAATGAAGCCTACTTGATCATGATGTATAAATTTCTTGACCAGTTTCTGGATCCTGTTAGCTAATATTTTGTTGAGGAGCTTTGCATCTGTGTTCATTAGTGCTATTGATCTGTAGTTCTCTTTTTTTGTTGGGTCTTTGCCTGGTTTGGGGATGAGTATATTAGCTTCATAGAATGAGTTTGGGATTTCTCCCTCTGTTTCTAGTTCATGGAAGAGTTTGAGGAGTATTGGTATTAGCTTCTCACTAAAGGTTTTATAGAATTCATTGGTGAATCCATCCTGGCCTGGGCTTTTCTTTGTTGGGAGGCTCTTTTTTTTTTTTTTTTGGCCAGTCCTGGGGCTTGGACTCAGGGCCTGAGCACTGTCCCTGGCTTCTTTTTGCTCAAGGCTAGCACTCTGCCTCTTGAGCTACAGCGCCACTTCTGGCCATTTTCTGTATATGTGGTGCTGGGGAATCGAACCCAGGGCCTCATGTATATGAGGCAGGCACTCTTGCCACTAGGCCATATCCCCAGGCCCCTGTTGGGAGGCTCTTGATTAACGCCTTCATTGCGCTGTAAGTTATTGGTTTATTTAGTTGATTTATTTCTTCTTCATTCAGTTTGGGCAGTTTATACTTCTCTAAGAATTGATCCACTTCTGTAAAATTATCGTTCTTTAGGGAATAGAGGTTCTGGAATAGTTCCTTATAATTGTTTGAATATCCTGTGTATTTGTTGTAATTTTTCTGTTGGAGTCCCTGATCTTACAGATATGAGTCTCTTCTCTTCTTTTTTTTTGTAAGTCTTGCAAGGGGTCTGTCAATTTTATTTATTTTCTCAAAGAACCAGCTTTTAGTTTTATTTATTTGTTGAATGGTCTTTCTATTTTCAATCAGATTTATCTCTTCTTTAATCTTTGTGATCTCTCTCCTCCTAGTCTTTTTAGAGTCAGTTTTTTCTTGTTTATCCAAATGTTTTAGCTTTATCATGAGGTTATTCACCTGATCTGATTCCATTCTTTTAATGCGTGCACTGAGGGCAATGATCTTGCCCTTCAGCACTGCGTTAGCTATATCCCATAGGTTTCTTTGTGATGTATTTTCATTGTCGTTGTGGCTTATGAATTCGTTAATTTCTTCCTTAATTTGGTCTGTGACCTGTGTTAAATAACAGTGAGGGGTTTAGCTTCCAAGTATTTGTGTAGCCTCTGTGGTATCCTTTGTTGTTGATGGGTACCTTGATTTCACTGTGATCAGATATAATACATGGGATAACGTCAATACTCTTGTATTTGCTGAGGTTCTTTGTGTGGACTATGACATGATCTATTTTGGGATATGTTCCATGGGCTGCTGAGAGGAATGTATATTGGGTGTCTGTAGGGTGAAAACTCTGTACAGATCTGTCAGATCCATTTGGGATATGGTGTTACTTAGGTCTTCGGCTCCCTTGCTAATCCTCTGTGTGTTGGATCTGTCTTTTGGAGAGAGTGGAGTATTAAAGTCTCCCACTATGAATGTGTTTGGGTCTATCTTGTTTTGCAATTCTGTGAGAATTTGTTTGACATATTTAGGGCCTCTTTTTCGGTGAGTAAAAATTTATCACCGTGATATCTTGTTTCTGGATTTTTCCTTGTATTAAAATGTAGTGCCTTTCTTTATCTTTTTGAAAGGATTTTAATGAGAAGTCCAGCTTGTCTGAAATCAGGATGGCTACCCCTGCCATTTTGTTAGGTGTGTTTGCTTGAAAGATCTTGCTCAATTCTTTCATTTGGAGCCTATTTTTGTCCCTTGCTGTAAGATGGGTCTCTTGAAGACAACAGATAGCAAGTTTTTGTTTTCGGATCCACTCTGTCAGTCTGGGCCTCTTTATCATTTATACCATTTATATTCAAAGAAATCAAGTGTGTGTTTTTGTCTTCCATTTTCCTATTATGTTGGGGACTTTTATTCTTTAAGGAAACTCTGTTAGCCCTGAGTGACCATACATATGCACATTCCTGAAAAATATCACAAACAAGCTGCTGGGAACAAGTAGTTGTTTGACCTGTTTTTCTTACAAGCGGTCACTAAACCATCTCACCATATACCCTCCCCACCCACCTGCGTCTTGTTTTGCTCAAACCTGTTACCAGACCTATCTTGCACAACTGCCACCCTCTCCCTGCCTCCTCTTAGGACTCTCCCGTTCCTCTCAGAATCTTTCTATAAAAACCCTTACAAGACACTCAATAAACAGACCTTGATCAGAATCCTGTCTTGGTCTCATTTCTCGCATTTGTCTGTCCCACTCATTCAGGTTTCGTCCCTCCTCGGGACCCTGTTGACTGGACCCCGCGAGTTGGGGCACTATTAGGCTGTGTTTCCTCTCCCTTCTTTCTTGTCTTTATTGAGCTGTTCTTCCTGTTAGGCTCTGGCTATTGTAGTTTCTTTCTGTTTCTGTCTGGGGGTTCTGTATGTTTTCTGTTGGGTGGGGTTCCCCTCTTAGAATTCGCTGTAAGGCTGGTTTTTTATTCACATAATCCTGTAGATCCTCTTTGCTATGGAAAGATCTGGTTTTTCCTTCAAAGGTGAGTTCTAATTTTGCTGGGTATCTAATTCTGGGTTTGCAAGTTGTTGCCCTGGAGGACTTGGATTGTGTCTTCCAGGCTCTTCGTGTGTTGTAAGTTTGTGTGGAGAGGTCTGCTGTGATTCCGACATTTGCTCTTTATTCTTGAGATCTGAGGCCTTGACAATTATGTGCCCAGGAGAGGATTTCCTAGGGTCTGGTTTGCCAGGTGACCTATATGCTTCCTTTATTTGGGTGAGGTTATCCCTTGTGAGATTGGGGAACTTCTCTGCAAAAATTCTATTGAATATGTGTTGTATGCCTCTGCTCTAGCACTCCGCTCCTTCATCTATTCCAATTATAGGCAGATTTTATCTGTTCTCCCTGTCCACTATCTCCTGGATTAGTCTGTCCTGGAGTTTGACAGTTTCTTGGAGTGTGGTAATTTTCTGGTCCTTATCAGCTGCATCGTCATCCAAAAGAGAGATTCAAGATTCAGGATAATCAATTCTTTGTGATGTGGCTTCGACTTGGTTTTCATCGAGGCCAGTGAGGTGTTTATGGTTGCCAGATCAGCTCTCATTGTGGTAATTTCTTCTTTTAATGAGTTATGTTTTGAATCTATTTTTTAATGCATTTCTTTTCTCAGGATGTTAAGGTCTTCTTTAACAGAGGAGTAGACTGTATCTATTTTTGCTACCATTTCTTTCTTGGCTTCCTGAAGGTACTTTGAGACTTCCATTCGAAACTCCTGGAACTGTTTTCTGAATTCAGTCCTGAGGCTTTCGATCATTTCTGCTATCTTAGCCTCAGTTGTTTTTTTATTCTCCATCTCCTCCTTGGTCGTACTACTTTTTGGAGTTGGTGAGTTGGCTTGACGTTTCATGAAATTTGTAATATTTCTTTGTGATTTATGCATCTGGAGTTTTTGCACTTTCAGGGACCTGTAGGTGGTGACCTTGGCTTGGCTTTTTGCTGGTTCCCGCTGGTCTGTCAGTGGGGACTTGTTTGTATCCTGGCTCCAGGTTTGAGTTTGGCTGTAGAACCTTACTGCCCTATGGGTGAGTGTGACCATCTCAGTTGTTGCCAAGGCCATCACTCTCACCAAAGTTAGGGGTGGGTAGTTTCTGTGTCTTTCTCTGCAATACCGCGCTCTGCCCCTGTGTTGTGCTGACCCTGTGGGCCCCTACTGGGCGTTCACGGGTCGCTGATTCAGCGTGGCATGGATGCTTTTCTCTTTGTTTCTTTCCCCTCTAGTTGCTGTGGGTCTAGAGAGCTCACCTCTCAGATTGAGTATTGCCGCTGAGGTGCAGCTCACCCACCTGTGCAGTGTTCTTGTCAGAGCAGGTGTTGCTGTTGAGGGGTGGCCTGCCCACCTGTGTGCAGTGTGCCTATCAGAGCGGGCATTGCCGCTGGGGGGGCCCTGCCCAGCTGTACGGAGTGCTTCTATCAGAGCAGGCATTGCTGCTGAGGGGCAGCTTGCCCACTTGTGCACTCCCGCAGGGGGTTGGGTGCAAGATCCTCCTGCTGGAGGGCTAGCACGCTGACTCATGCTGGCCCTCTGTGGGGTGCATGCATGTGCACTCTTGTGCTTCTTTTGGGGGTGTGCTGCCTTGGATTGTTGGAGGGTGCTTGTACCCTCTCGTGAAAATACTGTGGGGGCGGTATGCATGGTCCACAGCAGGTTTAAGTGTCTGGGCATGGGTTTGTGCCCACAGACTCTCTGCACCTCCGCTGTGGGGTGGGGGGTTGTGCTCTGGCCCAGGTGACCCTGCTGGGCTGGTATTGCACACCAGCAAGCCTGTGACTATTGTTCAAAAAGTCCATGCAGATCAGGGCACCTCAGGTGGTGTTCAAATGCCTACCAATCCCCAGGTCCCTGCTGGGGGGTGAGGGGGCTGGTGCAGAAAGATTCAGGCTCCCCAGCTGGTTCTTTGGGGGACGCTGGCCTAAGGTGTCTCCCAGCCACTTTGTTGGGTGCTGCTCCACCCACTGCTAGCTCCTGTGTTTTCCCAGGACCTGTAGGGTCCTAGAGCTGCCACATATGGGGCCTTTTGTCCCCTCGGTGTAGGGAGGGGGAGGGGAGAGCTCTAGCTTCTTTGTCCCCTTGTGATGAGCTCTACATCAGGTTTTGGGTCTCTTCCAGAGCTGATCTCCCATTGGGGGGGGTGGGCAATAGGGAACTTACTGGCCCTGGATTATGTGTGTGTGTCCCACACTGCTGTTGGCTTTCCGAGCTGGAATGTGGAGATCAATCATTTGACAGTGGCGGTCCCGGCTCTCCCCATCTGGCTTTCCCCATCCATGCTGTCCAGTTCCCCTGCTTTTGTTGTCTGGTTCCTGCCGTTCAGTCCCGCACTGCCAGTACCGCGGTGCCGTCTGTCTTGGTCCGGTCTGTGTGCAGTCTGAGCCTGTGGAGCTCCTGTTATCTGGTCTCTGCACTCATGACAGGACTTTTCCGCTCTTGCTTCTGTGGTCTCTGACGGTCTGTGGTCCAGTTTACCAGCACTGGGGCCGCTTTTCTACCTTGGCCCTGTTCAGGCCAGGGTGGGGAGGGTACCCCAGAGATTTTCCGGCTCTGTGCAGGTTATAAGCTTTTCTTTATTTGTTCTTTTTCATTTCCTGTGTGTCTCTGTTTGTTCTGGTTGTTAGGTTTGCTGTTCTCTTGATGGGGCATTGGGTGTTGGAGTTCCCAGCTCACTATTTGGTTGGAGTGAGTTGGGGTGCCTCCCTATTGTGATGGCGCCATCTTCCCTCTCTCCAAAATCAATATATTGACATGCTCTGTCATTTTTATTACTAAATAACACATTTGTTTATGATTTTTCTCTACCACATTTACTTTCATTTTAATAAGGAACAATGCAAATGCCTTAAAACCTCTTAATATTTTTTGGAGAGTGAGAAGGAAATTTTATAGCAAATAGAAGACTGCTGCAATATTAACAAGTACCATAAAAATCAGGGCTAAGGGAAAGTCTGTTGGTCCTTCTGTCAAAAACTTTCTAATTTAGATAGTTGTCTTGGTCTAATGTGAGTCTTTTTTGAGTGAAATTGGGTGATTATAAATTAATATAGAATTACACATTACTAAAAAAGACTTGAAGAGACAATTGGCTATTTAGTGGAGAAACATGGCCATGACTGAGTCACTTCCCAGGGAATATGCAAAGACTCTCAGAAAAACCCCTGAAGGCTAACGGTTTGGATTGTTACATAGATCTTTAAACCAGCTTTCTTTCTGAAAGGATTTAACTAAGTAGTACTCTAGACATTCCCAAGAGGAAATATGAATTTTAAAGGCCTAAATCAAAGATGAAAATATTCACTTACCTTGGACTTTGGATTTCCCATGTTCACAGAAAGGATATTAATTTTTTTTCAGCTGCTAATGTTGTTCAGATTACACCAGCATTGTAAGCAGCAGGCACTAAGGATGGATGGGGCACATTCTACTATATCTAATTACTCTGCCTAATGAAATGTCACAGGTATGTGCTTATGCGTGACTCCTGACCTGACATTCCCAGTGCTGAGCCAGACAATTGCCAGATATCTATGCTCTCAATAATAATTATTATCACTTATTTTAATACTCTATGGAGGCAGAAATTATTCTGTTTTGATTATTATTGATGATATTTATATGTATCTAGGTGTCTATATAACTGATAATAGTCCAGAACAAAGCACATTGCATATTTATCTGGCCTGACAATTATCTCATTTTGTTTTGTTTTGTTGCCAGTCCTGGGGCTTGAACTCAGGACCTAAGCACTGTCCCTGGCTTCTTTTTGCTCAAGGCTGGCACTCTACCCCTTGAGCCACAGCACCACTTCCAGCTTTTTCTATATATGTGGTGCTGAGGAATCAAACCCAGGGCTTCATGTGTGCTAGGTAAGCCCTTTACGACTAGGCTATATTATTAGCCTGGCCTGACAAATATCTCTTATGCTTCTGATCTTCAATTTCCATTCAGGCAAAAATAATAAATACATAAAGAGTTTTGGGAAATCCCCCTTACATCCCACTACACCTTATCCAGTTGAAATCTTTTTGATCTTTACTTTGTAATATCCTTCCATATATACACCATACTCAATCCATGCTGCCATTTTTTTGAAATCTGTACTTTGTATATTCCTGGATCATCATGAAGGTATCACGTGGTTATGATGAGGAATTCTGTGTCTGCTCCTTTGTTACAGTCCTTTTTGCAGCTGAAAATTTTTAATGTTCTACTCAGATGTGGAGGTTTAAGCATGACACATTTGAGTTTTCTCAGTAAGTGCAATTAGCCAACAATTGGAAATCATCTCTAGCTAAACAGTGGCCAGGAACATTGACAGTTTGCAATGGTCTGGCAGAAATGTGGCACGTCCAACCACAGTAGTTCACCAAAATGTCTGGTTGCCTTCAGATTCCTGAGCCCAGTTTAGGTGCAACAAGGCATGGAGAGACAGTGAACCAGAAAATGAAGATGGAACCAGTTAACATAGCCACCTAAAAAGGAAGCCCTTCAACATCCTGGGCTTCAACCCACTTTACCTGTCATAAAACCAAGCGAGGCTTGGGGCAAGGGCTGTTGGCAGGATCAATAATTCCCTGATGGGGGTAGGTCTTAATGATGTGGAGAAAAACAGTTTTAATTTCTAAAAGAGCTCTGGTTCAAAATAGAAATTTACAGAAGATAGAATGCCAAATGTACTTCTGGAAATTACTAGCACTTCTGAGATATCAGAAAACAGAGCTGTACTTGAAAGCCCAAGATGAATAGATATGCTAGAGTAAAAATTATGACTTAGTTTAAGGTTATTTTCTACTTTTCCATTTTCTAAGGGTCAGGCATTGGTTGTTTCCACCTGTAACCCTTGCTCCTTAGGAGGCTAAGACCTAAAAATCATGGTTCAAAAGCAGCCAGGGTGAGAAAGTCCATGAAACTCTTATCTCCAATTAAAGCCCACAAATCCAGCAGTAGAGCTGTCAGATGGTAGAACACGATCCTTGAGCAAAAAGCCTAAGAAACAATGTCCAAGCCCTTAGTTCAAACCCATTATCAGTGTAAAACAAACAAAAACATGAAGGAACAATTAGATAAGGAGTGGGGTAGGCGATGAATACTGAATAAGTTTTAGTATGTAATTTACCTAAGATAATGCCTCTAAAAGTATTTGGTGTTCCTGACTGGGATTTATACTTCTGAAGACACAGGGCCCTTTGCCTTATCCCGAGATGCACTCCTGGAGAAGCAGGTGAAACAGTCCCTAAAGGTTGGTCATGCCACCACAAAGGGGAGGCTATTTAGACAGTAGTTTCTGAGGAACAGATGAGGTTAGTCCGTTTTACAGCTCACTCAATGATGTGTGAGATTATTTCAAGTCCATACTGGGGTTTTCACTCCCATGGCGGTTTCTGCTTCAGAACTTGCTGCTTCCTTGTTCATTACCCAGAAACTGAAGGGTAGGATCTGTCTATAATCAGATGATCAAATATATCTGAAATGTATGAACCCCGATGTCCAGATGGAGGCTAGGGGAATATCTGAGCACATGGCCTTCTTTTCCAAGAACATTTTCCACACTCTCAGTTTTTACGTCTGCTCCACCTGACTTTGTGTCCCCAGAGTCCAGCGAATCTACTTCAGTTCTGGAGGAAGAAACCCTGCATTTCCACAGATTGTAGCTCCCTGGACTGCCATGACTTTGGACTGAAACTTTTGCTCTCTTTTCTTGTCAAAACGATGGTTCCTAAGACAGGAAGATGGTGTGGGTTGGATACTGACCAAATGAGAAACAGGTCGGGTTCATAAGCAATGCAGAAGGAAAAGCCACCAATCCTTCAAGTACTATGCCATTGCAATGGAATGAACTCTCCATCACAAGGGGTTTAAAAGACCACTCCTGCTGTCCGAATATAGGAAAACTCATGAAAGCTTTCTGTCTGTGGAAACAAGAATGTGCTTGAACTAGAATGGCAGAGAAAGGCTTTATCCCTACATGCTGAATTTGTCATTTATTCATCCATACATCTACACATTCATTTATTCATGTATTCGTTCATGAGATTTATTGAAGCTGTGTGCACCTCCTGTGTACCACATTTTATATTCTAGTGGCACACTCTTGCAAGAACAGACTAGATAATTCCTGCTTGAATAACCTACATTCTAGTGGGAGGAGGAAGTAATTCAGTAATACAAGTGAGAGGCAATGTAATAATGTTAAACTGTGATGAAAAAATAACAAAGTAGAGGGGAAAATATTTCATTTCCAAAATATTATAGTTCTAAATAACCAGAAAAAAAGTTCCCACTTAAAATGATTTTTTGCCTAAAATAAGTGAGGAAGAATATCCTGCAGCTTGTATTGATAATATAAGTCAGTTATTAATCTTTTATAGCCACCATTATGTATTATGTTAAAAAGTTTTAGTTATTATGTGCTTTACTTTTATAAATAACATCATGAATTTCATTTACAGATGTAACAAAAATGCAATGATGTTCTAATTTCACACAGCTATTGAATGGCAGAGCTTAACTTTGAACACAGTCCTATCTGATAGAAAGCCTCTTTTTCAATGTTCTCAATATACATAGCAGTTCTGTCCAACACAGATGAAGAAGATGCTCAGTCAATTCTAAGAGAAACTACCATAGCATTCATGAAATTGCCTGTATTCAGATGGTAGGGTTTCTTTATAATTTTCACTTGTTTGTTTTGGTGTTTTGGCTTTTTTTTTTTTTTTGGTATATTTGTTTTCTTTTTTTTTTCTTTTCTTTTTTTTTTTTTTGGCCAGTCCTGGGCCTTGGACTCAGGGCCTGAGCACTGTCCCTGGCTTCTTCCTGCTCAAGGCTAGCACTCTGCCACTTGAGCCACAGCGCCGCTTCTGGCCGTTTTCTGTATATGTGGTGCTGGGGAATCGAACCTAGGGCCTCGTGTATCCAAGGCAGGCACTCTTGCCACTAGTCTATATCCCCAGCCCGGTATATTTGTTTTCCTAGAGCATTTTGAGAGGTATTTTTTTCTATTCATTTAAAATTCAGAAGTTACATTCAGATAATAAACAAAACTTATTTCAAACACACTATCCTTTGATATGTTTTATTTATTTTATCTCTAAGTAATTGTACAAAGGAGTTTCAATTCAATATGTAAGTTTGTGAGAATAGAGCATCTTGATCAATGTCATCCTTTCCATTGTTACCCAACATCTCCCCAACCCCTCATCCCTTTAACTTTTCTACTTCTGTTTTCACATATGTACATTGAATATTATGACTGTATTAACACACCTTTTCTTTCTCTATTTATCTGGTTTCCTCTTCCCTTGACCTCATCCCTCACCCCACAATACATGTTCCAGATTCTTGTAAAAATGTAAGTTAATTGCTCAAAGGAGTTACACTATTACAGTCTTCCCATGAAGATAACATATTTAGTTAAAATGTCAAACACACTATCCTTTAGGACATCAGATGTAGTTTAGGGACTAGTATCTTTCTAACATTTTATTATTGAACATAGAGATTTACATCAAAGCAATTTTCCTTTGGAAATAAATTCACCACTTTAGTCTTGACTTTAACTCGCTATCTTTTCATAAGATCTTTCCTTTCTTAATTGTCCTAGAGGTGGTCAAAAACCAAAAGGGTAGGAAATGTATTTTAAAATTTCACTTGTCCTAGCCACCATAAAATGTATTCTAAGAAATAGATTGTATTGAAGAAAATAACATTTAAAATCCTCTCTTGAAGTTGTGGCATAGGGTTTAGGTTAAAATAGGATTTTTTTTTCTTAATCTCACTTTAACATGTTATACTGTTCAAATTTGATTTATGTGGCTGCTAGATGAAGGAGCTCTTTTAAATAATTTCTAAAAGAAAAAGTAGGAATCAAAGTGTTAAATTCTCTAATATTATTTTGTAGGTAGTCTTAAATACTTCTTTAGTGTCTATGTGAAATCAAATATTGGTAAGCTGTCTCTGTCCATTTCTCTCTTCCTACATTATAATGACACGCATTATACATCTCTGACCATGTGTACCTTTCATTTCACGCAAAGCCTTTAATCCTTCTCTCTGTAGATAAAATGCTATAACCACAGTGTAGTAGGTTAAGATTGATTGACAAGTGCATATAATTATGGGCTCAGTAGTGAAGTATGTTTTACAGTTGAAAAAAAAAGGCACAACCTTGAAAAATAAAAAAGTTGTGCCCTCTCTCTGGGATAAAAGAATCCAATCAAATTGGTTCATTTCTTTGCTGGAATGAAATAAAAGATTTCCTGTAACAAAGAATGCCAGGCAAAGCCTGCTGGATGATGTCTTTCTTGACTTGATAATGCTTTGCCAATAAGGAAACCGAGAGAGGAAAAAGTGAAAGTTCAGAAGTTTTACCTTTTTCCCTTCACTTTTTATTCAGTGTTCATGCAAAGTTGTGAACAAAGAGACAATAGCAGAGAAATGTCATGTTCAGAACTAGAAACTTATAAAATAAAGTTTGATACTTGTGAATTAAAATCAGGGATTATGTAAACTTAAACAAACATTCACTACTTTAAATCTGACCTTACATGTTAGCAAAACAAGACTTATTTATGCAAAATTTACTATAATAAATGCTTGTTCTGTTTCTGTAGCCTTAAAATTCTATCTCCATTAATTACATAGAGAGTATGTAGAAATGTGATTTTGTGTAAAAGTGGGAATTGATTTGCTGGTTGGAACCTGTGGCTTGGTCAGTGAAGCAGAGAGTGCTGTGCCTGTGCTGGAAGGAAGGGCAGTACAATTAGGTAGAGAGGTAGCTTCTGGACTTTGTTCCTCTGTAACTGAGGCATCCTTGCATGCTCACCCACTGTGGACCAACCTCCATTCTAGGCTCTGAGGCACACAAGTGAAGAAGATTGTCATTGTCTTTATGGAATCCATATGCTAGTGAGAATAGCATATAATAATAGCTAATGAACGCATAATATGCAATTAGTGACTAGTGATTTGCTATGGAGAAAATGGAAATGAGGGTGGAGGAGAAGTGCTGTAAGAAGTGAGTGTGTACCAGAGAAGAACTCTGAAAACTCCCAGCAGATACTTCATGAGAATAAGAGAGCATAATGTGGCTATTCAGGAGATATAAGCACTTGAATAAGAGGAAACATAAGGAGGAAGTTCAGAGTTACTAAATCTGGGACATAGTTGATACATTCTAAACAAGACAAAAAGGATAATCATGTGAGTGATAATCTTGACGTATCATGGGATTTGTTTGGTAAAAAAGAAAAGTTATCAAAGACCATGACATAAAAATAAAGAAGTAAATAAGTATCCACATTAGGAGCTGGGCAACAGTAGCTCACACTTGTAATCCCAGCTATTCATTCAGGAAGTTGAGACTCAGAGAATCATGACTCAAAGTTAGGCCAGGCAGAAAAGTCCTGGAGACCAAATTTCCAAAATAACTATGTAAAAAGTTGGTCTGGAAGCATAAATCAATCCAGTAGCGCCTCAGACAAGCAAGCAAGTAGATGGAACAAGAAATCCTGAGTTCAAAACATAGTATCAGCAAAAATTAATTAATTAATCCACAATAATCGTACGCAATGATTTGCAAGGAAATTTGAGAACAGACAATTCGATTTGCCTTTGAGGAAAGATTCTCAGCTTTGAATCTTTTTTTTTTAAGTTTTTATTATAAAACTGATGTACAGAGAGGTTACAGTTTCATACGTTAGGCAATGGATACTTTTCTTGTACTGTTTGTTACCTTGTCCCTCATACCCCCCTCCCCCCTCCCCTTTCCCCCCTGCAGTGTTCAGTTCACTTACACCAAACAGTTTTGCAAGTATTGCTTTTGTTGTTGTTTCTCTTATTTTACCCTTTGTCTCTCAATTTTGGTATACCCTTTGAATTTCCTAATTCTAATACCAGTACACACTGTTTCCCATTCACTCAGATAAGATTACAGAGATAGTGTAGATACAATCACAAGAAGGTGATACACGAACATCATCAATAGTAGAAACTACAGATACACATGGGATGTTGAAAGTAGTTACAACTGTGATATAACAATCATTTCCATAAAATGGAGTTCATTTCACTTAGCATTATCTTATGTGATCATAAGGGTATAGCTATTGGGCTCTTGTGATACTCTGCTGTGACTTGCCTAAACCTGTGCTAATTATTCCCAATAAGGGAGACCATAGAGTCCATGTTTCTTTGGGTCTGGCTCACTTCACTTAGTATAATTTTTTCCAAGTCCTTCCATTTCCTTACAAATGGGGCAATGTCATTCTTTCTGATAGAGGCATAAAATTCCATTGTGTATATGTACCACATTTTCCGGATCCATTCGTCTACGAAGGGGCATCTGGGTTGGTTCCAGATTCTCGCTATGACAAATTGGGCTGCAATGAACATTGTTGTGCTGGTGGCTTTACTGTGATTTTGTTTATGGTTTTTTGGATAAATACCCAAAAGTGGGGTTGCTGGGTCGTAGGGGAGTTCTACATTTAGCCTTCTGAGGACTCTCCATACTGCTTGCCAGAGTGGCTGAACCAGTTTACGTTCCCACCAACAGTGAAGTAGGGTTCCCTTTTGGCCACATCTCCTTCAACAACTGTTATTGTTAGTTTTCTTGATATATGACATTCTTACTGGAGTGAGATGGAATCTCAATGTTGTTTTGATTTGCATTTCCTTTATGGCCAGTGATGTAGAGCACTTTTTCATATGTCTCTTGGCCATTCTCATTTCCTCATCAGAGAAGTCTCTTTGTAAGTCTTTAGCCCACTTGATGAGTGGGCTATTAGTTCTTTGCGGTTTTGTTTTGGAGGAAGGTAATTTTTTTAGTTTTGCATATATTTTAGATATGAGGCCTTTGTCCGTTGAATGGCCGGTAAAGATCTTCTTCCAGTCTGTGGGCTTTCTGTTTATCTTGCAAGCTATGTCCTTTGACGTGCAGAAGCTCTGCAGTTTGATGCAGTCCCATTTGTCCAACCTTTCTTTGATTTGTAGCCTTTCTGGGTCTTTGTTCAGGAAGTTCTGTCCTGCACCAAGGAGCCCAAGTGTTTCTCCTACTTCTTCCTTTAGTGTTTTCAGGGTGTCTGTTTTGATTTCGAGGTCTTTAATCCATTTGGAATTGATTTTGGTGCAGGGTGATATATAAGGATCTAGTTTTAGTTTGTTGCATGTGTTGAGCCAGTTTTTCCAGCACAATTTGTTAAAGAGGCTATCTTTCTTCCAAACTATTGTTATAGCCCCTTTATCAAAGATTAAGTAGGCGTAGTTCTGTGGGTTCATTCCCGGGTCTTCAATTCTGTTCCATTGGTCTTCAGGCCTGTTCCGGTGCCAATACCAAGCTGTTTTTATTACTATAGCTTTATAGTACAGCTTGAAGTTGGGTATTGTAATTCCTCCAGCACTGTTCTTTCTGCTTAGGATTGTTTTTGCTATTCTAGCTCTTTTATTATTCCATATGAATTTCTGGATTGCTTCCTCTATTTCATCAAAGAATGGTGTTGGGATATTAATGGGTATTGCATTGAATTTGTAGATAGCCTTTGGCAATATTGCCATTTTGATTATATTAATCCTCCCAATCCAGGAGAATGGGAGGTTTTTCCATTTCCTTAGTTCTGACTTAATTTCGTTTTTCAAGGTTTTAAAGTTCTCCTCAAAGAGGTCTTTCACTTCTTTGGTTAAGGTTATTCTTAGGTATTTTATGTTTTTGGAGGCTATTGCAAAGGGGATTGCTTTCCTGATATCAGCCTTGGTCTTTGGGTCGTTAGCATACAGAAAGGCCGTTGATTTTTGAGGGTTTATTTTATATCCTGCAACTTTGCCAAAGTTTTGGATCAGCACTAGTAGTTTGGGGGTAGAGTCTATGGGATTCTTTAGGTATAGGATCATGTCATCTGCGAAGAGAGAGAGTTTAACTTCATCTTTACCTACTTGGATCCCCTTTATATTTTCTTCTTGCCTGATTGCTCTGGCTTGGAATTCTAGTACTATGTTGAAAAGCAGGGGAGAGACTGGACATCCCTGCCTTGTTCCTGAATTTAATGGGAATGGCTTTCGTTTTTCACCATTTAGAGTTATGCTTGCTGTTGGTTTGTCATAAACTGCCTTGATTCTATTCAGGAATGTTCCCTGGAATCCCAGTTTTTCCAGGGCTTTTAGCATAAATGGGTGCTGGATTTTATGAAACACTTTTTCCGCATCCAGAGATAAAACCATGTGGTTCTTTAGCTTGCTCCGGTTGATGTGGTGGATTACATTAATTGACTTGCGTATATTAAACCAACTTTGCATCCCTGGGATGAATCCAGTTTGATCGTGGTGTATGATATTTTTGATGACCTGTTGAAGTCGATTGGCCAGAATTTTGTTGAGAATTTTTGCGTCTATGTTCATCAGGGAAATCGGTCTATAGTCCTCTTTCCGTGATGAGTCCTTGCCAGGTTTTGGGATGAGGGTTATACTGGCTTCATAGAATGAGTCTGAAAGTGAACGTTCTCTTTCAATTTCATTGAAGAGTTTGAGAAATATTGGTGTGAGTTCTGTTTTGAAGGTCTTATAGAATTCTGCAGTGAATCCGTCTGGACCTGGGTTTTTCTTGGATGGGAGATCCTTTATTGACATTTCTATTTCAATACTGGATATGGGTCTGTTTAGGAGGTTTAGTTTGGGGATATGAATTTTTTCTAGGAAATCGTCCATATCTTCCAAGTTCTCGAATTTGTTGGCATAAAGGTTTGCAAAATAGTCCCTTATTATTTTCTGAATTTCGGTTATTTCTGTGGTGATGTTACCTGTTTTATCTCTTATCATGTTTATTTGAGCGTGCTGCCTTTGTTTTTTGGACAGGTTTGCCAGGGGTCTGTCTATCTTGTTGACTTTTTCAAAGAACCAACTCTTTGTTTGTTGATTCTTTCGATGGTTTTTTTCATCTCTAATTGATTTATTTCTGATTTGATTTTAAATATTTGCTTCCGTCTATTGACTTGGGGTTTGGCTTGTTGTTCTCTCTCAAGGAAATTAAGGTGGTTCCTTAAATTATTGAGTTGCTGTTTCTCCAATTTGTTGATGTATGCACTCAGAGATATAAATTTTCCTCTGAGTACTGCCTTTGCTGTGTCCCAAAGGAGCTGGTACTTTGTGTCCTCAACTTGGTTGAATTCCATAAACATTTGAATTTCCATTTTAATTTCTTCAATGACCCACTGATGGTTCAGCAGTGTGTTGTTTAGTCTCCATGAATTGTAGCAATTTCTGTGGTGGCTGGTTGAGTTGAGTTCTAATTTTATTCCGTTGTGGTCTGAGAGAATGCAGGGAATGGTTTTGATACTTCTGAATTTGTACAGATTTTCTTTGTGCCCTAAGATGTGATCTATTTTGGAGAATGTTCCATGTGCTGCCGAAAAGAATGTGTATTCTGTCCTTGCTGGGTGGAATATTCTGTAGATGTCGATTAAGTCTAATTGGTCTATGCAATTGTTTAGTTCTGTGGTTTCTTTGTTCAGTTTTTGGCGTGTTGATTTGTCCAGAGGTGATAGTGGAGTGTTAAAGTCCCCAACTATCAATGTGTTTGGGTCTATGAGTGATTTTAGAGCCAGTAGTGTTTGTTTGATGAAGTTGGGTGCTCCTGCAGTTGGTGTGTAGATATTTAGGATGGTTATTTCTTCCTGTAGGGGAGATCCTTTTACTAGTATGTAGTAACCTTCTTTGTCTCTTATTACCTTTTTTAATTTGAAGTCAATTTTGTCTGATACTAGGATTGCAACTCCAGCCTGCTTATGGGTCCATTTGCTTGATAGATTTGTTTCCAGCCTAGTACATCTTTGAAGATTTTCCGTAAAGCTGGTTTGGTGGAGATATATTGTTTACGTTTTTCCTTATTGTGGAAGAATTTTATTTGACCTTCGGCTATGAAGGAGAGTTTGGCTGGGTACAGAATTCTTGGTTGGTAGTTATTTTTATTTAGAGTTTGGTATACTTCATTCCAGGCTCTCTTTGCTTTCCTGGTCTCTGCTGAGAAGTCTGGGGTAATTCTGATTGCTTTTCCTTTATATGTTATTGTTTCCTTTGCCCTAACAGCTTTGAGTATTTTTTCTTTGCACTCTGCTTAAGCTGTTTTGATCACAATGTGTCGGTGGGATGTCCTATTCTGGTCTGGTTGATTTGGGGTTCTAAATGCTTCTTGTATCTGTATAGGCCTTTCCTTCTGGATATTTGGGAAGTTCTCAGCTAATATTCTGTTAAATAGGTTGCCAATCCCATTAACCTCTTTCTCCATGTTTTCCTCAATACCTATTATCCTTAAATTGGGCTTCCTGATCGTGTCTTGAATCTCCTGTAGCGATCTGTTTTGTTGATTGGACTGGATTTGTATTGATTTTTGATCTTTCTCCATAGAGTCTAAGGAATCTTCAGCTCCCGAAATTCGATCCTCTGCTTCAGTTAGTCGGGACTATAGGCTAGTTACTTGATGTCGAATCTCTTTTCCTTCTGACTGGTCTTTCCTGATAATTTCCATGTCATTTCTTAGGTCTTGTATGGACTTCTTTACTTCATTAACTTCATTACTTTGGTTTTGAGAGTTGTTTCTCAAATCTTTAAGCTGGTTAGCTATCTTTTCATTTGACTCTTGAAGTTCATTTATCTTTCTATTTGTGGATGCCATGAAATTCTCCATTAATTTTTGCTTTGCCTCCTCACGCTCTAGAATAATTGACTGAAGAGATTCAAACTTTTCATTTATCATGTTTATCAGTAGACTTTGTAGAGCATTTTGAGGGTTCTCTTCTATGTCTTTGATTGACTGCTGTGCTTCCTGCTTGTTTTGAGTGGGAGATAAGACTTCATTGTTTGCCATCTTTCTTGTGTTTCTTCTGCCCATTTGAATTGGGGATGCCAGTCTACCAGCACCTGTGAGCACTGTTTAAGACCCAACGCAGCCCTTACCAGGCACTGTTGTGTAAATCTTACAAGTTCACAATTATGTGCAGATACCCTGTATACCTGTCTATAAAATTAGATTTGGTGTTCCTAAAGAATACAATCTCAGTATAACAACTGATCCTGGGCCCTGTATTCAGTAGTTACTTATTTACTGTTACAACCCTATATGCAATTCTTGTTTTTATATTAAGATCTTTTAGGCCTGGCTTTCTCTATGAACCCCTTTGATTCACTCGTATTAAGCTGGGATACCCTCTATCCAATAACCAGGAGTCATTGGAGACTGGAGGTCCAGGCAGTAATTCAGGAGGGTAAGTTGGAGGTAGTAAAGAGAATAGAGTAAAATGTATTGGGGAGGGGAGGTTGTGATTTTGGTTTAGTTTCAGTTACATGGAAGTGTCGAGAAGAGTAGAATCAGTAGAGAGAATAAGGTTGCAATGATAGATAATGGAGAGTTAATAGAAAAGAGTGGAGGTGTTCTTCATAGGAAAGTAAGTTTTAAAGAAAGAGAACGCAGAGAGAGAAATAAAGTAAAAGTAGTGGGAGACAGACGCACACAACAGAGAAAAATTATTTTAAAAAGAAGATAAAATAAAAAGAAAAAAAATTTAAAAAATCAGCAAAGGAACAACCCAAACAAACAGAAAAGAAAAAAAAACTTGATAAAACAAACTGGTAAAAATAGAAAACATGGGGAAAAAAAAAAAAAAGACGTTTCCGAGTTGAATTTTTTTTTTTTAAAGTTTAAGAAATGTTGAAAAGATAAAGAAAAAAAAATGGAGTCTTCCTTGTTTGGGTCGTCTTTCCCCAGTCTCTGGTTTCCTTATGATGGTCTGCAGTCTATATTCCTGATTTTCTGGGTTTGGCAGAATTCAGCTTGCTCCTCTGTTTGCTGCAGGGCCGCTGCCTTTACAGCCTGTCTTTGAATAGGCTGTGAACTCAGCAGAGTGGGGAGCCTCTGGCCTGTTTTACCCAGCTGAGAGGTGCTTGCCTGTGCAAGGCTTCTGCCTCCTGCACCCGGGCGGCCTCCTTCGCGGAGGTGGCTTTGGAAAGCAGCCCCTTTTCGGGCTGGGAATTGGGCTTCCTCTGTGACGGGACTGTTTAACTGTCTCCGGTTCCTCCGTCTGGTGTTTCCCTGCCACTGGGAGCTGGTGGCTGTTTTTGCTTTAAATTTAGAAGTTCCGGCGGGCAGGGTGGGGCACCTCTGGCTAAGCTGAGGCCCAGGGTACGCCTCCCGCCTGGGCAGGGGGCGTTCTCCTGGGCGGAGTTGGCTCTCGCTGATTGGTCCCTCTTGCCCTTTTCAAAGATGGCTAATTTGACCTCGCTTTTCCCAGGCCCGCTTTAGTTCCAATCTGATCTGACCCTATGCCAGTGGTAAAGATGGCACTTTGCTCTGGCAGTGGGGGCAGGGCTGCCTTGCCGGAGTTGCTCTGTGGTAGCGAGTGAGAATATCTTTCATGGGTACTCACGCTTTCTCGGCGATTTCAGGTCGTCCGTGCTCAGGCGCCGGCTGGTCTCCGCTGTGTGCTCTACCTCCGTGGAGTGCAGGTTGCTGTGATGGGCACTGTGCCGGTGTCGCCGACACTGGCATGTCGGTGGGACACCACCCAGAACTCGAATCTGTATTTTCAGACATGCAAAGTCGATTTTTCCTTCCTGGCCAGAATCCCTGTACTGTTACAACTTACGCTGGTTGTATTTCTACTGGTAAAAGTTTCTATGGGGTGAGAAATCTGTGGTGCTGGAGGGAGCTGAGCTAATGCACTGCAGCTGCTCTGCTGTCTTCCCGAAAGTCTTTGAATCTTTTATATATTATTTTGACACAAAAATAAAAGAAAATTATTGCATACTAATTTTGAGGCTCTTCTTGAAATAAAGTGCTCTCAACTCTAACTTGTTCTGTGTCCTCCACTACTCTTCTTTGAAACCTACAGTTCTAATCCATAAGGACTAGAATGTGTGAAGCTGTGCTTTGCCTGCCTGATGTAGAGAAGGAACATTCTCTCCTCTATTCTCCTATCAGTAGTAGCAGAGGCATGTGCAATAATGAAATGAAAAACAAAGTAACAGGAGTCAAAATGTACAGGTATGGATATTACTATTTTTATGTGGGCAGGACATTCATAGTAAAGAAGTAAAAACCCAAAGAAGTGGTTAGACTCCAAGGCATATCTATCATTTAAATAAAGGCTCATTAAGTGTATGTAATACACCATGGGAGAATGACTGGACAAAAGTGAGAGGTGTGTCAGGCTTCTAGGGGCAATGGAATGTGAGAAGGTAACAAAACAAAAAATTTATGGAAGTTCATGCAGGCTTTCTGTCATTTTCATGTCCATAAAACTCACTCAGTAAGAGGATTTACCACAGAATGCATTTTTTCAGAAGTTTGTGCCTTTAGTCTGACAAGTGTTGCTCTAGTTGCATCTGTTGCTTCTCAAGTGTTTCAAGTCTAAGCACTCCATATGTCAAAATGGCATGGGTGGGGTGGGGGGCTCCTCTTGACTCACAAAAGTGCCTGCATTTTCAAAACTTCTTCACAATTAATACTAATATCTCATTTTCCTGGAACATTAGACAACTCTAGAGCTGTGTAGACTGAATTAAATTTGCCTGTCCCAAGAATACACTTCAGTTCTCTGTAGTTACTGTTAATAGTGCCTTACGTGTCTTTTTGCTGGTTATACTATTTCTATTTCCCTAACAATGCAATTTTAGGTGGATCATCATTTTCAACTAAATGTTAACAGCTTATGTATTAAGTCCATTAATGCTTTGGTCAGGACACCATTCTTTATCCATACTACCTAAACATCCATAAAAATCTAATTTGATCATATAAATTCTATCCTAAGAATCTTAAAAATTGTGATGACTTTCTTCCAATAGGGAAAAGGAGGAGGGATTAATACAGATATTTTGTATTCACTAATGTTAAAGAATAAATAAGCCAGTTACCAGTGGCTCAAGTTTGTAATCCTTGTTACTCAGGAGGCTGAGAATTGAGAATCACAGTCAGAGCAGGAATGTCTGTGAGACTCTTATCTCCAATTAGCCCACAAAAAGCTACAAGTAGTGATCTGGCTCAAGTTGTACAGTGATAGCATTGATCAAAAAAGCTCAGAGACAGCTCCCAGGCCCTGAGTTCAAACCCCAGGACCAGCACAAAAATAAATAAATAAACTTAAAAATCAAGATAATTTCAGAAAAATAAAACAATTTACAGAAACAATTGGACACTGCTTATGCTAGTTTAGAGAAAAGGGAAAATGGTTCAGAATCTCCCACATCTCTCCAATAAGCTAGAGAGCTGACAAAACCTTTTCCAAAAAAGGCAGAAGGTTAACTGAGTATAAAGCAGTAAAGAGAACTATGTCATGGAACATTTGACTGGAAAGATGCTTCAGGTGGTTGGGACAAGTAAAAGGAAATATTTAAAGTGAGACGATACTACTAAATATGACCTCCCAGAAATGCATTATATATAATAGCAGTGGAAGTAAAGATGTCTGGGTATAGCATTTCTCTAACTGCAATGGCAAGCGATGCCCTCTGGCTTCTGGTATTACAGTTTTCTGTTCCCTTGATTTAGGCTGAGTCAGCAGCTATGTCAACAATTTCATGTGTAATATTGATACACATGTTAGTGTGGTTTAAAAGAAAAGATAAATAGTGCTTCCATAGTATGAAAATATCATTTATTTTTCAGACCCTCTAAAATCAACTTGAGACCCCCAGGAGTCGGAAAACCTCAGTTTGAGAAGAGCTACATGTGTTTTGTTTTAGGATCTTTATGATAATCACCTTTGCGGTTTTCTTTGCTGTACCCCTCCCCACCCCCGCAACTATGCCTGCCATGGGGATGAGAAATGACAAGGCCAAGTGGATAGGTGGTTTCCTCACTCTCAGTATCATTGATTAACAAATACTTCTGGAAGATCCAGCCTTGGAAAGAGGCTGGTGCTTTCTGGGCTCTTCATAGCCCCAGGCTTTCCCAGTGATTTCAGAGATACTTCAACAACCTTACCTTCTGCTGCAGGAATTGTTCACCTGACCTGTCCCTGATGATTTGTGTGTGTCTCTGTTCTTGTAGGTCATGTTTTCCTTCTGCAACTTCAGATCAGTTAAGTTTAGTCAGCCACTGGCTAGCCTTTTTGTTCCAAAAGTTGTTTATACTCCAGTCTACTCCCGATTTAAAGAATTTGTCCTCATACAAAAAGTTCCTCAAATATTGCCATAAATAAACATTATTTTAGATTCCTCACATAATTGTTATATGAAACCATTGACCTGGCCTGTAAAACTATTGACAACTTACTATTTTTGACAATTTTTATAATCAGAAAATTGTGGTTAGTTTAATTTATAAGTACAAGGTAATTCACACTTGTTTTCAGAGTGGCCACAACAAATTATATAAGCATTATGTAGGTTTCAGTAGAACAAATCTGATTATGTACATTTGCATGTATGTTTATACACACCTATTTCATAAACTTTTGTATGCATATATGTATTCTTTTATATAATTACAGATTTTATAGTTAAAAATCCAAAAGAGCTGAACTATTTTCCAGTTTTCTACAAAAACTATCTGCACATGGAATTAGTAGATCAACCAACAATATATATCCACTGAAAATTTTTAAAATGTAGATCTTTATCTTGAAAATATTCCTGAACCTCAATGAAGTGTTGTAAATAATTAAATTTAATTCATGTAAATTTTGATAAATTTAATTACAATGCACATTTAAGATTTACTTTAAACTGCATAACCTGACCATACAAATATTCTTTAATACCAGAGATGATGTGTACTTGAAAATCCTTCAAGATAAAATAGATAAAAAGAAAAACGGATCAGCACATCTCAAACAGCTAAACCATTATTTACTTACAAGGTTTAGTACACAAGATAAGTACTGTCAGAATGCTTACCACTGCAATAAAATTAAATTGTGTCAGCATTTCCACACACCAAAAAAGGAACATGTACGTGTGTGTGTGTGTGTGTGTGTGTGTGTGTGTGTGTGTGTAAAGGGAGAGAGGGACAGAGAGAGAGAGAGAGAGAGAGAGAGAGAGAGAGAGAGACTTGTACTTCCTTTTCAAGAAAAAAGATCACCTGCCCAACTCAATAACATACCTTAATATGGTGATTAAATTCCAAGGATGAGTGATCTTGAGCTGCCATAAAAATACAAAGTGTATCCATATATTGGATTTTATTAATCTCCTGATTTTGGCTGCCTTGGTTTTATTTTCGGAATAAACTAGAAAAATCCATTTGTGCTACCATTTGAAAGTGTAATTACTATGATTAAAAAGTTGCAGTAACTTATGAGCTGTAAAACTAGTAAATTATATCCAGTCTGTAAGTAGAACTAATTATAAAGCTGTTGCTTGATGAAGGTGTTTATACTAAAGAGTATTAAAGGGATTAGTCCAAAGCTTTGCATCCTGTAGCACGGAATTAATATGCAGGATTTAAGCACTCAAATTAATTCAGGTACAGCAAACAATTATATGAAATAGGAACACTCGACCCAGCTAATGACCATACTAGTCCACCAAGCTAATTTATAATCATGTACTTACTGACCTCTCCACATGTTCACAGAGGATTGTTTTCAGGCGAATTCCTGCCTACAAGCATCCTAGCATGATTAGCACAGACCAGCAACCAAGATCCAGCTTTTCTAGGACCATTTCTTGTTCTGTAGAAGTGAAATCTCACCTTGAAAGATGTTACAGTGAATGATAAACTACATCTTAACAGCATCATTAAGAAAATACACTTTTTGAGAGAGATGGGCAAATAGTGTCATAATAATCAGGGTATATATGTAAAAACCAAATCAAGTAACTTGGAATGAATGGGGTGAGGAGACAATGATGAAAGTGGTGACACTGATGAAGGTACATTCTACTCATAAACTGCCTTGTTGAACTGAACCCCTTTGTATAATTGCATAAATATTACATATATACACATACATATATTAATATATAAAAACTGTATTTTACATAATATAGATTCTATATAATTCTTATGTAGTATTATATAATTTTAAGTACATATGTAGCCATTTTCTTGTATTTATTTATGCATGTAGAAAATACATTTACTAATAGTTTACTATGCATACTTCTAGACCCTTCCCAGTCCCAATATATTCCAAACTTGACCTTTTCTGGGATTATCAGCTAACTGGAATAAATATGTGGAAGAGAACAAAAGAGTATATTGAAATGATAGCTATTCCAAGTAAAGTTTTAAGATTCTTGTGTTTTACAAGCTATTCGTGCCACATCCTGTCTCACTGACTAGCAAGCTCCAAGATTTCTTGATAAATAAGCCATATACAGATTCTGAAGGATTCAGTCATTCAAAAGTTTCAACAAACAACAACTGAGCTTCTACCATGCCTGAAACTGGAGTTTGAACTCAGGCCTTTAATTTCAATGGTTCTGTCATTTATGCCATGCCACCAGACCTCAGTGTGAAATTATTTTAAAATGATAAATTGGAGCCTAATGAATGGTTCACAACTGTAATGCTAGGATCTGGGAAGAATAAATTAGGAGGAAGAAATCAATAGGATAACATCTTTAGGTCAACTAAGAAAAACCTTATCCCAAGTAACAAAAATCTGGCTATGATTTGAATGCCTATCATCCAGATAAAGGAAGCTCATAGGCTACCCCAGGGATAATCATGAGAATTTGTAAAAAAAAAAAAAAAAAAAAAAAAAAAAAGGTAAAATAAAATAAAATAACAAAATCTAAAATAGTAGATTCTACCTCACCCCCGTAAGAATGTTTATTATCAGGAAAACTAATAATAATAAATGCTGGAGGGGATGTGCCAAAAGGGAACCCTACTACATTGTTGGTGGGAATGTAAACTTGCTCAACCACTCTGGAAAGTGGTATGGAGGTTCCCCAGAAGGCTAAACATAGAGTTCCCCTATGACCAAGCAGCCCTACTTTGGGGCGTCTACCCAAAAGACCACAAATAAGAACACACTGAAGCCACCACCACAACTATGTTCATCATATCACATTTGTCATTGCTAAAATATAGAACCAATCCAGATGTTCCTCAGTAGATGAATAGATCAGGAAAATGTGGTACATATACACAATGGAATTGTATGCCTCTATCAGAAAGAATGATACTGCCCCATTCGTAAGAAAATGGAAGGACTTGGAAAAAATTATACTAGGTGAAGTGAGCCAGGCCCAAAGAAACATGGACTCTATGGTTTCCCTCATAGGGAATAATTAGTATATGTTTAGGCCAGTCATAGCAGAAGATTACAATAGCCCAATAGTTATGCCCTTATAAACACATAAGATGATGTTAAGTGAAATAAACTCCATGTCTGGAAACAAGTGTTATATTATTGTTGTAATTATTTTCAACATGCCATGTGAAACCATAACCTTTTTTTCTCTCGTATTCCCTTCCTGTGGTTGTAGCCCCACTATCACTGTATTTGATCTCAGTACCCTGGATACTGTATATTAGAACTAGGGAAGGGAAAGGGAATATCAAAATTGAGAGACAAAGGATAAAAAGACAAATGATTCCAAAAGCAATACTTGCAAAATAATTTGGTGTATACCAACTGTACACCTCATGGGGCGGGGGTGGGGGGGGAAGAGGCAGGGGACAAATGAGGGAGAAGGTAACCAGTTGAACAAGAAATGCCTGCCTTGCAGCCTTGCATATCCAACTGTAACCCCTCTGTACTTCACTTTGACAATAAAGGAAAAAATTATAAATAAAAATAAAAAAAAGAAAATAGCTTAGGGAGAGCTCAAATGATAGGGCACCCATCTAGCAAACATCAAACTAAGTATTCAAATGTCAGTACTAACCTAACAATGAATAAAAATTTGCAATTTTAGTCCTTGTTACAATTAACCAAAGAATGTGCAATTTCATAGGAAGGGAAAGGTAACTATAGTCTTGACTATATGTAGATTCGAACTAGTGTTCATACAACCAAGGTCAGAAAATTAGGGGAAGCTAGGTACCTAATAATAAAATATGCCTATAATCCTAGCTTTTCAGGGGGCTGATAACTGAGGACTGTCTTTTGGAGCCAACTGGGGTAGGAAATTCTATGAGACTATTATTTCCAGTTCATCAGCAAGAAAAACCACAAAACAACAACAAAACAGAAGTGGAAATGTGGTCCAAGTGGTAGAACACCAGAACTGAGTAAAAAGGCTTAGGGACAGCACTTAGGTTCTAAGTTCCGGTCCCATTATTGGCAAAAAGTTCTGCACAGAAACTTGTTGCTCAGGTGACCTAGGGGTGCTATCAAAAGCATTGTATTTAGAACTCATTTGTCTTACTGGGTAAATGAGTTCTGACAATTACCTCAGAAAAATACCTGCATCTCATTGTATGAACATTTTATTTTATGCAGATGAAATAGAATTGTTGAACTCAGATTAAATGTAATATTTCATTTGCATATACATGGTCACCTTTGGTATTACTGAGTCTCCCACCAAAGACATGGTTGATAAGCTAACCAGTGAGAGAAAAAAAGTGACTCATATCATTTCTTCAGGTTGAAAACGTATTCATTCATTCTTCTATACATTTACCCTGCCTGAGAAAGAAGCTTTTCTGTTCTGAGAGTAAAGTAGCCCAGCACTTATCTTCTCTCAACGGAGATTTTAAAATCATAAACTCTATCTTTATCCTCAAAGAAAATGAATGTGTGTGTGTGTGTGTGTGTGTGTGTGTGTGTGTGTGTGTTACAATCCTGAGGTTGGTTGCAGTGAAGCAGACAAACTTCTGTATAATAGCGTTATTAAATTAACCACAGGGGGTTTTAATCTTAAAGGGAAAATTGAGGGTTACCTGCAAATATTGTTATGCCCATGTTGCGAGGAGACCACCAAGACAACCACCGAGAGCCAGACGTTCTAAAATGCAAAAGCAGGGCTTTATTCAGGCGAGCTGCAACTCGGGCCTCGTCCTACCCACCGACACAGCGGAGGTTAGGAGGAAGGCCACGAGCAGAGTTTTACATGGGTATTTAAAGAAAAAAATCACAAAGTTACATAAACCAGGTGCAGGCAGGATTGGGGTGTGAGGACAAATCTGATTGACTCGGAGCTAGGGGTTCTCTAAAAATTGGTCTGACGACATTCCAGAGTGGTTAAAGTATCCGGAACCGGTTGGGCCAATGGGGAAATGGGTTTTTATGGCCAGTTGGTTTTGGGAAATGGGTTTTTATGGCCGGTTGGTTTATCTTAGCTTAACACAAACAACAAGATGGTTGCAGTTTCAAGATGGAGTCATCCTAGTCTTTCATTCCCCCCTGGACTTATGGACATGAAGCATAATCCTGTGTTTCAGGCCATAATCTAAATTCCAATAGCTTTTACAGTGGGGCTATGACCTCACTACTCCAGTAAGAGCAATAATAGTGGCCAGGGGAGTTACAGTAGCTCGGGCTGGAGGCCGGGGAAGATATATAAATTCTGGTGCCCACTATTCTATCATCCCCAAGCTGCCGGACCACCCATAGGTAGGGTTTATGGGTGTCTAGGCTCTCCCTAGCTACCAAAGCACCAACCATACATAGCAGACCAAGCAAGGTAAAGTTGGCCAAGTCCATCTTTTGGTACATGGCCTCTGCTGTGGCTAATCCACCACCAGGGTGGAATGTCCTCTCTCACTGTGGAATGAGTCCACCGGCTCCAGTCTCTTCGGGGGCATGGGTGAAGAGAATCCAGGTCGCAGCTCTGTCCACCCTGAGTGCAGTGGGAGTTGTCAGCAGCAGGCCCTTCTAATGTGGTTCTCTTGGTGGACCTGCTATAGGGCTCTAAGGGGGGATAAAAGCTCATAACAAATGTGATTGCAAGTTAGGAATTATGGGAGGGGATCCCAAATCTGATCCTAAGGCTACACATGAGCAAATCCAGGCTTTACCTACAAAACCATCTCAGCAAGGGAATCAAGAAGTTAAAGATATATGAGATCTTTCTGGTTAACATTTAGATGACATCACACAAGTCCCTTAGCCCTGCAGATGCAGGTACAGATAGTTTCACACAGAATCTCCAATTCGGACCCTATTTACCTATTTATATCATAGCCAATTTGATTATATACCAACTTTACTCATAAGCTCTAATTTTAAGACATACTGATATCATTTGCTACATACTCAAACTTTCTAGGGATTGTCATTCTTACTTTTAACTTGCCAAAACCTTTTAATCTAAAGGAAACATTTTTGCTTCCCTAATTCTCTTTCTAAAGTCTTTCCTTATACAGTTTAAAATGTAACATATCCCCACTCACACCATCTTTTACTTCCTCACGCCAGCAGCGACTTACTGGAACATTCTGTGACACTTGACTTTTTAAAACCCTTTCTTATTCTCCAAGGCTTACTATATTAACTTTAAGGTTGGCCAGTGTCATCTGTAAGATCCACCCTCAGGATGGCTCCATGAAGATACCCCCAGCCAGTTTAAATCTCTGTCCAGTTACCTTGGTACCTGGCACACCTGATGGCAGTTACCTCCCTTTCTTCTGAGGTCACACCGTAATCCATCTGGACACATTTTAATACTTTTGGACACACCTCCCATCCCAGGCCATTGCCTGGAAGTGACTCTCCAGCCTGTCATACATGCTTTGATTTTAGCAGCAGGGCAGTCTGCTTGAAAATTTCTTACAATATCCAATTTTCTTAATAGAGCTAGTTAACTCCAGTCAACTCAAGAATGTCCCCCCAAAATTTTAGTTTCAGCAGATCCAAAGTACTTTCCAGCAGAAATCAGCTGCTTGTGATGAGTCCCATTTGTTTTACCAAGATAGGGCTACACAGGGTAAAGATGTAGATTCTTTTAGATGACTGTCAGACTGTCCTTGATAGCTTAACCAAAGTTAACCTAAGGCCTAACTTTAGTCAAATTTCCTTGTATTTTCCTGATTCCTTCTTAAGCACACTAGCTTTTGTAGGCTGAATGACAAGACAGCTTTAGGCAATCAATGGCCCTTGGGGAATTTTGCCAGGGCAATAAGTTTAAATCAGATATTTCCAATAAGGCTAGGGTTTGTTTTTTTTAACCAACATAGAAGGTTTGGCCTGTAACCATTTCTCACAAGTGCAGTTTCTGTACACTGTTACCTCTGTTTTCCATGCATCTAGTTTATCCTGTCTCATCTTCCCCAAAACAATTCATCCCTTGGTCCTAAAGGGGGGCTGATGGGCAAAGATCATCCATCTTCTGTAACTTCTTCAGGCTGAATCAGGGGCATGGGCCTTACCTAGCCAGGAACCTATAACCTTAGTCTACTTTACCAAGGGGCTGCAGGATCAGATGTCCATTGGGAGCTTTACGCCAAACTGAAAATTACATTCAACATTTAACTTAACTATACAGACTTTTTGGGCTACCGCAGTGTAGCCTTTTAACATTCTAGTTTGTAAAAGCTTTTTCCTGACTGGCTGGGGAACTGATCTCTGATGACCTAAAAAATATGCCTACATTACCTTTGCAGGCCTTTAACAGATCTCAATAAAGACACAATCTCAGGTCTACAAGCTTCCTTTCCTGAACAGATGTACCAGCTCAAAATTCACTGCTAGTTAGGGCTTTGAGCAGATGCAGGGGGTTGGGATTTTTAAACTATCCCCTATTTAACAAACTTAGCTTTACTACCCACTACCACAGATGACTGGCAAGTTCCTGTTCAGTTACAAAGTAGATAGACATGGGCAATAAAAGGCATGCTTACGAACTATTCTTCTAGGACCTCCCAGCTCTGATTAACTTTTGAAAGGCCAGACAGGAGTGACTCTAGGATCTGACACGCTCTCTGTCATCCAAGCAGTGGCTTACTGCCTCTGGATGCGCAATCACTCTGTCCCATGAGTAACTTTTCCATGCTGGTATAAATGCACCTTTGGTATTTCTCTTGGTCCATCACTGGGCCTGAGTGCTGTCCCTCAGCTCTCCAGCTCAGGACTAGCACCCTACCACTTTGAGCCTCAAAGCGACTCATGACTCTGTTCCCAGCACTTCTGGTGGCCAACTGGACACGAAGACTCTCACAGGGACCTTTCTTTGCCCGGGCTGGCTTCGAACCACAGATTTCAGATCAACAAGTCTTACAAGAGGCCACTTTACTTCAATTAAAAGCAACAAGGTGGTCCACACAGAAATAGTTTTTAAGCATGCTCTTACCTGGAATTTATTAAGGGTCAATGTTACATCTTGACAAACTTGTAGGAGTCATCTGTCTTTCTCTGTGGGCCTGCTGGAAATTGTTACAAAAAACCTACAGAGAAACTGGAATGGCAATTTAACATTTTGGTAGCCATAATTCTCCTTTTCTCTCATTGCAATAATCATTTAGGACAATTTTACTTCCAGATTTCTTATCTAGAAATGCATTCTTGATTTGCAAGGCCTTTTACTAACCTCTGTTTAACACTAACACTTTAGCTCTTATCTGCATTGGAAAAACTCTGAAGCTTACAGGCACTCTGAAACCGGTACGGCCCTTTGCCTTTGGGCTGCCTGTTTTAAAAGAGCCTTTTTTCTTTTTTTTTTCTTCAGTCCCAGTTACCGCATGGCATGAAGACCTTTGGACACAATTGACAATTTTTCCTTAATGCAAGAATTACAATTACAAAATTAGAAATACTTATCAATTCAGCTTTCCAATAAATTAGTGAGAAATGTTAGCCCATTTTGCCATTTCTTCCTACATACAGAGTTAATGAGCGTTTACTTCTATCCCCATTATATATATATATACATATATATATATGTACTTTAAAATAATTGCCTCATTATATGTAACTTAAGATAGTTAAGAGTCTTACTATTACATCACATAAAATTCAGTACCTGAATCATTAAACTGATATCCAAAACAATTGTAACAAAAGTACAGTGTTCACTAGAATTACAAACACATGAAATCCAGTCTCAGCATCTTTGGTTTTTCAATACATCCAAATTGCAAAAATAGCACAGGAATCAAATCACATCAGATAAATAAACTTTTTAACCATTTAAAAAACTTTTCCAATTCTTAGTATCTCTCAAGGGGCGGTTTTAGAAATTCCAGTCAAATCATTCATTTTTGCCACCAGGTTTCCAAAGTTCACCTGAAAACAAAAGAGACAAAAGAAAGGCCTCCACTGGCTATCCTACCCAACAGCCTATCTCCATCCTACTCCTCAGAGCTTGATGAACTGTCTTGGTGCTGGCTTGTCCTCTTCCACCATGAATGGATGCCCCATTATGGCTGTCCCACCATGTGGATTCCCTCCAGGGCCTGTGCCACCACGTGGGCTAGCTAAGCTGCACCATTGCCAGATCACCCCTCACTCCTGTGGATAGGCACACAGGCCCATCCTAATTTTTTTTTGTCCTTTCCTATTTGTCTCTGACTGAGAAACCCAAGTAGTATTTTTTTAACAGTGATAAACTTAAACCTTTACGTCAAAATTTCTGATACTTAACCCTGACTTTTTAATTAAAGAAACAATTTTTTAACTCTAGTTCCTTTCTAAAACAATGCGATAATCCTTTAAAGCATTTGGTAACGCCCAAACTGAATGACCATTTGGATTTTAAACTTAAGCTCACTCAATTTTACATCATGCTAACAGTCTTGAACATGTTCACATTCACACACACACACACACACACACACACACACACACACATATTCAAAAGATCTTAAAACGCGCAAAATAAACATCAGCTGTACATTTTCCAGTGGCAGGAGGTATTTTTTTTGCCAATCTTACTCCTGCAACACCCAAATTTTAAGACAAAACCTTTGACAAATGATTTTAGCATTCTCTAGCCTCATTTTCCAGGGCTTGATAATTTTAACAAAACATTTAGCACACCAAATAATTTTCTGCTGAAGAAGGCTGGGTGGGGGTCACCCAGAGTTCTTTTTGTGGACACTCACACTCTGATTGTGAGCTGTCATCTGTACATCTTTCCAATGAGCTAAACATAAATCCAAGGGGGTAGAGGGAGTCTGTCCCATTTTGTCTGTCACAGTTAGGAGATACACAAAACAGAGAAGAACAGTTCATACCAGCCCTATAATAATACAAGCAATTTGTTTTTCCTTTTTCTGCAACACAATATTTTCTAGTATCTGATAGGATTTACTATTTCTTTCTTTCCTAATTCACCACTGGACCTAGTCTCCTCAGTACTTAATCTCGTCCTAGGCCCTTCTGCTTTCAATTTCACTTTCTCTTTTTCATCAAAGTCCAATTAACCACATCAATCAGACTAGTCCATAAAATAACAAGAGGTAAAACAATTCCAATAAAACAGAAAAGACAATACATACAGGAACTAAATATGCCATAAACAATCTACTAATTTATAAACTGATGGTGCCAACAAACACAGGATAAGGTAACAAAACAGGCTATGCAGGTTTGACACAAAAGAGACTGTCAGACTCACAAATAACAGAGACAGCGCTGTGCTGTGGGGTCACTCCCCGCCACCTGCGAGTGGCTTGGGCTAACTGTTTAGGACTGGGGGGGGGTCCTTCCAGTGGGCTAGGGTCAAGTCTAGGGGGCGAGATTGTACATTACCCATGGCTCTGGTCAGGTGTTCAATCCAGAAAACTACAAAAAAACACAACAATTACAACAACAGAAAAGGTACCAAACGCACATGCCTAAGAAAAAGACAAGTTACAAGTTACTAGTACAAGTTGGAGGTCTCCCAAGTCAGCCCCCCAACCTCCTGCGAGGGTGCAGAAGGAGTGGACCCAAGTTCAAGTTGGCCCCCAACCTCCTGCGAGGGTGCAGAAGGAGTGGACCCAAGTTCAAGGTGGGCAGGTTGAGCCTCGGTGAGGCTCGGTAAGTGCCGGCTAGAGACTGGACCGAATTGTGCCCTACAAGTATTAATGCGGGGTTCTGGGGGTCCCCCTTCAAGGGTGGAGGGTCTGGGACGTCTCCCAATACCTCCAGGGTTGTCTTATGAGCACATCTGCTCCGACAATCCCTAAAAAAAAAATAGAACAAGCTAGAACGGCCGTCTTCAAGAGAAAATGAAAGTAAAAAACACACCCCTAGACAAAGGACAGGACAAGACAAATTAACAGTGTTGTTTCTCACCTTCAGAGTCTGGGGCCTCAGGGGTCTCCGGGGCTATCCTGGACGAAACCCCAAATGTTATGCCCATGTCGCGAGGAGACCACCAAGAAGACCACCAAGAGCCAGATGTTTCAAAATGCAAAAGCAAGGCTTTATTCAGGCAAACTGCAATTCGGGCCTTGTCCTACTCACCGACAAAGCAGAGGTAAGGAGGAAGGATATGAGCAGAGTTTTACATGGGTATTTAAAGGAAAAAAAAATCACAAAGTTACATAAACCAGGTGCAGGCAGGATTGGGGTGTGAGGACAAATCTGATTGACTCGGGGCTAGGGGTTCTCTAAAAATTGGTCTGATGACATTCCAGGGTGGTCAAAGTATCTGGAACATTCCCAAACCAGTTGGGCCATCCGGGAAATGGTTTTTATGGCCAGTTGGTTTTGGGAAATGGGTTTTTATGGCCGGTTGGTTTATTCTTAGCTTAACACAAACAACAAGATGGTTGCAGTTTCAAGATGGAGTCCTCCTAGTCTTTCAATATAACAAAAAGAAAGATTCTCAGTTCACAGCTATAAAATTTGTCATTTAGTCAATTAGTGAAGGCTGAAATACTGAGGCCCACAGAAGACCTACAGAACCAGAAAACTGACCATAGCTCCCTAAAAGATCACCCCCAACCACAAAAGCTAGTTGGAATTGAATTGAAAATGGCCCAAAGGAGGTAGTCTGCACAAGATTTTTCCTAATCAGGTCTCTTTTGGTGGGTTTTTTTTTTTTGAGAGGTTGAATTGGGAGTTTTTAGTAGAAAGCCGGTGACTGCAAGCATTCGCATATTCCCCCCAAACTTGTACTGTTATGCCAAGTCATGAAATGACCACCAAGAAGGCCACTGAGACTCAGACGTTCCAAAATGCAAAAGCAAGGCAAGGCTTTATTCAAGCGAGCTGCAACTCGGGCCTTGTCCTACCCACCGATACAGCAGAGGTTAGGAGGAAGCCTCGAGCTACGATTACACAGGGCTTATAAAGGCAAAAAACAAAGTTACAACAATCAGGTGTTCAAGCAAGCAAGATTAGGTACAAATCTGATTGGCTCAGTGCTCAAGGCATTCTAGGGGCAGTGAGAGTTAAGCATTCCCAGTGCTTAGAGTTCTTGACCAACTGGGCCCTAATAAGCTTGTCCTGGGTTTGCTCACAGGGCCTGCTTATCTCAGGTTCACGTGGTAAAGTGGGGTTAGTATGGTAAAGTGGGGTCTGACTTCAAAGTCTGGCACTTTATTTCCCCCTTTTTTTCTTTGGTACCTTGGGAGCCAATCATGGCTCCATTCTGTCCATTTTAATGGCTTGCCTGTCTAGGGGATGATATAGAGATAAGGCATGGGCCAATAGGGCACAAAGTAGTAACCAAAAACAACTCTTGTCCCTTAGTTTTAAAGGGTGGCTGAAGGGTGAAGATCATCCATCTTCTGTAGCTTCTTCAGGCTGACTGAGGGGCCTTGACCTTACCTGGCCAGAAACCTATAGCCTTAGTCTACTTTACCAAGGGACTGCAAGATTACTTTAAAATGGAAATCAACTTTCAGCTATACAGGCTTACCATTAGCTGTATAGTGTTTAAGATACGAATGTCAGCAACAAAATAATACATGAACTTCTCAGCTATGCTCTAAGGGTCGAGTGGTTATACCCGTATTCCTGAGCAAGCCCAAAACTACCAATGCCTTCTTGCATGAGACTTTAAAAGACTCCTGATAGTTGCCAAAATAAGGGGGTCACTCCACTTTGGAGTGAGCTGCCAAAATAGCATCAACATTAGCCTGAGTAGCAAGGAAAGAAGGCAAAAAGAAAATTATAACAATATTCAGTCTAACTTTCTTTTCTTGAGGCAAAGGTGAAGCGGCTGAGTCGGGTGCTTGGAGACCTCCCATGTTCCACCACGGTAGTTGTCGTCCAGGGTAAAGGGGTCAACTGGCCTGGCGTGAAAGCAATGAACCCAAGTGGCGATGCCGTCTACCTTGAGGGCGGTGGGAGTAGTCAGTAGCACCACGTAGGTTCCCTTCCACCGTGGTTCTAAGGATTTGGGGTTATGCCTCCGGACAAACACCCAGTCCCCTGGTCTGAATAAATGGGGGGTAGGGACAGAAGAAGAATCATATAATGCCTTAAGTTGGGGTCACATATTCTTGTGCACGAGCTGCAAATAATCGAGTTTACACAAAAATTCAGCATCATCCAAATCAGCAAGCAATTCAGTCTGAAGGCTAGGGATAATGGGCGGGGGGTACCCATACATTATTTCAAAAGGAGTAAAGCCAAGCTGATAGGGAGAGTTTCTTACTCTAAGCAGAGCAAAAGGAAGGAGTGACACCCAGTCTGTGCCAGTCTCTAAGGCCAATTTAGTTAGGGTCTCTTTTAGAGTTCGATTCATTCTCTCTATCTGTCCTGAACTCTGGAGTCTATAAGCACAATGCAATTTCCACTCTGTCCCCAGTGCAGCGGCTATTCCCTGACTTACTTTTGAGATGAAGGCCAGTCCGTTGTCCGACCCAATGGTGGATGGGAAGCCATACCTGGGTAAGATTTCTTCCAGGATCTTCTTAGCCACTACATTCGCGGTCTTATGCTTTGTTGGATAGGCTTCAACTCATCCTGAAAAAGTGTCTACAAAAACTAGAAAATATTTGTATCCAAATTTTCCAGGTTTAATTTCTGTGAAATCTACTTCCCAATACACGCCTGGCCTATCCCCACGGAGGCAAGCTCATTTAGTAACTGGTTGATTAGGGGCGTTGGTGAGCTTACAGGCCTTACAATTTTTAACAATATCTTCAATAAGTTGATCTCCTCGTCTAATTTTCACTTTGGAGTGTCGGAGCAAGTCCTGCATTCTTTGGGTTCCCATGTGAGAAACTTGGTGGATTCTCTTAAGGATCCCCTTACCCAGCCCTTGTGGCAAGATAAGTTTCCTTTCACAAGTTTTCCACCAGTCATTGTTTCCTTCTCTGTTCAGGGGTTTTGTGGGCCATGGGAATTTTCTTTATCCACTCCAAGTCTTCATGGGAATACTGGGGCACAGGAGACAAAGCTCGTGGCTCTGGGTCTACTAGAGTCAATACTTCTCTGGGCTGAAGGGCTGCTTCCTTAGCTGCCTGGTTGGTCAGATTATTCCCTCTAGTCACCGAATCAACTCCCTTTTGATGACCTGGACAGTGCATGATGGCAATCTTTGCTGGTTCCCATAGGGCCCGGATGAAGCTTAAAATATCCTGCTTGTTTCTAATAGCCTTTCCTTCGGCTGTCAGTAGTCCCCTCTCTTGGTATTCATGTCAAGTAGGCCTAAGGCAGGGACTTACAGAAGGCTTTTCTAGATTGCCTTAAAGGCTTTTTGCATCTGCTCAGTCCAATAAAATTCTGGGAGGTTTTTGGTGGCTTCATATAGAAGCTTGGCCATCTCAGTGAACCCAGGTATCCACACTTGGCAAAAGCCCGCTGTTCCCAGGATCATTGACTTGTCTGGCTGACTTAGGCACAGGGATTTTCAGCACAGTCGCTTTATGTGCATCTGACAGCCAACGCTTGCCCTCTTTTAATATGAAGCCCAGATAAGTGACTTCAGGTTTACAAATTTGTGCCTTTTAACATTCTAGTTTGTAAAAGCTTTTTCCTCACTGGCTGGGGAACTGATCTCTAATGACCTAAAAAAAATTGCCTTTGTAGGCCTTTAACAGATCTCAATAAGGACACAATCTCAGGTCTACAAGCTTTCTTCCTGACAGAAGTATCAGCTTAAAATTCTCACTGCCAATCAGAGCTTTGAGTAGATGTGGAGGTTGGGATTTTAAACTATCCTCTCATTTGACAAACTTACCCTTACTAACCACTATCACAGATGACTGGCAAATTCCTGCCCAGTAGACAGACATGGGCATTAGCAAGGCATGCTTACGAACTATTCTTCTAGGACTTCCCGGCTTTGATTAACTTTTGAAAGGCCAAACAGGAGTGACTCTTAGGATCTGACACCATCTCTGCCATACAAGCAGTGGCTTACTGCCTCTGGATGCTCTATCACTTTTGTCCCAGGAGGAGTGACTTTCCACTGGATTTGGACTCAGGGCCTGAGCGCTGTCCCCCAGCTCTCCAGCTCAAGACTAGCACCCTACCTCTTTGAGCTCCACACAACTCCGTTCCCAGCACTGTGCTGGCTGATTAGAGACAAGTCTCTCACAGGGACCTTTCTCTGCTTGGGCTGGCTTCAAACCGCAGATTTCAGATCAGTGAGTCTTATAAGAGGCCACTTTACTCCAATTAAAAGCAACAAGATGGTCCACACAGAAGTAGTTTTTAAGCATACTCTTACCTGGAACTTACTAAGTGCCAGTATTAGATCTTGACAAACTTGTAGGAATCACCGGGCTTCTCTGTAGGCCTGCTGGAAACTTACAAAAAACCTACAAAGAAGCTGGAATGGCAATTAAACATTTTGGTAGCCATAATTCTCTTTTTCTCACTTTGCAATTGTTGGGGACTGTTTTGGCCTTGGTGGAAGAAGGGCACCAAGAGCAAGACGCTGCCCTTCCCCCAGCCCTGGGACAATGGGGGAGGGAGCCCCTCCCACCTTTCAGCCTCAACCAGAAAAGAAGCCCCCGCCCCTCGGGAGGCAAATATGTGCATGCCACCATGATAGGGTTGTCCAGCCCCCAAAGAAGTCCCATGATCACTTGGGGCAGTCCAGTCAGCCAATCAGTCAGCCACCCCAAGTCCTTCCCCATCTGCCTGTGTCATCGTAATAAATTTCTCTGGCCCGCCCTCAGGGGGCTGAGACGCATCCCACCATCGAAGCAGCGTGTCCCTGATGCTTTCTTTTCTGCCCCCGCTCCTGGTAACATGTGAGGGGACTGGGGGGAGGGGAGGCTTCAGCAACCTTTCCGCAACTTAGCTCAAGTCCACGAGAGTACGCCTTGGCCTTCTGCCAGAGGAAGGCAAGGCCAAGTGCTCTTTCATAGATTTTAGGGTTCAAGCATTCTCCCCGGGAGATCGGGGAGAAAGGGATCGTTTAGATCCCGACATGCAATAATTATTTAGGACAATTTTACTTCCAAATTTCTTATCTAGAAATGTATTCTTGATTTCCAAAGCCTTTTTAACACTAACACAACACTCTAGCTTTTATCTGCATTGGAAAAACTGAAGCTCACAGGCATTCTGAAAACAGGTGCCGCCCTTTGCCTATGGACTGCTTGTTTCAAAAGAGCCTTTTTTTATTTTCTTCAGTCCCAGTTACTGCATGGCATGAAGACCTTTGAACTCAAATGACAATTTTTTCTTAATGCAAGAATTACAATTAGAAATACTTATCCATTCAGCTTTCCAATATACTAGTGAGAAACATTGTTCCATTTTGCCATTTCTTCCTACATACATAGAGTTAATGAGATTTTACTTCTATCCCCATTTGTTTAATATATATATCCTTTTAAATCCAAATTTCTGACACTTAGCTCTGATTTTTTTTAATTAAACATTTTTTTAACTATAGATCCTCTTTAAAACAATGCAATAATCCTTTAAAGCATTTGGTAATGCCCAAACTTGATGACCATTTGAATTTAAACATAAACTCACTCAATTTTACATCATACTAACAGTCTTGAACATGTTCACACTCACACATGCACACACACATACATATTCAAAAGATCTTAAAGTGCGCAAAATAAACATCAGCCGTACATTTTTCAGTGGCAAGAGATATTTTTGCCAATAATGCTCCTGCAACAAGCAAATTTTAAGACAAAATCTTTAATATTCTCCAGCCTTATTTTCCAGGGCTTGATAGTCTTAGTAAAACATTTTTACACTCATACTGAATGTGAGCTGTCGCCTGTACATCTTTCCAATGAGCTATGCAGGTTTGACACAAAAGAGACTGTCGGACTTACAAACACAGAGACGACAGCGCTGCATGGTGCAGTCACTCCCTGCCACCTGTGGATGTATTGGGCAGGCCCCATGTCTGCCCCTGTAGGTGGCTGCAGGTCAGGACTTGGGGCTGACGCCTCCATGCCCTGGGCTGCCAGCACCAGGACTGAGCGGGTCCCTCCAGAGTGGAGGGCACAGCTGAAACATTTTCCTCAGAGTCCTCTTGTAACTGGGGTGGGGAGTATGAAGGGGGAAATATTTCCTCCTCCACGCTTCCTCCCTGGAGGACAGGTGGGCACAATTTCTTCTCTTCCCTCTTGGTTTCTCTCTTGTCACCCCATGAATAATGGGGTAGGAGAAGGAGTGGAGGAGGGAGTCGGTAAGAAAGGCCAAACCCAAGCTAGAGTGTCCCTGTCAACTAGTTCCCTCCAGGTGTCTATACAAGGAATCTGGTCTAGATAGCCTGAACGAGGGGCATCAATTAGGCTTTGTAAAGTCCTAATCTTAACTATGTCAAGGCTCCCCTCAGGTGGCCAATTAGCTCTCTCAAGGATGGGCCATTCTGACTTGCACAGGGTGATTTTCCTCCTTACGGGCCACACCTTGGTTCTGAGCTATCTCCTTGACCTCCCTCCAGTGAACTAGGGTCAAATCTAGGGGGCTAGATGGAGGTCCCCAAGATAGAACATTACCCATAGCTCTGACCAGATGTTTAGTTCAAAAGGCTACAAAAAATGAATACAACACACAGGCCTGAGAAAAAGCTACAAGTTGGAGATATCCCAAGTTGGCCCACAACCTCCTCCTGCAAGCTAGAAGCCACAGGAGCAGACCCAAGTTGGTCCACAACCTCCCGCAAGGGTGCAGGAGGAGTGGATCCAAGTGGACCCAAGTACACGGTGGGCGAGTTGAGTCTCAAGGGTGGACAGTCTGGGGCGTCCCCCAGTCTCCCCAGGATTGCCGAGTAAGTGCATCCACTTCGACAACCCCTTCAAGAAAGCAAAAGCAAAACAGACAAACAGACAAACAGACAAATTACAGGACAAGACAAATGAACAGCGCTGTTTTCTTACCTTCGGAGTCTGGGGTCTCGGGGGTCTCTGGGGCTATCCTGGATGAAACCCCAAATGTTATGCCAAGTCACGAAACGACCACCAAGAAGGACACTGAGACTCAGACATTCCAAAATGCAAAAGCAAGGCAAGGCTTTATTCAAGCGAGCTGCAACTCGGGCCTCGTCCTACCCACCGATACAGCAGAGGTTAGGAGGAAGCCTTGAGCTGCGATTACACAGGGCTTATAAAGGCAAAAAACAAAGTTACAGCCATCAGGTATTCAAGCAAGCAAGATTAGGACACAGGTACAAATCTGATTGGCTCAGGGCTCAAGGCACTCTGGGGGCAGTTAGAGTTAAGCATTCCTAGTGCTTAGAGTTCTTGACTGACTGGGCCCTAATAAGCTTGTCCTGGGTTTGCTCACAGGGTCTGCTTATCTCAGGTTCACATGGTAAAGTGGGGTTTGCATGGTAAAGTGGGGTCTGACTTCAAAGTCTGGCACTTCAGTACCCTTGTATACATTAAATACTGTTAGGAAACTGAACCACTAGGGTAGGAGTGTAAAAAAAAAAAAAGAGAGAGAGAGCAGGAAATCAATCTCAAAAACCAGATCAACTTTGATGGAGAGGTGAAGTGGGGCACCCAGGTGACCTAGGAGAATCATGAGACAGGAGGCAGAAGGCAAGACCTCTGGCTTTTCTTATTCCCTTACCCTGACAAGTTCCTTCCAGAAGTTTGGAACCTACTATGAAAAGGTGAATAAGAATACAACTGCTTGCCTTTAGAATTAAGAGCCCTGTTGGGTGCCACAGGGAGCAGGGCTGGGAACAAAGCAATGATGGAGAGAGGACCATGGTATTGGTTTCCGGATACCAGGGGACCTGCTGACTCATTCCAGCAACAGACACTGAGGGTCCCATGGACAGGGCTTTTATTCATTATCAAACAAGAGACTACATGCAAAAGGTTCGCTACATCAAAAAGTACTTCAAAGAGATAAAGGAAACAGAATGGGGAAAGCAATCCAAGGACTTCCCTTGTGACTTCCTGTAAAGAGGAGATAAAGGTGACAAGTAAACAATCAATTTGCATAGGCCACCTGCCAGTTCCAAGGTCCTGTGAAGCTCTGGATTATCACTAGGGTGGAAACTGTGGCAATTGTAATGCTAATAGATTTCCACAGAACCCCACTGTAAGTACCTAAAATTATGCTTCATACTTAATACAAGTTGAATTAAAGTTGAATGAGTGAATTTGTAGGAAATCCTTTTCAACTCACCCTACCATGCTCTGATAAAGCTTAACAGATTCGAAGTGATACTTACTTAAGAAATAATAGATTCAGTACAATTTGCTTCGCAATTTCAGTAGTTCTCTTTGAGAATTTTCAGGTGATGCTGAGAAATTCTGCATTTATTGGTTGCAAATGAAGGACTTCTCATCTGAACTTTCCAAGTTGTGATTGTCTCTAGAAACCATGAGGGCTAAGAGTAACTTGCCATCAAATATAGTGGGTCGGGGATGGGTATATGGCCTAGTGGCAAGAGTGCTTGACTCGTATACATGAAGCCCTGGGTTCGATTCCCTAGCACCACATATATAGAAAACGGCCAGAAGTGGCACTGTGGCTTAAGTGGTAGAGTGCAGCCTTGAGCAAAAAGAAGCCAGGGACAGTGCTCAGGCCCTGAGTCCAAGCCCCAGGACTGGCAAAAAATTAAATAAATTATATATATATATATATATATATATAGTGGGTCAGGGCTAGAGATATGGCTTAGTGGTAGAGTGTTTGCCTCGCATACATGAAGCCCTGGGTTAGAGTCCTCAGCACAACATATATTGAAAGGGCCAGAAGCAGTGCTGTGGCTCAGGTGGTTGAGCAAAAGAAGCCAAGGACAATGCTCAGGCCCTGAGTCCAAGTCCCAAGACTTGCAAAAAAAGAAAATCTACTTGGTCAAAGCCCTGTGAACCAGCCCTCCACACAGCAGTGAGCTGCACAATTTAAACCCTAGCCCTGTGTAGATTCCCCAATTTTAGAGTGAATGGAAACAATATTTTGCATATTTTGTATACCACACATATTTAATGAACAAAAGAAGAGAAGCATGTATTTTTACTGACAGTAAAGACAGGGAGGGAAGTTCCCATGATCTTGAAATGTAGTGCTTATCAGAACAGAAGCTGAGTTTTCTGATTTTCTAAACTCTTGAAGCGATAGCATAAAATCTTGGGCATAGTAAGCTACTAAATAACTGATTTTATTAAAGTGATGTTAGCTGGAGAAGAGATACAATTGTAGAATCTGTTGAAATAAAAGAAATGTCTGCAAAGACAGTCAGGCCTTCAAAAAATACATGAGGAAGCTAGGAGGAGCGGCTTGGGGAAGGAAGGAAAGCTGTGCTTTTAAGAGAAGTCTAATTACAGCTTATTTCCATTGGGAACTTTGAAGTCCAAATGTTAGCAGTAAAGTTGTTCCATCAGAAGCAAAGAAGTGAGCTTTTATTTATCAATCAAATAATTATCCTGGACTGCTTCTTAGGAGGGAGGCATGAATTATTGTCCCAGTAATTCAGGAAGGCTCTACTAGTGGAGAACTAGCATGGAAGGAGGTGTGGGTGTGAACTCACAGCAGCTGATGCATGGGCTAGGTGTGACCTGGGTGTAAGACACAAACAGCAGCTTCTTTAAAGACACTAGTGGCTTATGCCTGGCATCTTAACTACTTGGGAGGTGAAAACAGGTGGAATTCAGGTAAACCTGGGAAGAAAAATCTACAAGAGCTCAACAGAAGAAGCTGATCATTGTGTCATATGTCTCTCATCCCTGATAGAGTGCAAAACATGAATAGAAGAATCATAGCCCAAGTGTAAATAGTAGGCAAAAAGCAAGATCTGTGCAGAAAATGCTGGAGGCATGTCTTTCTGTACAGTGAGTGGCTGCCTAAAAAGTATAAAACCTTGAGTTCAAAGTCCAGTATTGAAGAAAAAAAGATAAAATTTCTATTGTTTGGACATTGTAGAAAAAGAAATAAAACTGAGTGATCAAGGAAAGAGAAAACTTTTATTACAGTAATAGGATTTAAATAGAAAAAATAGTTTTTCAACCCTATTTGCTAACTGCACAATGACACCATCACACATGTACATGTCTGCATGTGTTTCTGTGTGTGTGTGTGTGTGTGTGTGTGTGTGTGTGTGTATATATATATATACTTATATTTTTATGTTCTTAGCCCTCACAAAATTTTAGTGGAGATATCACTGTTCTGTTTTTACAAATGAAGAATCTGAGACATAAAAATGTTACCTATTTTAATGCAACCAGTAAATATTATTTACAGTTTTTTAATGTTTTCTTTCAAATTCACAAACTTAAAAAAGCTGGCTCTTAAGTAGGTATTTGAAGGTCAAATTAAATTATGACTTACTCTAAACTCTAATTCCTGACATGAAGCCATTCTCAGATAATTATATTAAAGCTTCTCTAAGTTAATAGGATTATTAGTAGAAAATATTTTCTTTCTAAATGCATTTCTTTTCATGTGTACACTTAAAAAATACAGGGCAGAGACCTATTAAAATACTTGAATTGAATTTTATATAACATGCAGTAGTTGGCACTGTTCAGGATGTAATACTGTAAAATATCATTTTCCCCAAGAGAAGAGACAAATGTCAAACTAAAAAGCAGATCAGACACCTTTAGCACTTTTCCACTGATGTGAAATGCAGAACTTTAAACATCCTTATGTTTATCAAAAAAAAATCTATGTACAATAATTTTGAGGAAGTTTATTCTGGCTTCTTGGAAAGCCACAAGGAGTATTAAAACTATAGTAAAGGCTCCATATTGCACTGAAATGAAGTTTAACTCTCCAATTGCAAAAGGTTGTATTTATAATTTTTTCAAATGTTTATGAAACATTTGTTAGTATCTCACAGGATGTTAGTTTGTCTCATGAACGGGGTTTTATAGACTATTGCTATATTGTCTATCAATGGATCAAAGAATAGTTTGCAAATAAATGATAGGAAAATACATAAGGAGACTAGAATCTGGACATGGTAGAAAGAGCAAAGAGATTTCTCAATAACTGCTTTACACTCTTATGGGGCACTGAACAGAGGGAAGGACAATGGGCAAAGAAACACAACTCAGCTCTACACACATTGATGTGTCTATAAACTAGGGAGAATTATGCCATTCACACACATAAGCCATGCATCAAATATTTACTAAACAAAAGATACAGAGAAAATATATTTTAATTATGCAGAGAGAAAAATCATAACAAAGAAATTTAAGAAGCATGACATCAAGAGTTTAAAGTCATGGCACAAGGGTGAAATCTTTAAGAAAACTTGAATTCTACCACTTTCAAAAATATCACATGCTTAACATGTTTTTTTTCATGCATGTGGAAAGGACTTGTTTCTATTGCACATTCAGGGGATAGTTAACAAAGTACTTGTGTGATTTGAAACTGAACAAATATAGATTTTTTAAATGAAATATAGATCTACCTATGTAATGAAACAGAAAATACTTTGGAGATCTCTGAGACATGGAAATTTTCTAATAACATTCTTTACAATAATAGTATAGTGTCTCAAGAACTCTCCAGTGGATTATGCAACTCACTTTAGGTATGTATCATGCCTTTTCATATAGTGGTGCTGTAATCTGAATTCAGGACCTCAAAAGTGGTAGTTTACCACTTAACCCTTTCTTCCCTCTTCCCATCCCTTTGCACTTTACTTATTTCTCAGATAGGCATTTGTATTTTTTTCTGTGCCAGCATGAACTTCAGTCTTGCTATTTATGCCTTCTACACAGACATGCACAATCACACCCCATTTGTTTGTTGAAATGGTTTCTCACTATCTGGCCTTGTTGTTCTCAAATCACAGTACTCTTGATTTCCACATATTAAATAACTGAGTTTACAGGCTTGTGCCACGACACTCATTCATTAGAATTAGTGTTTGCCTCCTGTTGAGGGTTGTCTTTCTGGCATTTAGCTTTGGGAGCTTAGCTTTATAGTTATAGTTTATACCTGGATTTGTTTTGTTCATTATCTACTTGGTTTCTCTTTTTATTTCGATCATGTGAAATGATGCAACATAGATAACATAAAATTTTTGTTTCACATAAATTTATTGTCTTTTTAAAAGGTATGCACAGTTGTGAACACACATACACAGCTGACAGGTTTTGGGTAACAAAGCAATTAAATCATATCAAATCAAAACACCCCAAATGAGTTGCATAGGTAAATATAAATATGAAAATGTTGAGTAAATGAACTGAAGAAGTAAAAGTGAATGGATCATTTCCAGATAAAGAAGATGAAACTTGAAAAGATTCCAAAAAGAAGGAGGAGAGACAGAAAATTTTTTACCTGCTGGGATTTCTGCTTCTATGATGTTTTCATCAACCCTTGGGTGTTGTTTGGAGCCCGTGTTTACTGCCCAAAGCACTGTTTTTGGAATATGTGGTAAAACTGTGTTTTCCACTCAAATGTTATCCAGAATGATTGTTAGTAAAACCACACTACACATGACAAATGAACATTGCATAATGTTTCCTTTCTGTTTCCTTTCCATCTGTTGCCAGTTTTCAATAACTATAGTGAGGTTTTTCAGTGTTTAAGCTAAAATATAAAGGCTTTCTCAAGTAGCTTAGATTTCAAAGAACTTTATTTAGCCACTAACTACAAGGAACAGATGTATTCACAAAGCTTAACTAAAAGTGATGATATTCTGTGAGTTAAAAGATCAATGAAAGGACTATTTCATGTGTAAGTAAATTACATAATTAAATTGTATTTGAATCATTCAAAGTCTGTTTTTATGGGGATTTGTTTTCATATGTTCAAAGATGGCAGGAAGTATAATACTAATGGTACAAAAGTACTAATCTTTTTTTTTTTACTTAGTATTGAATAGCACTTTTCAAATGAAAGCTACAATAGCATGAAATATTACCAAGAAGAAAAGAACAATAACAAACATAGGGTATGGCGGAAGCAGCAAAATAAATCATAAAAGAGAATTACACAGAAAGGTGCAAAATGCAGTGTGGATTTCTTCCCACTCGGACATAGAACCCACAACTTTCTACTAATGCTTTTGAGAAGCATTGTCCCTGGCCCAGCACATGTGCCTCCTGTGGCTGAGGCAGCACGAATCCTCTTGGACTCCCACCCAGCTCCAGAGGGCCGAGGTATGTCAACACCGCCCCAGCAATCAGACTGTTCCACACAGTGAACCACATGAGGAAGGGCAGAGAGAGCCTTGTCTCTCCATGTGCATGGATATTAGATTTCAATTGTACTCAGAATATCTTGTGGTAAACTAGGAAAATCAAAGTCCATATTTCCTCTCTTAAATGACAAGCTCATTGTGATGAAACCCAATTCTTAGGATAGAAGAAACACAGTTTAGTCTAAATATATAATTTAAACATCCTAAAATAAAATTTAGACTAAAATTCATTTAGCTTTAAAAACTTATCTTTGTTTGGTGGTACTGAGAAGTGAACCTAGGACTCTATGCATGCTAGATGAGATGCTAATATTTGAACACCCTCCAGCTCTAAGGAAAGCAGTAATGCTTTTGACTGCTTCCATGTATCTCCTTCTTCCTTGTTGCATGCCTATACAACACTGAGTGAATCTCACCAAACCTTCATAGTGGTGGTCACGAGGAAACCATGCAGAATGTTTTTGTACCATTCTTGCTTTCCTATGATATTATGACCATCACCCTTGTCTACCTTGTTGCTGATTTCCCAGCTTTCATTTAAGCCTGTTAGGTCGCAAAGGGCGCTATCTTCCCTTCCTTGTCCTCCCTCCACTCCTCTGGTTGGCTCCTGCAGGTACCAGTTGCTCCAATGGGGTCACAACCTAGGAATTTATTCCCAATTATGATGTCATATCAGTTCTCCTGACACCAAGTGGTCTCTAAAGTGGGATAATTTACTTTCAGATTAACTGTGACCCTTTAAGGCTTAACAAGAGCTCCTAGATGGTACTGATCATGATGCACAAGATCCAATGTCTACATGAAATATTCAGTTTTGGATCTGCTTCTATCACAGTGCTGTATGCCAAATGGGATGTGGTCACTTACCAGGTAGACAAAGGTGAAGGACCAGTGGAGAGATAATTCCTTCTGCATTACCAAAACTGATTGAGGCAAAATCGTTCTTATCTAGCCACTTTCTGTCCCCTACCATTTTTATATCAGATGGGGAAATTGTACACATTCTTTTATTTTCTGCCTCTACTTTCCACTGTTCCCTTAGGACCAAAACATAGAATTTCTACCAGCACCTTTCAGCTGAAGGATATACCTTATCTTATGGTTGACTTGACTGGTCATTGATAATACTAAGGGAGGTGACATAAGGATCTACAGAGAGAGAAGGAATCCTCCTAAAATTCTGGCAAACTAGATCATTATTTTGCTGTAAATCCTTTTTGAAGTAACTGAAATAAAGTATACTTTGCCTTTTCTGTCAATCAATATTAATCCTAACCCATCACCCCCATATGCCTCCCTACTGTAACACTACTGCATACGTGTGGTTGGCAGAGTTATGAACATGTAAATAAAATGCAAAACAACTATTACTAATACCTTTCTCCCTGTTGACTTTTACGTCCTTCTGGTGGGAGGGGAAAGAAATGATGTACAACTTCTGGTGGAGCTCTTCCCATCTGTTCTTTGCCTGATGTCATTGTGCTATTGTTTTTCCCCAAGCTTCCCTTTGTGGCATCTGAAAGCTGGAAGCAGCTGCTTTGTCTTACTGTGAACTGATCACTCGATACAAAGCAAAGTGCAGTGTTGACAGAAGTGATCTTGGTGGAAAGGGATCTTTGCAGAGCAGCTCTGACCTTGGCTGATTTAATATGCTTTAGGATTTTTGGTTCAATCTAAGATTTAAATGACACCTTAGAAACAAGACAAGTAAACAACAACACCAAATCCAGCTGAAATAAACAAACCCAACTGATGGTGATGATACAAAAAGCTGCCACCTAAAAGAGGGACAACAACCTTGATTGCTACAGATCTTGCTTCTTTGTAGAAGACATACATTTCTGTGAATAAATGGTCTGCCTCTAATTGTGGGTTTTAGTTGCTTATAATCATCTTCACAGACTTGCTTACTCCATTATTACTCATCAACTGCACAGGGAACACAATGTTACATTTGTCCTCATGAAATTCAGAAGGATCCTATTTAGGAATTTTCTCAAGTTCATGTCCTGACTGTTTAAGGATCTCCTTATGACAATTTGTTTTATGTAAATATTTGAGGCTAGTCCTTTGCTTTCAAAATCACATGATCTGTCACATTAGACTACCAGGTACAGATTTTATAAATCCAAAACAAAATCTTAGGAGAAAGACACAAAAATATCATGACAGCAGAGAGGAAGGTAGAACCAATTGCAATTATACATGCTTGGATATTTTGTTTTGTGGAGAAGTCCACCTTTGGCGGAGTTTTTGAGATCACAGAGAATCTTAATATGCAAACAGAGTGAAGAAGATATTTTCACACATCATAGGCAAGAGTTCTTCTTGAGAAAATATTTTAATGAAAGCTAGAGTAAGTGCATGCAACATGCTCTAGGAGGATAGGAGGCATTGGAGCAAACAAAGCATCAAGATCAGAAAGATAGTTTAACTTGAATCAAGAGGTCCTTTGAATATCAGCTATTTTTAAGTATATTTTGCAAACCATTGAAAACGTATGAAGCTTAATTTTAAGCAAAAGGATATTTTGATCTCAAAGCAAGGATATAAACATAGGTCAAAGCAACTTGTGTGTGAGTGTGTGTACACACACCCTGACACTGAGGCTTGAACTCAGAGTCTTGTGCTCTCTGATTTCTTGCTCACAACTTCACTCTACCAACTGAGAGTGTTTCTCTGGTACATCATTTTACTGTTTATATGGAAATGGCATCTGGAATGGCTTCAAACATCAGACCTCCAGATTTCAACATCTCAAGTTTCTAGTATTACAAGTGATCCACAGGCACATGGCTCAATGCAACATTTTTAAAGAGGAAAACAATGAATATTACAGTTAAGACAAGATGTGTCTCTACATATGTAAACCAGTTTGCTTGTGTATTCCTTCCCCAGCAATTAGAAGCAATTTTTACTAAAATATAAACAGTTCTCAAAATGTACCACTGATGCTCTTCATAGTATAATCTTTGAACTCAACTGTGGACTTCTGACCTATTGAAATGTTACTTAGAAAAACAAAACAAAATATTCTTCACACAAAAGATTTCCTGAAATTGTTGTGCCAAAAATTTGTTTGCATATCAGGAGAAGGCTCCTCATGTATCTTCCATGATCTTACAATTCTTATAGCAATCCATCAATGCAACATGGGAGCAGGGAATGGGGAGTGAAAGGAAACAGCCTTGAAAATTGATACACTGGGACAAGTGCTAAACCCAGCTGCCATGACTATTTCATTAAAATAGAATAAATGCATTATCAACCCTTTCATGGAGAGCTGAAAAGAGTGGATTCATGATTACTTTTTTTTGTTTGTTTTTTACTTAGAGTCAGGCAGGCACACCTGGGGACCCACAACATTGGTTGGTGGGGGTGGCTCAGGTTGGGGTGTAGAGATGGCTAGACTTTCAGCTGTGCAGTTTGCCCATGCTAATGGTCTTGGGAGGAGAAGCAGGCCCTGGCAGAATGTCATCAGTGTCTGTGTGTGCAGAATTTCTCACACAAAAGGGGATAGCTCTCACATTTTATGTAGACTAATAGCTATTCTTTTCCCCAAAATTGTCTAATTTGTTCCTTATTTGAGACCCAGTTCTTTTTTAGAGCTCTACTGATAGTTAATGATGTGGCAAGAAAATGACATGCATCTGCAGATTCTAAAGAAGAAGCTGGGAAAGACTATTGATTCTTCAAACACCTTAGAACTCAACTGTTTGAGTACTTAGGCTTCATTCCTAGACAAGGTTTAAATGTGTCTTGTGTTGTATTTCTATATTCCCACTAATACACACAGTTCAAAAGGGATGTTGCTACAGCTTGTAACTTAGTCTGCTTGACAAACAAGCTCAATTAGTGGGGAACATCTCTAAAGTCACGCAACAGCAGAGACAGACTCAGGCTTCTTAACCCTAATCCCATATGTTGTCACTAGCTGACCCCCAGCTAGTCAGCTGTATTTGGTTTGATGAGGACAATGTGTCCTCATACCAGACAGCCTTCCCTGCTTTTTTACCTGTAGCTGTAAACTTGAAATGCGAGCCATTCCACCTGGGGCTAAAACGTCACTTTTTTCAATATCAAGTTATTCTGTATTTATCAGATTTGTTATGAGATTCAGAAACCATTTGAATGACATCCTTCATGGGGAGTAATTTCCTTGCAATGATTTTTCAACAATATCAGAATTCCTTTAAGGGATTGATAAGGATCACTGGATAAATGTGTCTGTGCTCTAGCTGAGCACTAGTTATCATATCTAGCTATTCTACCCTCCTCTCCAAGCCACTGAATATCTTATCAAAAGGGAAAACAAGCTCTTGACTTGTCACTTATGAGCTTGTATGAAAAGCTCACCTTTTGAATAAACACAGAGGCTTTTCCTCAAGTAATTCCTCTTTCTGACTTTTTGTTTGCTATCATTGCAGTATTTATTGAGATAATTATCATGTTATACAATAAATTTGAAGTAACACTATATTCAGGATAAATTAAACAATAATATTTACTTTGGGTCAGAACTAAACCAGTACCTTGGAAAGTTTTAAATTCATTTCAAATTTAGTTACTTTTGCTTATAAATTGGTATCTAATCTATTTTTAATGACCTTTAAAATAATTTGGTGGTGTTGGTAGGAAATTTAGATAATGACCATGAGAAAATAAAAGGATTTTTGTCTTCTATTTTTCCAAATAAAAGCAAAAAGCCCCCAAATTTCTAGAACTTAGACCTTTATGACATTCCAAACCAAGAAAATAATTATGAGTGGCACATGGGTAGCCCAGTGCAGTAAACTTGGAAATAGAAGTTGTTCTTGAAACATAGATGGTATTAGCTCACCAGTGCATACAAGATGAGGGAAGTTAAGTGGAAAAGTGTCTGTCAGATATTCTGTCTCTTCAATTCTCCATCTGTGCTAAGCATAAAAATCTTTAATTGATATTGTTTAAAGAGCTGTAATATGTAATATATGCATATATATATATATATATATATATATATATATATATATATATATATATATATATATATATATATATTACCTGTTTGGCTATCTGTATTTCCATCTAGCAGTTGTGGGTGTGCTGGCATTTTTTTTTGGTTTTTGTTTTTTGAATTTAATATACTTTATTTTAGGTAGAGTTTATCTTTGATTTTTACTCTGTAGAAGTTTGTTATATATTATTTTTCTTTTAAAAAATTTTATTATCAAACTGATGTACAGAGAGGTTACAGTTTCATATATTAGGTATTGGATACATTTCTTGTACTGTTTGTTACCTCATCCCTCATTCCCCCTTTCTCTTTCTCCCCCATGAGTTGTTCAGTTCATTTACACCAAACAGTTTTGCAAGTATTGCTTTTGTAGTTGTTTGTCTTTTTTTTTAACCTGTCTCTCGATTTTGGTATTCACTTTCAATTTCCTAGTTCTAATACCAGTATAGATGGTTTCCAATATACTCATATAAGATACAGAGATAGTGTAGGTACAACCACAGGAAGGGGATACAAGAAGATCATCAATAATAGAAGCTAGAGTTACACATAGAACATTGAAAGTAGTTACAACAGTGATATAACAAACATTTCCATAACATGGAGTTCATTTCACTTAGCATCATCTTATGTGTTCATAAGGGTATAGCTATTGGGCTCTTGTGATCCTCTGCTGTAACTTGCCTAAACCTGTGCTAATTATTCCCTGTGAGGGAGACCATAGAGTCCATGTTTCTTTGGGTCTGGCTCACTTCACTTAGTATTTTTCCACATCCTTCCATTTCCTTACAAATGGGGCAATGTCATTCTTTCTGATAGGGGCATAAAATTCCATTGTGTATATGTACCACATTTTCCTGATCCATTCGTCTACTGACGGGCATCTGGGTCGGTTCCATATTTTAGCTATGACATATTGTGCTGCGATGAACATTGTTGTGCTGGTGGCTGTAGTGTGATTTTGTTTGTGTTCTTTTGGATAGATACCCAAAAGTGGGGCTGCTGGGCCATAGGGGAGCTCTATGTTTAGCCTTCTGAGGAATCTCCATACTGCTTTTCTGAGTGGCTGAACCAGTTTACATTCCCACCAACAATGAAGTAGAGTTCCCTTTTGGCCACATCCACTCCAACAATTGTTATTGTTTGTTTTCTTGATATAGGACATTTTTACTCGGGTGAGATGGAATCTCAAAGTTGTTTTGATTTGCATTTATTTTATGGCCAGTGATGTACAGCATTTTTTCATATGTCTCTTGGCCATTCTCATTTCCTCATCAGAGAAGTCTCTTTGTAAGTCTTTGGTCCACTTGATGAGGGGGCTATTGGTTCTTTGCAGTTTTGTTTTGAAGGAATGTAATTTTTTTAGTTCTGCATATATTTTAGATATGAGGCCTTTGTCCGTTGTATGGCAGGTAAAGATCTTCTCCCAATCTGTGGGCTTTCTGTTTATCTTGCAAGCTATGTCCTTTGATGTGCAGAAGCTCTGCAGTTTGATGCAGTCCCATTTGTCCAACCTTTGATTTGTAGCCTTTTGGGGTCTTTGATAAGGAAGTTCCGTCCTGTGCCAAGGAGCCCAAGTGTTTCTCCTACTCCTCCTTTAGTGTTTTCAGGGTATCTGTTTTGATTTCGAGGTCTTTGATCCATTTGGAATTGATTTTGGTGCAGGGTGATATATAAGGATCTACTTTTAGTTTGTTGCATGTGTTGATGTGCTGGCCTTTTGACCACTCTGGAGCTTCAGGTCTCAAGGGTCTCAAGCTCACTGTCCTGTTGGATACTAGATGGAACTTTGCTGCTGAGGATGTGGGGACACATTCTGACTTGAAGACCCAGTGAAGCTTCTGACACTTCTTTCTCTATAGTCACCTGAAACTGAAACACTATTTGTTTTACATCACTTACTCGACAATGAGCTTATCTGACTTTATACTTTGGTTAATGTGCATCCTTTCACCAGAATGTAAGTGCCATGGCAGTTGGTCTGTCATATCTGTTTCTTTGCTCCCAACTTGTCAATAATCACCCACTCCAGTAAATGTTATAATTCATCAATTCCCCTTAACAATATCTTCATTTGTACTTCAATAGCTATAATTTTCAAAGTAAATATGAAATAATCACTTGTTTCTCTTTCTACCTATTTCAGATTATTTTCTATGTTGCTGTGACTTTATTACTTTTTATGATGTTATTCCTTTGTACCAGCTTTTATTAATCTTAAGAAGCACAGTGTAACTCCTAGTCTGGCTGGCTCTATTTGAAGTGAATTTGTACCATGGGTTGCCCTTTCACTTTTTGATTATGGATATGCAAATTGGAGTAACAGACTCATCTTAAGAGGAATAGTTCAGTCTTCTGATTCTGGTTTTTAGTCCTGTGTCTTGGCGAGGTCGTTTCATGTTTTTAAGTTTAGTAAAGCTGTTTAATGGCACAGGATGGGTCCTGGAGAACACTTCCTGGGTGCTGTAAAGGATCTCTTTCCTGCCGCAGTGCAGTGGCTCAGTCTGTGGGTGCTGCATATGTCAACCTGGCTGTGGAGCTACTCAGCTTCTGTGCTCATGCTTTCTTTCCACTCTTTTTTTTTTTTTTTGGCCAGTCCTGGGCCTTGGACTCAGGGCCTGAGCACTGTCCCTGGCTTCTTCCCGCTCAAGGCTAGCACTCTGCCACTTGAGCCACAGCGCCGCTTCTGGCTGTTTTCTGTACATGTGGTGCTGGGGAATCGAACCTAGGGCCTCGTGTATCCGAGGCAGGCACTCTTGCCACTAGGCTATATCCCCAGCCCTCTTTCCACTCTTAAGACTGTGGATCTTAAAATCTCTACTACCGTTAGATAATTTATTTTTTCACCCCACATCACTTTTGTTTCTTCAATTGTGATGTTAACTGCTTTGTCTCCCTGACATATTGTTATTGTTAAGTGACATAATTCCTACTGTGATTTCTTTTTTGTTAATAGACGTGGAAATTTATTATGCTTCATAAACTTGCATGACTTTTTTTTCTGATTAATTACTTATTTATTGTCAAAGTGATGTACAGAGGGGTTACAGTTTCATACATAAGGCAATGGATACATTTTTTTAGCATGTAAAATATGTTTATTGTTCTTTAAAAGGGTTCAGGGTTTGGTTTTAATCAGGCTGCACACCTCTCATCAGTCTGACATTGCTTCTATGTCAAACTGGCTTCAGCTAGCAATACTTCATTAAATCCAAAACAACAAAAAGTTCTAATTTTGAGAGAAAGAAAATCCAGTTCTGAGAATATCAGTTTGCAATTATAAACAAAATAAGGGCAAATGTTTCATGTTGCTTTATACACCCTTCTCACAGAACCAGGAATGTAATTCTCCTTAGGCAGGTACTGACACTGATATAGGCAGCCGATAAAATTTAAGGCATGTCAAATGAAAAAGTTTTTTGATGGTATTGATCAAAACTCGTAGACTCAACAGCCTTTATCTACACTTAGAAAGTATGATGTTCTAATCTTGAGTCTATATCAAGTATCTACTGTCATGTTCAAAAATAAAAGAATTTTGGTTAGTGCCATCATTTTTTTTTTACTTTAAAATTCTAGAATGAATGGCAAAAGGCATTATTTTTATCTTCTGGTATGAGGGAAGAGAAAAATCTACAGATTTGCACTTAAGTTAAAAATCAAAACTCTGGCAATGGAAAATAGGCAGTTCACATAGCCGGCCAACATGTGAGGTATTATCAGTGTAAGACGCGGTCCCAATCCATTCCTACTGGCCTAGCTGATGCTACAAAATGAGGCAGACGCTTATAGCTCGGACCAGTAAATTCCAGAGGGACACAGTGACTATGAGCTTGGATTCAGAGCCTTAGAAGAAGGGAAATACTAATCTGCAATTTAATTTTTATGTGAAAAATACTGTGAGAGCCCCTGACGAAGTCTCTCCACTGCCTTTGTCATTGCAGCCTGGTTCTAAGTGCCTCCTGCAAATGAGAAAAATGTTGAATCCAGAGGAGAATCTGCAAACATGCTACCACACCACCTCCCAAGCAACATAACTCCTTTGCTATTCATCTGGGTTGCTTGGTATTGCTTGTTTACCCTGCCTGGTACAGCCTGTGGATACACACTCACTAGGCATTGCTAACTCCAAACTGGTGATTTACATTTCTTGTCCAATTTGTTACCTCTTCCCTCATTTCTCCCTCCCTCCTCCCCCTTTTCCTCTACCCCCATGAGTTGTTCAGTGATTTCTTATGACTCATTAAAATATCCACTTTTTCTCTTTTAATATTATTTGCATTTCACCCTTCCACTTTCAATCTATTTGAACTTAACAATTACTTAAACTCTGTGTATTTAATAAAACTATTGATATTATTGAATTTATGTTTGCCACTTCCTAATTAATTTCTCTGTGCCTTATGTCAATTTTTTATATATTCACTTTTTTTGTGCCAGTCCTTGGGAATGAACTCAGGTCCTGGGCGCTATCTCTGGGCATTTTAGCCTCAAGTCTAGTGCTCTACCACTTGAGCCACTGCTTCACTTGTGGCTTTTTTGCTGCTTAATTGTAGATAAGAGTCTAATGGACTTTCCTGCCTGAGAGGTCTTCAAACTGCAATGCTCAGATCTCATACTCCTGAGTAGCTAGGGTTAAAGGTATATGCTACCTGTACCCAGCTTCTTCTTTTATTTTTATAAAAAATTATTTCTCTATTCTCTTTTTCCTGATTTTGCATTACTGTGCCATCTTAAATCTTTTTGTTAGTTTTATGACTATATATTTAGTTGGTTTCTTATTATTTGTTCTAAGAAATAGTATATGTATCAAAATTATTATAAAATACTTCAAAGTAGTAGTAAATTAATTCCAATACCCTCTGCAGCTATCTTCTAAGGAAGCTTCATTTCCTTCTCTTCTTTGAGTTAATGCCATCAAATATTCTTGTATATATTATAAATCTACTTAATAAAATGTTACCATTATTTTTTACTCAATTATCTTTCAAATTAATTAAAAGAACAAAGTAGTAGATATATGATTGCTATCTCTTATATTTACCCATACAATTTTCCCTGACAATCCTTTTTTTCTTTAGGTAGATCGGAATTACTACCTGTTGTTATTTGCAGTTGCCTTAAGGAAATATATACCATTCATGCTTCTTGAAAGGCAAGGTCTCTGTTAGCAACAGAATCTCTCAGTCTTTATGTCACTTTCATTCTTGTAATTAAATTTTAAAGAGGTAGGTTTTGTTTTGTTTTGTACATAAGTGTATGTTCACAGCAGAATAACACAGAGATTTATACTAGGTAGCTGTTCTTCGGTGTTTGACATGGTAACGGCTTGTGCACTGTCATATCTTGCTCATATCTTTTTATGCCATCAACTGTAACATCTGTACCCTTGTACCACCATGATATCAAACAAATGTTTCAAAACACAAAGGTTTGCCAGCACCACCAGGATCCCTCACATTGCATTCATATGACCACCTCCTCTCCTCCCACTTCTATCAACTCCTTCATTTCTGGTAACCACTATTCTTCAGTGTTAAATCATCAACTAAAATTACATTTTGTAATTTCAATAATACCATACAAATGGAACAGCATATTATAGTGTATAGTAAATAATATAGTATAACTTGTTGATTTTTTACTTAACATAATGCCCTTAAACCCCATGCCACGTGTTGCACAGTTCCATGGTGAATTTGTTTTAACAAGGTGTGTATGGGTTCCAGCTGAGCCATGCCCCTGCCCACGGCCTCACCACTGCTCACCACTTAGACTATTATGAGCTAAATTACAATGAAAATGCAGGGGCAGATTTTAGTGAGAATATAAGTTGTCATTTTCTTGTATCAATGAGCTGGAGTAGATAATTTCTATGAACTAATGTTTAGTTACAAGGAAAAGGGATTCCTATTTTTATTTTTCATTAGTTTATTATTTTAAATTAATATAAAATATTTAAAACATGCTCAAAAATCTCTAACCTTGTTAACATTGTACTCAAACTACTATTATGAGTAGACAATTAAAATGATAATTAGTGTATTTAAAGATAAATGTACATCACCTTTATAATAATAGTTTTAAAACACTAAAAAAGATAAATTCAAAAGATAAAGTGGAAAACAAAACATCAAAAATTTTAAAGGTGGAAAAGATGTAGTGAGTCTTGTGGTCGTTATTCTTAGTGTATTTTTCTCTTCGTTTGGTTTTTTATTTTATTATTCTTTTTTTTTTAATTTTTTTTTTTTTTTTGGCTAGTCCTGGGGCTTGAACTCAGGGCCTGAGCACTGTCCCTGGCTTCTTTTTGCTCAAGGCTAGCACTCTGCCACTTGAGCCACAGCGCCACTTCTGGCCGTTTTCTGTATATGTGGTGCTGGGGAATTGAACCCAGGGCCTCATGTATACAAGGCAAGCACTCTTGCCACTAGGCCATATCCCCAGCCCCTTATTTTATTATTCTTACAATCAAGTTTTGTTATCATGTAATAAGAGGAAGAAGAGAAAGTAAAATAGAAGAAAAATGATTTGCACAAGGAGGACAAGTAAAGGGGATGATGAACAGGGCACAGAATATACTCTGATATTAAGTATGCTATAAATATACTCAAATAAAAGACATAGTCAATAAACCTTCTGGTGTCTTATAACTATTTTTCTTACCTGTTTTCTCCTTTCATTTTACGTGCTTTTTATTCTTTTCTGACTAACCTAGATTGAAATGTTTCTTGAAACCTATAACCCCAACTAAAATGGTCTTCCCTCTGAATGTGTCTATATACTAATATCCTAGTCTTAATGATATCATTGACACCATTGCATTTTGACATACTGAAAGTTAGGACTTTAGCTAATGAATTAGAGAGGAACATAATTTAGCTGAATAAATTGGTAGTCTTCTACCATATGACTGACTTGAAACCACACAAATACACATAGACAAAAGCTAAGAAACTAAATCACCTAAAATACACTTACTTAATAGAATCTTTGAATTAATTTGTAATCTTTCCTCTTTATTTTCGTATTCATCTCATATCACATCTAAGACTGGCTGAAAGCACAGAAAATGTATTGTAGGTAGATAAAGTTGCACCATTTCAAATTATCAGTAATTTTCAAATAATATCAATTGATTTATACTACTTTACAAGAATGATGACATTTTGTACCTATTATTTCAAATTAAGTATAGCTTTTTAAAATTTCTAGTCAATATATTTTGGGGGAATAGCACTAGGCTTATGGAAGCACTGCATGAAAAGAATAAAATTCCTTGTATTAATTTATTTGTGTCCCAAGTTTTTCCAATCACTATAATTCTGAGTTACATACGACTGATGATTCAATGCTGAGACATTACTCTTAACTGAATACCACAGTTACATTAGATTTGTTTTCTGTTTTATGTAGCATATGGACTTTTTGATAAACAAACAAAGACATGGACCCACCATTAGAAAATCATACTGAATGAATTTTAAGGACAATATTTTAATAGGGACTACACAAAATATTTTGTTCTAGTTTTACTCTAGTGTTCTTTATATGAAGCTACCATCAAAGATTGCTACACTGATTTAGGGATCTAAGGGAAATAATTTTGCAGTCCAAACTTAACCAAACTTTGATAAGTGGTTGCCATAGTAACATATGTAAATAATTAATCTTTTCCTGTGAAATACCTCAGAAGATAATTTTAAATATTTCCCTGTGATGAAGAATTACCCTCTGAAGTCAATTGTAGTATTCGTGAAAATAAAGTCATATAAATCCTAAAAGTGGTCAGAAATAAAAGTTAAAAGTACTTTCACCACCAAATTAGCAATACTTTATTCAATTATGTAGAAGAGTGACATAATAAAGCATATTATTTTAAGTATTATTCTTTGACAGAATCTAAGAAGACCAGCATAATGACTAGTTCAGTGAAAAAAATTAAAATTAAAGCACCTAGAAAGGACCACTCTAGAGATTATATTTCTAAATAATCAACCAAATGGCCAAGTCCTTGAAGGAACAAAATTAGTATAAAACCTTTATTCCTAGTATAAATTATCAATGATATGATACACTATGTGTATAAAACTATATTTTAACAATACTTGGTGTGGGAAATTTCTTTTTCCAGTTAAAATTATGTTGACTTTGCATACAAAGACACAGATGCACAAACTCCTCTATTCTTTAAAAAGTAACAAAGCTTAGCTGGGCATTGATAGTTCATACCTGTAATCCTAGCTACTCAAGAGGCTGAGATCTGTGGGTTGTAGTTTAAATCCAGCCCCAGCAGGAAAGTCCATGTAATGTATCTTCAATGAACCACCAAAAATCTAGACATAGAGCTGTGGTAGAGCACTAGCCTTGAGCAAGATGGCTCAGAGACAGCACCTAGGCCCTGAGTTCAAGCCACAGGATCATCACACACACACATACAAAAGTAACACATTTGATTTTATGTTCAAATGTGAAAATGAAGCTTGTTGAGATTGTTTCAGGAAGTGAGAAGGGAGGAATGAATGACAGAAGGATGATCAAGGTACATTGTATGTATGTATATATTACAGAATGAAATCTTGTAAAACTAAAGGATGCTAATAAAAATGTAAAAAAAGAAAAAGAAACAGTGGAATATGTAAGTGCCTACTATGTATAAGACTTATGTAACACTGAATGTATCTTGATCCATTCAGAGAGCTTTTTGTCTGCTGAGGCTACCTTAGGAAAAATAAAGTGTGCTAAGTTTCAGGGTGGGAATTTGTCTTAAGGGTAAGAGGCCTTCTGATGACTGGTAATATTAATATAATATTATAAGTGAATTCAGTTGCTAGCTATCAGGAGGCTGAGATCTGAGGACCATAATTTCCAGCCAGGTCAGGAAATCCTTGAGATTCTTATCTCCAATTAATTGCAAAAAAGCCTGATGTGAAGCTGTGGCTCAAGTGGTGAAGCATTAGGTCTTGAGCAAAAAAGCTCAAAGACAGTGCTCAGGCCCTGAGTCCCAGCCCAGGGTTGCACACACATGTGCACACGCATGCACACACAGAAGTGAGAGTCCTTTCTTGAAGAGTGGGGAAACAAAAATAGCTTCTGAAGCTTCATGATTTACACAAAAGGTTTAAACATATGACCAGTATGATCAAATACATTTTTGAGGAAGACCAGTTCAATTGATTGTAGAGTGTCAAAACTGGAGCTCTGGACACAAGTGAAGAAAAATCTCACTGAAAATCATGGTTAAAAGAATGGCCCATTCTTCAGTTCTAAGAGTGGAGATTGGAAGAGATTGGAGAAATGCAGCACTTTACCGGGAGAGAATGTATGTGGCACAATTATTTCCTAACTATGCAAGCAGGATAGGAAAGTGCAGAGGATTTTGTAGGAAGTTGATCTGGGTCAGTAAATGAAAGGAGTGCCATTCATAAATTCCACACAAGGGTCATATGTAGCAATTAGAGAAGGGAGTAGGAAAGGGGATGTCAGGGAGGCAAGAGGAAGTTTTTAGTTTCTAATGGAACAGGTGCTTAGCACTCCAATCAATTTCTTCTAAACCTGAGGACAAAATCCCTGGTAACATAAATTTTAATTATTAGGTTACAGCCTGAAGTCATGGAATTACCTATGGACATCAGGTGAGCAGTTATGATAAATCTTGGAAAATAAATTGTCTTCAGAAAAATTGTGGTTTAGAGACCAGTCCCAAGGACTGAATGGAAAGATACCTCGAAACAGGAAGTCATGAAGAGCTAACCATTCCCAAGCTAAACACGGGTTCACTATCATTGTGGGAAAACATGTTCTTTATCTTTAGTCATATTTGTTGATCCCCACACCCCCCAAAAATACATTTCACCAAGCGGTTAGGCTAACAACAAATTGAAAAAAACAGAGTTTAGTAAGCCATACAGAGTTCATGCAGGAATTTCACCCTTCCCTTTGATATAAGTAGGAATACCAAATAAAAATAATTAAATAATAAGTTTAAATGTGTAGACAAATTTCCAAGAGATAAAAATTCATAAATGACAAGATTAAAGTAGGAACTCAAAATCTGAAAGGAGTGAAAATTAAGTCCAGTGGGCCTTGGAACATTGTCCATCATGCTGCCAAATAGAGCTTGGCACATACTCAACTCATGCCCAGCAAAGTTGTTTTGAATAGTGTTCTACAAGAATCCAGTACCACCATCAATAAGCCAGAATACATAAATTTAACTGGACAATCAATTTTGGAAATGACTCATAAGCAAATGTAATCTAAAATCTTGCAAATAAGAGTTCAATATACAAGAAGTCTTAAAATCCAAAGTGACAAATTAGTATGAAAATAGTCTTACTTCTCAGAAACTTGTAAGTCCTCAGGACAGACAGAGGCAAATCTTCCCTCTGGAGATATTTCTACAATTCAGTAGACTGGAGTGAAAACATCCATCACTGACCAAGATTATCCCTGAAGAGTCACCAAACACACACGGATAGGAACCACTGTAGTAGCGGCAGGGAAGTATATTTAAAAAAAACAAAAAACCCTCAAAACTATTGTTAAGATTAAATCTGGCAGCTCACCCCTGGAATCCCAGCTACTTAGGAGGCTGAGATCCTAGGATCCCGAGTGGAAGACAGCATAGTCAGAAAAACCCAGGAGATTCTTTTCTCCAATTGGAAAGCAAAACACCAGAAGTGAAGATGTGGCCTCTGTCTTGAGTTAAAAAAAAAGCTAAAGGAGAGCTGGCAGCCTGGAGTTCAAGTCCCAGTTCTAACACACACACACACACACACACACACACACACACACACACACACACACGTAAATCTGAAGTAAACTTAATTGTGCAGAGAAACTGGGCTGTATGCTGTAAGGCAGCATGCATTTAAGAATGAGAAAGATTTAATCACATTTATATGCCAGTAAGGAAGTAAAATCCTATTAGGAAGGTGAAATTAAAATTATCTGAAATTTGGAGAACGATCAGTGTTAAAAAAAAATCTCTAAAGTACAGAGAGTGTAAGTGGAGAAATCAGCTTTAAACAATAAGATATTTTCTTTGCAAAGAGAAGAAAAAAATATACATGAACAAGCATGAATTTACAGGCAAGAACTTTCTAATTTCATAGCATTATTTTACCTAATTATTTCAAAAATGTTGAGATAATATTCCTAATAAAAATGTTATAGACATTGAAGTCCTTTGGGCAGAAGGAAAATCACATGAAGCACAGTTCTGTATCTACACAAATATATGAACTTCATAGAAATGTAGCTACAAAATGTAGGATATAGCCTTTTTTCCTACTGTGTGAAACTTTTAACGATGATTGACTATGAAAGCAGAAATAACAGCCATGTATTGTACTGCTGAAGTTAGAGGATGTAGAGAAGTAAAATCTGTGACTACAATAGCACACAGAGGAGGAACAGGAAAAGAAACGTAAAATAAAACAGCAGAGGAGAAATAAACTATTGTGGAGTTAATACAATGATTAATGGTTTTTTAGATATACTAGGATTGAAATATATTACATAAATACTAATGTAACACAAGACACACAAAAAACACATATTTAATAAACCAATAAAAGGATAAAATGAAAGCTGGGGACAAAGGGTTCACACCTGTCTGTAATCCTAGGTACTCAGGAGGCAAGATCTGAAAACCTCTCTTCAAAGCCAGCCCAGACAGGGAAGTCTGTGGGACTCTAATCTCCAATTAACCACCAAAAAGCTGGAAGCAGACTTGTGGCTCAAGTAATAAAGCAGTATCATTGAGCCAAATAATATAAATAAACAGCAACTCGGCCTTGCCCAAGACTTGAGTTCAACCTCCAGGACAGTGCGCACGTGCCAGCGACCATGCACGGAGCGCACGCACACACACACACACACACACACACACACACACACACACACACACAGATAAAATTAAATCCAAACATAGTACTTGGTATAAAAAAGAAGAAAATAGACAGGGGAAAGAAGCTGACGAAAAACAAAGGAATTTCAAAACACCCAAATAGCAATATGATGCATGTACATTTAAACTATAAGAGTAAGTGAATTAAATATAAATACTTGAAATACAACTAAAAAAGACAGCATAAAAAGGAACACCAGTTCTATGCTTTCAGTAAGGACATGTCTTCAAGCATGAAGATATAAATAGATAAAAAGAATGTTAGTAATAAAGATAAAAATGGTGGATCTTGCTGAGTGCTGCTAGTTTGTACCTATAATTCTAGCTACTCAGGAGGCCAAGTTTTGAGGATTATGGTTCTAAGCCAGCCCAGGAAGTAAAGTACATGAGACGATTATCTCCAATTAAATACCAAAAGCCAGAAGTAGAGCTGTGGCTCAATTTGTATAGTGCTACCTATTATCCACGTTCATAGTCAAAATAATATTGGGTACTTTTAGTGTGCAACAATGTCCTGTATAAACTGATAAAACAAAGCCAACCATGGAATACACAATCAAAAACATTTGATTTTGGAGAATAGTGCATCTAAGGTCATCTTCAATACTTAATTGGTCAATTGATGACCCTTGGTGGTGGGGCTCATCCTGCAATAGGGAATGAAAAAACTCATTTGCAATGCAGATGAAAAGGATGTTTATTTCACCTGGTTTCACTCTTTATATATAGAAAGGTCAGAAGCTTCATAGAACATAGAATCTTACCTTTATAAATCCATGCATTGTGGGCACCCACAGAGCCTTCGGGAAAGAGAAACAAACTGAAAACAGAAGCAATTAATTTAAAGAGTTGGCTACAGAATAGAGCTCTCCTCTGAAACTTCTTTCTCTTCATGGCATTTGCTCAGTGAGGCCCTCCTCTCAATTCTTAATGTTTATTTGTAACTGTTCATTTACTTACACTGCTTGCTTAGCCACACTGTCTTGCAAGAGACTCTCTTTTAAAATTATCACCTATGGATGCGAGTGTGTTTTCAGTATACAAATAGAAGTATGTTATACTGAAACCCAACATGTTTGCTAGACATATTTTCTTCAAGAATCAGAATAGATGTCAAGGGAAGGATTTTATTAATATTAACAAGAAATTTAAAATGTGCAATTCAACAGATTATTAAAAACAATAGTGCAAGTTACTACTTGAAGTATTTTAAAATATTGATTAGTTTCCTGATGCTATGTAGAAATGCTCACACTGGACTTATAGAAGTTCACTAGCTTTTCATCAAATTCTTTTTAAAAAATACTGTGATTTAAAGACAGAGCCTATTAGATATTTCTGTCAATCATGTAAGATTATTTGACAGGTTATTGTATCTATGATACATTTTAAAAATTAGAAGTCTCAAAACACTAATGATTTTCAATAGTAAGGTATAATTTGTATTATCAGGACATTATACTCCTTGCTTTATGAGTCTAGTATAAAAGATGAATGGTAATATTTTATTCCATCTGGCCAATGTTAATGTCATCCTCCACTTCTGGTCAGTCTTTGCAGGAAAGTAAAGACTTTCAAAGAGCCCAAGGGCACCAGGCAGCATTAAAATTTCTGTATCAGAGGCTTGAAAATTAAATACCCACATGTATCATGTATGTGGTTTGCATGGCTAAAATAGAAGAAAGTTAGAACTAAATCATCTCTAACCTTGAGGAGCTATGAATTTCATCCATGCAGCATTTGGGTTGTCAAATAAAACAGAACACAATCAGGGAAAAATACATATTTCCTTAAGCACATATTTGATGGCATACTTCAGAGAAACACCTATTGCTTAGTATGGAGAAAGATATGTTCAAAGATAGCACTAGAATAGAATAGATAGAACTCTGATTCTCAAATAACCTTAAAACAAACAAGATAATAGTATCTCAAACATGTTTATCAGTAGCTCAAAGTGTTAAACAACAAGTGAAAAATTCATTCTATTAACACACTACCTGGTTGTAAGCAGATAATGTGGAAAAGATATTACAGTTGAAATATGCCCAGATTAGTTAATCCCTTAAGGATTTACAACCTGCTAAAAATGTATCTATAAGTTTCTTTGCATCTCAAACTTTATTGAGTGTAAAGGAAATACGGAAGGAGAAAAAGATGTGATCATTGGCAGGAAGAAACTTGCAATCTAATTGAGAAGATCAAAGAATACTCAGGGAATGACCAGAAAATAGCCTACAGGAAACCTAATGTGATTCACAGGGAACTCAAACTAAGAGAAAGTCAGTCTATTGAGTTTACAATGGCAAGTCTCAGACATAAGATGGATTTCTCTCTCTTTGGGTTTTGACCTCATGGACTAGTGCATGTTTTCACTTGGATTTGGGGGACATCTGAATTTAAAAGCAAGAATAAAGACAAGAAATGAGTTTACTATAAATGAAGAATACAAGAAGGCAAAGAACTCAGATACATTTGGCTCGTTTGGAGAGTGCTTGAGGATAGCCAAAAACCACATATCTGGACCTTCTGAAGAGTCTGGTGGGGCTTGGGTATCAAATTGAGATAATGAAATCTAATTCCCAGAATAATCTGACATGCATGTGAAGAAATTTTGTGTCAAGTACAAGGCCATTTATAAATCTTTGATTCTGGCGATGGGAAAGCAAGCCAGGGTTCTGGCAGAGGGGAAGCAGAGGAAACACATTGTAGAGAGGTCTGTAGTACATCACCTCCCCGCCTGTGCCTAGGACACAGCTGCTGCTCGTAGGAAGCCCTCAGTGTGGTAAGATCTTGTGACTGATCATCAAGGACAAGATGGCATTTGAAAAATTCTTCCTGAACACGTTAAGATTAGGGAGTGGAATTTTCCCTGCTCTGGGCATTGTGACGCTGACATTTCCCCACAATAGCAAGATTAGGGTCACCTACTGTGCCAGCTCCCAGAGGAGAGTTTGACAACAGTTAGAAACAGGACAGAGCAGAATATAAATATTCGGTTACCAGGGCGAGGAGCTGTGAGTTGAAATGGAATACAGCTGACCTGCTGTGTTTTGTTTGGTCACCCAAAAAAGCATATATATGATATATTTCCAGTGTTAGACCAGGTTAACTAAGGTTGTCTGCTTCTTACAAATCCAGAGGAGTGTTATTTTTACCATTGCATTTTCCTTTGTTATTATTAATGTGGTTCGTCTTATTGTTGAAATTGAATGAAAAGAACAAAAATAACCTGACGGTAAAAGTCTCCATCCCATATTTAACTACAGTTATAAAGTTGGTTCCCACTCAGTAACTTAGGAAATTAAAAACACTAAATCTCGGATTTTCTCCACCAGGACCTAATCCAGTCCAATTTAGAAGTTGAGGATTTATAAAGGCTTTTCTGAAAGAAATGGGAAAATGTCAGCTACAATTTCTTGCTAGACTTGAACTGAATCTATTAACCTTGCCCAGAGAATATAATGTTACAGTTATCTCATTTACAATGTTATTGTATATGATTTATGGCCCTAGCATCAAGCCTTAAACTAGGGTTTGTAGTTTTAAGTTAAATTTACATGTCTGTAATACAAATGATTTTTTTCTTGTTCAGATAAAATGATATTAAAAAGTGATTTATAATATTTCAGCTGGGTAGAATTATACAGTCTTAGTCTACTGAGAGGAAAAACATTAGTTAGACAGCTATTATGAATATGTAAGTTCACAGAAACTAATGCTTCCCATCTTTAATGAATGCCTGGTTGTCAGCCACTAGACATCTTTTGAATTACATTATATTTGGACTACAATAGGACAGAAATCTACATAAAAATCAGATTTAAAAAACAATCAAAAGGACAAGGAAAAAAAGGTATGTTGTATGCAGTTCACCTAAGATTATTAATGTTGGAACCATATAAATGCCACCATATTTGCATGATCTTTTACAAAAAATAAATAGTGCAATACAGTGGTCTTCAAATGTATCACACAAAGGCATCCATGCTCAGGGTACCAGGCAAAACAAAGGAGGAATATGGGTCCTGAAGGTGTGTTATTTGTAGGTGGGGCCCTGGAATATACTAGGCTTTCTTGTAAGGGACAAAGAAATAAAAGTAGTTTAATTGTGAGGTTGCAATAAAAGGAAGACAAGATGTAGGTACAATGTGTGTTTTCCTTCTGGTAAAAATATTTTAATTTTTATTTTTATTATAGAGTTAATATACAGAGGGGTACAGTTACATGAATCAGGTAATATATATTTTATATAATGTAATATATGTTTAATATATATGCATTATTTTAGAAATGTCTTTCAAATATTATTTTGGTTAAGATTTTTTTACTCCAGAACACTACTATCTTATACTAACTTAGGAATATTCCCTTGAAGAATAATTGAAATGTTATAGACTATAATTTATTAAGAAATTTGAAATGTATAAACCAAGACAAGCTCAATATGTGTGTACATGGATATATGTATGTATACACACACACACACACACACACACACACACACTGATTTTTCTGGGCAGAGTGGTACATCTCATAGAACCAGCTATGTCTAAGCATTACTGAAAGGATTGCAGTCCTGTTTGGTCCTAGGTAGAAAATGGGAGATTCTATCTTAAAGAAGTAACTACAAATTGTGCTGTGATGAATAGTTGTACTGGTGGCTTTAGTGTGGTCTTGCTTGTAATCTTTTGGGTAGATGCCCAAAAGTGGGGCTGCTGCATCACTGTAACTTATTTTGGTACCTTGGGTATTGTATATACATGTATTGGAACTAGGGAAGTAAAGGGGAATATCAAAATGGAGAGACAAAGGATAAAAGACAAACAAATGCAACAGCAATACTTACAAAGCTATATGCTGTAAACCAACTGTAAACTCATGGAAGGGAGGGAAATGGGTAGGGGGGAGCAGCATGAAAAATGAGGGATGAGGTAACAAATTAGATAAGAAATGTATGAACTGTCTTATTATGAAACTGTAACCCTCCCTGTACATCACTTTGATAATAAAGAAATAAATAATTTTTAAAAAGAAGCCAGGTACAGGCAAAAAAAATAATAAAAATAAAGACAATGTGTGTTTTGTATTTTCTGTTTTTATACATTCAAATTATTGCTCCAAGGAAGATAATAGTTTCACCACAATATAGTTTCTACCTTTCATCTTCACACATCAAATAATACAGCTCTATTAAAATACCTTTATTTTTCTCTCCTATATTTTTCTATTTCTCTAACACCCTTTACCTTTTTAGAATGCATTTATATATGTCCTTTTTGCCTTCAATCTGCATTCCAAGGCAAATACAATAATTTAATACTTATTATATGATTTCTTATGGATTAGCTTGTCTCTTACAAGACTATTTCCTTAGTCAACGTAACATTCAACTATCAACAGCTCCTGTGTCTTAGCCATTTAATTGTTGCATTCCTTTTTTCTTCCTCTTCTTAGCATTTGGTCTCATTTCTTTCTTGGTTTTTGTTATCTCATCTTATGTACTGTTTTCTCCTGTTGGAATGGCTAAGCACTAAGTCTCTAAATCTTGCCTCTGCCCAAAATATTTCTTCTTATCCTACTAGATTCATCATATATCATTTACATTTGTTTATTTCAATTAGTCCGTTTTCATATAATTACCTCTGTTTCAAGTATATACATTGTCTTGGTTTGCTTAATAATGATTATCATGTTTGGTAAAGGGAGAATTGTGTGTGTGTGTGTGTGTGTGTGTGTGTGTGTGTGTGTGTGTTTGTGTGTGTGTGGTGTGTCAATCATGGGGCTTGAACTCAGGGCTTGGGCACTGTCTGTGAGCTTTTGTGCTCAAGGCTAGTGCTCTACCACTCAAAGCCACAGCTTCATTTCTGGTTTCTGGTAGTTACTTAGAGATAAGAGTCTCACAGACTTTCCTGCCCAGGCTGCTTTGAGTGGTGATTCTCAGGATTAGAGGCATGAGCCACGAGCACCCAACTGGAAAATAGATATTTTATTTGTAAATATATTTTAGTTGACTTTTCATTTTTATTTGATTCAAAAATTTCAGTATCTAGCTCAGTAGGCAACATTTTTGCAGTTGCTAGTCATGAATGGGACAGAAATGGAGCTGCTGGGCCCTTCGTGTCTGCCATATAAACTTGGAGCTGATCGTTTTGCTCCAGTGCCAGACTCATACTTCTTGCAATTGGAGAACTTGAAGCCTCTTTTCAGTTTCTCTCCAAAGGAAAGCACTGTACCTACTGCTGAGGGTCTTCATTATCCTGATCTGATTTAAATAAGAGTTAGACAGAAATGAATGTCTAGGAATAGAAAATTAGTCAGCCTCACTCAAATATAAATTATTTACTATGATCACTTTGCTTTTATTCAACAAGATCTCTCCTGAATGACTTCAAACTGAACAGTGAACATTATTTACAATCTACATGGAAATGTGTTGCATTACAGAGGTGCATTCTATCACACAGTAGGCAAAGAATCATATGTACATTTTTCCAATAATAAATTTTAGCATAAATGAAAACCCAAATAATTCACGAAACTGAGGTTTGTCAAATCACCTCCAATGTTATTTACAGGTTCTTTTATTTTAAGTAGTATGATACCACAATGAAACCATTTTTTGAAAATGATAATTAAAGTGTTTTTGTTTAGTTCTAACAAAAACAACAAGAAAAATGCATTCCACTCATAGCTAGACAAGTCAACCAATTTGTTCTTCATCAAATAGGCAAAAGAATAAGCTGCAATCAACATCATTTTAAGCTTTGAATTGCTAGATGATTCTAGTTCACATCAATGTTAGTATAATTTACCTTGTCTCTAGTAGACATATCCATATAATCAAAAGGTTGTCAGACTCTGATCAAGAAAAGACTACCCAATGACTGTGATTGCAATTGTATGTGTTTTAAAAATAATTTCATGAAACACAGTTACTAATGGGGTGTTTGTAGTTTTTCACTTTTTTTTAAAGACATCTGAAGTTTGTTATTTTGGTTTTGGTTTTACAAAAAGTGGGGGCAACAACATACCAATGATAGTGACTGATGACATTGTGTGTGATTATATGCATTTTCACTTTTTTAATATTAACTAATTCAAGGTGAAACATCAGCTAGTTAGCAGTTTTTTTTCATTTGCTAATTTATTTGGCAGTCAATTATCTCATCATATGTGTTTAACTGCAAAAGATAAATTTGTGTATAGTTTCAAAAGATGTCTAATTATTTTATGTGCCTCCTCATTAAGCCAGAAACTTTGAAGCTCCTCAAGAGAGCCTAACAAAAAACATTCTTCAGACTGCCCAATCAAATTTAAGACCAAAGAACTTATAGATTCAAAAAAAGAACATCTGGAAATTTAATACTGGACCTAGCAAGTACTTTGAAGGAAAAAAACAGTTTGTTATTATTTGATGGCCATCCTCCTGTCACTCATTCCATCCTCCTCTTTCCCAACACATAGGGAGGAGATTTTTCTGTCTTCTGACCTGACTAAATGAGACTCTTGAGATCACTGTTTCCTTAGAACACATGTATGCTACAAATAATATAAAATCATCATTCTTCAAAAAGATATAATATTTAGAAACTCCCTAAAATATAATAGGAAGAGAAACAGGTGAAATTCAATTAACTAATTATACAAAGAAATATGAATATGTGATCAATTCCTAATGAGTAAACAATCAACTGAAACCCATCCTGAAATAAGACCAGGATTAGAAAACCCTTGAAATAGGTATTAGTAAAATAGGCTCACCATTTTCTTATTAGCTAACACATTTCTTTCCTTCTCCCTAATTCTAATCACCAGAGTACTAGTTTCAAGTAGCAAGCAGGACTATACCTTTGTCTCAGAAACTGAGAGATCATTTTTCTTCCAGACCACACACAAAAAGGACTTCTTCCATGTATTGCAGTTCTGTAGTATCAAATAATTTTCTGAGTAATTAGCAAAAGTAAAGAAAAATGAGAGAAAGAGAGAGGGGACAGTTGAGGAGGTTAAAGAAATTATACCAAGATTCGAAGATTATAATTTTCTTCCTTGTTTTTCTCTGGTACTGTGGCTTGAACTCAGGGCTGTACTAGCATGGCTTTCTTACTCAAAATTGGTACTCTACCACTTGATCTACACTGCCAGAATTGTTTTAGGTGATTAATTGTAGAGTTTCATGGACTATTCTGGCTCAGGGTGGCTTTGAGTCATAATCTTCCAGACTTCAGTCTCTTGAGTAGCTAGGATTACAGGTATGATCTCTAGCACCAGTTAAATTTTTCTTTTATATGTTAACTTTCTTCAACCTAGGTATCTATGTTTTTATTCTATAATAATCATTAGACAGGAAGGTGTGGAAAGAACAGTGGAAGGGGTGTCATTAATCAAGATGCATTGTACACATAACCAGACATCTGGAACATTTGTTAAGTACAACTGCTTAAAAAAAATAAACAGAAGGCATGCTGCTCCATTTCTGAGTGGTTTTTCTAGAAATAAACATATAATGACTCTAAATTGCACTAATGTAATCCCAAACACTAAGCCAAATGCAATGGACATTTTTCCTGTTGTTTAATGGTACTCAACTCTGCAGTGCTGAACATGATGTATACACAAATGAGATGAAGGAAATGTAAAAGGTCTGGGAAGGGTATTTACTGGGTTGCTAAACTATGAAACCTGATAGATGTGGAAGAAACTAAACACAGAAAATGGTGTAATTAAAAAGAACTATACTTATGAAAAAGGATATTAAATATTCAAAATATTCAAAAATCATGGATCGCATTACTCCTACTTGTTAGTAATGTGATCCCTACTGTAACATCATTAGTCACAATGATACCCATCTTGATCCTATGCGACCTTTGCTGAAACACCATGGATAAAGCCTATAACTGCTCAGCAAATAATCAGTGATCTGTAGTTATTGGCTAGGCAGTTTTGCTCTAAACCCTCTATAATTGATCAGGCAAATGATAGGTCAAGGGGCCTTATATCTGCTGACTGCCCTTCCTAATGCTAGCTCCGGTCCTTGTGGCCACAGTGTCAAATGAGCAGACTGATGGGGGGTGGGGGCCAATGGGAACACTGTGAATTTAAGATTCCACTGATGTATTCCTCCCATCCTAAATGTACATTGCAATTGCATGTGTGCATTCCTACACCAATATTTTCTTCACTTCTAGTTACATTTTCAAAACTGATTAAATGAAATATGAATTAAATTGGGTTTTTGAGTCTGTTCTGTTGGATTGGCCAAGGTTGGATAGCCGGCAAAACAACAAAACCCTGAGAACCTGACTGTTCTACCAAATATGTCTTTAATTTTTTTTTCCATCTCATTTGCTTGACTTCTCTGGAATGGTATTTTGTGAAGATTTTTCTGGCCAGTAGGGTCTAAAACAAACTCCTATTTGCAGTTATTTATATTAATAAATCACACAGAAGAATTTGTGGAACCAATTTGGTAAGAACCTATGGGTCCTGAAAAGAGGAGAGAGGGGAGAAAGCATAAAGCAAAAATAGCCTATAAAAGCAGACCCAAGGTGAGGCACAACACTCCAGGTGGTACCTGATTACTGACATGCAAAAATATTGTAGAAAGACTGGAGAGGGCAGTTGGCCTTGGAGGCAATGTCCTGTCCCTCGGCCATTAACTGGGGGTAAGGAGACAATCCTTGCAAAAGAGCAGCTCCACAGGTACAAGCCTTTGACTCCCTGCTTGTTGATCCTGTGGCAGAGTACCTGAAGATCAGTATGATCAGGGAGATGCGCATGTGGAGTGGTCCACCAAAGTCTGAAGTTGGAATGAGCTCCTCCTTACAGCTTCCCATTGCCCGCAGCCAGCCTGTGATAAACACATTGATTGGTTGGTGCTCACCTCAGAGCAGATCCATGAGGTGAGCACCCTTCAGGAGAAGAACATAGGCAGGAAGTTGTTCACTCACCTGTCAGCTGTGGAAAAAGCAAGCAGGCCCTGGACTGGGAGGTTGTGGCTCCCAAACCTGCCCCTGTGTGAAAGAAACAAATACCATATTGTCTTGTAAATATTGCTGTTGCATAGGCTCACCCTTTTTCCTTTGTCTCACCATTTTGATGTTCCCTTCCCTTCTCATATACCTAATACCCAGGGTACCAGAATCAAATACAGTAACAACAGGGGATAAATCATAGGGAAGTTAAAAGAAAAAAGAAATGATTTCACAGTGTGTTAGAAATAACAACAATGATAAACAACTTGTTTCCATAACTTGGAGTTTGTTTCACTTAGCTTCATCTTATGTGATCATATGTACATAACAGTTGAGCTATTGGGGGGAGGGAAGGTGGGAGAGAAATGAGGGAAGGGGTAAGAAGTTTGACAAGAAATGTACTCACTACAGTACATATGTAACTGTAACCACTCTGTACATCACCTTGGCAATAAAAATTTTAAAAAGAAAGAAAGAAATAATACTACAATGTTTTATATAAGCAGAGTCCTCAAAGTGTACAGCATTGTGAATAAGAAGCAAGGTCAGGGAGCTGCAGGCCTGTGTCATGAAGGTCCACACCACAGGACTGGACTGGGACAAAAGGAGCCCATGGCAAAAAAAAAAAAAAAGACAAAAACACAAAAATCAAACCAAGTGGCTTGCCATCTGGACCCTCTGTTGGTCCAGGTGGCCCTCTACACACACACCAGGCACTCCTCCACCCCCATCCCTCCTTCCCTCACCAGACCCTCCCTCCCAAAGTCTTCTTGGCACCTAAACCCAAAACCTGCCACAAGGAAGGATCCAGCTCTACCTGAACTGGAGGGCAAGAGATGGAGAGTGGAAAGTAGGGAACATGTTTCCAACCCGGTAACTGATGACCCAGCGCCGAGGTGGGCACCTGACAGCTTGTGTCAACACGACCCTGCATAACAAGGGCAAGATTAACTTTATTGTACAGTAAATAAGAAAGTCGGCCTGGTACTCTACGGCATATTGGGCAATGTGGAAATAATCAATGGCAGAGATGTCAAAGCTCAAGTAATGGATAAAGCTCCAGCCAAACAGATGACTGCCATGCTTACCTGAACAAGAATTCTCTGGATTATGTGAAAGGCTGTGCCAAATCTTCTGAGATGAATATCCTCATTCCTGTAGAAGGCATTGGTTATAATGGATGCCCAGGCCCTGAGCAGCTGAAGATCTTGTGGAATGGGCTAACGTTGGTCACCATGGTGACAGAAATCGCTGGATAACCCAAGAGGATTATTTCCCTCCTCCACCCCCTCTTTGCATCGTGGGATAAATCGATCTAGATGGTTCTTGTCTAGATTTCCTCTACCTTTCTGCTCTTCACTGATTCCCTTGAGAAGCCCAGCTACCTACCTTCACTGAATAGACCCCAGGCTGAGATGTAGGGGTATGACGGCAAGACAGTGGATCTCAGAAAGGCACAGCTTTTCCACATCAGTTTGATCACACCACCAGGCTGGTCCTAAGGGGCAGCACACCTGGACTGGGCCACTGCAGATCTCACATTTTTAGGGGAATAGTTGTTCTAACAACAAACTATCCTTTGGGAAAAATAGCAGCCCCAGGAATTAATATCTGTACACACTGCTGAATCTTTTTTTAACAGTCAACACAGAGGTAGCAGAAGCTGGTGTGATTTCAAACAGCTCTACCAGCCAAGCTAACTTGGAGTTGACAAGTAAGGGTTTTCTGGACGAAAATCCAAGCAAACATGTTTCCCAGCAGCATCCCAACACTCTGTACTCCATCCCAGGTCCACATGAACCATGACCTGCAAGGTTCTTGGTCAGGCTGCAATCACCCTTCCCTGGGTTGTGTGCCCTCTTTCCTCTGCTATCCCTGCCCAGCAACTTCCTACAGAGTCTATTTATGAGAATAAGAGAAAGGAAGCTGGGTATTGGTGTTTCCCTCCACCTGTTATCCTAGAAGTGAGGCTGAGATCTGAGGATCATGTTTAGTTGTTAGCCTGGGAAGGAAAGTCCATGAATCTCTTTTATCTCCTATAAATTACCCTTAAAAAGCTGGAAGTGGAGCAGTGGAAAATGGAGGAGGAGCAGCAGATCTCCATCTAAGCTCCCTCTAAGATCCCAGTTTTACTACTCAAGAGAAACTTTCACATCTAGAAAGACAGCTCAAGTAATTTATAATAGTATAGAGAGTCTGGCCAGAAAGGAAAAATTAAGGCAACTGGCTTGAGAAAACAGATTTGAGCTCTGGGTGGTTTCCCACCTCCTCGATGTTGGAGCACCCAGCACTTGACTCACCTACAGTACACACCAGCAACGAGGAAAGAAATCCTTCAGATGGCCGGCAGACAGACAAGGATTGCAGGCAGGTCACAGATGGGAGGTAATTCCAGAGAACGTGTGAGTACCCCAATGAAAGACATTCTTACTCATGCTCGTGCCACAGAACAGCATTTGGAAGGCAACCTTTCCCCTGCCACTAGAGTGAAATGGCAACTTTGACTCTGGCATAGACCAGGCCAGAGCAGATTGGAAATAAAGCAGGCTAGGAGAAAGTGAGGAGGAAGGGACTTTTGAAAAGGGCAAGAGGAACTGAACAGTGAGAGCCACCTCAGCCCAGGAGAAGGTCTCCTCGCCCAGGTGGGAGGAACATGCCTGGGGTGTGTGGCTTTCAGCCTCAGGTAAACACAGCCAGAGGCACCCTGCCCAGGTACTGCCATAGCCCAGCCCATGACAGGAGTTTCTAAAGGTCAAATTGAAAGCAGTGGTCCCACGACAGACAGGAGAACTCATGGTTCCTGAGAATGATCAGCATTCCCCAGATACAGAGGGCACCCACCCCCACCTACAAACTGTATGAACTACACAGTGCTAGAATTTAACGGGGGGGGGGGGGTGGGCCAGAACAGACCCATCCCTGCAAACTGAATGCAAATCAAACCAGCCAAGCCACAGTAAAACAGACCACAGACCACCACAAGGAAACCAGAGGCAGGAAAGAGCTACCCAAACAAGGAAGATCCCTTTTCTCTTCGTTTGTTCTTCTTATCTTTTACTTTCTCACCTTTTTTCTTTCTTTTTCTTTTCTCATTTTTCTTCAAAATTACTTCCTTTTGAATAATAACTTCTATGTTTTTTGTTGACCCTCTGTCATATATCATTATAAAATAGTTTTTCCTTCCTATTTTACTCTTTTCCACTTTTCCATTTCACTGAAATTAAATAAAAATAATCATTCTCTGTTCCTCTTACTCCCTTTTCTTCACTATTCCTAACTTACCCTCCTAAATTTATCTCTAGGACCTCCAGACTCCATTGATCATTGGTTATTGGCAGGCTAAATAGAGGGTATCCTTGTTCAATCTTAGTGCATCAAAGGGTTTCATAGAGCAAGCCTATCAGTCCAAAAATAACCAAACATAAGACAAAACTTGGTTATAATTTAGCTACTGAATACAGGGCTCAGGGTTGGTTTTATCTTAAAATTGTATTCTGTGGGGACACTAAATCTGCTTTAATATAAAAAAAAGAAGGGGAAGTTACCTGTCTATGATAGTGAACCTATAAGATGTATACAACAGGACTTGGTAAGTTTTGCTTCAGTTCATAAACTGGGCTCACAGTTGCTTGTAGATTGGCATTCCCAATCCAAATGAGCAGAAGAAACACAAGAAAGTTGACAAGTCAGGGTCAGGGATCTCATTTCCCATTCAAAATAAGCAGGAAACAGAGCAGTCAAAGACCTAGAGGAGGATCCTCAAACTTCTCTAAAAACTCTGCTGATAAAAATGATAAATGAAAACTTTGAGTCTCTTCAGATAAGTAATCTAGATTGTGTGGAGGCGAGCCAAAGATTAATACATGAAGGCAATTAAGCCAACTATAAATAATAGAGGATTTCATGGCTTCCATAGACAGTAAGCTAAACAAACTCCAACAGAAGGAAAAGGAGACCTTGAAAAGATAGCTATTCAGCTAAAAGATTTGAGAGACAGCACTAAGAACCAAATTAATGAAATAAAGAAGTCCATACAGGACCTAAGAGAAAATTATAGAAGAGACATGGAAGCTATCAAGAAAGACCAGACTGAAGGAAGGGAGATATGAAATCAAGTAGCTACCCTATAGAGCAGACTGGATGGTGCAGAAGATTAAATCTTAGGAATTGAAGATTCCCTAGACTTTATGTAGAAAGAACAAAAATAATACAAAACCAATACAATAAGCAAAACAGATCGCTTCAGGAGCTCCAAGATACAATCAGAAAGCCCAATTTAGTGCTAATGGGTATTGAGGATAACCTAGAGAAAGAAGTTAATGGAATAGGCAATATGTTGAACAGAATACTAGCAGAGAACTTCCCAAATGTGCAGAATTATAGGCCTATCCAGATACAAGAAGCATTTAGAACCCATAACAGAGCAGGCCAGAATAGAACATCCCACTGACACATTGTAATCTGAACAGGATCAAAAGAGACCAAGGAAAGAATTCTTAAAGCTGCTAGGGAGTAGAAAACAATCACATATAAAGGTAAACCAATCAGAATGACTCCAGATTTCTCATCAGAGACCATGAAAGCAAGGATAGTCTGGAATGAGGTATGCCACAACTTAAAGAAAAATAACTACCAACCAAGAATACTGTACCCAGCTAAACTCTCATTCATAGCCAAAGGTCACATAAAAGTCTTGCACAGTAGGGAAAACTGAAACAATATATCTCCCCAAAAGCAGCATTACAGAAAATCTTCAAGGATGTCCTATACATTGAAAACATCAAGATCACAAACAGATAGAAAAATGAACTCTAAATAGAAAACAAGGTTATTAGAGCAAGAATTGGGAAGACACAGCCCTTAAAAAGATAGACATAATGAAAGAAATAAGCAATCATCTGTCAATTCTCTCAATATTAATGAACTTAACTCTCCAATTGAACAACATAGACTCATAAGTTGGATCAAAAATCAAGATCCATCTTTCTGCTGCCTCCAAGAGACACATCTACCCAGCAAAACCAACCATTTTCTAAAAGTGAAAGGCTAAAATAAAATCTACCAAGCAATTGGCTCCATAAGCAGGACAGAGTTGCAATCCTAGTATCAGATAAAATTGACTTCAAATTAAAAACTGTAAGAAGAGACAAAGAAGGTTACTATATACTAATAAAAGAATCTCTCCTACAGGAGGATATAACCCCCCTAAACATCTACACTCCCAATTACAGGAGTACCCATCCTTCTTCAAACAAATACTACTGACTCTAAAAACACTCATAGATCCAAACACCTGGATTGTTGGAGACTTTAACACTCCACTATCACCTCTGGACAGATCAACATGCCAAAAACTGAGCAAAGAGACTTTAGAACTAAACAACTGCATAGATCAACTAGAAATCTACAGAATATTCCATCCAGCAACACCATAATATACATTCTTCTCGGCAACACATGGAACATTCTCCAAAATAGATCACATTTTAGAGCACAAAGCAAATCTGTACAAATTTAGAAATATTGAAATAGTCCCTCCATTCTCTCAGAACACAATGGAATAAAATTAGAGCTCAACTCAAAAAGTCACCACAGAAAACTCTACAACTCCTGGAGACTGAACAACACATTGCTGAACTACCAGCGGGTCATCGAAGAAATCAGAACAGAAATTCAAATGTTTATGGCATTAAACCACGATGAGTACACAAAGTATCAGCTCCTTAGGGTCACAGAAAAGGCAGTACTCAGAGAAAAAATTATAGCCCAAAGTGCCTACATCAACAAACTGGAGAAATAGCAATTCAACAACTCAAGGAAGCACCTTAAGCTCCTTGAAAGAGAACAAGCCAAACCCCAAGCCAATAGACAGAAAAAATAATTAAATTTAAATCAGAGTTAAATGTCTTAGGGTTAAAAATAAACTATAGAAAGAATATTACTTTGAAAAAATTAACAAAACTGTCCCCTAGCAAATCTGACCAAAAAACGAAGACACACTCAAATAAGCAAAATCAGAAACAAAATTGGAAACATCACCACAGAAACAACCAAGATTCAGAATACAATAAGGGAATATTTTGCAAATCTATATGTTAATAAATTTCAGAACCTGGAAGAAATGGACAAATTCCTAGCAAAAATTATTATGTCCAAAGATAACCATGAGGATTTAAACCTACTAAACAGACTCATATCCAGCAATGAAATAGAAACCGCAATAAGAGATCTCCCATCCAATTTAAAAGCGTAGGTCCAGATGGATTCACAGCAGAATTCTATAAGGCCTTCAAAACAGATCTTACACCAGTATTTGTCAACCTCTTCAATGAAATTGATAGTGAAAGTTCACTACCAAACACATTTTATGCCAGTATAACCCTTATCCTCAGACCAGGCAGGGACTCAGCAAAGAACGAGCACTATAGACCCATTTCCTTGAAGAACATCGATGCAAAAATACTCAACAAATTCTGGCCAATCGACTTCAACAGGCCATCAAAATTATCATACACTATGGCCAAACTGGATTCATTCTGGGTATGAAAAGCTGGTTCAATATATGTAAGTCAATTAACGTAATCCACCACATCAAGAGAAACAAGGTCAAGAATCACATGATTATTTCTTTAGATGCAAAAAAACTTTTCATAAAAATCCAGCACCCATTTTTGATAAAAGTTTTGGAGGAACTAGGATTCCAGGGAACATTCCTGAATATCATTAAGGCTGTCTATGACAAATCCACAGCAAGCATTATACTGAATGGTGAAAAGTTTAAGTCCTTTAAAATCAGTATGTCTTCTCTCTCCTCTTCTCTTCAACATAGTACTAGAATTCCTAGCCAGAGAAATAAGGCAAGAGGTAGACATAAAGGGAATACAAATAGGAAAAGATGAAGTTAAACTCTCTCTCTTTGCAGACGACATGATTCTGTATCTAAAGAACCCGATGGACTCTACTCCCAAGTTATTTGAGCTGATCCAAAAGTTTGGCAAAGTAGCAGGACATAAAACAAATCCTCAAAATTCTGTGTCTTTCCTATATGCTAACAAGCGGAAAAGCGAGGCAGAAATCAGGAAAGAAAGTTCTTTTGTAGCCTCAAAAAACAAAATAATTAGGAATAATCTTAACCAAAGAAGTGAAAGACCTCTATCATGAGAACTTTAAAAACCTGAAAAAGGAAATTAAGGCACATTTAAGGAAATGGAAAAACCTCCCATGCTACTGGATTGGGAGGATTAACATTGCCATAATGGCAATATTGCTAAAGGCTATCTATAAATGCAATGCAATACCCATCAATATCCCAACACCATTCTTTAATGAAATAGAGGAAGCAATCTAGAAATTCATATGGAACAATAAAAGACCCTGAATAGCAGAAACAATTCTAAGTAGAAAGAACAGTGCTGGAGGAATCACAATATCAAACCTCAAGCTGTATTACAAAGCTATAGTAATAAAAACAGCTTAGTATTGACACAAGAACAGGCACGAGGACCAATGGAACAGAACTGAAGACCCAAAAATGAACCCACAGAACTATGGCTACTTAATCTTGGATAAAGGAGCTAAGACAATAGGATGGAAGAAAGACAGCCTCTTTAACAAATGGTGCTGGCGAAACATGTTCCGTCACAGTTGCCTTTCTAGAAACCTTCACAATACTAAGCTCCAGAAATAAATTAAGAAAGCCATCTCATCAAAGGAAAGAAAATCAATGCTACTGCCTAGGAATTTTTGGGAATGTGAAGATCAAAAGTTTGTAATTAAAAGCAAAATTGTCCATAAATTAAAGGCTACTTCCTCCCTTAAAGGCCTGATGAGACAAAAATGATTAAAGTCTAGATTGGTTTTGCCATCTCAAGTGACACATTCTGATGTGACTCCTCCTCTCAGAACCTGGAGACTACTTTTTTGAATTGGCTGTGGGAATGTAGGAAGCTCCTAGGACACTGATTTGCCCTTCACCTCAAGAAAGGTTCACCTATTCCTCACTACTTGGCTCTTATGCAGCAATGTCAGATCATTTTCACATTTTATGAAAGTATTCTGATTCTTGCTTATTCTTTTAGACTAAATTGTTGTAGCTTGCCATTTGCTTTTGTTTATACAGCTTTTCTCCTATTTTTCTTCCTTTTCAAGTAAATTTCCTGATTCTTTTTGGGTTCATATTTAAAAATGAGTACAACAATACTGGTAATAGGAGTGTTTCTAATGTTAAACTTTTATTATTATCAGTGCTAGTTGCTTGGTAATTAATTTTTAACAAATTGAATTTGCTATTTTAACCAGACATTTGGAAATTGTGAATATAAAACTTTTTGCAAGAAAAGAAAAGAAACCACCCTAGACAGTAATGTTTATGAAAACTTATGAAACATCATTTTTAGAGGGTGATTTCATCATAATATTTTATATGAGCTAGTATACAAAATATAGGCATTGATTCTTGTTACAATACTTATTTGAATAAACATTTCGAACATAGATATACTGTATTTATTGGTAACACAAAGTGACTAGCCACAGTTCACAGATTAAAATGCTGCTTTTTAATGTAACAATTTATATTCAAATAATGACTTTTAAGTCCACTGAAAACTAATGTTCCTACAAACTGAATTGTCACATAAAACTAATGTTTAGTGATTTGATTTCAGCAACTATTTTAGAGAAAAAAATGATTTAAAATAAAGTTATAAATTAGAATTTAAAAAACTATGTTTTACTTGTTTTTTTTAAAAAAGGGTCAAAACAGTGATAGACACCTTATTAAAGAAAATATATAGAAGGAAAGTAAGCACAAGAAAAGATGATAAATACCACATGTCATCGGTGAAATACGAATAATACAGCAGTGAAATATTACCACATATCCATTAACATTACCAAAATCCAGAACACTGACAACCATCAATTGCTTGCAAAACTAAACATTCTCATTCCATATAATCCAATATTCCACAATTTGGTATTTATCCAAGGGAATTGAAATCTTATGTCTGTACAAAATCCTGCACATAGATGTGTATAGTACATTTCTGTCAAAATACGGAAGTCTGTAAGACAAACTTGAGCAGGTAAGTATATTTGCATGCTATAACAATGTTATTCAGTCTAAAAAGAAATGAGCTCTCAAACCATGAAAATACATAGAGGAGACAAAAGCAAATCTCGGTATGTGAAAAGCAAATCTGGAATGCTGTACAGACATTGCATTCTTCCAATGTTCTGGAACAGAAATTTGTGCAGACAATAAAAAATATTCATGGTCACCATGAAGTAGGAGAGAGGCAGGAATTAACAGGTCAAGCCCAGAGTACACTTCCAGCACAACAATCATCCTGTGTCTAACAGTGCATATATCCCACTGTGAATTTATTTAAACTGTGGGTTGCACAACACTGGAAGCGACCCTCACATAAACTGTGAACTCTGGGTGACAATGACGTGTCAACCCAGCCAATGGTTGTAACAAGTGTACCATTCTGATGATGGATTCAACATGGGGAGACTGTGCTTAGCTCAGGAGGCTTATTGTGGAAGTGAAGGTTTGTTGTTGTTATTGTTGTTTTTATGCACAAGTGTGTGAGGAGCAAGGGTTATAAATGATTGCTATATGCCTCACACTCAAGTTTTCTGTTAGCTTAAAACTGCTGTAAAGAATGAAGTCCAACAAAATGCTTTTAATATATGTCTTAAGAACAAGACAGTTTAATAGTAAATTGGCTACCAAGCATAAAACTAAAAATTACCAGAACAAACCAATAACCTAAACCATTCAGCTTTTAAATTCTATCTTAAAAAAATCAGTAATTTATTCTTTTTTTGCCAGTCTTGGGGCTTGAGCACCAGGACTGAGTCCAGGCCTGAGCACCATCTCTGGCTTTTTTTGCTCAAGACTAGCACTCTACCTCCTGAGCCACAATGCTACCTCTAGCTTTTTCTGGTTATGTGGTGCTGAGGAAATCGAGCCCAGGGCCTCATGCATGGTAGGCAAGCACTCTACCATTAAGTCACATTCCCAGTCCCAGTAATTTATTCTTAATGATAAATATGCAGATATAACTTGAGGTGTTGTGTAAATTGTATATGCCAATGAATGAGCAAACAACAAATTATTTTTTTTTCTCTATAAATGGCTATTGAACTTTGCATGGTGAAAAATGGTACTAATAAATGTTATGAAACTTTTTATAAAACAATCATAATTCATTTTATAAACATTTAATATAAAAATAATCACTATAGGCTGGGCACAGGTGGCTCAGGCCTGTAATTCTAGCTTCTCAGCAGGCTGAGATCTGAAAATCGAGGTTCAAAACCAGCCTGAGCAGGAGGGTTTGTGAGACTCTTATCTTCAATAAACTACCAATAAAAAGCAAGCAGTGGAGCTCTGGCTCAAGTGGTAAAGCACTATCTCTGAGTAAAAAAAGCCCAGGGATAGCATCTAGGCTCTGACTTCCAGCCCTAGGATTTGCATACACACACACACACACACACACACACACACACACACACACACCACTTTCTATATTATTTAATCATATAACTTTATAATCATTTAATATGTATTTCCCTAACATATATGTTATACATGTTTTATATTTGTGCACATGTGTTGGAAGATGTTATTCCTATATAACATATCATCTCTAACATATATACATATATGTATAGATTCCCAGCAATCGGTGTGTATGTTAGTGTGTGTATATGTACATGTACATATTTACACACATTCTCTGTCACTCTGTCTCTGTCTATCTCTCTCTCTATATATATATGTATAGATTGATAGATAGTTCCTAAGCTTACCTTCACTTACAGCCTCTCAAGATAACATCACATACTGCCTTAAGTAAAATTCAGCGCAACAGTTCTTCATCTACCAAAAATACTGAATATTTGCTGTTACATATTAGTAATGTACTCTGAATACAAAAAGATTGGGAAATGATTCTTGTCACTAAAAACTAACATTTATACATTATATGTCTGGAAATCTAACACAAGCATTTAATAGAGTTCACAGAAGGGTAGAAAATTTGGTGATTTAAGTGGTATAATGTATATTGTAATGTAATGGATCTGGCAATTTGTGTATATTTGTTTTATATCTTTTGTTCCTTTATGATGACGATGGCTTAATGTAGAAGTGTACCAGATAATTTGTCAATAAGTCATTAGTTTACCACTTCACATTTATTATTTATTTATTATTATTTCCTTAATTAATTACTTCATACTTATTTATTACTGCACACTTTATTAATTGGCTTATTTTTTTCTCTGTGCCCTTTGACTGATTCTCATAACAGTGCATGTCATAAGGAAGATGATATGTTAAGCTGTGAATATATGGTATTTTAGATTTGCTAATAATTGTAAATAATTTCAACATATATTTAAATGATTTATTTACATTTAATAACATGTTTGCCATTTCAAAATGGCAAACAATATTTCTTTAAACGTATTAGTTGGTTGCTTTTTTTTACAAATAGAATATAACAAGTATGTGCTTTATATACCTCTATATACATATCATGGATAAGAGACAAATCTAACTCCTAAATTCACACCCTACTTATTTAATTATGAAGGAAAAAATATTCATTAAGAGAGCAATAAAAAGTTGTTTTTCTATTTACTGATTTGAAGGTACAGAATAAGAGAGTAACCTGATATTTCTAAATGACACATAGCTTGATAGTAAAAATTCCTACCTTGGCAAAGAAATAATTCAAAATGCAAAATAGATCAGGGATTTTAATGAAGCAGCATATGAAAAGATTCTTGATTTATTATGGAATTAGATCCCACAATGAAACTAAACTAATATTTATTGGCATTTGCATTACCTCGGGCTATTTAAGCACTTTCAACTTCCTTTCTAAGTGAAACTGATATGCTCTGTGTACATCATCAAAAATAATCTATCATCACAAAAGATCAAATCCAAAACCAGATATACAAGATATAAAACACTGTGAAACAATTCCATTCTTCTCACTAAACTGTTATTTTTAAAAATTTATTTGTTCTGAATACATAGTATTCATGCTAACAGTTTTTTTAATTGTCCAGAGCTTTTGGTTTAGGAAGCTGAGACCAAGATTATTGTTAATTAAAATTAAACTTTACTCTTTCTGAAGACAGAGATTCTATTTTCACAATGGTAATACAATTCAATGAGTTAAATGTCATCATAAAATCAGGTTAAATGTCATCATAAAATATTCTTATATGGCATAATATTAAAAAGTAATTGCCATATTTAAATTATTTTTACCAAGCTTGGGCAAATTAACTTAAGCATACAAATGCTTTCAGATAATTAACTTCTAAATACTGAAACAGTCAAGTATATAAAAAGTATTCATACACAATTTATCTTATAAAGATTGAGGAAGCCAAATGCCAGTGGCTCATGCCTGTGATACTACCAACTCAGGAGGCTGAAATCTGAGGATCATAGTTCAAAGCCAGATGGGGTAGAAAAGTCCCAGTCAGACTCTTGTCTCCATTCAGCCACTCAAAACTGGAAGTAGAGCTGTGGCTCAAAGTGGTAGAGAACTAGCCTTGAGCAGAAATGAGCTCAGGGACTGTTTTGAAACTACTTCCAAGAAAGAAAATTTGTTTAGAATACTAAGAAACACTGATTATATAAAATATGGCAAATTATTATCACCTTAATACTTGCCCAAAAGAGTTAGTTCATTGTCTCAAAATATTCTATTTTAAAAATGGAAAATGTTATTTCTTCTCTCCTTATTTTAATAGCCTTAAAAAGTAAGCTAATAGGTACTAAGTTCATAACATTTACAATCTAGTTTACAAAGAATTACTTTTTAAACTACATTTTTCTTTTACAGGTAGGAAAGTTAGTCAGGACTATTTCTTTATAGTTCTTGGAAGATACATGAATTTCACATTCTGGCATACTGAAAAGAGATAACATTAGTCTACTTAAGCTTGGATTGTTTTTATAGAAGATAAAAATTCAGTTATTTTTATAATCATGTTCTCAAAAACTGTAAGCTTTGCCTTGCTAGTAAATGTTATGTGTGATATATTGTCTTGTTCCTTTTTATAGTCATTTTCATATAATGCAAATTCCATTCCTGAATAAAGAATCTTCATGTATCTAAAACCAATTTCAAAGCACATGAAGCAAAATCTGACAGAGCTGAAAGAAGTCCTTGAATCCACAATTATAATTGAAAGCTTCAACAATCATCTCTCAATGATATATGTAACTAGAAAACAATAAGTCAACAATGATACAAACCTGGTAAGACACTATCCACCAACTGGATTTAATTGACATTTACAAAATATGACACTCAGCAAGAGAAGAATATATGTTCTTTTCAATATACTTTGAACATTTATCAAGATGAATCATGAAATTATGTCTTGGTTGTCTTGTGAAATGAAACAAACCATGCCAATTTACAGGAGCTGATGCAAAGTATGTCCTCTGATCATATTGGAATAAATACGGGAAATAATAAAATAACAGAAAAAATCCATACATTTAAAATTAAATAATATGCCTCTGATTTTATTAGCATAAATAGCTTATAAAAACAGGCTACATTGTAGTATTTCCACACATTCATATAATGTATTTCTATTACTTTTTTGTTCTCCTCCCCCTTTAAAAAGTTTTAGTGGGTTTCAATAGGCTGTTTGCATACACATGTAAGACATCCTTTTATCATATTCACCACCCATCATGTTCTCCTTTCTCCTTCCATCCTTCTGTGAATAATCTTTGATCCAAGAGAATTCTCAAGGTAGATTGGAAAATGAAAGTACACCACACTAAATTTTGTGAGATGTAGGTAAAGCAGTACATATATGGACTTTATAGCACAGAACACTCATTTAAAAAATTATAAAATTATGACCTGAATTGTATCTGAAAAAGCTACAAAGAGGTTAAACTAAGCATGAATCAGGCAAAAATCAAGCATTAACCAAAAATTCAGAAACAGAAAAAAAGAATTAAAAATCAATAAAGTGAAATTACAAACATTACTCTGAAACCTGGTGCCCAAGGCTTACAGTGGTAATCCTAGGTACCCAGGAGACAGATCTGAGGATCATGATTAGAACCCAGCCTGAGAAGACAAATCAACCTGACTCTTATCTCAAATTAACCATTGAAAGCTAGGACTGAAGATTTGGTTCATGTCATAGAGTGCTAGCCTTGAGCAAGTGTACAAGGTCTTGAGTTCAAGCATGACAATTGATGAGTACAATGCATCTTGATCAATGTCATCCCTTCCAACATTACCCCCCATTTCTCCCAATCACATATATACCCTAGAGTTACCTAGCTCTACTTTCATATGTTGATTATGATCAATGTCACCCCTTCCATCATCACTCCCCATTTCTCTCAATCACATTTATACCCTGGTGTTACCTAGTTCCACTTTCATATATTCAATTGATTAGTGTGACTGTATTTTCTCACCTTTCCTCTGTCCATTCATTCACCGCCACCACTCTCCTCTACAAAACATGTTTTGGCTTCTTGGTATTCACTGGTTAATTTGTCAATTAATTGTTCAGAGAAATTATACCAGGGGAATCCATTTTTCTCGTATTTTTAAAGATATAGATTGCACAGATGAGGTAAAATGTATATTGCTTTTCTAGGTATGGTTTATCTCACTTAATATAATGAGCTCTAATTTCATCCATTTTCAAACAAGTGACAGAATTTCATTCTGCTTTACAGCTGAATAATACTTCATTCTAAGCATATAAACACTCCATTGTGTGATATAACTACCTCTATTCTTCATCTGAGATTCCATCCATCTCACCATCACTAACAGACTATTATTGTGGACTTGCCTGAGTTGGGAGGAATTCTGTTGCTATGATTTTTCATATCACTTGGGGTTTGTTCATTGAGATTTGCATGTTTGAAATTAAGACATTGTTTGAAGGTTGCCTTCCAGTTGAAATATTATCTATGAATGTTTGTGTTCCGGATTGCATTGTAGTATTAGTTTCCATTTTCTATACCTCACCACTGGACTAGGGTAGAATTCTACATTATTTTGTACAAATTTATGCCTTTTATTAAGTAATTCCTCTTATTCAACACTATCGTTCAGAAATCTATGTATCCTGACAAATGCAGATGTGGAATTTGCAGCTATACATGCCATATAGCATTCTAGTACATATCTTCTGTCCATTCAGTCATTATTGTCACTTAAAATGTGTTTGGCCCTTTTGTTATTTCAAGAAATTCTTCAGAAATATTGATATACAGGTTCTCTTTATAATTCTTCATTTGTCTTAGAAATCAAATACTGGGCTTCTCCTTCTGGGTTTCTTTCTTCCCAAGGACTCATTTCTTTATGTGTCACAACCATCAATCAGAGGCTGCTCAATGCCTACCTTCACCTGCCAAAAACATGCCCCTGTACTGTATGTTACTAATTCTTCCTCACATTGTATGTTTTATTTACAATTAACCAACTTGTTCTCTCCAACTCTTCTTAGCACAATATTAGACTTTAGAGGTGAAACAAAGGTATATATAAAAAAATCCTTACATATTCTCTGCACGAAGTCATAGGAGAAACAGCATATTATCTATATCGAAAAGAATTCAGTCAGCTTACAAATATAACAACATAATACATTTTCTTTCTGAATACCAGCTCCAGCATTCCAAACATACCAACTACCTAGATGCCAGTCAGTCAACCTGGCACATGAGTTTACTTCCTTTCCTTGAAGTACTGTTTCTTGCTCCAGAACTAACTACAAGTAGTTATTAAAATCCCAACCAGTAGTTATTGGTTTTTATTATTGTATAATATACATTTATATATTATATTACTTTTTATGTAATTCTTTCATGTCTCTATCATAGCAGTTATTACAACCCATGATGATATATTTGTTCTATTTTCCTTTTTTTGTTCTCACTACGAGGTAAATTACATAAAGACAAAAAAAATCTTATTTATCTGGATATTCCTAGAATTAACTACATTCTCAGATGCAGAGAGAAGTTGGTATTCCATGAGCTAATAAAATCATGTTGCTTTCATGTGCCAGTGCTGTACATTTTATGGTAGTTCTTAAGGTCTGTGAGAAAATAAAACTAAAGCTGATCTAAGCACTGGTGGCTCTGTCTTTTTTCAATTACTCATGAGGCTGACATAGGATTATAGTTCAAAGCTAGCCAGAGCAGGGAAGTCTGTAAACCTCTTTATCTCCATTTAATCACCAAAAAGCCCAAAGTGAAACTGTGGCTCAAGTGGTAGAATAACAGCCTTGAAAGAAAAAGCTAAGGGCACAGGCCCTGAGCTCAATCTTCAGTACTAGCAAAACAAAACAAAACAACAACAACAAAAAAAAAAAACCTGCAGTTGAAAAGCATATTTTGTGTGTGTATGTGTGCCAGTCCTGGGTATTGAACTCAGGGCCTGGGCATTGTTCCTGAGCTTTTTGTGCTTAAGGCTAGCATTCTGTACTACTTGAGCCCCAGTTTTACTTATGGCTTTTTTGCTGATTAATTGAAGATGGAGTCTAATGGACATTCCTGCACAGGCTGGCTTTGAATCTTAAGTCAGCAGATCTCAGCCTCTGCAGTAGCTAGGATTACAGGCATGGTGAAAAGCATTTTTAAAAAACTTATGATGTACTAAACATGTTACTAAGGTATTCTTTTTGGTTCTTATAAAACTATATAATGTTGACATTATGATTCATTTTGCAGACAAGGATATTAGAATACAGGAAAATTCAGTTCAATTCTGAAGGTCTAGATGCTAATAACATAACTTTAATCTCCTTTCTGTCTCAGATCGGTTGACAGCACCATGCTGACCTAAGGTGAACACATTTGATTTATAAATAGTTTCAAATCACTTTATAAATCTGACAATTAAAATTCTTTGAACTCCAGTGTGCCTCTCTGCCATTTCTCCATATGCTGGAATGCATGTGCAGGAAACAACTGATTCCTATCAGAAGGATTGCATTCACATTATTTGTGTTTCAATTTCCTTGTCAAAAACTATCTAGAGTTATGATTGTATACCAGTTTGCTTAATGATATCTCATCTTCATAAATCTTCAACATAAATTATTAGGGTGCAATCCCTTTGCAGATGTTACATTTAATACATATACAACTGATAACTTTCGGCATTTCTAAGTCCCTGAAGTTGAGTAGAATACCATTTCTAATATTTGAGGAGTAGAAAAAGAAAAACCCTAGAATGTAATTAGTGGACAGGATCTAAGCTTTTGTAGAGCCCACATGATTGGTGTTCAAAAGTGGAACCTAAGTTTAAATAACTGTGCAGTGCTAAGCAGCTTGATAATGGCATAGCTAGAAGTACACTAATCACTTCTCAACATGCATGTGACTTGTGAGTCCCATGCTTTCTTGTGTAAAGCTAGCAGCATGTCGTTGTACATGCAACTTATATAGCTATTGTATCCTAGGTGAATGGTACATGAATTGATGCTGCATTTTCAGACCTTTATACTTTTTTTCTTCCTGAATTTTCCCTAATTCTCATTTCCTTTGGTTCCAATGCCAATATTCTCACTAGATGTTGGATTCTGTAACCCTTATCCTCCCAGTACAGAACTTATCAGACATTACTCCTCTACAAAGGAAAACCATTTTTATTCCTGTAGGTAAGAATCTAGAAATGTCATGTCAACTGAGTAGGCTTGTACAATACAAATATACTGTGAGTTTGGTTTTTTTGTTTTGTTTTATTTTCTGAATGTGGATGTGTGACAGGCCTGGGGCTTGAAATCTTGGAGTGGGAACTGTCCTTGAGCTTTTTTACTTAAGGCTCATGCTCTAACACTTGCGCCTCAGCTTTCTGGTGGTTAACTGGATATAAGTGTCTCATGGACTTTCTTGCCTAAGCTGGTTTCAAACCACAATCCTTAGATCTCAGCCTCTTGAGTAGCTAGAATCACCCTTGTAAGCCACTGGTGCCAGCTATGAGATTTATATAATATGATAATATTAAGAATGATCAGACTTGACATCCTCAAATTTGCTTCAGCCTTTATGCAGAACTCAACAAATACTTTACTGAGCATCTACCATGGTACAGGAATGTATTCACATAAACATGAATAATTTATATTTCTTGCCAATAATGAGTTCAGAGATTACCAAGGTAAATATGGGAAATGACTATGAAAATATTATAAAAGAATATGTATTGTAAGAACTTCCTGGAAAGTGAAGCTCAAGGGATGTGGAAATTTTCTTCTTCCAGGAGAAGAGTTACCTTCATTACCTGAGATGGTTCACCTGCACACAATGAGTCCAGGCAGTAATAAAAACTGTATAGTTCAGTACTCAGTAGACTAGTAATTTACACACAGTACACGCGAATGTATACAGAATATTACCTTTTACCCAACAAAGACCTTAGAACTAAAAGCTTGTATTTGTATATTTAATTGACATCTACTGAAGGAAGAAAGTAACAAGAAAAGCTTTCCTCCTTTATATCATATTTAGTACCTTGCTTTCATACAGAAAAAGCAACTAAATAAATTTCTTTAATGCCATTATTGCAATACAACATAATGTTTTCCTTATTACACAGTTTATCATACATAAATATAGATGTCTGTACATATTTTTAGGCAATATGTTTCTGACGCAATTTCTCTGGAGACTACATGGCATTTTCCCATGTCATCTTGTTCTATATGTCAGGGACATTCCTCTTGCCTCTTTCCTATAGTAATCCTTTCATGTCTACTATTTTATATATCATAAAAATTGAACTTAAGAGGAATGACAATCTACATTACTAAAATAAAGACACAAAAATTTTAGAAGGACTTAAAAGGACTAAAAAGTTGAAGAGTATAAACTACAATGCTTAGAAAATTTGCTTGATATCTACCCTAGAAAAATGTACATATATACAAGGAAGCAAGTTATTAAAAGCTTCAAAGAAGAGCTAATTACAATAATGGATTACTAGGAATAACTATGTTTTTAGAATTGAAGAATCATAAAAAATAAGTCATGCTATATGAAAGGCTATGTAGCAATTAAAAGCAATTTGCTTAATTGAGATGGAACAATAATAGAATCAGAGTAGCTAAAGTTTTTGTTTTTTTCTGCTGCAGATAGGAATTAGTGCAACTGGCATACATGTAATTCTAATATTTCCAAGATGGAGGGGAAATGGCTAACAGAAAGAAATATGTTGAGAAGTGCTTGTGATTTCTCATAAATTTGTAAAGAATCTCAGATTCAGTAAGTTGCTTCCACCTCAGGGCATGTGGAGAAACAACAAGACATCTCTAACTGTATTTTTAAAAAGTATTTTCTCTATTCAAAGCATAACCCACAGGAGGACTTGTTCACAAGAGTGATGTAGTTAGAAAAGACATTGAACATCATATAGAAATAACTCTATTAAAATTAGGGCCAGTGTAAGGCAGAAACAGCTTGGAACCTGGGATGGGCACACTTTGATGGACAAATGAAGAACCATGAATCCCAGAATTCGACAAACCCTCAGGTTTGGCACAGACTTGCTATAGGAAAGCAGCCTCCACATTCCTGTATACTACACAGTCTTCTCCAGAGACTGTCATAAGAGTTGTTAGCTCCATTTATTGTTTCCTGAGCTTGTATAACTGAATGGGAAAATAGGATACTGTCTTAGGAAAATAATAAAAGTATGTTCACCCTCAGTTGCAATACAGTTATGAATTTATTATGCAGCACTGGAAAACTTACTATGACAAACTTTGCAAGAATCCAAAGAGCTTCCTTTAACTAAAGAAAACACCAGTATCACTTAAGACAAATCAAAATTAGTCTCAAGCAGGGCACCTCATGCCTACAGGCAACACCTCCTAGGTACTCAGGAGGCTGAGATCCAAGGATGGCCTTTTGAAGCTAGCCTGGGCAGGAAGTCCATGAGATTCTTATCTCCAATAATCTAATCAGACAAAGTCAGAAGTGGCTGTATGGATCAAATGACAGCACACAGCTTTGAGCACAAAGAGGCTCAGGGACAGTGCCCAGGCTCTGAGTTCAAGCCCCAGGACCAGAAAAAAAAAGAAGTTGTCTTTTGTAACATAAGTTCACAGAAAAACAAACAAACAAACACTGCCAAGAAACTTGAATCATCTCAGTGATATTGTTTTGACTTCAAAAAGCCCAGATGTTGTAGGTTAAGCATCAGTGTAAGAATAGGTGCAGTTTGGGTAAGCAAGGACAAGAATACTAAGGAACTCGTCTTAGCACAGCTATGTGTGGCAATGGCCAGCAGGTGGATCACATCACAGAAAGCTTTGTTGTCTTCCACAGTTTAGAAAAAAAGAAAGCAAGAAACATTTCACACTCTCTTTTGGTAGTGGAAAATCATGACCACACCTTAAACCAGATCTGTGCAATTCCTACCCAACATATTAATTTTACTTACCTTTGTAAAACTCTAACTTAAAAACTCAGTTGACCTGTACGTGGATTTCTGACCCACAGAAATTAATTGACAAGCTACTAAATTTATGAAAATCTATTACACAGTAACAGACACTCAGAAAGCCCACACTTGATTCATTATGATTTGTCTTTATGAATTGTATGGAACCAGAAATGAGAGCATTTGAAAATGGTTCTGGCTTTAATATCCTTGTCTGTTCTTCCAAACTGAGAGATACAGGAGATACAATGATCTAGAGGTAATTTCAGTAGATAATAACAGTGCGCTCTCAGTGGTAAGCCCTGAAGAAGAGTACTAGAGGATGCTAAAGCAAGGTCATGACTTTTACTGAAGATGAATACTCAATATTTGAAAAATTGTGTCAGTTATACTATAGGGTTCTGAAGAGACTGTCTAGTGTAATATATTAAATCTCTTAAGACCACGGTGTCCAATAAACTGACTATTTTCAGACCTTATATTATAATTTAAATGAGCTTAATAGTAGCTTCAAGTAAAAGCCTCATGGTAATGGTATATTTAGAATAATACCTAAGCACATACAGATGGGTAATTTGCACAAATAAATGGACCAGAATATTACAGTATCTCTGTGTTTGCATTGAGGCATCTCCCTTAGCCCATAGTTATGGACATATAAGAGAAATCTTAGGTCTGATTCATAAAATTGTTGAGTCAAGCTTTTACTGTAAGCCAAAAATTAATTGTAGTCCTCTTATAGCTTTGCTCCAGAGATGACAGTAAAATCAAGTATTAAGAGGAAATTTTTCGAAGACTTCTGGGAAGATGGCAGAGGAGCAGCAGAGCCCTAGCTGAGCTCCATCTGACATCACAGTTTTCTCACCCCATAGAAACTTTTACTCCTAAAAAGACAGCCAGAGTAAGTTCTAACAGTATAGGGATTCTGGCCAGGAAGAAAAAATCGACTTTGCTCGTCTAAAAACACAGATTTGAGCTCTGGGCGCTGTCCTGCCACCGCGCCAGTGCCGGCGCCGGCACAGCACCTGGCACAGTGACCCGCACTCCACGTGGCTGAAGCACACAGTGTAGACCAGGGAGAAATCCTCCAGACGAAGGCTGAGCATGGACAACCTGAAATCGCAGAGAAAGCGTGAGTACCCCACAAAAGATATTCTCACTCACGACCACAGAGCAGCTTCTGGAAGGCAGCCCTTCCCCCACTGCCAGAGCAAAGCGCCATCTTTGCCACTGGCATAGGGTCAGGCCAGATTAGAACTAAAGCGGGCCTGGGGAAAGTAAGGTCAAAAGAGCCATCTTTGAAAAGGGCAAGAGGGACCGACAGTGAGAGCCAGCTCTTCCCAGGAGAATGCCCCCTGTCCAGGTAGAAGGCATGTGGGACGTGGATTAGCCAGAGGTGCCCCACCCTGCCCACCAGAAATTTCTAAATTTAAAGTGAAAGTGGCGAGCAGCTACCAGCGGCACAGAAACACCAGACAAGGGAACAAACAGTACCTGAAACAAATAAACGGTCCCATCACAGAGGAATCCCAATTCCCAGCCAGAATCGGAGCTGAATTCCATAGCTAGCTCCACCAGGTGGCCGCCCTGCCCAGGAGGGAGGAACCTCCCCAAGGCAAGCAACACTCAGCCGGGTAAACCAGGCCAGAGGCACCCCGCCCTGCTGAGTAAACAGCCTATTCAAAGCCAGGCGTTAAAGACCTGGACCCCACAGCAGACAGAGGAGCCACGGTTCCCGAGACTCCTCAAGTCCCCATCTACAGAGGATGCCCAAGGCCTACCTGCAGAGACCCAGGATTGCACAAACAGGGGAGAAGGGTTAGAACAGGTCCACCCCCTGCAAAATGAAATCAAGTCAAACCAGCCAATCAGGAAAATAGACTGCAGACCATCACAAGGAAACCAGAGACTGGGGAAAGACTACCCAAACAAGGAGGACTCCATTTTTTTTTTCTTTCTGTTCAAACATTTTTTAAACTTTTTTAAAATTTTGTTTAATTTTTTCACTTCTGCAATGTCGTTGGTTTTTCTGTTTTCCATTTTTACCTGTTTGTTTTATCAAGTTTTTTTGTTGTTGTTTTAGTTGATTGTTTTTCTGCATTTTCTTTCCTTTTCATTTTTTTCTTTTGTAAGTAATTTTTCTCTGTTTTGTGCATCTGTCTTCCAGTATTTTTACTTTATTTCTCTCTTTGCATTCTCTTTCTTTAAAAATTACTTTCCTATGAATAACACCTTCACTTTTTTCTGTTAACTCTCCATTGTCTATCATTTTAACCTTGTTCTTTGTACTGATTCTACTCTTCTCCACATTTCCACGTCACTGAAACTAAACCAAAATCACCCCCCCCACCCAATATATTTTACTCTATTCTCTTTACTACCTCTAACTTACCCTCCTGACTTACTGCCTGGACCTCCAGGTTCCATTGACTCCTGGTTATTGGATAGAGGGTATCCCTGCTTAATCCGAGTGAATCATAGGGATTCATAGAGAAAGCCAGTCCTAAAAGAACTCAATAGGAAAACAAGAACTACTTATAGGGTTGTAACAGTAAATAAGTAACTACTGAATACAGGGCCCAGGATCGGTTGTTATATTGAAATTTTATTCTTTAGGAACACCAAATCTAATTTTATAGGCAGGTGTACAAGGTATCTGTATATATTTGTGAACTTATAAGATTTACACAACAGTGCTTGGTAAGGGCTGCTTTGGGTCGTAAATGGTGCTCACAGGTGCTTATAGACTGGCATTCCCAATCCAAATGGGCAGAAGGAACACAAGAAAGATGTCAAACAATGAAGTCTTATCCCCCACTCAAAACAAGCAGGAAGCAGAGCAGTCAATCAAAGACATAAAAGAGAACCCCCAAAATGCTCTACAAAGTCTACTGATGAACATGATAAATGAAAAGTTTGAATCTCTTCAGTCAATTATTCTAGAGCTTGAGAAAGAAAAGCAAAAATTAATGGAGAATTTCATGGCATCCACAAATAGAAAGATAAATGAGCTTCAAGAGTAAAATGAAAAGATAGCTACCAAGCTTAAAGATTTGAGATACAACACTCAAAACCAAAGTAATGAAATTAATGAAGTAAAGAAGTCCATACAGGACCTAAGAAATGACATGGAAATCATCAGGAAAGACCAGTCAGAAGGAAAAGAGATTCAAAATCAAGTAGCTAGCCTACAGACCTGACTAACTGAAGCACAGGATCAAATCTCAGGAGCTGAAGATTCCCTAGATTCTATGGAGAAAGATTAAAAAAAATCAATACAAATCCAGTCCAATCAACAAAACAGATCGCTACAGGAGATTCAAGACACGATCAGGAAGCCCAATTTAAGGACAATAGGAATTGAGGAAAACTTGGAGAAAGAGGTTAATGGGATTGGCAACCTATTTAACAGAATATTAGCTGAGAACTTCCCAAATATCCAGAAGCAAAGGCCTGTACAGATATAAGAAGCATTTAGAACCCCAAACCGACCAAACCAGAATAGGACATCCCACCGACATATTGTGATCAAAACAGGATCAGTAGAGTACAAGGAAAGAATCCTTAAAGCTGTTAGGGAGAAGAAAACAATCACATATAAAGGAAAAGCAATCAGAATTACCCCGACTTCTCAGCAGAGACCATGAAAGTAAGGAGAGCCTGGAATGAAGTATACCAAACACTAAACAAAAATAACTATCACCAAAGAATTCTGTACCCAGCCAAATTCTCATTCATAGCCGAAGGTCAAATAAAAGTCTTCCACAGTAAGGAAAAACTGAAACAATATATCTCCACAAAACCAGCTTTACAGAAAATCCTCAAAGAGGTACTATACAGGGAAAATAATCAAGAGCCCAATACAGACAGAGAAAAGAACCCTAATTAGTAAACATCAGATCAAGAAATGGGAAGACACAGTTTTAAACAAGATAGTGATAATGAAAGCAACAAATGATCATCTCTCAATCCTAATTCTCAACATTAATGGACTTAATTCTCCAATCAAACAACATAGGCTCATAAGTTGGATCAAAAATCAAGATCCATCTTTCTGCTGCCTCCAAGAGACACATCTATCCAGCAAGAGTAAACATTTTCTAAAAGTGAAAGGCTGGAATCAAATCTATCAAGAAAATGGACCCCATAAGCAGGCTGGAGTTGCAATCCTAGTATCAGACAAAATTGACTTCAAATTAAAAAAAGGTAAGAAGAGACAAAGAAGGTTACTACATACTAGTAATGGGATCTCTCCTACAGGAAGATATAACCATTCTAAATATCTACACACCAAATACAGGAGCAAACAACTTCATCAAACAAACACTACTGACTCTAAAACCACTCATAGACCCAAATATATTGAGAGTAGGGGACATTAACACTCCACTATCACCTCTGGACAGATCAACATGCCAAAAACTGAACAAAGAAACCACAGAAATAAATAATTGCATAGACCAACTAGACTTAACTGACATCTACAGAATATTCCACCCAGCAACAACAGAATACACATTCTTTTTGGAAGCACATGGATCATTCTCCAAAATAGATCACATCGTAGGGCACAAAGAAAATCTGTACAAATTTAGAAGTATCAAAACCATTCCCTGCATTCTCTCAGACCACAATGGAATAAAATTAGAGCTCAACTCAAACAGCCGCCACAGAAAATCCTACAATTCATGGAGACTAAACAACACACTGCTGAACCATCAAAGGGTCATTGAAGAAATTAAAATGGAAATTCAAATATTGATGGAATTCAACCAAGATGAGGACACAAAGTACCCGTTCCTTTGGGACACAGCAAAGGCAGTACTCAGAGGAAAATTTATATCTCTGAGTGCATACACCAACAAACTGGAGATAGAGCAACTCAATAATTTAAGGAAGCACCTTAATTTCCTTGAAAGAGAACAACAAGCCAAACCCCAAGTCAATAGACGGAAGCAAATAATTAAAATCAAATCAGAATTAAATCAATTAGAGATGAAAAAAAACGTCGAAAGAATCAACAAAACAAAGAGTTGGTTCTTTGAAAAAATCAAAAAGATAGACAGACCCCTGGCAAACTTCACCAAAAAATGAAGGCAGCACACTCAAATAAAACAAGATAAGAGATGAAACAGGTAACATTACCACAGAAATAAGTGAAATTCAGAAAATAATAAGGGAACATTTTGCAAACTTTTATGCCAACAAATTCGAGAACTTGGAAGAAATGGATGATTTCCTAGAAAAAATTCATATCCCCAAACTCAACCATGAATATTTAAACCTTCTATACTGATCCATATCCTGTATTGAAATAGAAACAGCAATAAATGATCTCCCATCCAAGAAAAGCGAATCCAGACGGATTCATTTCAGAATTCTACAAGACCTTCAAAACAGAACTCACACCAATATTTCTCAAACTCTTCAATGAAATTGAAAGAGAACCTTCACTACCAGGCACATTCTATGAATCCAGTATAACCCTCATCCCCAAACCAGGCAAGGACTCATCACGGAAAGAGGACTATAGACCGATTTCCCTGATGAACATAGACACAAAAATTCTCAACAAAATTCTGGCCAATCGACTTCAACAGGTCATCAAAAAATCATACACCACGATCAAACTGGATTCATCTCAGGGATACAAAGTTGTCAATTAATGTAATCCACCACATCAACCGGAGCAAGGTGAAGAACCACATGGTTTTATCTCTGGATGCAGAAAAAGTATTCGATAAAATCCAGCACCTATTTATGCTAAAAGCTCTAGAAAAACTGGGATTCCAGGGATCATTCCTGAATATAATCAAGGCAGTTTATGACAAACCAACAACAAGCACAACTCTAAATGGCAAAAAACTAAAGCTATTACCTTTAAAATCAGGAACAAGGTAGGGATGTCCATTCTCTCCCCTGCTCTTCAACATAGTACTAGAAATCCTAACCAGAGCAATTAGGTAAGAAGAAAACATAAAGGGGATCCAAATAGCAAATTTGAAGTTAAACTTTCTCTCTTCGCAGATGACATGATCCTATACCTAAAGAAACCCATAAACTCTACTCCCAAGCTACTAGAGCTGATCCAAAACTTTGGCAAAGTTGCAGGATATAAAATAAACCCTCAAAAATCAACGGCCTATCTCTATGCTAATGACCCAAAGATCGAGGCTGAAATCAGGAAAGCAACTCCTTTTGCAGTAGCCCCCCAAAACATAAAATACCTAGGAATAACCTTAACCAAAGAAGTGAAAGACCTCTATCATGAGAAATTTAAATACCTGAAAAAGGAAATTAAGGCAGAACTAAGGAAATGGAAAAACCTCCCATGCTCCTGGATTGGGAGGATTAACATTGCCATAATGGCAATATTGCTAAAGGCTATCCATAAATGAAATGCAATACCCATCAATATCCCAACACCATTTTTTAATAAAATAGAGGAAGCAATCCAGAAATTCATATGGAACAATAAAAGACACAGATTAGCAAAAACAATCCTAAGCAGAAAGAACAGTGCTGGAGGAATTAAAATACCCAACTTCAAGCTGTATTATAAAGCTGTAGTAAGAAAAACAGCTTGGTACTGGCATAGGAACAGGCCTGAAGACCAATGGAACAGAATTGAAGACCCAGAAATGAACCCACAGAACTATGCCTTCTTAATCTTTGATAAAGGAGCTAAAAAAATAGTCTGGAAGAAAGATAGCCTCTTTAACAAATGGTGCTGGCAAAACTGGTTCAACACATGCAACAAACTAAAACTAGATCCTTATATATCACCTTGCATCAAAATCAATTCCAAATGGATTAAGGACCTCGAAATCAAAACAGTCACCCAGAAAACACTAAAGGAAGGAGTAGGAGAAACACTTGGGCTCCTTGGCGCAGGACAGAACTTCCTTAACAAAGATCCAGAAAGGCTACAAATCAAAGAATGTTTGTACAAATGGGACTGCATCAAACTGCAGAGCTTCTGCACAGCAAAGGACATAGCTCACAAGATAAACAGAAAGCGCACAGACTGGGAGAAGATCTTTACTGGCCATTCAACGGACAAAGGCCTCATCTCTAAAATATATGCAGAACTAAAACAAAACCGCAAAGAACCAATAGGCCCCTCATCAATTGGGCTAAAGACTGACAAAGAGACTTCTTTGATGAGGAAATGAGAATGGCCAAGAGACATATGAAAAAGTGCTCTACATCGCTGGCCATAAAAGAAATGCAAATCAAAACAACATTGAGATTCCATCTCACCCCAGTAAGAATGTCCTATATCAAGAAAACTAACAATAACAATTGTTGGAGGGGATGTGGCCAAAAAGAAACCCTACTTCATTGTTGGTGGGAATGTAAACTGATTCAGCCACTCTGGCAAGCAGTATGGAGATTCCTCAGAAGGCTAAATATAGAACTCCCCTATGACCCAGCAGCCCCACTTTTGGGTATCTATCCAAAAGACCACAAACAAAATCACACACCAGCACAACGATGTTCATCGCAGCACAATTGGTCATAGCGAAAATACGGAACCAACCCAGATGCCCCTCAGTAGACGAATGGATCAGGAAAATATGGGACATATACACAATGGAATTTTATGCCTCTATCAGAAAGAATGACATATCCCCATTCATAAGGAAATGGAAGGACTTGTAAAAAATTATACTAAGTGAAGTGAGCCAGACCCAAAGAAACATGGACTCTATGGTCTCCCTTATTGGGAATAATTAGTACAAGTTTAGGTAAGTCATAGCAGAGGATCACAAGAGCCCAATAGCTATACCCTTATGAACACATAAGATGATGCTAAGTGAAATGAACTCCATGTTATGGAAACGATCGTTATATCACAGTTGTAACTACTTTCAACGTCCCAGGTTTATCTGTAGCTTCTATTATTGATGATGTTCTTGTATCCCCTTCTTGTGGTTGTACCAACACTATCTTTGTAATCTTATCTGAGTATATTGGAAACCGTGTATACTGGTGTTAGAACTAGGAAATTGAAAGGGAATACCAAAATTTGAGAGACACAGGGTAAAAAAAGACAAACAACTACAAAAGCAATACTTGCAAAACTGTTCTGTGTAAGTGAACTGAACACCTCATGGGGGGAAAGAGAAAGAAGGAGGAGGGAGGGGGGTATGAGGGACAAGGTAACAAACAGTACAAGAAATGTATCCAATGCCTAACGTATGAAACTGTAACCTCTCTGTAAATAAGTTTGATAATAAAAAACTTCAAATAATTCACACATTTAACTTCATATGGAGAGTATGTCTATAAAAGTAGGTGTGAGCTATTATTGATCACAGCCTAAGAAGGGCATAATACATTGGGATCTGATATTTCAGGGGTAAAATTGGCATATTTGCTAGATAAGCAATCAAGACCTGCAGAATTTTTGGCTAAGGGTGAGGGGATTATATATAGTGTAGTGGAAGGAGGAAATGATGCATCTTAATTATAGATTTGTAACTGGCTATACCATATGGAATTACTGTTGTCTCACTGGATTTCTTGTTTTATATCATCACTGGAGATTATGGTAAGCAACCCCCCATCAAGTGTTAGAAAATAGACATGTTTCATTGTGGGCATATGAGTGGTACAAGACATCATGACTATCATGCTCATGTCAGCCTGCCACCGAGTTTATGAATAGCTATGGCAAAAAGTTTCCTATATGCTGGGGAATTCTACCTGTGACCATTTGCTCTGCCCAAAGGATTTCTCTTGTCAGAGGGTTTAATCCAAACACAGAGAAACTCAAAATTGTAGATTTAATTCCTTCCAAAGCAATACTCACTCAGTCTATGATGCATAAGACGTAGTGAATAAATGCTTTAGTTTGACAAATGTTGGTAAGATTATTCTTATCTGAGTCTTGATTTCTCAGAGCTTTATGAAATTTCCATAGACATGATTTCCCAAGAACAAAGGTTTTTATATATTCTTGCTTCTGTAGAGAAATACAACTTTAAATTTAGTTGGTAGCTAATTTTTTTGGAATCATGGAATTATTAGGATATATAGATTATTGTGATGTATATTACTATAATATAAACTTCTAAGTTTAATTATTTGCAAAAGTGTTATTTCTGGCACATGTGTATTTTGCTTACTTGCTGGAAACCTTATTTCACAAAATTCCTGAAATGCTTCACCTAACTCATTTAATTTTTTGAAAATAATAGTCCTACACTCCAACAGAGCATCTATGAGGAAAAGGAAAATCATTGACATGTAGGGGTTTTACTAAAGTTAACCTCTGGAGTGTCTCAAGGCTGATGGGGGTTGGAAGCCATATTCAGTGGCTAATACTTTCCCTCCCTGGTTGGTGAGAGTTGTCAAGGTCAATTTTACCTTTGTAAATCTATCTATATACTTCTTTTAAGTGAACAGTGGTAAGACAGGAAGTCCTGTGTCTGTTCCCTGTTGTCTTTAGTCATGCATATTGTGGAGAAGAGTATTCTACAAAAGTTAGCCATGATCCTTGCCCATATTTATTGTATGGATGAAGCAAGGGCCAACCTTGTTACCAGATTTTAAGAGTCTCGGTCTTAGGGATGTCTGCTCTCTCCCCTCCTCGTCAACGTAGTACTAGAATTCCTAGCCAGAGAAATTAGGCATGAAGAAAACATAAAGGGGATCAAAATAGAAAAAGATGAAGTTAAACTTTCTCTCTTCACAGATGACATGGTTCTATACCTAAAGAACCCCGCACATTCTACTCCCAAGCTACTAGAGTTGATCAAAAACTTTGGCAAAGTTGCAGGATATAAAATAAACCCTCAAAAATCAGCAGGCTTTCTATATGCTAATGGCCCAAAGACTGAGGCTGAAATCAGGAAAGCAACTCCTTTTGCAATAGCCCCCCAAAACATAAAATATCTAGGAATAACCTTAACCAAAGAAGTGAAAGACGTCTATGATGAGAACTTAAAACCTGAAAAAGGAAATTAAGGCAGAACTAAGGAAATGGAAAAACCTCCCATGCTCCTGGATTGGGAGGATTAATATTGTCAAAATGGCAATATTGCCAAAGGCTATCTACAAATTCAATGCAATAGCCATTAATATCCCTACAAGATTTTTTTAATGAAATAGAAGAAGCAATCCAGAAATTCATATGGAACAATAAAGACCCAGAATAGCAGAAACAATCCTAAGCAGAAAGAACAGTACTGGAGGAATTACAATACCCAACTTCAAGCTGTATTATAAAGCTATAGTAATAAAAACAGCTTGGTATTGGCATAGGGACAGGCCTGAAGACCAATGGAACAGAATTGAAGACCCAGAAATGAACCCACAGAACTATGCCTACTTAATCTTTGATAAAGGAGCTAAAAAAATAGTCTGGAAGAAAGATAGCCTCTTTAACAAATGGTGCTGGCAAAACTGTTTCAACACCTGCAACAAACTAAAACTAGATCCTTATATATCACCTTGCATCAAAATCAATTCGAAATGGATCAAAGACCTTGAAATTGAAACAGATACCCTGAAAACACTATAAGAAGGAGTAAGAGAAACACTTGGGTTCCTTGGCCCAGGACAGAACTTCCTTAATTTGTTAAGGAAATGCTACAAATCAAAGATAGGATAGACAAATGGAACTAGGAAAGTGAAATTGAATACCAAAATCGAGAGACACAGGATCAAAAGACAAATGACTACAAAAGCAACCCGTGCAAAACTGTTTGGTGTAACCAAATGAACAACTCATGGGGAGAGAGGGAGAGGAGAGGAGGAAGGGGGGAATGAGGCAGGAGGGAACAAACAGTACAAGAAATGTATCCAGTGCCTAATGTATGAAACTGTAACCTCTATGCACATCACTTTGACAATAAATAAGAGGGAAAAAAAGAAAAAAAAAGGAAGAAAAACTGAACATAAAAAAGGGTCTCTGTCTTAGTAGAATGAATCTTTCCCCCCAAAGAAAAGCACTTATGAACTATCTATTAGATAGTTCTCACCCCATGTCAATAAACAAAGATTGGTGATGAATGAGGACCCTATCTCTCTTTTGTAAATCATGGAAAGGGCAGTTTTGGAACTGAAGAGAAATAAAAAAGAACACTTAAAATTTCACTGGATATTTTAGCACTGGAGAAGTACATATGATAACCAAGCTTCAATTTAAAAAAACCACAGAACTAACAAACAAATATGTAATATAAATACTCACAAGAAATCAGTTTCCTTTTGTGTCAAACTTGGTACCTGAAATCGAGAAGTTTAGATTAGTATTATATCCATCAATTATGAAGGACTGACCCCCATCCTATTATCATGGGGCATACAGACACTAGGCAAAACCTCAGGTATATGTGAACTTCCTTCAATATTCAGGTAGAGCAGTTCTCCTAGGATTAGTCTTTTGCGGGCCCAGGGAAAAGCCACCAACTTCCTAGACTTAGTGGCTCTTTCATTAACCTCTGCATCCTTGCTCAGACCCCATATAAGCCTGGTCCCAAATTCACCCCCTCGCACAACCTCCAAACCCCATGGAAGGTCTTACTGGTTGACAGTGAAGTCCAGCCTATTCCTTTTCCATTCTTCTCCATTTTCTTAACAAGTTACTAGACATTTGATAATTAAGTGGCATAATATTCCTAAATCTTAGGTTTCAATGTATAAAATGGGGATAATAACATCCAATTTTTAGGGCTATGGTGATGGTTAAAAAAAGAAATTATGCAAAAGTCTGATAAACTAACAAGTTATGCAAATGTTAGAAATAATTATGAAAGAAGAGCCATCTTTAAGCGTGCAGGAAACTAATCATTTGTTTCAAAACTTACCCTAATATAAGAAATAAAATCCTTGTAATTTTAACATCTTAATGGAGTTTATTTTACTAAAATTCTAAAAATTTCATGCATATAAATAACAGTATTCTCATTAATAAAAAAAATCTTAGAGTTCATTGGTTGATTACTTGGGTGGGACCCCTGGCCTTGCACTTGTAGGAAAGCCCTTTACCTCTGAGCTACCTCCTAGGTCTTAATTTTTTAGCCTAAAATCTCTTTCAATGGACTGAGCAGGATTAGAACTCCTTTCACACCCCACTGAGTGCTAGAATTACAAGTGGAATAGCAGCCATGCCCTTGTCCATCACCATTTGATTTTAACTTGTAACTGTTAATTGATTCAGTATTTTTGATGAGTCAATGGGAATTTAAACAATTTCCTTGTTAGATTATATTTTCATTAAGTAGTTGTACACAAGTGTTACCATTCAACATTCAAATTTATAAGTAAAATGCAACTTGATCACTATAACCCCTTTCATCATTCACTCCCATATCTCCAAACCTAATCCTCCCCCTCAACTCTGTCCAGCTCCCAAACCCACTTCCTCTCTTCATTTTTGTACCACCTTCCCTTTCACCTCTTCCACACATATACTTTTTAAGTATCAGTTTCCTGCTATGCAGTTTTTTTGACTATCAGTTTTTCTGCAATTGTTCCATTTTGAATCCTTCCCTGTAAATACCATACTTCAACTAATGCAATGGTATACACTTGCATACAACCCCATATGTGTTCACCTGTATATCTATAAATTAGATCTAGATTATGCATATAGGAGAAAGCATGCATTCTTTGTCTGTCTAGGCCCCTTACTACTTTGCTTAACTTTTTTTCCCAAGTTCATCCATTTCTTTACAAATGGTGTAGTATTCATCCTGGTGGATGAGTAACATTCCTTTGTATATAGATAACCATTCATAAACTGGGAGGTATCTGGGTATACATTGGCTATACACAGGCAGAACCTTTCTGAGTAAAGTTTCAGGGATTCACCAAAGCAAAAACAGAACTAATGAATGAAATTACATCAAACTAAGAAGTCCTAAGAAGCAAAGGACAAGCTAAAAAGACAGTCTCTCTCAAATATTGGCCCAATATCCAGTCTATACAAAAATTCAAGAAAACTAAAACATCAAAGACTCAACAACCCAATTAATGAATGGAAAAATGAGCTAAATTATGACTTCTCAGAAGAAGTAAAAATGCCAGCAGATGTATGAAATGTTCAACATATCATCCCAGTTAGAATGGCCATCATCAAGAATGCAAACAAAAGATGCTGGCACTGATATGGAGAAAAAAGAATCTTAATACATTGTTAATGGGAAACTAAACTAGTACAACCACTCTGGAAAGCAGGTTACATATTCCTCAAATGTCTGAACATTGAACTCCCCTATAATCTAGCAAAACCACTCTGGGAATTCATTCAAAAGATTACAGATCAGGTTTAAGTAAAGCCACTTGCACAACCATGCTCACTGATGCACTACTGATCATAGCCCAGAAGTAGAATTCTAAATCCCCATGTTCAACAAATCCAGCATTTCTAAGACTCTGTTGCTTCATAGAAAACATGTTTTGACATTATAAACAACAAGCTGGCTCTATAAATGCCATCGATGTGTGTAAGTTTGCCTATTCAACTTAAAATCACACCTTTATCATTGTATATACAAACCCCATGTTATCTGAGAGGTAATAGAGAATACATCCAACAGAGAGATGAAAGCACAGTGTGAACTGAACACGAATGGAAAATAATTTTTCTGGACAAGCAAATAATATTTAGTCTTTATCTGGAAATGATTTCATGTCCATAGGGTATTTTCCTTAAATCAAATGCAGCTGTACTTTATGCTTTATTTTATTGGATATTATAAACTCATAAACAGTTAGGTCAATAAAGTACTAGGGAAAAAGGAAAAATTTTAAAACCCAAAGCAAACTGAAACTACAAGGCAGCTGTATTCCTTTTCCCTTTTAAAGACTTCAAACTGTACCTCATTTTCTGAGACAGAATCCTCTTCACTTCCTGATTAAAGGCAATCAGAGTACTGTGGCTGGCAATTTTGTCTAATTTAAAAACTATCACGTCAAATGATAACTGTTAATAACTACCAATATACACAGCAGGAAAAACGAAGGTCAAATGCCATAGTTTAACGTTAAATAAGGCATAGAATATAGCAACCTCTTATGGAAATTTTTGCTTGCCTTTAAAAAATTTGCTCCAAGTATGAGCTTTCAAATCACACAGTAGGCTTTACTTTGTTTTTCAAGGTTTATTAAAATGACATCCTGTCATCCTTGGCTTTTATCTTCCTTACTTATGATGACATGGGGCTTGGCATGCTCTGTTGATCATCGTAAAGTCAATCCCACAATGATTACCTTCTTCTTCAACTCAAAGCTAGCAAAGAATTTTCCAAAACAGGTCTTTTACTGATGATAAAATTAACACTGGCAGTATGTGAGCCATGTGAGAGGAAAAAGCCTTGGATTTCCCCATTAAAAGATCCCACTTCCAGGGGCTGGGATTGTGGCCTAGTGGTAGAGTGCGTGCCTAGCATGCATAAGGCCCTGGGTTCGATTCCTCAGCACCACATATACAGAAAAAGCCAGAAATGGCATGGTGGCTCAAGTGGTAGAATGCTAGCCTTGAGCAAAAAGAAGCCAGGGACAGTATTTAGGCCCTGAGTTCAAGCCCCAGGACTGGCAAAAAAAAAAAAAAAAAATCCCACCTCCAAAAGATTTCATCTGAGGGAGAAAAGAAGGTCATTCTCGTTCTTGAAGATCAATGATACTGTAGTATTCTGGGCTACTTGGCTCTTTATCTTCCTCAGTTTTGTGCTACTTATTGGAAAGATTTCTGATTCTCTCTCCCAATACTTTCCTCAATCATCCACTTGGTATTTATAACATTGTCCTTGAAGCTAATGACAATGTGATTGACTACTGTGGTTGTGGCTGTCCCTAATTAAAATGCAAATGGAAAAAAGGAGCATTAGAGTGGGTTTTGACTAACAAGGATGCTAAATACAAGCATACATATAAATGTTATATCAAACTATCAAGTAACGTCTGAGAATAGGACATCTCTGAGTGAAAGAAGAAAACAGGTGAGGACCTAGAGAAGATTAGGTTAAGCTGTGAGATCTAGTAATCAAGTCTTTGAACAATTACATATATGAGCACTCCAGCAGGAGATGATGAAGAGCAGAGAGCTAGAACATGCACTACTTCATCATCGTTCACTACCCTTGAATTTAGTTGTACCCACTGCCACTTTCTGAAACAACTTCCTGGAAACTCAAATTATCATTATCAACTCTAAAAGGAATCTTAGTGAAAGCATGTATCCAAATGCTTCTAATTTCAAGAACTATAAAATGATTATCTTCTTCAGTGACAAGGAGCAGGAGTACTGCAGCAAACTTGCTTTATTTTCAAGACCCTTAATAGTTGCCTGAAACTAGATAATTCCAAACGATAGTTATGTTTTTTTCTATACATATCCATGATAAGATAATCTAGATATAGTAAGAGATCAACAATAATATTAAAATAGTTTATAAAATATACTGTATTTGGAAATTGGAGGTCGACTCAAGTGGTAGAGTGCCAGCCTTGAATGAAAAAGCCAAGCAAGATCATGAGGCTCTGAGTTCAAGCCCCTAATGGAACTGTGTGTGTGTGTGTGTGTGTGTGTGTATACATATATATATATATATATATATATATATATATATATACTTAGATATGTATACATACACAAGATTACTGCTACTATTCTTTGGGACCACTATTAAGGAAAATAAGAGTTAATTGGATGTGCTGTATGTGATCGTTGATCTAATAACACTTTCTCTACTCAACAATAATGAACAGGAGGCATATATAGACATAGGCAGTATGGCTGGTTGGAGGGCAAAATAGGGAACATTACAAGGGTTATCATCATACTTTTCATGTAAAACTTACAAATTATTTCTAGAATTTGCCACCTCATATTTTTTAACTGCAGGTATTTGAAGCTGAGGAAAGCAAAACCCCAGAAAATGGAGGACCCGTATATGACCAAAGTGTTGGAGATCATTCCATATACCCATTTGAGGGCTTAGGTATCCTGGCACATAGAGGGACAGGTTTAGCTGATGAACAGGACTCTTTTCACAGGTGAGAGAAGGTCACACATGAAAGAAGTGGTAAGTTCAAGACTCGAGCTTCTGAAACCTCTTCTGAAGCCTCTTTCTCAAACACCACACCCTACTTCCTTGCAGAATAATCATCCCAACATCAAGCTCCCTAAATCATAGAAATAGTTGCAGATGTGGCTTTGCTTACTGCATACTTGAATTTTAAGAAATTACTCTCCAGTCTCTCCAGCTATTTCTAAGCATCATGGTGTGATGGATATGAATAATAATTGGGAACGTGGGGTAAGCTACTATGGCAGGAAACAATGTGCTCTTATAGCCCCACTCATTGGGTGGGTTATTTCTCAGCTATTCCTTTTTATCTGTAGTTTTGCTGACTACAGTTTCATTTCCCAAGGCTAACTTCACACAGTCTAAAATATCAAGTGGAAAATTCCAGATACAAACAAGTCATAATATTAAATTGAAAGCCATTTTGAGAAATGTGATGAACTCTCAGATCATCCTACCTACAAATGAAATCAGTGTATCCACATACCCATGTGTATATACAATCTGCTCATTAATGACTAAGCACCATGAATTATGAGAGCAACCGGCAAGGTATCACAGTGCTGGCATTCAATTTAACACTATAACACCATACTACCTTATCCACCTTCATTTTTTACAAAGGCACTATATCATCTCACACAATCTCACAAAGAATGAGTCCTGTACAGTAACACATATGTGTGTATTTGTATGTGTGCATATGTGCATGTATGTGTGTGTGCTGGTACTAGGGCTTGAAATCAGTGTCTAAGCAATGTCCTTAGCTTTTTCACTCAAGGCTGATGCTCTACCATTTGAACTATAGCTTCAATTTCTAGCTCTTTTCTAGTTATTTGGATATAAAACTCTCTTGGTCTTTTCTTCCCAGGCTGGCTTCAAACCTTGATCCTCAGATCTTGAGTAGCTAGGATTATGGGAATGAGCCACTGTTCCCTAGCTCAATAAGATAGTTTTAGACACAACACATTTACATGGCTTGTTATTAGTGTCATACAATTATTCTATTTTAATTATTATGATTAATTGCTTAATATGTCTAATTTATAAGTTAAAATTTATCACAAATATGTGTTTATAGAAAAAATATAAGGATACATAGCATTTTCTATATGGTCTGTAGTTTCAGGCGTCTAATAGGAGTTTTGAGACATACAGAAAAGAAAATGCTACTATATGTACTTGTTGTTGTTGTTGCCCTCCCCCCACCCCCAGCCCCTGCAGTCTTTAGGTCACTTTTTCCACTTATAGATATGGTTGGCTAGCCCCAAGAAGATGGCAGGCGGCAGAGAAGAGGCATGCTGCTGGATGAGATTCATCAGGCGGCTGTAACTGTCTTCCTCATACTGCAGGAACACGGCCGGCAGGTCCAGCTCCTCGTAAAGTGCCTTCACCTGCACCACCTTCTTGGTGTCCTTCTGCCCGTAGTTTTCCTGCAAAATCTGGTGCTGTTCTGGAGTGCCCCGTTACAGACACTGTCCAACAGCCAGCTGCATTTGTTGTCCTTGATATCAGTGCCAACCTTTCCTGTCACCCTGCGGTCCCCAAAGGTGTCAAAGTAATCATCCTGGATCTGAAAGAATTCTCCTATCTCCAGCAGGATTTTCTTGGCATTGGCATGTTCCTTCTCTCCATCAATGCCTGCCATGTACATGGCAGCCGCAACGGGCAGGTAGAAGGAGTAGAAGGCCGTCTTGTACTTGACGATAGATTTATACCGTTTCTCAGTGTATCTGCCAAGATCCACATGGCCCTGAGGAGCTGTGATGAGGTCTAGGGTCTGCCCAATCTCGGTCTGATAGGAACTCTGCAGGAAGAGCTTGATCAGGTTCAGGAAGTATGGCTGCTCCTGACAACAGAACTTCAGCAGGCGGTAAATACACGCTTCCAGGAGCAGAACATCATCGACAGCATCCAAACCTATGCCCGGCTTCTTATACCAGCAAGTCTGCCCCCTGTGGGTGAGGGAAGAGTCCATGATGTCATCTGACACCAGGAAGAAAGCTTGCAGCAGTTCCACACACAAGCCCAGGGTCAGGGCACGCTGAAGACTGTCTGCATCTTGATTCTTTGGCTCCATTAGCTCCCAGAATGCTACCAGCACTGTCAAACCTCGGTTTTACTTGCCTCCGGTGGCATTGTACTCCAGGACCTCCTTCAGCTGTGCAATGGCACCTCCCGTCTCTGGGTTCCCCATCTCATCCTCAGTCAGTACCTTTACAATCTGATTGAAGTGCTGGATGAAATTTTGCTTCTCCTAGGCATAAGCATTTGATTTCTGGTCTCCATTCATTCTGAGAGAGGAGCAGAAAGATCTGTTCCGGGATGCAGGCTCTTGCTGGACTCCTATATATTTTTAATAAAAGAATTCATAAACTTATGGAAAATAGAATTATATAGACAGAGGAAAAGTTACAAAGTCCTCATCATGTTATTATCATGGAATTTATCTATCAACTGCGATCCATGTTCTTGTCTAAAGAAAAGTTTCATTAAAAGGCCTCAAAGAAATTTTTGTTGTTATTGTTGTTTGGCATTACTGGAGTTTGATCCCAGGGCATTGAGCTTGCTGGGATGATGCTCTACCTCTGGAGCCACATATCTAGCCCAGAGTTTTTTGTAGTTTATTTTTGGAGATGTAGTTTCATAAACTTTTCTGATCAGGCTAGTCTCAAACTTGATGTGGGTTTATCAGAGCCCTTATTGGTGTGAGCAAATGTCATTGTTAAATAAGGATAAAGTGTTTATAATCTTCATTAAGTAACAATACTTCACATTTTCTTCTAGAAAAACTCTCTCCTACTCGCCACACTCTTTTATCTAATCCATATTTCTTTATATCTGTTTTTAATAGAATCATAGAACCTTTTTTGCATTTGTATGGTTATTGTAAAGATAATATACAGAGGAGTTCCACTTACATAAGTCAGATAAAGAATATATTTCTTTTTTAACACTATCACCTCTTCTCTTGTTCTCTCCCAGGTTTTCCCTCCTGTCCTCACTCACAAGTTTTATAGTTCATTTTCAATATAGTGTCTAATGAGTACCACTGGTTCATTTGCCCACCCTTTGTCCTCCCATTTCTGTGCCACCCATTATTCTCCCAAAGACAGATAAACAAACAAACAAGACAAAATGAAGCAAAAATGAAAACAGCAACAAAGGGAAAAACTCATTTCCTGAAGTTCATTTATTTTAGTAGTAGTAGTTGTGGGGCTTGAATTCAGGGGCTAGGCATTGTCCCTGAGCTCTTCTGCTCAAAGCTAGTGCTCTACCACTTTGAACCACAGCTTCACATACAGCTTTTGGGTGGTAAAATGGAAATAAGAATCCCAGGAGACTTTGCTGCCCAGGCTGGCTTTGAACCATGATCCTCAGATCTCAGCCTCCCGAGGAGCTAAAATTACAAGCATGATCCACCATGCCTCACTTAATAAATATTATTTTGTATGATTAGATACACATAGATATTGTGCTTTTGTGTTCCCCTCCTACGAATATCCTTCTTTGGTCTCACTTTATGTGAATGCCCATAGGTCTGTATTATTTATCATGTCCCAGTGTATCATTTCTTACCATCGAGTTTGTTTATTTGTAAATTTATAGGCACATTCTAGTTGCCACCAGTGAGAGAAAACATGCAGCCTATGTTGGGTCTGGCTTACTTTGCTTAATATAATTTTTTCCAAGTCTTTCTATTTCCTTATGAATGGTACAATATCATTCTCACAGATGAGTAGAATCACTATACATACATACATACATATATATATATATATATATATATATATATATATATATTTCCTCATTTCCTTGATCCATTCACCCACTAAAAGGCATATGGATTGATTCCATATTTTGGCTATGGTAAACAATGCTGTGGTGAACATGGTTATACCAGTAGCTCTACTGTGACCTTGTTTATGGTCTCAGAAATGGAATTTCTGGATCATAGGGAAGGTCTATGTTTAGTCTTTTGAGGAACCTCCATACTGCCTTCCAGAGTGGCTGAACAAGTGTATATTCCCACCAACAGTGGAGTAGAGCTCCTTTTGGCCACATCCCCTCCAGCATTAGTTTTCTTGATAATATCCACTCTAACTGGGGTGAGGTGAAATCTCAATGTTGTTTTGACATGTATTTCTTTAATGGCCAGAGATGTTGAACACTTCTTTATGTGTCTATTGGCCAATCTTACTTATTCATAGAACCTTTTCTTTGAAAAAATGTATCTCCCAGTTTACCTCTCTGACATTATGACAATACTTTAAGCATTTAGAATGCCCAGTACTGGTGTCTAAGAGGCATCTATATTGTTCTTATTATTAGTACAGAAATTAGTGAAGTAAAAAGTGTTATAAATAGCATGTAAAGAGTAAGTTTAGTGAGAGGAAGCAACTGGGGTGGGGTGGAGCTGGGGAAATTTGGAGAGACATGCCTCCTGATAGCAATGGGTCACAAGTGTGCCTACGTAGGCACTTGGGCTTATTACTAGATTAATGATCCCAAGGATGAAATCCAAATCTTAGCATGTAATCTGATTTTAAATGGTGATATTAGTCACTATAGTTTATGCTCTGTTGGTTCATGACCATGTGATTAGTCTGGCCCATGTGATTGCTAATATTTGATCTTTTTTCAATCCCAAAGCCATGAGTGAACAGCTTGAAGTACACAATGGATGTTCCAATCCACTCAGTGGACCTGTTGCAGAGGTACGGAGAATACCTGTACATCTCCAGATTGTTCTACCACCTCAGGCTGAGCAGCAAAAAACTCAGGAGCTGGAGCAATCTCCTCCTCTATGTTCTCCTTGGTCACAGCTTTTCCGATATCAGAAAGCCTTTCCTTTCCACTCTCCCTGGATCTCTGAGCACATGACAGGTGTGGTGCCCCTTGAATGTTCTCAAGGAATGGCATGCACACATGTGCAGAGCTTCCCTGGGCCACATTCACCATAGCAGATCCACGTAGTGAGATGCCTTGTTGTAGGAGATGCAATGCTCCCCTAGCACAGAGAGTCTGTGTGACACAAAGCATTTGAAACAGGTTAAAAATGTGGTGACTTTATGAGAGGCTGTAGGTCAACCTTGTGATCAGTAATCCCAATACACACATTTCCAAGAAGGCTGCCTAATATGGTTAAAGTAGACTTTTTTCTCTTTTCTTCTTTGCACCAATACTGGGCCATGAACTCAGGTCCTGAGTTCTGTCCCTTAGTTTTATTTGCTAAAGATTGGTGCTATAATATTTGTGCACTACCTCTACTTTTGGCTTTTTGGTGGACGTTCCTGCCCTTGCTTCTTTCAAACCATAATCCTCAGATTTCAGCATCTTGAGTAGCTGGGATCACAGGCATGAGCCACCAGTGCCAGCTTTTAGAGAGTGCTTTAGAGGGAAACTGTATAGATAACAACAAAAATTCAGCATAGCCTTCCGAGGTCAGCTGGACTGTCAATGGCATTAACAGCAGGAGCTGCCAGCACAAGCTTCTCTAGGGTCCAGAAGACAACCACAATGCAGATATCATTGCTGCTCCTTTCTCCAGCACATTCTTCCATTTGCAAGCCACAACCAGTGCCACCTACCTTAGCTCCCACTGTGATAGATTTTTTTTTATTATTAATTAAATTTTGTTGACAAGGTGTTGTGCAAAAGGGGTACAGTTACATAATAAGGCAGTGAGTACATTTCTTGTGACATCTTACACCCTCGTTTTTCTTTCCCTTCCCTAGATCAGGTAGGCTTATATACAAGATCCAGTGTACCAAAATCATATACAGTAACCACGTAGCATACACCAAAGGAAATTCACCTAGAACTTTAAATGTAATGTCAACAATGGAATCCTGCCGTGTCGTTCTCTTGGAGTTGTTTTTGCTTATAATGAAGGTCGCTGACCCAAACCTGTGGAAATATCATTTGAAAATAAGTTCTTTGTTTCGCAGACCTAGTCTCTACTGTTCCCCCCAACAACCTAACGGTCATATATATCAAGGAGACCATGCCCCTTTGTTCTCTATGTTCTAGGCTTGTCTCATTCAACATTATTTGTTCAAGTTCTGACCATTTCCCTGTGAATACCAATATTTTATCATTTCTAATCGCTATATAGTATTCCATTGTGTATAGGTACCACATTTTTTGTATCCATTCATCTGTAGTGGGGCATCAGGGTTGTTTCCATATTTTGGCTATTGTGAATTGTGCAGCAATAAACATGGATGTGCAGATGTCTTTATGATATCCTGAAGCCTGTTGTTCAGGATAGATGCCTAGGAGTGGTATGGCTGGGTCATAGGGTATGTCCATGTTGAGCTTTTTAACTTTTTTTTTTTTTTTTTTTTGGCCAGTCCTGGGCCTTGGACTCAGGGCCTGAGCACTGTCCCTGGCTTCCTTTTTGCTCAAGACTAGCACTCTGCCAATTGAGCCACAGCGCCACTTCTGGCCGTTTTCTGTATATGTGGTGCTGGGGAATCGAACCCAGGGCCTCATGTATATGAGGCAGGCACTCTTGCCACTAGGCCATATCCCCAGCCCCCATTTTGAGCTTTTTGAGGAACCTCCATACTGTTCTCCAAAGTGGTTGTACTAATTTCAACTCCCACCAACAGTGGAGAAGGGTTCCTTTTTCCCTGCATCCCCTCCAGCATTTGTTGTTGCCTGAGTTCAGAGTACAGGCCATTCTAACTGGAGTGAGGTGGTATCTCAGGGTTGTTTTTATTTGCATTTCCTTTACTGCCAGGGATGTTGAACATTTCCTCATATGTTTCTTTGCCATTTTTACCTCTTCTCCTGTGAAGTCTCTCTTTATCTCCTTTGCCCACTTAATAATTGGTTTACTGGGCTTGGAGGTTTTTTAGTTCTCTGTAGATGAAGGATATTAGGCCTTTGTTGCTGTGCTGGTGAAGATCCTGTCCCATATGGTTGGCTGTCTTTCTAATTTGGTGGCTATGTCTTTAGCCGTGCAGAAACTTTTTAATTTGTAGTAGTCCCATTTGTTGAGACTCTCCCCTATCTGTTGTGCCCCTGGGACTATATTCAGGAAGTTCCTCCCTGTGCCTATAAGTTCTAGCGTCTCTCCTACTCTGTTCTTCAGTAGTTTCAAGAATTCAGGTCTGCTGTTGAGGTCCTTAATCTATTTTGAGTTGATCTTGGTGCATGGTGATAGGCTAGGGTCTACTTTGAGTTTTCCACATGTGGCTACCTAGTTTTCCCAGCACCAGTAGTTGAAAAGGCTATGTTTTTTTCCATTGTATATCTTTAGCTCCTTTGTCCAATATCAGATGACTGTAAGAATGCAGCTTTATTTCTGGGTCTTCTATTCTATTCCATTGGTTTTCAGGTGTGTTTTTATACCAGTAGCAGGCTGTTTCTGTTATGATGGCTCTATAATAGAGCTTGAAGTCTGGTATTGTGATTCCTCTGCACTGGTTCTTTTGCCTAGAATTGCTTTGGCTATTCTAGGTCTTTTGCTGTTCCATATGAATTTATGGGTTGTTTTCTCTATTTCAGTGAAGAATGTAGATGGAATATTGATGGGGATTGCATTGAATTTGTATAACATTTTGGGCAATATGGCCATTTTCACTATATTGATTCTGCCTACCCATGAGCATGGGAGGTCTTTCCATCTTCTTGCGTCCTCTGATTTCCCTTTTCAGATTTTTATATATCTCATTAAATAGGTAATTAATGTCTTTAGTTAGCTTGACCCCTAGGTAATTTATTCTTTTGTTTTAGCTATTGTAAATGGTATTAATTCCATAATTTCCTTTTCTGCTTGTGCATTGCTGGTGTACAGAAAAGCTGCTGATTTTTGTGGGTTGATTTTGTATCCTGCTACTTTGCCAAAATGGTTTATTAGGTGTAGGAGTTTGGGGACTGAATTTTTTGGGTCCTTCAAATATAAGATCATGTCATCTGCAAATAGGAATAGTTTGATTTCTTCTTTGCCAATGTGGATCCCTTTGATGCCCTCCTCTTGCCTTATTGCTATGGCTAGGGATTCAAGCACTATATTGAATAGAAATGGGGAGAATGGGCATGCTTGTCTTGTTCCTGGATTTAGGTGAATTGGTTTGAGTTTCTCCCCATGTAATATAATGTTAGCAGTTGGTCTGTTGTATATGGCTTTTATTGTTTTAAGGAATGTTCCCTCTATTCCTGTTCTCTCCAGGGCTTTTAACATGTATGGGTGTTATATTTTGTCAAAGGCTTTTTGGGCATTGGATAAGATGATGATGTGGTTCTTGGTCTTAGCTCTGTTGATGTGGTGAATTACGTTTATTGATTTGTGGATGTTGAACCATCCTTGTGTCTGTGGAATGAAGCCTACTTGATCATGATGCATAATTTTCTTGATCAGTTTCTGGATCCTGTTAGCTAATATTTTATTGAGGAGCTTTGCGTCTGTGTTCATTAGTGATATTGGTCTGTAGTTCTCTTTTTTTGTTGGGTCATTGCCTGGTTTGGGGATTAGTATAATATTAGCTTCATAGAATGAGTTTGGGATTTCTCCCTCTGTTTCTAGTTCATGGAAGAGTTTGAGGAGTATTGGTATTAGCTTCTCACTGGAGGTTTTATAGAATTCATTGGTGAATCCATCCTGGCCTGGGCTTTTCTTTGGTGGGAGGCTTTTGATTACTGCCTATATCTCGCTGTAAGTTATTGGTGTATTTAGTTGATTTATTGCTTCTTGATTCAGTTTGGGCAGTTTATACTTCTTTACAAATTAATCCATATCTGTAAAATTATCATTCTTTAGTGAGTAAAGGTTTTGGAAATAGATCCTTATGATTGTTTGAATATCCTGTGTATTTTTTTGTAACTTTTGCGGTGGAGTCCCTGATCTTATAGATATGAGTGTCTTCTTTTTTTGTAAGTCTTGCAAGGGGACTGTCAATTTTATTTATTTTCTCAGAGAACCAGCTTTTAGTTTTAATTATTTGTTGAATGGTCTTTCGATTCTCAATCAGATTTATCTTTTCTTTAATCTGTGTGATCTCTCTCCTCCTAGTCGTTTTAGATTCCATTTTTTTGTTTCCTTTTTTTTTTTGCCAGTCCTGGGGCTTGGACTCAGGGCCTGAGCACTGTCCCTGGCTTCTTTTTGCTCAAGGCTAGCACTCTGCCACTTGAGCCACAGCACTTCTGGCCATTTTCTGTATATGTGGTGCTGGGGAATTGAAACCAGGGCTTCATGTATACAATGTAAGCACTCTTTGCCACTAGGCCATATCCCCAGACCCAATTTTTTTCTTGTTTCTCCAGTCATTTTAACTGCATCATGAGGTAATTTACCTGTTCTTATTCCATTATTTTAATGTGTGCGCTGAGGGCAATTATCTTGCCTTTCAGAACTGCCTTTGCTGTATCCCATAGGTTTCTTTGTGATGTATTTTCATTGTTGTTGTGGCTTATGAACTTGTTAATTTCGTCCTTAATTTGCTCTGTGACCCAAGTGTTAGATAACAGTGAGGGATTTAGCCTCCAAGTATTTGTGTAGTTTCTGTGATATCCTTTCTTATTGAGGCTTACTTTGATTCCACCATGATCAGATAGAATACATGGGATAATGTCAATACTCTTGTATTTGCTGAGGTTCTTTGTGTGGACTATGACATGATCTATTTTGGAGTATGTTCCATGGGCTGCTTAGAAGAATGTGTATTGGGTCTCTGTGGGGTGAAAAACTCTGTACAGATCTGTCAGATCCATTTGGGATATGGTGTTACTTAGGTCTTCGGCTCCCTTGCTAATCCTCTGTGTGTTGGATCTGTCTCTTGGAGAGAGTGGAGTATTAATGTTTCCCACTATGATTTTATTTGGGTCTATCCTCTTCTGTAGTTCTGAAAGAATTTGTTTGACATATTTATGCCTGTCAGGGTCTGGCTATACCTAAGAGACAGGCCTCTTCTACTGCCCAAGGGCTGCTTCGCTGCTAGCCCCTCCCACCTCCTTCCCGGTCCGAAATTGGAAGAGAGAGCTAAACCAGCCCCACCCTCTCATCTGCAAGCACATGTCTCATAATGGCGCCAAAGACTCCGGAGGCCCGGTCCTCGGGGGGATGTGGTCTTTGCCCATAGAGGAAGTTCCATGACATCTCCATGATGGACACTTCATTAGCCAATTGTTTATACCCAGTTAGTGCCTCCTCTTCCTGCCGCCATTACTGTTATATAAACCCATCCCTTGACTGAAATCCTTTGGAAGAAGGTAGACCATGACATCGCTCCCCCGGAATCTCCGTGTGCACTGCCTGCTCTTAAACGTAAGGGGGGCTTGGGGCGCGCGGGGATTTCGGCAGCCCTATCTCTTCTCATCTCTTCTCAGCTTGGCCCGATCGAGACATGCTCTGCCCTCCTGCCAGTGGGAGCAGTGCGCCGAGCCAAATGTCCCCCACAATTAGAAGCTTGACCTCTCCCCGGGGGGACGTGGAGGTTAAGCCCGACAAATTGGCGCCCAATCGCAGGGCGGACGAACGCATGGCAGACGAATCTGGGGCTTAATAACCGCACAGGCTATGCTGAGAAAACCATTTGCCAGGGTTAGGGCGACCCCAGTCACACGAGGTAATTAAAGTCAGTGAGACGTACTGTGCCCTTGGGGGAGATTGCTGGCCTTTTCAACCTGGCTGCTAGAGAGAGAAGTGGATTTTCCGCCACCCGGGGGGATGGCTCGTGCGGCTTCACAAGTCCCGCAATGCGGCGCCGGAAAGAGCGATATGGAGCCTGTGTTTCATGGTGGTCCCGCCATGGCAGCTTTGTGCTGGGCAGGGTGTAGCGAAGCGCGCGTCCCGAGGAGGCACGGGCGGCGGAAGCGGAGGGCGCGGGCAGGCGCCAAGGGCGACCTGGGCCCCGCACAGCCTCAGGCAGCAGCAGACTGCGCAGAGGGCAGCAGCGGTCCGGGGGTCCGGGCCCACAGTGGCCGGCAGCCAGCAAGGCGGGCCGCGGGCATGGAGCAGAAGCTACAGGGTCTGCGGGGCCAGAGACGATCCCCGTTCGCTGCCACCACCAGCAGCATGCCTCTTCCTCCCCACAAACAGCCCTAGGCGCCAAATTCCTGGAGGCTGGGCGGGGCTAGCAGCTTCTCTGCAGCCTGCGTCTGTGAGCCTGAATCAGTAAAAGGTTCTGTTAACTAGGAGAGGTTTCTTTTTGTTTTTATCGACCACGTGGTTCTATTATGGGCAAAATAATATGCCACTGGAATTCCAGAAAAGTTAAATGGCCAATGAAAAAAAAAAAAAACAATTTTAAGAGCGCTCAAAGTTTATACACATTGTCTCTGTGTCTGTCTGTCTATGTCTATCTGTTTGGTAAAACTAAAAAACAAAACAAAAACAGGTTTTAAACCCAAACTGGTCATGTTTTGGTACAAGCAAATGTGTCTAAGGTGTAAAACCAGTGTGTTAAAAGTCAAGTGTACATCTGATCCTGACAATTCTTTGGTATAAATTAAGATTTTCCTTTTCCATTTTTCTCTCCTGTGCTCTCATAAACTCTTAAGATTGAGGAATCAAAATTGTTTTATACAAATGTGACTATTAACATAAATTTTCTTGACTCAAAATTAATGTTTTGCTTCACAGGATTCAGGTTAAAAAATATGAGCTAGCCATGTGGATTTTCACGATTAGAAAAATCCTTTTACCCTGCTTGAACCAGAAGGGCATCAGCCTCTAAAAGCCAGAGAATACTCAGAACAACCAACCAGGAAATGCTGGGGGATTTTAAGTTTCTTTAACCAGTCTGTGTAGAATTTTGCAGGCAATCTTGCAGGAGGTGTCTCTGAGATCTTACTACAGCCTTACCCAGATGCAACCCATCTCTCCTGCTGGCCTGCTAATTTGGGATGGAAGACACAGCCACTGCTAAAGCTGAGACTTGTACATTATCCTGAATCTTTTTCCTCTCAATTATTATTCATTTATGCTCTTTTCCACCTGCCGGTGAAATCAAAATGGTATTTTTTAAATTGATGACACATAGATCTCATGTTCTCTAAGTGTTGCAGCAAAACTTTCGCAAGTATTGTTAGTCATTTCTCAACAAGTTACAGATGGGCTATTCCTGTTGCTTTCCTTGTTGCTAATTGGACATAAAAAGGGCTTTTATATCTAAGACTCCTTGGATTACAGTTCAAAGCCAGCCCGGGGAAAAGAAAATCTCTCTAAAACTCCATCTCCGAATTAACCAGCAAAGAGCCAGACTGAAAGCTTGGCTCAGAAGAACCAACAAAAAGCTGAAAGTGGCACTGTGGTTCAAGTAGTAAAGCACTAGCCTCGAGCAGAAGTGCTCAGGGACAGTGCTCAGGCCCTGAGTTCAAACCCCGGGAATGCGGATGGGAACATGCCATCCCAGCAACGAGCACCTAAACTCCTGGGACTCAGCCACTCCAGGAAAACAGGGATATGGAGAGGGGTAAGAGGAGAATGGTGTCATATCCTAAACGGAGTCGCCTTGTCTCGCCCTTTCAAAACTAATCAGAGCCGGGAAATCAAGAGAAATAGTTACCTGTCCATTTTCCTTTTTTCTGCCAGTTGTATATATGTATATATATTTATTTTAGCCTCTGACTGGCTACCCCAAACCGGTTCACTAGCACTAAACACTTCCTCCAGTTATTCCTTCTTCTTTATAATTGACAACAATTGGGTTTATGCTCTAAATGGAACTTATCTGGCTTGTGCCCAGGGTATGTTCTCTGTCACTCATGTTAACTAACTCTGAGAACTTGTCAGTCTTTTGCTTGATCTTTTCAAAAGTCTCTTTTAACAGAATAACATCTCTCACTGAGGTCACCACCGGGGAACTTGCAGTTCATGGCCATCATCCTTCTGCACTGCTGTGCCCAACACAGACCTGGACCCTGGAGGCCCCAGACCTGGAAACTTCCTGATGTGCCCAAGCTGCAGGGACTGGCCAGAGGAGACCATGGCACCCTCTGGCCCTAGTGACCATTCTCGTGGTAATGATGGGGATTTTTGCCAACCACACTGGACAGTGCCAGGCAAATCAGGGGCCCCTGACCCACTTTGCTCCCTTTCAGCAGGAAGTAGTTTCAGAAGAAATAACCTTCACCCATATTCCCAGCCTGGTGCCCTCCGGTGTCATTTAAAAAAAACAAACAGGGGGGGACAGCCCCCACAACTAGTTAAGGACAGTTATGCTTTACCCATGACTAGTTAAGGATAGCTATGCTTACATTAAATATCTTAAATTTACACAAAAAAAGAAATTTTAAATCTTCCCAAAACAGTGAGGGAAGGAGCATTGCATGTGCCTTTCCAGATTGGGAAAATAAGCCCAGAGCACTTGTTCTGGAGAAATGTCTTCTTGTTCTCTCTAAGAAAACAAGGACCGTGCTGGATTTCTTCTGCTCTCCCAAGGGAATATGGGAAGCCTGCCTGTTTACAACAGAGGTAGCGGTAGGAGGCAGCCAGCTTCCCTTCCCTGCTTACTTTCTAGAATCTTCCTTGAGCGTCTCCCTTGGCGCAATGTTCTGCTGTGACAATATTGCCCGCAGCCTTGCAGAAAATTGGAATGGAGTATTATTACCTTGTTGTTTCCCTTTTGCCTTTCATGCTGCTGCTGCGTTTAGGGGTTCACACTGGAAGAAGAGAGCTGTGTGGATTTAGATGCCTTACTTCAATGTTTATGAAAAAAATGTTTTACTAACTACATGTGTTAAGTTACCAGCTGCTGTGGACTACCAGAGTCACCAGAATTTAAACCTGCTTCTACCTCACTGCCAAAAGAGGGAAACGATGCCTGCATTATCTTGAATGGCACAGAAATGGGCTAAAGACTCCAATTTCTCTGGACTGAGCCAAATGGATGGCCCCTTCACTTACCCCTTCCCTTGTGGAAAGGGTCCCATATATATCTTATGTCAGCATTTGCCTCATACTGACATATGTCATATGTTTACAGCCTCCCCTACTATTTTAAAAAACAAAAGCGGGAGATGTCAGGGTCTGGCTATACCTAAGGGACAGGCTCCTTCTCCCACCCAGGGACTGCTTGGCTGCTAGCCCCTTCCACCTCCTTCCTGGTCTGAAACCGGAAGAGAGCGCTAAACCAGACCCACCCTCTTGTCTGCGAGCACATGTCTCATAATGGCACCAGAGACCCCAGAGGCCCGGTCCTTGGGGGGCTGTGGTCTCCACCCATAGAGGAAGCTCCATGATACCCAGTTAGTCCCTCCTCTTCCTGCTGCCATTACTGTTATATAAACCCCTCCCTGACTAAAACCCTTTGGAAGAAGGTAGGCCATCGCACGGCTTCCCCGGAATCTCTGTGTACAGTGCCTGCTCTTAAATGTAAGGGGGGCTGGGGCGCGCGGGGATTTTGGTAGCCCTATCTCTTCTCAGTTTGGCCCTATCGGGACACGCTCTGCCCTCCCGCTGGTGGGAGCAGAGCGCAGAGCTGAGTGTCCCCCACAATTAAAGGCTTGACGTCTCCCCAGGGGGGACATGGAGGTTAATCTCGACATAGGCCCACTTTTGTTCGGTGAATATAAATTTATCACCGTGATATCTTGATTATGGATTTTTCCTTGTATTAAAGTGTAGTGTCCTTCTTTATCTTTTTGAACTGATTTTACTGAGAAGTCTAACTTGTCTGAAATCAGGATGGCTACCCCAGCCGTTTTGGTAGGTGCATTTGCTTGGAAGATCTTGCTCCATCCTTTCATTCAGAGCCTGTTTTTGTCCCTTGCTGTAAGATGGGTTTCTTAAAGACAACAGATCACAATTTTTTGTTTATGTATCCACTCTGTCAGTCTGGTCCTCTTTATCAGAGAGTTAATACCATTTATGTTCAAAGAGATCGTGGATAGGTGTGTATTTTTCCCTTCCATTTTCCAGTTAGGCTTTGTTTCCTCTCCCTTCTTTCTTGTCTTTATTGAGCTATTCTTCCTGTTGGGATCTAGCTATTGTAGTTTCTTTCTGTTTTTGTCTGGGGGTTCTGTACGTTTTCTGGTGGGTGGGGTTCCCCTTTTAGAATTTGCTGTAAGGCTGGTTTTTGGTTCACATATTTCTTTAGTTCCTCTTTGCTAAGGAAAGATCTGTTTTTTCCCTCGAAGGTAAATTCTAATTTTGCTCGGTATCTAATTCTGGGTTGGCAGTTGTTGGCCTGCGGGACTTGGATTGTGTTCTTCCAGGCTCTTCGTGCATTGTAAGGTTGTGTGGAGCGGTCTGCCTTGATTCTAATCTTTTTTTCCATTTTAATATAGTTCTTTTTTGTTTTGACTGCATTCAGAATATTATCCTTGTTGTTGAAATCTGAGGCCTTGACTATGATGTGTCTGGTCATGTTTCTTCTAGGGTCCGGTCTGCCAGGTGTTCTACATGCTTCTGTTATTTGTGTGAGGTTTTCCTGTTTGAGATTGGGGAAATTCTGTCTAATAATTCTGTTGAATATGTGTTGCATACTCTGCTCTGATACTCCTCTCCTTCATCTATTCCGATTATACACAGATTATATCTCTTTTCCCTGTCCAGTATCTCCTGGATTAGTCTGCCCTGGAGTTTGACAGTTTCTTGGAATGCGGTAATCTTCTGGTCCTTATCAGCTGAATCATCATCCAAAAGAGAGACTCAAGATTCAAAATGATCAATTCTTTGTGATGTGGCTTTGAGTGTCATCTGCATTGAGGCCAGTGAGTTTTTTGTGGTTGTGAGATCAGCTCTCATTGTGGTAATTTCTTCTTTTAATGAGTTGTGTTTTGAATCTATTTTTTCATGCATTTCATTTCTGATGTTAAGGACTTCTTTAACGGAGGAGTAGAGTGTATCTATTTTTGCTTCCATTTCATTCTTGTCTTCCTGAAGATCCTTCAAGACTTCCATTCTTAATTCCTGGAATTGTTTTTTTTTTAATTTATTCCTGAGGCTTTCGATCATTTCTGCTATCTTAGCCTCAGTTTTTTTTTTGTCTCAATCTCCTCCTCAGTCATACTGCTTTTTGCAGCTGATGAGTTGGCTTGACCTTTTGTGAAATTTGTAATATTTCTTTGTGATTTACGCATCTGGGATTAAGCAATTATGGATTCTTGCACTTCCTTTTGGGAACCTGTAGGTGGCGGCCTTGGTTTAGCTTTGTGCTGGTTTCCCCTGGTCCACCAGCAGGGACTTGTTTGTATCCTGAGTTCTATGAGTGAGCGTGACTGTCTTGGTTGTTGCCAATGCAATTACCCTCACCGCAGTTAGGGGTGGGTAGGTTCTGTGGCTTTCTTTGTGGGACAATGCTCTGCCGCCATATTGTGCTGACCCTTGTGGGGCCCTGTTGGGGTTTTGCAGGTCACTGATCAGCATAGCGTGGAGACTTTCTCTTCTTTGATTTTTTTCCCCACTAGTTGCTTTGGGTCAAGTGAGTTTGCCTCTCATATTGAGTATTACTGCTGAGGGGCAGCTTGCCCACCTGTGCGAAATGCTCCTGTCAGAAGAGGTGTTGCTGTTGAAGGGTAGCACTCCCACCTTTGCAGGTGTGCCTATCAGAGCGGGCGTTGCCACTGAGGGGCACCTTGCCTACCTGTGCACTCCCATGGGGGAGTGGGTGCAGGACGCTTCTGCTGGATTGCTAGAACATTGACCCAGGAGGACCATCTGTGGGGCACGTGCATGTGAGCTCTTGTGCTTCTTTTGGTGGGCACGCTGCCCCGGATTGTTGGAGGGTTCTGTGCCCTTTTGTGAATCTTCTGTGGGGGCAGTATGCATGGCACCCAGCAGGTTCAAGTGTCTGGGCATGGGTTGGAGCCCACAGACTCTCTGCTCCTCCCCTGTGACGGGGGCATGTGCTCAGGCCCAGGTAACCCTGCTGGGCTGGTATTGCACACCAGCAAACCTGTAATTGTTGTTCAAAAAGTCTGTGCAAACCAGGGTGCCTCAAGTGGAGGACAAATGCCTACCAGTCCCCGGGTCCCTGCAGGGGTGGGGGGAGCTGGTGCGGGCAGATTCAGGCTCCCCAGCTGGGACTTTGGGGGATGCTGGCCTAATGTGTCTCCCCGGCCACTTTGTTGGAAGCTGCTCTGTCTGCTGCTAGCTCCTGTGTTTTTCCAGGAGCTGTAGGGCCCTAGAGCCGCCAGATATGGGGCTCTTTTCTTCCCTCTGGGTGGGAGGGAGAGGGAGGGAGCTCTAGTTTCTTTGTCCCCTTGTGATGAGCTCTATGTCAAGTTTTGGATCTCTGCCAGAGCTGATCTCCCATTTGGGGGCATGAGGGCAATGGGGAACTTACTGGTTCTGGATTGTGTGTGTGTCCCACGCTGCTGTGGGCTTTTCCAGGCTGGGGTGTGGCAATCGTTTGGCAGTGATGGTGGCCCCGGCTCTCCAAATTCACAGCATCGGCATCCCTTGCTGTTTTCTGGTCCTGGCCATTCGGTCCCATGCCACCCGTCCAATGGCGCCGGTCCCACATGGCTGTCTGGCTTGGGTCCGCTTTCCCAGCTTGGCCCTGTTCATGGCCGGGGGGTACCCCGGAGATTTTCCGGCTCTGTGCAGATTATAGGCTTTTCTTTCTTTGTTCATTTTCATTTCCTGTGTTTCTCTGTTTGTTCTGGTTGTTGGGTTTGCCAGTCTCTTGATGGGGCGTTGGGTGTTGGCGTTCCAGCTCACTATTTGGAGCAAGTTGGGTTGCCTCCCTATTGTGATGGCGCCATCTTCCTCTCCAGCACTGTGAGAGATTTTAACAACTCTGTCTTCATTGACAGGATATCAATTCCTCACAGAATTATAAAAATTTCCCATTAGGTTATCATGAGGGCCAAGGACGACACCAGAGAGACAGTAAAGGATGGTCTCTTATAAAATGTATTTCTGTTTTGTGTTTATAGTGTGCCTGTTCATTCCATGAACTTTGACATTTTCATCTGTCTTATGAAAGATGTGCATGCAACACTTAAATTCATCCTGTGATCCTCTCAACTTCACATAGAATGTGATGTTGGAAAGTCTCTTCTTGAAATTCAGGGTTTAAGGACACAAGCTATGACATTCGAATGACAGGAAACAGACTTAAGTAGAAAAATACCTGTGGTGCTACCTTCTTTAACACTGAGAATATCTGAATGATCCATGATCTTTCTTTCAAACAGGAAGGCCAGACCTCAGATAACTTGTCAGATACCTGTTTCCTTTGAAGAATAAACCAATTAGGTTTTCTTTTCTTACATTTTACTATTTTCCACCTTTGTATTGTTTGGATTACTCTCACTCTGTCAAAATCCATATTTGACAGAATAAGGGACAATTAATTCTACAGTGATATAACTAGGCACCTTTCTTTTGAAATGAAATGAGAGGCTTGCTTAGATCAAACATTGAGAAAAAAGAAAGCAAACATGAACAGTGCATCATCAGTCTTTCACTGGCTTGGGAAATAATTTCATTTTATATTTTGATGGGATTTGATGCTTTGTTCCACTTACAAAAACAGGAATTATGCTGGTGGCTTTAATCCTTGCTACTCAGGAGACTGAGATCTGAGGATCAGCATTCCAAGCCAATCTGGGCAGGAAAATTTATGAGATCCTTATCTTTAACCATCAAAACTCCAGAAGTTGGGCAGACTGACTGCCCGGAGTGCAGAGTCTAGACAGCGGGACTCCACGGACACCAGGGAGAGTATGGACCAAGACACACAGCGACGGTGGCGATGGGAAGTTTGGGACCACACCAGGAATGGACGTAAGCAGCTGGGGAACCCAGCGGTGCAGAAGGGGAGAGCCGAGGACGCCACCATGACCTTTCGCCATACCACAGCACTCCACCTCCAAAGGACCAACGGCGGTGCGGGACACACACACAATCCAGGACCAGTGAGTCCCCTATTAACCCCTTCCCCAATGGGAGACCAGCTATCAGAGACCCAAACCCTACAAATAAGCTAGATCTCCCTCCTTCTCCCTCTCCACCCCAAGGGAACAAAGAACCCCCAAATCAGGCAGGAAGCTCCCATCAGGCTCTGGGAAGTCACAGGAGTTTAGCAGGGGAAGGGTGGCACAGCCCCAAGGCTTCCCAGAAGCCTGAACTGGCCGAACCGGCCCTGCCCCCTTCCCAACAGGGGCCAGGGGACAGCCGGCAGTGCAAGCCCCACCCAAGGTGCCTGAACCTCTCGGACTTTTACAACTAAAATCACAGGTGCTGGTGGGCAATACCAGCACAGCAGGGACACCTGGGCCTGATCACGTGCCCCCCCTCACAGCGGAGGTACAGTCTGAGGGTGCTAACAGCACCTGGACAGTTGATCCTACTGGGCCCCACACATATCGCCCCCCACAGCGGACTCACAGGAGGGCACAAGCACAACCCAACAACCCAGGGCTCGCTCTGGTAGGCGTACCCCATTCAGGTGGGCAGGGCCACAGTGGCAGTGCCCATTGTAGTGGGTGCACAGCGCACAGGTGGGCGGGGCCACAGGCGACAGCACCCACTCTGGTAGGCATGCCTACACAGGAGGGCAGAGCTCTCCATCGGTCATGCCCACTCAGTTTGGCGCATTTTGCACAAGTGGGTGGGCCGCACCACAACAACACCGGCCCTGGAGCAGTCCACACAGGAAGGCAAACTGCCTGAGAAGTGAGCTCCTCTGACCAAGATACAGAGTGGAAAAAAGAACCAAAGAAGAGATAAGCCTCCACGCCATGCTGAATCAGCGACCAGCAAACCCCCAACAGGGGCACGCTAGGGTCAGCACAGCACAGTGGCAGGACACTGTCCCACAGAAAAAGACACAGAACCTACCAGCCCCCAAGTGCAAGGAGAGTGACTACCTCAGCAACAACCAAGAAGGTCACGCTCACCCATTGGGAAGCAAGGATCAACAGCCAAACCCAAACCCAGAGCCAGGACACCAGGGCACAAGGCTCCCACTGACGGACCAGCGGGAACCAGCATAAAACCAAACCAGGGAAGCCACCCACAGATCTCCAGATGCACAAATCACAAAGAAATATAACACAGTTCATCAAAGGGCAAGCCAACTCGCCAGCTCCAAAAAGCAGCACGACTGAAGAGGAGATGGAGAATAAAAAAGCAAATGAGGCCATGTTAACAGAAATGATGGAAAGCGTCAGAAACTAAATCAGAAAATTCCAGGAGTTTAGAGTGGAAGTCTTGAACGACATCCAGGAAGCCAAGAAAGAAATGGAAGCAAAAATGGATACAATGCAAACCTCCATTAAAGAAGACCTTAACATCCTGAGAAGTAAAATGCATGAAAAAATAGATTTAAAAAACAACTCTTTAAAGCAAGAAATTTCCACGATCAGAGCTGATCTGACAACCATAAATAGCTCTCTGACATCCATAAGCTCCGCAATTGAATCCACAGCACAAGGATGGTTCAACATCCGTAAATTAATCAATGTATTTCACCACATAAACAGAACTCAAATCAAGAATCACATTGTTATCTCAGTTGATGCCCAAAAAGCCTTTGACAAAAATACAACATCCATACTAATTAAAAGCTCTGGAGAGAACAGGAATAAATGGAACATTCCTTAAAACAATAAAAGCCATATACAACAGACCAACTGCTAACATCATATTAAATGGGGAGAAACTTAATTCATTCCCCCTAAACTCAGGAACAAGACAAGGATGCCCACTCTCCCCACTTCTTTTCAACATAGTGCTGGAATCCCCAGCCATAGCAATAAGGCAAGAGGAGGACATCAAAGGGATCCACATCAGCAAGGAAGAATTCAAATTATCCCTAGTCGCAGAAGACATGATCTTATATATGAAGGACCCAAAAAACTCAGTCCCCAAACTCCTACACCTAATAAACCATTTTGGCAAAGTAGCAGGATACAAAATCAATCCACAAAAGTCAGCAGCTTTTCTGTACACCAGCAATATACAAACAGAAAAGGAAATTATGGAAACAATTCCTTTTACAGTAGCCAGAAAAAGAATAAAGTACCTAGGGATCAACTTAACGAAGGATGTGACGAACCTATTTAATGAAAACTATAAAAATCTAATAAGTGAAATCAAAGAAGACACAAGGAGATGGAAAGACCTCCCATGCTCATGGGTAGGCATAATCAATATAGGGAAAATGGCCATATTGCCCAAATTGTTACACAAATTCAATGCAATACCTATCAAAATCCCAGTCACATTCTTCACTGAAATACAGAAAGCAATCCATAAATTCATATGGAACAGCAAAAGACCTAGAATAGCCAAAGCAATTCTAGGCAAAAAAAAAAAAAAAAAAAGCATTGCAGGAGGTATCACAATACCAGACTTCAAGCTCTACTACAGGGCAATCATAACAAAAACAGCCTGGTATTGGTATAAAAACAGATCGGAAGACCAATGGATTAGAATTGAAGATCCAGAAATAAAACCGCACTCTTACAGTCAGCTGATATTTGACAAAGGAGCTAAAGACATACGATGGAATAAACATAGCCTCTTCAACTACTGGTGCTGGGAGAACTGGGCAGCTATATGCAGAAAACTCAAAGTAGACCCAAGCCTATCACCATGCACCAAGATCAATTCAAAATGGATCAAGGACCTCAATATCAGACCTGAATCCTTGAAAGTACTGAAGGACAGAGTAGGAAAGACGCTAGAATTTATAGGCACAGCAAGGAACTTCCTGAATATAGTCCCAGGGGCACAACAAATAGGGGAGAGACTTGACAAATGGGACTACTACAAATTAAAAAGTTTCTGCACAGCCAAGGACATAGCCACCAAAACAGAAAGACAGCCAACCATATGGGAAAGGATCTTTACCAGCACAGCAACAGACAAAGGCCTAATATCCGTCATGTACAGAGAACTCAAAAAACTAAGCCCCTCCAGGCCCAATAAACCTATTAGGAAATGGGCAAAGGAGCTAAAGAGAGACTTCACAAGAGAAGAGATAAAAATGGTAAAGAAACATATGAGGAAATGTTCAACATCCTTGGTAGTAAAGGAAATGCAAATAAAAACAACCCTGAGATACCACCTCACCCCAGTTAGAATGGCCTATACTCTGAACTCAGGAAACAACAAATGCTGGAGGGGCTGTGGGGAAAGAGGAACCCTTCTCCATTGTTGGTGGGAGTGCAAATTAGTACAACCACTTTGAAGAACAGTATGGAGGTTTCTCAAAAAGCTCAATATAGACCTACCCTATGACCCAGCCATACCACTCCTAGGCATCTATCCTAAACAGCAAGTCCCAAGGTATCAAAAAGACATTTGTACTTCCATGTTTATTGCAGCACAATTCACAATAGCCAAAATATGGAAACAACCCGGATGCCCCTCCACAGATGAATGGATCCAAATAATATGGTACCTATACACAATGGAATACTACATAGCGATTAGGAATAGTGAAATATTGTTATTCGCAGGGAAATGGTCAGAACTCGAACAAATAATGTTGACTGAGACAAGCCTAGAACACAGAAAACAAAGGGGCATGATCTCCCTGATATATGACTGTTAAGAAAGGGAGACGGAGAGACAGTAGAGACCAGGTCTGTGAAACCAAAAACTGCTTGTCAAATGGTATTTCCTACAGGATTGGGGCAGCGACCCAACAGTATGTAACTAAAACCAAACAATTACTCAACATATAAAGGTCAAAAATTGACCTTTCAGTGGAATACAATAGCTCAAAAGCTATGTATGTGCGTTCATATAAGACTACTGTCGACATATTGTGTAATATCGACATTATATTTAAAGCCCTAGGCGAATTTTCTTGGGCTTGGCCACGTGGCTACTGTATATGTTCTTGATACATTGTATATTGTATATATGTTTACCTGACCTAGAGAAGGGAAAGAAAAACAGGGCATAAGATATCACAAGAAATGTACACACTGCCCTACTATGTAACTGTACCCTTTTTGCACAACACCTTGTCAAAAAAAAATTGTGTTCAATTAATAAATAAATAAAATTTTTTAAAAAAGAAAAAAACAACTACAAAAGCAATACTTGCAAAACTGTTTGGTCTAAGTGAACTGAACACCTCATGGGTGGAAAGGGAAACGGGGAGGAGGGAGTGGGGTATGAGGGACAAGGTAACAAACAGTACAAGTAATGTATCCAACGCCTAACATATGAAACTGTAACCTCTCTGTACATCAGTTTGATAATAAAAGTTTGAAAAAAAAAATCCAGAAGTTGACCTGTGGCCAAGTGATAGAACAATAGCTTCTCTTGAGCAAAAAGCTAAGAGACAGCTCCCTGGCCCTGAGTTCAAGCTTCAGTACCACAAGTAGAAATTGGCTTGCTGAAGGTGAGGTATATAAATTCTGTGTATAATATTGAAGTGAAAGCAAAATTTCAGAGTCAGAAGCAGCTCAGGAAAGCCATTACCATGCTTATTGCCATTTGAAGGCACAATGATTGAAGTTATTGTCTTAATGTAAGATTACTAAATAATGCATCTCATAAAAGAAAGGCATTGTATTGGCTATAAAATGTGTGTAACTGCAATAGAACTCATTTAATGACACTTTAGAATCAGATAGTAATTAAAATGAAGTAGGAATGTTTAAAAGCCAAATCCAACAATACCAGCAGATAAATCAAAACATTCTCATTGTTTTGCCAGCACAGAAAGAAGTAAGTTTCTCACAAGGGTTTGGGTTTTTTTTCTCCTTTTTTTCCCCCACTGGGAATAGCCAATTTTGACTCCTTAGTATTTCCACTTCTAATTGTGAGGAGGGATCATTATCCAGCGACTACAAAGTAATGCATCCACCTTGCAAAGCTGAGTTACAAAAGACATTCACACATCTGATGGGCTGCTGTGCTAAATACATCTTAATTTGTGCTGCATCTGCTGTTTTCTAATTTATTTGTCATGCTGTGAATGCTTCAGACTTTGCTAGAGCAGTTCTTTAAGATTTTTCTTTTAAAAGTACACCAAGGCTTCATTTTTATAAAAATAACTGCCTCTCATTATTGTTCATCTGTATTTTTAATGCCATCAATGCAATTTTAGTCTACACATACATGTGTATATAAAAGTCTTCTACATTTGAATATGCATGTTTACATTAATAGAAATGCACATATATTTGCATGAACATCCAGTATTCAGTTTAATCACATGAAGAAAAACAGAGTTTCTTCAGCCATAAGTGAATGCAAAAGCTGGAAAACATGCCAATCTTACAAGACAGGCATGGGTAAATGAGTTCCAGATTGCCAGGGTCTGGATTTGGTTTCCTGGCTATACAGAAGAAGATGCCTGCAAGGCTGGCGCTGTCTGTTCAGATCCAACTAAACAGCAGTTCACATGAGAAATACATGTGATTCAGCACACTCTGGGAAAAACCACTCTCAATGGTAAGGAAGTGTAAGTTGAAGTATTTGGAATGACAACAAATTACCACCTCAGGCCCAGCACCAGACAAGGCCAATCTTCTGAGCATGAGTCCTGTGTGGCTTAGGAGGACCCTGAGTTAGATGTCATGTTCTTCTGTTACTGCTTAGAAGTTTAAATAACCTATGCCTGTACAAGGGGTCCAACATTTCCATTTTTACTGAAGTCACAGCTCAAAGCTGGTTTTGAATGCAGAAGCATTTAAGGGACTTCGTTGAGACTGGGGATGGATTTGCTTCATTTGTTTCAGTTAATCCATTTGTCTTGAAAATACAAAAAGTTACATCTTTAAAAAAAGGATAGAAGAGGAGAGAGGAAGAGAAAAGAGAAAGAGAATAAGAAATGAAGGGAAAACCTTATGCTCATATAGTTCTTAGGACCCTTGAGGAATAGAAAACAATCATTTATGGGTGCTAGTTATTATTCCAGGGCACAGAGATTACATGTGCTGGTATTGGGGCTTAAACTCAAAACCTGGGCCTGAGCACTGGCCCTTAGCAATCTTTACTCAAGTCTGGCACTTCTGATCTCACTGTTTGGTGATTAATTGGAGATTAGATTGTCATGGAGTATTCTGCACAGGCTGGCTTTGAGCTATAATTTTCACATATCAACCTCTGGAGTAGTTAAGATTACAGGCATGAGCCAGAGGCTCATGGAGAAGCACTGAGTTGCTTTGAGTGAAACCAATCATAGGATTATGCTATCTGTCATAAACATTGGGTTCTCTAGCTAAAGCAACATCCAAAGTCCATACAATATTATAAATAATAAGCTAATAAAATTCTACCTTTTTAAAATTTCACTCTGCTTTTACATACAACCACATGTGAGTATACTCACCATCAAATAATTGCCAGGAATATAAAACAAGACAGTAAGATACTTCCAGAGGTGGATCTTGGTGAGCCAAAGAAAAGACATCTGCAGTGTCACCTCTACCTCTGTGCACCTTGCCTGGAGGAAATCACTAGTTCTATTTACACAATGCCCATCAGTTCCCTAGATCAAATTTTCCAAGAACATGTAGAGCAGATCTGGAAGGCAGTGTTATAACCAGTGAAGCCACAGACAAACCAGGGCATTGCTAAGGAGCACATTGAATCAATAAGGCATGCTGTTCAACCAGGGCTGCAGAAAAACACCTCATAAAGCAACAGAATTTGTAAAGGTTAATCAATTCAGCTAATTGTAAATGCACTCAATTGTCAGTCTCTAAGCAGTCCCTTCTCTTTGTAGCTTAATAATTCACTGTGGGATGTATAAGCCTGAAAGCAGGAAGCAGAGAAAGAAGGGAAGGCAGTCAAATTTCTCATTACTCTCCATGTTGCACTCAGTTGGTGTCTGTAAATGCCAATATGTTTACTATAGGGAGGTAGCCTTTTTTATTTACCACTACTACCACATCACCTCCTTCATTATATTCAAAACAAATTAAAGAGCCTAATTATCGTCGGTCCAGGAAGATAGGGAGGAAATCAAGGTATTGATCTTTCAGGCAATATCGTAAGACAATGGAAATAACTAGTAAGGTTGAACATGTGAAGGAATGGCCATCCATTGATAATGGGAAGAATGAGATCTTATGCACTGCCTATAATTGGTTAACTCAAGAAAAAGAGACTCTTCCTTGTCCTCCTCCTCTGACTCCATTTCCCCAGTAAGAACAAAACCACTGTGGAGAGTTTTTAAACAGTGTCTGTGGAGACTGGGCAAGAAGAAGCAAATCATGTCAAGCTAAGCTTGAAATTCTACTCTGAGTGGTAGTGAAAGCAAGCCATCCATTTAGTGGAGGCTGGGATTCCTGTCTTTCTCTGAGGCTCTAGGCCACTGGTGGGTCATCTATTGAGGACATAGACTGCTATTCACTTTTAAAAGGCTAGAAAAGTTCTAAGAAGAGACAACACAGGAAAAATGTTATTTTTTTCTAAGAAAAGTCACTCCTTTTTAAAGATCTCTTTATGTCTTTGCCCTGGACTTTCTATATGTATTTGATATTACCTTTCAGATAGTTTTGTTTTCCTATAGTTATAAAGATTAGTCTTTCATATTTAGAAGATATGGATATGTTTAAGGTATATCTAGGCCAAGAATGGAGACAAGAATTTGTTCAAATGTGTGAGTACATGGATAATACTTACAGCAAGGGGTGCAGTCGCAGCTCACACCCACCCATTTATTAGACCTTAGAATCCAATGATATATGGTTTCTCATCTTGAAAGATGAACTGTTAAGACATGACTGATGAAATAAACAATCAATGTCCTTCCATTTCACTTGCACTTCAGTGAAATGTAAATGTCTTTCCTTTTAGCTGTGAGAGTTAACAAATTTGAAAATGTACAGAGAATCACAGCTTTAAACAACTTGACAAAAGAGTATCCTTGTGCCTCATGTACTTCAATTTAGTGTTAGTAATCAAAGGCATTGTGTAATTTCTAACTGATTGATTTCCCAGTCAAACACTGCAGGTTCATTAGGTACAAATCAAGGGATTCCATCAAAAATTTGGTTACCTGAACATTATTAAATGAAGAAGAAGGAAAGCAGGAAGGAAAGAAGGAAGTAAGGAAGGGAAGGAGAGGAATGAGAGGGAGGAAGGAAGGAACGAAGAAAGAAAGAAAGAAAGGAATGAAGGAGGGAAGGAAAGGAAGGAAGGAATGAAGGAAGGAAGAAAGGAAGGAAGGAAGGAAGGAAGGAAGGAAGGAAGGAAGGAAGGATGAAAGGACCTAGAGAAGGTACAAATATCAAAAGTTGATAGCTGACAGTTCACAAGATATTTTATCCACCAAATAAGGGAGTAATGCTGGATCTTAGAAAAATACCATGTTTAAAATAAAATTGTTTGATACACTATAAATATAATGAAGAAAAGCCAGAGAATAAAATCTACATGCTTCTCTGTAGTGAACAGACATGAAAGAGGAATTATGTCCTCACTGAAAAAACTTCATTCCTTCATGGCGATGTTTGAAAACATATCATATATACCTTTTAAAATAAGATATTGACTGAGAATGTCCAGAAACTAACTTACCCATGGAGAGACTACCACAGTAAAGACCTCCTCAACACTAAACTCTCCCTCTTATCCATTCAGCCTTCTGAAATAATTAGTAAGAAGAAATATATTGTCCTGTCAGTTTCCAACACCATTTTCCCCATTACTGAAAATGTCCTGATACGGTGCTGAGAATTGAGTGGAGTCCTTTAAATGTTCTTTTCCACTTTAAAGGATCTGCTATGTATGTTGGAGTTTTAAGGCCCTATATCCTACAAATAATGAGCAAAGTCAGCAAAAGAAGCATCCACAGGAATCCATTGTTGTATTTATTTATTTTTACTAATTGGACCTCATTCTTTCATCTTCATGTCCATTTTCTCAGGGCCCACATCCTTTTATATGTAATGTAATTTTCTTTCCAGAGGATAAAATTTTATATCAGTTTAATCATTTCTTAAAGTTATCCTAGAGTATTGCTCAACTTGCTTCTAAATTAAAGCACTTATTAAAAAACTTTGAAGCACTCTCACAATTTGAAATCACTGTGCACATAGCAATTTAAAATTATGGGAGCAGTTTTATAAGCACTTGAATTTGGAGGTGATCAGAGACCTCCAAATGTGTAATATAGAGTAATTTAAAATTATTAGAGAACTTAACATTTTTTTTATAAGCTCTTCATCTAAGGAAAGGATCAGGTTCTAACATCTAAGCTCAGGCAATGCCTGCTGAAGTACTTCTCAGCCTAAGATGATTCACTCAATTAAATCAAACTACTTTAATAATTTTAAAGTGATGTGCAGTGAGCATTCCCAGATCTCCAAATTCACTTTTAAATTAAAAATATTTTTCACTTACAATCTACCAGACATTTAGACTATAAAGCAACAATTTACCCTTTTGATTTTAGAGATCAAACTTGCCACCTGCTTTTTGGACTACATCTCCCTCAGGAGAAAAAAAATCACCAAAAAGATTTTTTAAAAAATTCTCTCCAGCTTAAAAAATTAACTATTACATTGGAAAACTTCAAAAATTTACTCATATCTGAAAATATTCCCATGTGCAAACACACTTTAGTGTTTCTTGTTTAGTGATAACACGTTTACATCTAAGACAGTGAGAAATTAATATCCCAAGAAGATATTAAACATTTCATGTTTCACTAAATTCAGCTTTCTTGCAACCTAAGAAAAATAGTATGAACTCTACTTGTGTTTTTCTAAAACCATTAATTACCAGAAAGAAAACGTGAGACTGCTCATACCCCTCCATCCTTGAGTTGAAAGAACAAACAGCATGATTAAATACAGGAAATATTCACACACTCTGTGTACATGTGGCACACTCAGTCCTTACTGGATTCAGATCTGAATAGGACTTTACCTGTTAAAAATAATTCTAATCTCAGAATAATTCAGTTTTTGGCACACTTAAGTATAATTTATAAGATGGTATATGCAGTAGGCATAGATGAATTTAAATCTGATTTTGGTGGTTCTCTCACTGAATTTAAACATATTTAAAATACCCAGGGAAAATATTTAAAGTTATTTGGAAGCAGGTAAAACTCAGTGTTGGGTGCTGTATATTCTTCTCTTCTTCTCCTTCCATCAGTAACGTCCTATTTTGGCTAACTTTTAACTACATTCATACTGAATCTATTGCAAAGTAATGACTTCCGTACATCTTTGTTCTTTGATAACACCTCGAATTTCTCCTATTGAAGAATTGTTCCTAACTAATGTGATTCTAATCTACGAAGGATGAGCAAAGGTTCTCAGCAAATCCACCAGTGTGGAAAGTAGCTAGAATAGTTCTCTATGGTTCTCAGGACCGAACAAGTTTGCACAGCATATCTGCACTGCTCAATTTAAATGTTTGCTGGTCCCATGAACTTCCAGAGACACTTCGCCCTTCACAACTGGTGCTTCCTGCAAATTAAAGTCTCCTGGATGGAAAAGGAAGAAAGAGAGAGCATTTGAAAGTATTCACTCTTGCAGCAACATGTCCATTGAGAGGTATGCCCCAACATCCAGAAACCAAAGTAGAATTATTTTGAAGGTCATTTCAATGGCATTTTAATGTCATTTCAAAGGCTAAGCACTGATCACTCACCATGAAATTTTGATATGATTATCAAAAGGAAGGGGCTATAAGCCCCTTCCAGGAAGAAAATTGAGTTCTGGAATGTGGATTATAAAATCATTGAAGGTGGAGTGGTTATTGCCCAAACTCTCTAGATCGCTCTGCAACACTATCCAGTGTTTGAGAGAAGTGACAATAAGAGATTCACTGTGTTTTTCATTTTAAAATATCCATATGTGTAACCCTAGAATTAAGGTTACTTTCTCTATGAAAATGTTTTATATTGAACCTAGGAAATAGAGATTTGAGTTTTGTTCAAAGATACACAACACTTGCTGCTACAGAAAAGCCTTTTGAATTCAGTGAGGTTTTTATTTGTCTGTACAGGAAGCTTAAATAGCTTCGGGTATAGTTAACTAGAATATTCATTGATAATGTATGTATTGATAACTGGAAATTAAAATGTCTTTCAAGAAGTTAAAAAATTAAAAGCAATTATTAATCAGAGAATATAAGTGTATGTGAATTAGTATGTGCATACATTCAGGGAAAATTGAGTATGAATAGTAGAATAAGTCAAAAGGCATATTGAAGTATTCTAATATGCTGCAGGCACCAATGAGAGTCCCTGCACTGTGTGGGTTGAGAGGAAGTTTCTAAACAAAATGTTTTACATCAATGAAAAAGATAAAAGTAAGCAAGGAACTATAACACTTCTACACATCACCTTTGCAATAAAACAATTTTTAAAATAAATAAAGGGTTTTGTCAAATAAAATAAAAAAAGTAAGTCAGGTATTATGACACAATGGATCTGAAAATCAGTGTGACTATTTCAAACTAAGTGCCTATTAGAAATAAAAATGGACTCATGAGAGAAATATTAAAGAAGGAATTTAGATGAAAATATAGTTAACATTCAAGCTTGTTTAAGGAAACAACACGAAATCTGGTGTGCCATGATGCTTGTCACTGGTTATGTTCCTGATACGCAATTGTATTTTTCTGTAGTAGTCACTGCTTTCAGGATCCTGTAATGGAGTCACCCCCCACCCCACCAAAGGTAGGGGATTCCTGGTTCCTCCTAGAGTCCACCACTCAGCCTCCAGCAAAAAGATGATAAAAGGATGGATTTATTGGGGAAGTAAAAAGCAAACAGACTGGCCAGGGTTGCAGCCCAGACTCAGGAGCTGAAACTGTGACCCCATGCGGCCTTCCAGGCCTGGTTATAAAGGCAAACATTACATAGTCAAACCAGCCACATGCAGGTGGCCAATGGGTTACAACACTTACTGAGCATGCTAGGTCTCATGCAGGTGGCCAATGGAGTCACAGTCTGTCTCATAGTATCTATTTGAACCAACCTATCATTGTAGTTAGAGTTGGCACATGGATTTGGTGGGGCTCACATGATGCAAGTGGATACGCCTACTCATGGGAGGGCACAGGTTTAACCTTGAATGTTCCTTGAGCCTTCCACACCTCAGGTGGTCAAGCAGTTTACCCAATCTCATCATAGTGAAGGGGAACTTCCCTGGATTCTGAGCAAATAGGGCACACTCCCAACCCTGAGACTTAGGGGCAGGGGAGAGCTTAGTGAAGATGGAGTCAGCTTCTGCTCTCTTTAACTGAGATGGTATCAATCTGATATCCCTCAACAGCCAATGATGGTGCTGGCCAGATCTGACCTCCATATTGCAATCCCTGTTTAAAGGGTAGAGATGCAATATTAAATGATGGTAATCTGTGAGTCTCTTATGTACAGCACTGACATTAGTACTGACACCCACAAGATAACGTTGCATAAAGCCTGGGAAACTGTCCTGTAAAGAAAAAGTACATTTTTCAGATTAAATGTTTTCAATTCCATTGCATTGTCCCACATCAGTCGTTATGCCCACTTATAAGAGTGTGTTTAACATTCTTTTATCTAAGAACATTTCTAAGTAAATGACAATTTCATTAACACTGCAATGACTTTAAGTCTTTGCCTAATGATATGAAATGCCCTTTAATTCCTCACGCCTGCTCTATGAGATAATTCACGTAAGTGAAAGAACCTGATCTGTCAGATTATGGGAGTCTGACAATTTTTGAACCAAACTAAGCCTTTTGAGACATGAATTCCATTTGTGTTAGGGGGGAAACATAGTGGCCTTCTGTTTCAAAGGAAAAACGCTTACAAGCCATATTTGAAAGGCTCATAATGGGTCTTTCTTACACATCAAATAGCTCATTGCAAACAACATTCTGATGAGTTAAGTGTAAATTAATTAGAAGCAGGCACATTGTTCTCCCTGGCTATCCACATGGGTTTCAGAGTCGAAGAAAGAGGATTTGACAAAATGTGTTTGGAGTTTTCATGACCTCAAAGCATAATAAGTAGTTCAAGATGTTTCTGTGAAGCAAAATTATTTATTTGTCTTCCAGTGATACTTTGCTGGAAATATTTAATGAGCTCTTATTCCAGAACATTGGGACTCAGGTACTTCAGGGTGAGTTCATCAAGTGTAGCCGAAAGAGCATACTTCTCTGAGAAAAGCTAGTAATTATAAATTAGTGTATGTGCTGTAGTGCTTCTGAACATGAAAACCTAAGTGAATAAGTATTTGTCTCTGCTCACTGCAGATCTACCATAAAATAACCGAAGGAAAGCCCATTTCTGCCCAGAAGCACTGAAGCACTGGCTGAAGATCCCTGCCAGCTAACATATTCTATGAAGCTCCCTGGATAATACTGGATTATGAGAATTTGATGCAAGTGACAGAGAAACAAATGCAACAAAGGAAAGCAGCAAGGAACCCTGAGCCAATGCTTGGCTCTTCTGGGCATCTGAAGACTGCAGTACCAGGAGTCCAGATGCCCAGAAGCAAGTACCAGCAAGTGAGACTACCTCAAAATAAAAGGCTCTGCACAACAAAAGAAACTATCTCCAGACCCACAGAATGAAAGAAAAATATTCGCCAACTGGATAACAGATGAAAGGTTTAATATCCAGAACACAAAGAACTTAAAAAAATTTAAGAAAATCAATAATCCAATTAACAAACGGACAAGCAAATTGAACAGTTTCTTCACAAGCAAAATTAAAATGGCTAACAGATGTGTAAAGAAATGTTCAACATCTGCAATCATAAAGGAAATGCAAATCAAAACCACACTGAGATTCCACCTCACCCCAGCTAAAATGGCAGCCATTAAGGAAAAAGAATCAGCACATGCTGGGAGAATGAGGTTGGGGGTTCTGCAGACACAGTTGGTGAGAATGTAAACTGATGCAACCACTATAAAAACCAGCATGGAGAGTCCTCAGAACTGTAATAAAACCTGCTCTATGACCTTACCATACTATTTTAGACATATATTCTAGGAGACTAAATCAATAAACCAGAAGGCATCTGTATTTCTATGTTTATTATAGCAGTGCTCACAATAGCTAAATGATGGTACCAGCCAAGATACCAACAACAGATGAATGGATAAAGGAAAAAAAAAATATATATATATATATGAACCATCACTTAGGGGAGAGAAAGGGGGGAGAGAGAGAGACAGAGAAACAGGGAGAAAGAGTATAGAATATTACACAATCAAAAGAAAAACTTACCTTTTCATCCACTGTCTCTTGATTTTGATATTCCCTTTCACTTCCCTATTTCTAATACCAGTATATACAGTATCCAGTGTACTCAGATGAGTACACCACGCTCAGTGATAGCATGGGTACAACCACAGGAAAGGGATACAAAAGGATCATCAACAAAGGAAGCAACAGTTTCACATGTCATGTTGAAAGTAATTACAACAGTGATATAACACTCATTTCCATTACATGGAGTTCATTTCACTTAGCATTATCTTATGCATTCATAGGAGCATAGCTATTAGGCTCTTGTGATCCTGTGCTGTGACTAGCCTAAAAGTGTGCTAATGATTCCCTATGAGGAAAACCATAGAGTCCATGTTTCTTTGGGTCTGGCTCACTTCACTTAGTATAATTTTTTCCAAGTCCTTCCATTTCCTTATGAATAGGGAAATGCCATTCTTTCTGACAGACACATAAAATTCCATTGTGTATGTGCCACATTTTCCTGATCCATTTGTCTACTGAGGGGCATCTGGGTTGGTTCCATATTTTAGCTATGACAAATTGTGCTGTGATGAACATTGTTGTGCTGATGGCTTTAGTGTGTTCTTGTTTGTGGTCTTTGGGGTAGATGCCCAAAAGTGGGGCTGCTGGGTCATAGAGGAACTCTATGTTTAGCCTTCTGAGGAATCTCCATACCATATTCCAGAGTGGCTGCACCAGTTTACATTCCCACCAACAATGAAGTAGGGTTCCTTTTAAGGATTACTTGCAAAAAAAACAAAAAACAAAAAAACAAGGTAACTTGAAGGGATGGATGGAGGTGGGAGAGACAGAAAAGGTGATGGAAGGGGTGATAATGGTCAAGGGGCTTGACATCCTAAAATACCACTGAATACTGCACTATAAGGGCTTCTTCTTCTCTACACTGACAGTCAGTTTGAAGCAAACCTTCTTTATGGCCTCTATTGAGATGTCTTAATATACTAACATATTGGTGAAAATCTTCCTTATATTATAACCTTCTGGATCTTAATAATAGCTGTTTTAATGTATAAATGAACACTAGTTTTTCAATGTCTTATTACACATTGGCTCAAAATATGCAAATATGCTCCTATTGTATAAAGAAAGATTCTACCTAGTTTTGCCCAGATGAGGCTGCTGAGTCAGTAAACCACAGATAGTATGAGTGACGACTAATCAATCCATGTTTATAGCTATCCATCCCATGTAGACTCTACACATTTAGTCAGTAAGAGTACACATTTCTCAGATTGCAATCCATTCTGAAAACTTACGGACCCTCCATCTGTGCTAATAAACCAAGGTGAAGATATCTACCTGGGTATCTGATTCCAGATCTGATGTGTTGAGCTTCGCGGGGGATTACATCTCAGATTGATTGCACAAGGAATCACAAAAACCATATTTGATTATTAATATACACAGCCTCTAGCTCCGCAGCAGTCAAAGATCCCTCTTACCTCCCTGCTGCCATCGACACTGCAGCAGGGATATAGGCACAACTATCTTTGCTTTCCCTACTTACACACAGAGTAAAGATATAGTGCAAAAACTGATTGATTAATAAAGGGCACTGCCACTTCTACTTCCACCCCAACACTCCTTCAATTATTTTTCTTTGAAATGTGTGTCATAGCTAGCATGTGTGTCATAGGTTCGAAGTTTACTGTTCTTTTCAAACTTGACTGATCTTCCTATACAATTAAATATAGGAAACTTAATTTTTATGACCAATAAGTGCCACTTACAAAATTAAATTGATTGGAAGTTTCAAAACCAAAATAAGGTTGGGATCAGTGTATACTATACAACAAATAATGACTGTTTATGTGATGACCTACACATGATGTTTTTCTGTTTTTGTTTTTTTTCTACATATGTGGTGCTGAGGAATCGAACCTAGGGCATCATATATACGAGGTGAGCACTTTACCACTAGGCCATATTCCCAGCCCCCACATCACATTTTTCTTGAGCTCTACAGTTACATTCAGATTTTTTCCATGCTCTCCAGAGTTATAGATATGTTTTTGTAAGCCAAAAATAAAAAATGACTTTTTGTAATCATATTATTTCTTCTCCTCTGCAAGAAATTGCTTACTGTGCTTGCCTTTTTTTGTTGTTGTTGTTGCTTAGCATTCTACCTCTTGAGCCACAGCACCACTTCCCAGCCTTTTCTGTTTATGTGATGCTAAGGAAGTGAACCCAGGGCTTCATGCATGCTAGGCAAGCACTCTACCACTAAGCCACATTTCCAGCCTTCTCTTTTATTTTTTTTAAGATAAGGTCTCACTATGTAGCTTAGGCTGTCCTTACATTCAAGATTTTTTCCTGCCTCAACCTCCTAGTGCTAGGATTACACATGTTCGACACTGCTGGCTTGAGTAATATGTGGCTCTTCTTTTCATTTAGCAATTAAATTGCAGATGGTTTATTAGCAAGTACATGGTTTCAGCTGCAGTATAAACTCATTTGAACAGGAGACAATAATCAAGTCAAAAGAATAAACGTTTGCTAATCATCAGAAAATCTATCATTTTTTGGGCTGTCACATAGAAATCTCAAATCACTTAGGGGTCAGATTTTAAGGAAAATTCCTTCTCTTATTAGTTCACATGGGATGGGTGCATAGTACCTGGAATCTGTAGAATTCTGTAGATTATCCTTTTCTAGCCAAACGTTGTTGGGATCCAGCCTTTGGACTTGACGGGGGAAGGGCATTGGAGAGAGA